>NC_133327.1:136257200-137457200 GCF_042186555.1 Aquarana catesbeiana | reverse complement strand
CTGTGCCCTTGAATAAACAGTTGAGAACTTTTCCTTTACTTTGGTTATGTTTTACCTACCTACTGTGTATATCCTGTAGACTCTTTGCAGGAACTTCTAGTACATGTGCTCCAGCTGGAGTTTAATAACACTGTTTTACTGTGGAGTAAAGGGCAGAATGCACTAGTGCACTTTGAGTTGACTACTTGTAGTTCAACTCTGGAGTGTGCAGGAAAGTGTGACAGCTGCAGCTAAAATGTAAGGGTTGTCATCCTAGGACAGGGTTTCTATGGATATATACTTTGCTATTAAGATTTCAATAAAATAAAAAAAATAAAAAAACAGGTACTCTCTGGGATAGTTTTTTATTTGCATTAACAATTCAATTTTTCAGGACAAGCTTTTGACGTGTACCTTTACTCTCACCCAGTATGCCAAGGTATTTATGGCAGACCTGGAGGACAAAATCCTTAACAGCATACAACTATACATATATAATATCGCTATATTAATTATATTTTCATCATACGGCCATAAGGTGAAGAAAATGTAAAGAAAATTTCACATACTGTTTAATACATTCACCTACCAAATCAAACAAAAAATCTACTTTTTAAAAGAGAAGTGCGGGAATATCAAACAACAAACTGCCATACTTACCTAGGTGGATGTAACATTGGTCCACTGCTACATCTGTCCCCCACCACCTCTAAGACTGAGTACTGAGCAATCACATACCGCTGATCTCTCAGTTCTTGGCCTTCAGTAAACAGAGAGCTGGTGACTGCCCCTTTAGTGCTCATTGAAGTCCCAGGCTGTGCAGGGGTGGCTGTCTCAGCCTCTCGGCAGTAGCCTAAAAGGCTGCGACAGCTGCTAGTCCAAGCATCTTGTTGTAATTATGATGAAGAAATAATACATTTTATAATCTACTGGCAGAGATGTTAAAATTCAAGCAGGCCTCAAAACAGATGAACTAAAAAAAGGTCTTTGTGACTTCATATGTTTTCCAAACCTTCAATGGATCAACTATTTGTAGAAAATACAAACTTTGTGTTGAAACAGAATCGCCAGAACAATAATGTCCCGTTTCACAAAACAAAGAAGATAATTACCTGTCTGTGGTTTATAAAGCGACAAACACAGCCATAGAAAAAAGTTACACAAATACGTGACTAGACTGTTATCACATAGAAATCACCCGTGTCCAACAAAACCTATTGTGTGAGATTTTAGGAGTTGTGCATACAGCTAAACCATCTATAAATATTCATTGAGTCTGTTCAAAGTTCATTTCAAACCATTTTAGGAACAGATTTGAAATGTGTGCAGTCAGTATTATGTTTAAAATAATTCTGTTATAAGGTAATGTCAATCAGTATTATGAAAGACATATGAATCGTGATTATAACTCTATAAAAATTTACACATAGCATGTGTCTTTAGATAAACAAATATTCATCAGATATACCAGAATTATACATTTATCCATATAGATAGACCAGTTTTTATAAGATATACATTTATATATATATATATATAACACACACACATATATATATATGAATATATATAGAATAATTTTATGTGATAGTAATTAATCAAAATTATACTGAGCATATTTTATATTAGACCAGTTACCAGAATACTTAAAGGGGTTATAAAGGTATAAATTTTTTCACCTTAATGCATTATATGCATTAAGGTGAAAAAACTTTTGAAAATACCGCCGCCCCCAGCCCCCCCGTTTTACTTACCTGACACCTCGAAACTCGGCCGCTCGCTCCCGACCTCCATTCAGCCGATCAGCCTGGTCGCTGATTGGCTATAGTGGATGGATTGAAAGCAGCCATTGGCTCGCGCTGCTGTCAATCACAGCCAATGACGCGGCGCGCCGGGGGCGGGGCCGAGTGATACAGCGAGCGGCTATAGCCGCCGGCTGTATCACGGGAGCGCGCCCGCAATAACTAACCACCATGCGAGAGAGCTCGCATTAAGGTGGTTAGTTATTGTGGGGAGGAGCTGAGACAGCCGCCGAGGGACCCCAGAAGAGCAGGTTCGGGGCCACTCTGTGCAGAACGAGCTGCACAGTGAAGGTAAGTATAACATGTTTGTTAATTAAAAAAAAAAAAAATTTTACCTTTACAACCCCTTTAACCACTTGACAACTGGGCACTTAAACCCCCTTCCTAACCAGACCAATTTTCAGCTTTTGGTGCTCTCACATTTTGAATGACAATTACTCAGTCATGCAACACTGTATCTTTATGAAATTTTTGTCCTTTTTTTCACACAAATAGAGCTTTCTTTTGGTCGTATTTAATCACCGCTGGGTTCTTTATTTTTTGCGCCGTAAAAGAAAAAAGACCGAAAAATCTGTAAAAAAATAAATTTTTCTTCATTTCTGTTATAATATTTTGCAAATTAGTAATTTTTCTTCATATATTTTGGCCAAAATTTATACCGCTACATATCTTTGGTAAAAATAACCCAAATCGGTGGATATTATTTGGTCTTTTTGAAAGTTATAGAGTCCAAAAGCTATCTGAAAATTGATCACACCTGAAGTACTGACGGCCTATCTAATTTCTTGAGACCCTAACATGCCAGAAAAGTACAAATACCCCCCAAATGACCCCTTTTTGGAAAGAAGACATTCCAAGGTATTTAGAAAGATGCATGGTGAGTTTTTTGAAGTTGTCATTTTTTCCTACAATTCTTTGCAAAATCAAGGGTTTTTTTTTACTTTTTTTTTTTCCACAAAATTGTCATATTAGCAGGGTATTTCTCACAGACCGCATATGCATACCACAAATTACACCCCAAAACACATTCTGCTATTACTCCCGAGTACGGCGATACCACATGTGTGAGACTTTTACACAGCGTGGCCACATACAGAGGCCCAACATGCAGGGGAGCACCTTCAGGCGTTCTGGAGCACCCATGCCAATTCTGACATTTCTCTCCTACATGTAAAAATCATCATTTATTAGCTAGAAAATTACTTAGAACCCCAAAACATTATATATGTTTTTTTAGCAAAGACCCTAGAGAATACAATGGCGGTCGTTGCAACTTTTTATCTCGCACAGTATTTGCGCAGCAATTTTTTTAACGCGTTTTTTTTGGAAAAAAAACTGTTTTGTGCTTTACAAAAACCAAAACAGTAAAGTTAGCCCAATGTTTTTGCATAATGTGAAATATGAAGTTACGCCGAGTAAATAGATACCCAACATGTCACCCTTCAAAATTGCACGCGCTTGTTTAATGGCACCAAACTTTGCTACTCTTAAATCCCCATAGGCAACGCTTTAAAATTTTTTACTGGTTACATGTTTTGAGTTACAGAGGAGGTCTAGGGCCAAAATTATTGCTCTCGCTCTACCGATCGCAGCGATACCTCACATGTGTGGTTTGAACACCGTTTTCATATGTGGGCGGGACTTACGTATGCGTTCGCTTCTGCATGCGAGCACACAGGGACAGGGGCGCTTTAAAATTTTTATTTTTTTTTTTATTGTTCATTTTACTTTATTTATTTTAGTTTGATGCTTTTTTCCAAAAAAAAAAATTTTTGACAACTTTTATTCCTATTGCAAGGAATGTAAACATCCTTGTAATAGGAATATGGCATGACAGGTCCTCTTTACAGTGAGATATGGGGTCAATAAGACCCCACATCTCACCTCTAGGCTGGGAAGCCTGAAATTAAAAAAAAAAAAAAACGATCCTGGCTTCGATCGTAGCTGTGAGTCGGTAGAAGCGCGGGAGGGGGGGACATCCCCTCTCGCCTCCCGTAAGAACGATCAAGCAGTGGAACAGCCGCTATGATCGTTCTTATGGTGTAGGGAATCGCCGGCTGAAAAAGCTGATATCTGAATGATGCCTGTAGCTGCAGGCATCATTCAGATATCCCCGCACAAAGTCAAGGACGTTGTATGACGGCGGGCGGGCGGGAAGTGGTTAAAACACATTTTTTTTTTAACACAAAGTTGTAAATTTATACAATATTTCTACCACATTACATGTACATACCTAAAATGACACCCCAAAATAGATTCTCCTACTCCTCCTGAGTACGGCGATACCACATGTGTGAGACTTCCACAGCTTGGCCACATACAGGGGCCGAGTACAGCCGAGCATGGCTCAGCATGGCAGGGTATGGCTGGGTATGGCGGGGTATTGCAGAGTATGGCGGGGTATTGCGGGGTATGGCGGAGTATGGCGGGGTATGGCGGGGTATGGCGGGGTATGGCGGAGTATGGCGGAGTATGGCGGGGTATGGCGGGGTATGGCGGAGTATGGAGAGGAACCGGCGTCATCAGATGACGCCGGTCTGTTTACATGTGATCGCGCCGTCATTTGACGGCGCGATCACATGGAAAACGGCCGCGATCAGCGGCCATTTACCGGGATCCGTGATGCGCCGGGTCCTCAGGACCCGGCGGTCACGGATGTGCTCGGGTGCGCGCCCCAGGGGAATTCCGGGAGGACGTCATAGTACGTCCTCCCAGAGTTAAGCAACCGCCCTGCAGCCGTCATTCGGCTATGGGCCGGTTGTTAAGTGGTTAAAGATATATATTCTTTTCTGCTCTCAGACATGCCTAGTGGTTGAAGGTGATATTACCTGAAACTTACTAAAAAGTCAAATTTTTTTAACCAATGGAAAAGAAGCCATACCTTTTGGACTGAGCCTATTATAATTTTATGATCTTATTGTCTGAGATGGTATTTAGAGGGAGAAGAGATGCCATGAAAGGACACTCAAGAACATTCAGAAACACCTGATTACCATCAATCATACACACAGACATATACATCATTCATCTACTCACATTTTTACATTCATAAAGATTCCTGAACATCTTATGCTTTGGAACTCAGAGGTCGCAAGAAGTATCCATCTTGAAAGCCACAGCAGCCATTCTAAAAACCAGCAATTGAGACCAGTAGCCGTTTTGGAACGGGTAATTATGTTGTGTTGATTTTATCTTATATTCATTGATGTTCTCTTAAAAATTGATTTATTGAGTATTTTACAATTGATAATTTTTCTCCCAAATCAGTTTTCAATATATATTTTTCATTTTGAATAGTTTTCATTTTATGACATAATAAATGTCTAATTTTATTTCACGCTGTTAACCACTTACTTACCTGCAGTATAGTAATGGTTGAATTTGTGAAATATAAACGTTCTGTCCAATTGTCATTTTACAAGGTTATTGATTCTACAGGGAAGTTTATCACTGTTGTATCACATCAAAGGTACTACACTCCAATTTAGCGGATGTTTCTATTGATATTCAATATTTTATGTAACGCAGTCGGTATTTTCATTTTATGTAACATTTGTTTATGTCAACCAATGTATATAACTATTTTGTATGGTTACATGTCTAGTGAATACATTTCGTATTTTTAAACTGTGGTCATAATAGATTGAATCTGTATCTTAAAAATATCATTGCTCAAAATTACTAAATCATAAATACTGTGCAGGAAAACTTTCCTTAATAAGCACAACAATCTGGGTAGATCCAACATTAACGCTGGAATCTCCCCAGAGCCTGGACCGGCTCAGTGACATGAGCCTGCTGTTGGCTGATTCTGGGTCACAGAAGTGCAGAACCAACTGCACTCCTGTGATCCACAGGAGAAGTAGGGCCAAAAGAGCCCTACATCTCTTTTAGGCAAGCATAGAAATTTCCAAGACACCACTGTATCCATCAAGCATGACAAGCTGTACACCTCAATATAGAGAGAATCCACTGACCAATATACCTATCTCCAAAGTTCCAGCTTTCAACACCAACACACCAAACAAGGCATCTTACACTGCCAGGCCATGAGATACCACAGCAAATGCTCTAATCCAGAAGACGGAATTAAACATCAAAGAGTACCATCAGAATCATTCCACAAGAGGAGCTACAGCATCAAATTCAGTACAAGCATAAGCAATGCCTTGAAAATCCAAAGAGAGAACCTTCTACAGCACAAAGAGAAGAAAACAAATACCATGTGCATCTTTCGTAACCACATTAAATACAGCACTACAAGGGATAAGAAAGATAACCAAAGAGCTGCAACCCATCATAGCAGTGGACCTGAAAGAAATATTCCAACAACCCCCAATACTGGATTTCAAGCAACCACCCAACCTTAGACATACTTTCAATTAATTAGCAGGAATGTATGGCCAGCCTCACACATAACACAAAGCTTAATAAATATCCCTGCATCTCTCCATTAATAATGATATGTACTACTCACCTGTCTCACAATGTATTCCAGTATATCCTTCTGTGCAGACACAGCTGTAGCCATCACTCATGTCCTCACAAGTGGCACCATTCATACAGGGAGATGACAAGCATGGCCTTAATCCTGTGCAGAAAATAGAAACTCTGTCTCATAATTCTGTGGAATCATCATATTGTAAGCTATTTTTATGTCATGCAGGGATTCCATAACATCCTATTGAAAAGATACTCATTAAAAGTACATTAAACAAACAGTAAATGTAGTAAAACAGCTGCAGCAGAAAATGTCAAGCAAACAAAATCTGAATATTGATATGGGGAAGGAAATTTTCTGCTATTGCTATATGATGAGACATTATAGTAAGTCATCACTTATGGAAAGATAAGAGGAACTAGTCACTGGAGCCTTGATTAATGGGTTCCCAAGCGGATAACCAAAAGCCCCTTATGTAAAGCTAGTCATACACTGTTAGTTGTTCTTTGTTCAGCCCTTTGGCTTAAAATAAAAAAAAATAAAAAAACCTATAGATTTCTCAATCCACACAAATGAGGGAACATTGTATTCTGACACCGGCTCCCACTGCCTACTTATCAAGGAAAGTTTTCCAGCATCTCCCTTTGACAGAAGTCAATCAAACAATCAACTTCTGTACAGCAGGGACAAACTAATCGGAATGTGGCCGGTCCCTACTGAACTGGCCCAATTTCAATCAGTATATGCCCAACTTTAAAAACAATTAAAGATAAAGTTCCCTGCACAAGTATTGTTGGAAAAAAACAAAAAGCAATATTTGGGGAAACCTCTCTTCACCTATTTGATCTAAAAAAAAGACATACAATATTAGCGCACTAAACCACTTCATTAAGTCTGGTGTTTACTAGAAGAATATAACCCTGTATTTGAATTCTAAAAACTAAGCCTGAATGCAAAGATTTATGCCGTCAATTTACACTTGTATTAACACATACACTATAACTAACATTTATATGACACAATGGGTGGACATCTTCTCACCAGTTTCACATCTCGGTCCAGTGTATCCCCATGGACACACACAGATGTAGCTGTCATCTATATCCTTGCACATCCCACCATTCAGACAAGGAGATGAGGAGCATGGTCGAGTTTCTAAGAAAATTAGAAAAGAAAGCCAATGATACTATACAAAATTGAAATACTTTCATGTTTTAAGAAAAGGAGAACCTGCTACAGTAGATATTTGCTGGCATGTAACCCTTTTGTGGCCAGGTACTGTCTGACAGGATACGATTTCAACATGGGACTGTTATTTTTGTACTTCCAATGAGAGCAATAACAATAGTTTCTTTAAAAATACACTAAACTATACAATAGTTGACAATAACATGAAACTGTAATGTAAACTGTAAATGTAATTAAACTTTTTAAAAAACGTTTTCTTTTTTTAAACCAAAGAGAGATCTGTGATCACAAACATTATATTCACCAATCTTCTTTCTCGCCAAGTATATTACATTGGTCACTGGCTGCCTAGAAGAGTGTGCAGCCACATACTATATAACGTATCCTTGATAGCCAAGGGGGTAAAGGGAATGAACAGTCTTCCTATTTATTTATTTTTTTAAACATGTAAAATAGATCATATTAATGCAAATACCTTTTATAATGTGTACTAACATAAAAAAGCCTTGTTTTTTGTATTATTTCTATCTATATATATACATAGGAGTACCTGCTCACTGCCTACTCAGGCCCTGCTTTTTGAATTGCAGTGCTACACCATGGTTGTACTTTACTGATCCTGCTTACAATGCAAATCCATAAGTGCACTAACACATTGAAAACAATGTACTCCCTGTGTGGTTTATAGCTTATCTCATTTTTTGTTAAGTAGAGAGGAATCCATTTAACTTAAGGACCGAGCCCCTTTTTTTATACCTGTTGTTTATAAGTTAAAATAATTTTTTTTGCTAGAAAATTACTTAGAACCCCCAAACATTATATATATTTTTTTCTAACACCCTATAGAATAAAATGGCGGTGGTTGCAATACTTTCTGTCACACAGTATTTGCGCAGCGGTCTTACAAACGCACTTTTTTTGGAAAAACTACACTTTTTTTAATTAAAAAATAAGAAAACAAAAGTTAGCCCAATTGTTTTTTATATTGTGAAAGATAATGTTACGCTGAGTAAATTGATACCCAACATGTCACGCTTCAAAATTGCGCCCGCTCGTGGAATGGCGACAATCTTTTACCCTTAAAAATCTCCATAGGCGTTGCTTAAAAATTTCTGCAGGTTATCAGTTTTGAGTTACAGAGGAGGTCTAGGGCTAGAATTATTGCTCTCGCTCTAACGATCGAGGCGATACCTCACATGTGTGGTTTGAACACCGTTTTCATATGCGGGCGCTACTCATGTATACGTTCGCTTGTGCGCGCAAAATCGTCAGGACGGGGCGCTTTAAAAAAATTTTTTTTTTTTTCCTTATTTATTTTACTTTAAATTTTCCATTTTGACACTGTCCTTTATAAAAAAAAATTGGGTCACTTTTATTTCTATTACAAGGGATGTAAAGACCTCAGATCTCATGTTTACACTAAAATGCAAAAAAAAAAAAAAATAAATAAAAAAAAAAAAGTCACTTGAAAAAAAATAAAATAAAAACTTTTCCTTCAAGAGCTATGGGTGGAAGTAACGTTTGACGTCGCTTCCGCCCTCCCATGCTATGGAGCCGAGCTGGGGCCATCTTCCCCTCAGTCAGCAGCCAGGCATCCACAGGAGAGGACAGCAGCGGAAGGGAGGTGGATACCTCTCCAGCCGCCGATAAAAGTGATTTTGTGGCTAATCTGACACGGAGACCACTTTTATCTCAAAGAGAAATGCATGGCATTCCTGAAAATACTGGGGTTATGGCAGCAGCTAGCATCAAAGTACCGATGTACGGGTGCGTTGTTTTGCGTGAAGTGGTTAATCACTGAGATCCTTGGTCAGATGCTTTTTTCCAAATGTCAGTATTTAATATAATGACAGCATATGGAATAGCAAGTTTGTAAAATGTAAAAGTCATATCAAAATGAAAGATATATTTTACTGAGCACTCACTTTTTTTCCCTTTACTTAGGAGACTCATCAAGGTCTAACCTGACTCCCAGTACCAATCTGCCTCAACACCAGCTACATAAACTAAAGACAGCAACTACAGCTTTAACCCAGAAAGTGAGATTATTTTACCTGTTTCACAGCGTGGACCAGACAATCCTCGAGGACACACACAGATATAAGTAGTAACACTCACGTCCTTACACACTCCCCCATTTAGGCATGGAGATGAAGAACATGGTTTAAACTCTAAATAAAATGAGATGTAAAAGAGTTGGTTTTTATCACTACAATTTCCCAATGTGAAGCACATATACATATGGTAGACAGCAGCCTGAATCAATCAGGTAAAATGTACACCACTAGTTGGCAGAAACCATAAAGTATATACAGCTCTCACCTGACTGGCAACGAAGGCCTGAGTATCCTTGTCTACACAAACAGGTGAATCCATCAGGTGTATCCTCACAGATGCCCCCATTAAGGCAAGGAAAGGATGCACATGGTTGGATCTCTAGACGAAGAAGAAATATTACAAAAGAACACTGCTGGGAACAAAAACATCTTGGCAAAACTGGCAAGCAGCTTCTTTCCTAACGTAAATAAAGAGGGTGCTAATATTGTTGCATACTCATTTAAAAATGGCACCCTGTCCTCCCATCTCACTTGATGTAACATGCTATGCCATAGTAAAACGCAAAACTAAAGTGTCATAAGAAAGAAAAAATCTTCAAAGAAACTGCAGAAGTTGGTAAAAGAATATAAATGATTCAGTATGAAGGTGGCATGCTATATTTTTCTAGTAAAAAAGACCTTTTATGCTGCAACACTAGGCAACGACAGGTCCTCTTGTACGATCTGTCTGGGCATGGCCCTTTTATCAACACAAGAGATATATTTGAAACTGTATGTATTTAATTTAATGTTCTGATAATGATAAGGGGGAAATGCTGCGCTGATCCCCCCAAAAAAATGTCAATAAAGTGAACAGCAGCTGACACACAAACAAACCAAGTTACACCAACATGTATGTAAAACAAGTGCAGCGCTAGAGTCCCAAACAAAAACTGAAATCATGTATGGAACAAATATAAATCTGTGACGTAAAGAACCTATAAGTAATTGTGAATCAACACAATACAAAAACACGTGAAATATACAGAAATGTCTAATATGCAATGTGATATGCTCTGGAACCAGAGTCCATAAATATAAAATAAAAATAAAGGAGTCTTCTCAAACAGAGGAGGTGCTCGAACAAGGACGTTGACTGGAGACTTAGATGTAAGGCAACCACAGGGAACACGTCATAGACATCTAAGGTTAGATACTCTTACCAGATCTTGTAGGACATATCTGCCATATAGCACTACGTCTGTTAGAGCTTGTGGAGGTAACCTCCCGTGGAATCCGTCCGGGTGTTGTCCCTTGGGTCACGATCACCGATAAGGAAGGGTTGTCATAGGTGGAAGTTAACCGCTCACTCGCACACTCGCATTTTTATGCCCCAGTTGAAGGCTTCTCAGTCGAAACGCGTAGGGCGTTCCAGCTTCCCACGTTGCCACCATTTTATTTACTAGTGATCACTTTTTATTCTGTAAAGGCTTTTTATTCATTAAAATCCTTAATTTTTTTGACCTACGCCATGTGGAGCCTTTTTCTTTTTTCCTCCATGACTTCACCCTCAACTGGTCTCTTTTGACCTTTCTGGTCCCTGAACTGGAGAGTGTGCGAGTGAGCGGTTAACTTCCACCTATGACAACCCTTCCTTATCGGTGATCGTGACCCAAGGGACAACACCCGGGCGGATTTCACGGGAGGTTACCTCCACAAGCTCTAACAGACGTAGTGCTATATAGCAGATATGTCCTACAAGATCTGGTAAGAGTATCTAACCTTAGATGTCTATGACGTGTTCCCTGTGGTTGCCTTACATCTAAGTCTCCAGTCAAAGTCCTTGTTCGAGCACCTCCTCTGTTTGAGAAGACTCCTTTATTTTTATTTTATATTTATGGACTCTGGTTCCAGAGCATATCACATTGCATATTAGACATTTCGGTATATTTCATGTGTTTTTGTATTGTGTTGATTCACAATTACTTATAGGTTCTTTATGTCACAGATTTATATTTGTTCCATACATGATTTCAGTTTTTGTTTGGGACTCTAGTGCTGCACTTGTTTTACATATATGTTCTGATAATGGACTGAATACCAAGATCCAAACTTTTTTTAAATTACTAACCTGTTTGACAGCGTTCACCGGTGTACCCCCCTGTACACACACAGCTGTAACCATCTTCCAAATTCCTGCATGTTCCCCCATTCAGGCAAGGAAGTGATGCGCAGGGCCTGATCTCTAAACAAAGAAGCAGAAATTATTAAACCAAAAACTATATAAAATATTACACAAGAAACACAACAAGAAGTGCTCAGGTTATATAGATGCTAAAAACAGCCCCAGAAAGATCAAGAGAAAACACCTACACCTCCAATTCTTCTCTGAAAGAAGATCAAAAATAGATCAATGGAACTCATCTTATACCGACAAGTAAAAATATATGTTTACATAATTCTGCACAAAAGTATATATATATATATATATATATATATATATATATATATATATATATATATATATATATATATATATATATAGGGGCAGCTCCATTTTCTTTCTTTGAGACCAATTGAGTTTCCTTGGCTTTGTGTTTGGGATCATTATCTTGCTGAAATGTCCACCCTCATTTCATCTTCATCATCCTTGTAGATGGCAGCAGATTTTTATCAAGAATATCTTGGTACATTTTTCCATTCATCCTTCCTTCAATCATATGAAGTTTGCCGCATTCTGAAAAACAGCCCCACACCATCATGTTCCCACCTCCAAACGTCACTATTGGTATGAGGGTGTTTTTTGGGGTGATGTGCAGTGCCATTTGACCTCCAAACATGGTGTGTATTATGGCATCCAAAGAGTTCAATTTTGGTCTCACCTGACCAGACTATATTCTCCCAGTATTTTACAGGCTTTTCTAAATTTTGTGCAACAAACTTTAAATGAGCTTCAACATGCTTATTTTTCAACAATGGAGTCTTGCGTGGTGAGCGTGCATACAGGCCATGGCGGTTGAGTGTTATTATTTATTGTTTTCTTTGAAACAATTGTACCTGCTAATAATTCCAGGTCTTTCTGAAGCTCTACACAAGTGGTCCTTGGCTCTTGGACAACTCTTCTGATAATTTTTTTTCACTCCTCTGTCAGAAATCTTGCGAGTGGTCGTGGCCTGTTTATGGTGAAATTTTGTTCTTTCCACTTACAGATTATGTCCCCAACAGTGCTCACTGGAACATTCAGAAGTTTAGAAATCTTTCTGTAAGCAATGCCATCAGTAAGTAGGTTTTGCAACAATAAGGTTGCAAAGGTCTTGAGAGAGCCCTTTTCTTTTACCCATCATGAGATGTTTCTTGTGTGACACCTTGATAATGAGACACCTTTTTATAGGCCATCAGTTGAGACTAAACAAGCCAATATTAATATGCACTGACAAGGGGCAGGACTGCTTTCTAATTACTGATAGCTTTCAGCTGGTGTCTTGGCTTTCCATGCCTTTTTTACACCTCCATTTCTTCATGAATTCAATACTTTTTCCCCGTGTCATTCCATTTTATTACACAAAACCTAATTAATGAAATTATTTGGTTTGGTTTCTTTGTTTGTATGGATTGCATGGGGTGTTACCAACATGTGGTGAAAATTTTATGTCAATAGCACCTTTAAAAATAAATTTACCTAGAAAAATGGTGACGTTCAATATTTATTTTACCTGCTGTGTTACACAAGTACTGGAGTGAGATAAGAGATGTGGGATAAGATTACCTGTCTCACAGCGCTCCCCAGTGAATCCACGCATACATAAACAGCTGTAACTTTCATCCATATCCTTACACGATGCTCCATTCAGACAAGGAGAAGAAAAACAAGGCCTGACTTCTAGAAGAAACAGCAAGAATACATTTGTAAAAACCTAGATGAAAACAGAGAGATGGCATCATAATATTAATTCACTCCCTGGTCATCTCTCCCCTACTGCCACTCCCTCCTCATTGGCTTCCATTTACATAGGCTATTAGTCCATCATGTATGCTGCTGCCAGACTCATCCACCTTACCAACCGTTCAGAGTCTGCTGCCTCTCTCTGCCAATCCTTCCACTGGCTTCTGCTCACCCAATTAATTAAATTCAAAATACTAACAACAAATTACAAAGCCATCCACAGCTTGGCTACCCAGCTACATCACTGACCTAGTCTCAAAATACCAACCAAATCTTTCCCTCTGTTCCTCCCAAGGCCTCCTGCTCTCTAGCTCCGTTGTCACCTCCTCCCATGCTCGCCTCCAGGACTGCTCCCGAGCCTTTCTCATCCTATCGAACTCCCTACCCCAATCTGTGTGACTATCTCCTACTCTGTCCACATTTAGGCGATCACTGAAAACCCTTCTCTTCAGAGAAGCCTATCCTGCCCTCGCCTAACAACTGTACTTTTTTTCTCCATCAACTCATCCCCCCTTAGCTATTACTGTACCTTTTGTATAACTTGACCCTCCCTTCTAGATTGTAAGCTCTAACCAGCTCTCTGATTCCTCCTGTATTGAACTGTATTGTAACTGTACTGTCTGCCCTCATGTTATAAAGCTCTGCACAAATTGTTGGCGCTATAAAAATTCTGTATAATAATAATAATACAGCAGTGTTGTCCAGTGCTTAGTCCCTGCGGACTTCATGCAGGCATTTTGAAGAAGAAGCATTAATGTTGCCAGGTGAAGCCAGACTTTCTTTAACTCATTTGGAGAAACTTGTACTGACACAAATATGGGACTGTCACTGTTGATGTCATTCAGAATATATTAGTTGCCTGGCTGTCTAGTCTCAGTCCTTCATAAATAACTGACCTAGAACAGGCATATGGCCAGAGATGGCAAACAAACATCAGAAGTCTAATGCCCTGTACACACGGTCGGACTTTCTGACGGAAAAGGCGCGATCGGAGCTTGTTGTCGGAAACTCCGACCGTGTGTGGGTTCCATTGGACTTTTTCCATCAGAATTTCCGACACACAAAGTTTGAGAGCTGGCTATAAAATTTTCCGACAACAAAATCCGTTTGCGTAAATTCTGACCGTGTGTAGACAATTCTGACGCACAAAGTGCCACGTATGCTCAGAATAAATTCAGAGACGGAAGTGCTCGGTCTGGTAAAATTAGCTTCATAATGGATATAGCACTTTCGTCACGCTGCATTGTTTTAAATAGTTTAATGCAGCGCACTCTCTTATTCTTTATGATGCTAGAAGAATGAAGTTGTTTTGCTGCTCATATTCACACAAAGTTCTCACAAACTTATTTCTTCATTATTTCTCGTGATTTCATGAATATAATATTTTTATTCTTCAGATCTACTGAATAATTTTTTGGGTTTTATGTTTTTAGATTTTTTATTATTTGTTGTTAGTTTTTTTTAATCCAGATCTCCTGTTTTTTTTTTTGTTTTTTTTTTCGGTGATCTCCATAATTTTTTTGGGTGTGTTTTGTGTGTCAAGTTACCACAACACCATTATTATCTTGTATTTTTTTAATCTCAAGGAGGTTGTTTGGTGTTGGTGTCCCTTGTTAATTAGAAATTGTATTTTTGAAATGTACCTGCCTCCTTACAAACAAACTGTCCTTTTTGAAGGAAAACACACATAGGCCAGTATTAGTTATAAAAAAAAACTTTATTAGGGGTCATAACCAAATAAAGAGGGAGGCAACGCTGGAGAAGCTGAAATTGGCGAAGCCTTTGGCCCCAGGACACACATCAACTATTTTAAAGCAAAATTGGTGGCCTGAGGAGTCCTTATCTAAGGGAGGACAGAAGTCCAAGAGATCATGAACACCAGCAGATGACATCTATGTCCCCAGGCTGTGGTCATACAAGAGCCTGCATCTTTTGTCAGATCAGACTGAACCCAGGTCATCACTTTCTTGTCTTCCTTCCACTCTTCCGTCCAGGCTGTGGCTGTGGTGTTGGAGGTGTGGCAGGAGGAGGAGGAGGAGGATGATACACGTCACACAGGTGGGTATTGGGTGTGATTTGGCCCCTCAACCCCTTATTTAATGTTTTATAAATCATTTCCTCACACATGAAGTGTTGGCCCTCCTGCACCAACTCCAGCAGTTTCTCCAGCACTGCCTGCCTCTTTTGTTTATGATTATAATGCGGGTGTTTGACTTGCCACAGACAGGGCAGCTCCCTGTACTTGCCGAGGAATATTGGGAGAAAGCTGTGGTCTTTGAACCCATCCATTTTATCTGCAAGAAACAACACAAGACAAACCCTAATATCAGGCTAAACTCTCCTAATCTTGTCCCAATATAGGCCTCAATCTATAAGCAGTATAGGCCCAAGTTACATAGTTACATAGTAGGTGAGGTTGAAAAAAGACACAAGTCCATCAAGTCCAACCTATGTGTGTGATTATGTGTCAACATTACATTACATATCCCTGTATGTTGCGGTCATTCAGGTGATTATCTAATAGTTTCTTGAAGCTATCAATGCTCCCCGCTGAGACCACCGCCTGTGGAAGGGAATTCCACATCCTTGCCGCTCTTACAGTAAAGAACCCTCTACGTAGTTTAAGGTTAAACCTCTTTTCTTCTAATTGTAATGAGTGGCCACGAGTCTTATTAAACTCTCTTCTGCAAAAAAGTTTTATCCCTATTGTGGGGTCACCAGTACAGTATTTGTAAATTGAAATCATATCCCCTCTCAAGCGTCTCTTCTCCAGAGAGAATAAGTTCAGTGCTCGCAACCTTTCCTCATAACTAAGATCCTCCAGACCCTTTATTAGCTTTGTTGCCCTTCTTTGTACTCGCTCCATTTCCAGTACATCCCTCCTGAGGACTGTTGCCCAGAACTGGGCAGCATATTCCAGGTGCGGCCGGACCAAAGTCTTGTAGAGCGGGAGAATTATCGTTTTATCTCTGGAGTTGATCCCCCTTTTAATGCATGCCAATATTCTGTTTGTTTTATTAGCAGCAGCTTGGCATTGCATGCCATTGCTGAGCCTATCATCTACTAGGACCCCCAGGTCCTTTTCCATCCTAGATTCCCCCAGAGGTTCTCCCCCCAGTGTATAGGGGGAAAATTGTACCTTCGTTATCACGATCGGTGCTTATGCTACTCCTTCCTCCGCTTACAGATTGTACGTATGACGCGCGCGTGTTACGTTTTATATACACTGCGCATGCGTGAAACTCCACCCACCCCTGACCTTCTTTCTAGTCTATTCCCCGCCCCTTCTCTTTCGGCACAGTGAGGGAGAGCACCTGGCGGAGACAGAGCAGGTGCATGATAATAGCAGCAATGAGGAGGAGGACGAAAGCCAGAGCCAGAAACGTCTCGATCCCGCAGGAGATTTAAGGCATCGAATATGGCCTTTGTAGAGATGGTGGACATATTGAAAAGGGCCGACTATGATGGGAAGTATGGACCTTACCCAAACCCAAATGTGAGAAAGGCCAAGATCATGGCTAAAGTTGTGAAGAGTCTGCACAGGAATTTTGGGGTACGACAATCCAAGGATCAAGGAGGAAACGATGGTCGGACCTAAAATTGAGGGAAAAAAATGCAAAAAAGCAAGTAGTTTTCCTGTGTTCCTATTCTTTATTATTATTACGTTTGTGCTGCTCCATGTGCTTTTCTTTACTGTTGTACAGTTTAAAATGGCAACTTTCATGTTCATGGGCACATTAATCGTTCGTAGGAAACATTGTTGGTTTGGCCACTAAAATACGATGTTTTGGGCAGATACAGTTCAATACATTTTTTCTGGCCTACTTCTATTAAAAAAAGTTTGTTGTCTAGAATGAAATGCAAACTATATTCAGTGTAAGGAGAGGACACTCAGCAGCTGTTTACACATCTGGACGCAGGAGCACTAGTGTGGGATACCAGAACACCCTTTTTATTAGGGTGTCCCACACAGGTGCTCCAGTGAATACTATAGGGGTGTCTCCATCTGTGAAACTTCCACAAAACAGGTAAGTATTCCAGCTTTAGAAAGGGAAAAAAATGTTTTCAGCTTGGAACTCTGCTAAAACAGACAATTGTACCCCACTTCCAAGCAATGTTTCATATTCCTACTTCTGCCATCAAATATCTGTGTGCTAAGTATACCTTTTTTTTATCACATAGTGGAGAAAAGACTCGGAACATCAGAGACCAGGGACTCCACAACTCCGGAAGAAGGGGAAATCCCCCAAACCCAACCAGAGGAGGAGGAGGGGGACGTCTTTGAAATTGGAGAAATTGTCACCACAACAGGTGAGTGTCTACGACCACAGCTTCAGGTATTAGATGTATGCCTGCATATTTATAATACATGGTATGTTTTTTTGTTTATTTTTAGGTGATGGGGATGTTGTGGAAGAAGAATCGCATTTTACAAGTGAAAGTGCCCAGATCCTCATCGGGGAGATAATGGGGTGCAATCGCGATTTAGAACAGCTAAAGGAAAACATCAATGATGTTCAAAAAAAAGGAAGAACATCATTTATGTTTTAGGGAGAATCTAGAACACCCAGAAATCCCTAACTTTTTTCTATTTTTTTGTGGTTTTTATGACAATTTTTTTACGTATTTTAAAAGCCAAATTTTTGAAGATGCACACAGTGTGTCAACATGTGCTATCTGCCATCAGGGGATATCAATGTAAGTGTTTTGTGGGTGCAACCCCTTCCTCGCTACTAAAGTAGCTGAGAGGAAGGGGTTGCACCCCCAAAACACGTCCATTGATCCCCCATGATGGGAGATAGCACATGTTGACATTAGGCATGGGATCAGGAGGGAAATCAGCATTTTGAATCCCAATTTGTGTGCATCTTCAAAATTTGGCTTTTACAGGGGTGACATCACCTCATTTGATGAAGGCAATATCAACCCAGTTTCAACATGTCTGATATTGCCTTCACTTTATAAAAGTTGGACTTTGTAAGTTCCAGAGTTGTGTATTATTTGATGGTTTTAAACATGCCTGTTTTACCTATAAAAGGGCATTTATCATTAATGTGACCTAAAAAAATGTTATTACACAACAAACATGTTGGTTTGTTCAAAAACCCTTTTATAAACGCACATGTGATTGTGCTTTGAGTAAAAAGTTTGATAATCAACAATGTGTGGCTTCTTCTTTCAATGCTCAAAAGCAGTTTTTGGAGTAAAGTTGTTTTTTTCAGTGACAATGGGGGTTATTTACTAAAGGCAAATCCACTTTGCACTACAAGTGCAGTTTCAGTGCAGTCTCAAGTGCACTTGTAGTGCAAAGTGGATTTGCCTTTAGTAAATAACACCCACAGTGCTTTATAATTTTACACAATTTTACACAATCACGCCATTTTCAGGACTCCCCAAATTTCGGTCATGGTGCTGAAAATGATGAATATTTTTGTCAGTAATGCATTACATACATTAACAACAAAAACAAGGTGTGTGTAGCAGACCCACAACATAATAATAATAGTTAGCCGAAGAAGAGATTGTCACCTCATGTCTCAAAGAAATTTTGTTTGCACTGTTTTTTAGTTCAGTTTCAAATATATTTTTATTTAAAAAATGTCTCAGACATTGTCTGGCATATCAATGGCCCCCCCTACCCGCAAAGTATTCACGGTATCTTAAACTGACCTCGCGAGCACTCTGGGGGGGCAAGCCAGGACGACCAGTTTCAAGCGCCGTCAGGGTTCGTTCATTATGAATTCCGGCCTCAGGTCCAACTGAGGCAGCATAGTTCAAAGAATTTCTCCTTAAAAAGTTGTGTAGAACACAGCAAGACAGGATGATGTGATTCAGTTTATATTCCGCCATGTGTATCGGTGTAAGAAATAGGCGGAACCGGCTGGCCATTATTCCAAACGTATTCTCCACCACTCTTCTGGCTCTGGCCAGCCGGTAATTAAAAACCCTCTGGTCCGGGGTGAGGGTTCTCATAGGGAATGGCCACATAAGATGGTCCCCCAACGCTTCATCTGCAACGAAGATGAATGGGAGTCCTTCCGCATTGTCTTCTGGAGGTGGCAAGCCCAAGCTGCCATTCTGGATGTGTATACAGGAACTCGTAAGTAGCCGAAACCACCCCCAACATCACAATACTATTGAACACCTTGTAGCTGTAATAGTATGACCCCGAGTTGGGGGGTGGGACGATGTGGACGTGTTTCCCATCAATTGCCCCTCCGCAGTTGGGAAAGTCCCACAGCTGGGCAAAGTGGGAGGCCACAGTCTGCCATTCCTGTGGCGTGGAAGGAAACTGTGGAGTCAAAAAAGAAAACAAAAATTAGTACTTTTGCACATAAACATTGAAAGCAGATTAGACACAAACATTCTTGGCCAACATCAGTAGAAAATATTTATTTATGTTATGGAGTATTTAAAGACAAAAGTATAAGGTCCACCTATCAGATTCCTCACCCCCTGTGATGGCCCATTGTAAAGATTTTTTGGGGGGGAGATGTTTTGGACAGGTAACCGTCTCCTCTTCATTGAGAGCTGAATGCATAAATAAAGTGTGTTACTTTGGCCAGTCCCTCCTTACTTACACTATTGGCAGCCCATTGGACAGGTAAGAAGTGTCATAATACAAAAATATAAATACGCACTGTACAAATTGAAGCACATTTTTACATTCTGCTATTACCTATCAAGATAATAATAGGAGAAAAAAAACTTTAAACAGTACCATTTGAAAGTATTCAGGCAGGCCCTTGCACTACATGCTTTGGGGAATTCATCCATAAATATGACCACAAAAGAGGTAGGTATAGTGTGTATGGGTTTGGCAAAGTCAGCAGATAGAGGATTGGTATCAGCTGACTTAGCGGTTGGGGGGGAGGGAGGGTTCCAAATGATTTTGGGAACCCAAAAAAAGCCTCTGGCACTCTGCATGAATTTAAGGACACAAATAACATTTTTACACATTTTAGGGGGTGTTTAGGGTAAAGCACTACAATGGAGCTGACAAAATACCTTGTTAAGTGACTAGGCAAGGTGGATATGGGCCCAGGAGAGCATGCTGGGGAGGTTAGTGAAGGCAAATATGCATGAAGGATAAAAAACAAACTTCAAAAAATTCCAGCATGCATGAGGATAAAGGGGACATTCACAGCATATTACAATCATGGTAATTAGAGAATGATGAAAGAAATACAAAACATTAGCAAACATTAAATACATAGAATGTGATGTTAAAGGATAAATCTTACCTTAATATAGTCCTTCTGCAGGACCTGAATGATGGCAGAACAGGTCTCTGGGATAATGATCCCCAGAGCCTGGGGGGAGAAAATGCCTGTCGAGAACTTGAGATCCTGCAGGCTTCTCCCAGTCACCAAGTACCGCAACGTAGCAACTAGCCTCTGCTCCGGAGTGATGGCTTGCCGCATGCACGTATCCTGCCTGCTGGTATAAGGGGTCAGCAAAGCCAACAAACGGTGAAAAACGGGGTCTGTCATCCTGAGAAAGTTCCTGAAATCGTCAGGATTATTCTCACGGATCTCACGGAGCAAAGGCATGTGCGAGAATTGGTCACGCTGGAGCAACCAATTCTTCGTCCATGAACTCCTCCTCGCCCTGTTCATGGACTGGGCTTGTGTCAAAGCTAAAAGCCCAACACCAAGCCCCTGCACAGCACGAACTCTACGACGAGTACGTACACGCAACATGGCTTCAAAACGTTTGGCTGGTCAGAAAAAAGTAATAGAACGCACTGAAGAACAGCAAGGCCTGTGAAGAACGACCTGAAAATCAGCAACGAGAGGACAAGAACGCACTGATGATCAAATACGAACCCACTCCACGCACTGAAAAACAGATACAAACCCACAAGCACAAACTGAACACAAGAAAAACGATCTGAAAACCACAAGTTTGAAAAGGGCAAATCGTCTCTCACCAAACTTTTACTAACACGAGATTAGCAAAAGGAGCCCAAAGGGTGGCGCGCTTGGTATTGAACTGCCCTTTTATAGTCCGTGTTGTACGTCACCACGTTCTTGACGTTCGGAAATTCCGACAACTTTGTGCGACCGTGTGTATGCAAGACAAGTTTGAGCCAACATCCGTTGGAAAAAATCTGATGGATTTTGTTGTCGGAATGTAGGATCGTGTGTACAGGGCATAAATCTGCATACTCAATCTAGGTCAGTGTCGCAAAGGGGTTAATTTACTAAAAGCACATAGGCTGTTCATTTTGCAAGGGAAATTTCCCTTATCTTAGTAAATGAGGTAAAGCTCTGCTGACTTACATCATCCAATCACATGCAAGCAAAAAATATAAATTACTGTAATTCAAGATATGGAATTTACAGGTACGTCAACATTTTTATTATCTTTATCACACAGTACTGGAGAACAGTATCAATCTACAGACCACAGGACAACTCCAAGCAATAAATCAAGTGGTGGGCAACAAACCGGCTAAAACAGCAGCAACAGCTCACAGAAAACACATAAAGGGTCAAGTGACTTGAACAGTTAAAGTGGTTCTAAAGCCAAAGTTTTTTACCTTAATGCATTAACTGCATTAAGGTAAAAAACCTTCCACTAGTTGTTCCTACCACCCCCCTCTCTAAATACTTACTTGAGGTCTGTATCGATACAGCACTGTCCTGTCTGCAGCAGCACTGGTTCTCTCTCTCCCCTCTCACAGGCTAAGAGACCAGTGTTAATTTTGCAGTACATTTTCGATTTAGTTTTAGTTATAGTCTTTTGACTAAAATTTAATTTTAGTTTTAGTTGTATTTTAGTCATCTGAATTGTTTTAGTATTAGTCATATTTTAGTCATCTAAAATCTCTAGTACATTTTATTAGACTAAAATTCTAGTAATAACAGCAGGTTTAGTTTAATTGTAATGCATTATTTAAGCATTCCTCTAGAATTTCCAAACTCATTATATACTTCTGGAGTAAAAAATATAATAACATGTAGTGAGGATGGGGAAGTAAATGAGAGTGAGGGAGTGCACAGGGCAGAGAACTGGTCTGGGAAGGCTGTTATTTTACACAGTACTACGCACTGCTACCTTGCTGGGAGGGAAAACATTTACAACGTGGTTTGCAATGCATTGTTCCAGAACTCCCAGGCAGCAGCCAGGCAGACAGAGTGAGCCTGCGTCTCTCAGCCAATACAGCTTGTCAGAGGGCTGGGGCATTAACAGACAGGCGGAGCTCCGAGGAAAGCGTAAGTTCAAGTGGGTAAATGTCCCTCCCTGACATTTTTGTTCTATTTTAGTTTGTTCATGAAAATTGGAATTGATTTTTGTCATTGTTTTTGTCAACTGACTTAATTCAAATTTTATTTTACATTAATACATAATTCGGGGAAAAAACCTTATAACAATCGGCCATAGGGAGTACTGTGAGCTGTAGCAGTCAAGCATTTATTGCAAGAATTCAGGCTCAGGAATCCTATGGTAGCAAGTCTGCAAGGCACCCTGGGATTGTTCAAGGAATGACAAAGTGCATAGCACTACACAGGTTAATGCATGACCTCTTTCTGCAGTCTAAGAACTGACATTTCCTGTAAAGAAACAACATATCCCATATCCCGTATCTGTGTCTGGTGCTGGTGCAGGTGCAGTAATTAGATCTGACACAGCCACAAACAGGCAGAGCATTCACAGCATTAAATTACCGTTCCCACATTTGTGATGTAACACAGAAAGCATGGCAGCGCATGCATTGGGCGCTGTGAGATATGGAACAGGAAGTTGTCTTGTCCCTTTGGTGAATAGGGACAAGCTGGGTGAATGAAAACATGGACATAGGGGAATCAATCAGCCATGACAACAAGCCCACTGTTACAAAGTAAACCAAACAAACAGCACAGCGAATATAACTACACCAATACCTAGTTAAAAGCAAAAGAAACATTTGAAAATATACATTCCCTTCACATTTCTTGTCACTGACATTTTAATGAAGACACCAGGTTTTATCTTTTTAGCTAGTGCGTATAGAATTCATGCTGTATTGCAATAAATATGCTCAACTGTATACTCTACTCCACATTGCTCCTGTTTGTCCTGAGTGATGATCTATTCAGACAAAACATTTTATTTTTCAAAAGATTTTGACCCATGCACTACTAATAGGATGCCGTGCATCCTAGATAGCCGAAAAAAGATCAGTCTGACACATCTTTTCATTTCATAAAGAATGTAACATGTATCGGCAGAAGACATTAGTCACATTGCTTAACTAAACAAATATCATCCAAGTCTGTATTCCTTGCCCTTGGATATGACACAGGTTAAAGAACATTGGTTCCAATTAAAACACTTGATATGAATAAAGGTTTCTGTCTAGTTTATATTAAAAAAACAACAGCAGGAACCCAGACAGGTAAACCAATGGATTTGTCACAAGCTGCCACAAGGCACATACAAGGTAAAAGTAATATAAAGCTGGAAAAACCCTATAAAATTGTAAGCATTATTTTTCTTAACTATGAACATGACTAACTTGGAATGGAATGAGAGAATCTAATAAATACTGGGGGCAAATATAAAATAAACAAACCACATAGAATTTCACAATGGTTGTTAAATTACCATATAAAATATCTTGTTGTTCACTGTTGATGTTTGATTCTACCCCCCCTCAACAGCGAACAATACAATATAAAAAGTGTCCAAGCACACTTACCTGCTAGTCAGCAAAAAACAGCTGCCATTTGAGCTGTGCTGGGCTTTTTGTGGGTTTCCTGCACCTTTAACCACTTCAATACCAGGCACTTATACACCTTCCTGCCCAGACCAATTTTCAGCTTTCAGTGCTGTCGCAGTTTGAACGACAATTGCGCGGTCATCCAACACTGTACCCAAACTAAATTTTTATCATTTTGTTCCCACAAATAGAGCTTTCTTTTGGTGGTATTTGATCACCTCTGCGTTTTTTATTTTTTGCTAAACAAATAAAAAAAGACCGAAAATTTTGAAAAAAATAAAAGTTTTGCTTTTGTTTCTGTTAAAAAAATTTGTAAATAAGTAAGTTTTCTCTTTCACTGATGGGCACTGATAAGGCGGCACTGACAGGCACTGATACGGCGGCACCAATGAGGTGGCACCAATGAGCGGGCACTGATATGCGGCACTGATGGGCACTGGTAAGCGGCACTGATGGGTGGCACTGATATGCAACAATGATGGGCATTGATAGGTGGAACTGATGGGCACTCATGGGTGGCACTGGTTGGCACTGATAGACGACACTGATGGGCACTGAAAGGCGGCACTGCTGGGCACTGCTAGGGTGGCATTGATAGGCGGTACTGATAGGCAGCACTGATGGTCACTGATGGGCACTGATAGGCGGCACTGCTGGGCACTGATACATGGCACTGATGGGCACTGATATGTGGCATTGATATGAGGCACTGATAGGCATCCCTGGTGGCACTGGCAGTGGTAGGCATTGGAGTGGGCACTGATTGGCAGCTGCTTGGGCACTGATTGGCAGCTGCCTAGGCACATAGTGGTATTTTCCTGGGGGTCTAGGTGCATACCTGGTGGTCCAGTGTGGATGGCTTCCCTGGTGGTCCCGGGCGGGATCCGAGGGGGGGCTGTGCTGATAAACAATCAGCACAGACCCCCCCTGTCAGGAGAGCAGGCGATCGGCTCTCCTCAACTCGTGTCTGTCAGACGCGAGTGAGGAAAAGCCGACCACCGGCTCTTCCTATTTACATCGTGATCAGCCGTGATTGGACACGGCTAATCACATGGTAGAGTCTCCGTCAGAGACTCTTTACCTAGATCGGTGTTGCAAACTGACACCCCGCAACAACTATCGCCACGATGCGCGCCCCCGGGGTGAGCAGCGGCTCAATATCCTGATCACATCATATGACGTCCGGTCAGGAATATCAAACCACTTTGCCGCCGTCATTTGGTAATAGGGCGGGCAGCAAGTGGTTAATCAGAAATGGGCTATATCCAAAGCATACCTCCCCCAATGTATTCATTGCTATACATGTCCCACCAGTGGCGGCTGGTGCTCAAAAACATTTTTTTTTGGGGGGGGGGGGGGGGGTGCAAACAAACTGAAAAATTCTGAAAAATACTTAAAAAAAAACATCAATTGCAGCCTCAAATTCAGCCATTTTGCCCATCAAATGCAGCCACTGCGCCCATCAAATGCAGCCACTGCGCCCATCAAATGCAGCCACTGTGCCATCAAATGCAGCCACTGTGTTCATCATATGCACCCACTGTGCCAATCAAATACAGTCACTGTGCCCATCATATGCAGCCACTGTGCCCATCAAATGCAGCCACTGTGCTCATCATATGCAGCCACTGTGCCATCAAATGCAGCCACTGTGTTCATCATATGCACCCACTGTGCCAATCAAATACAGTCACTGTGCCCATCATATGCAGCCACTGTGCCCATCAAATGCAGCCACTGTGCTCATCATATGCAGCCACTGTGCCATCAAATGCAGCCACTGTGCCATCAAATGCAACCACTGTGCCCATCATATACAGCCACTGTGCCCATCAAATACAGCCACTGTGCCCATCATATGCAGCCAACTTTATTTATAACTTAAGTAACTTAAGTTATAGCGTCTACAAATTATGGGAACGATTTTTGGCATTTTTATTATTATTTTTTTTTTTTTTTTTACTAGTAATGGTGGTGATCTGCGATTTTTAACGATACTGTGACATTGCGGCGGACAGATTGGACACATTTTTGGGACCACTGACATTTATACAGTGATCAGTGCTATGGGTCTTAAAGGGGTTGTAAAGGGTTGTGTTTTTTCACCTTCATGCATTCTATGCATGAAGGTGAAAAAACACCTGTCAGTGACCGGCCTCCCAGCCCTCCCTTTTTTCTTACCTGAACCCTGGAACTTGTCCCATGGTGACACACTCTCTCTCTGCCCGGGGCTCTCGGCTCTTGATTGGATAGATTGTTAGCAGCGCAGCCATTGGTTCCCGCTGCTGTCAATCAAATCCATTGACCAGGCCGCTGGGGGACGGGTCCTGCATTCAGCTTCTATGGAGGCCGAATGCTGGACTGGGGAGCGCGCAAGGTAACCCCCTGGGAGAATGCTTTTCCCAGGGGGTTATCTGATGCGGGGAGGAGCCGCGAGAGCCGCCAAGGGACCCCAGAAGAGCAAGTTCGGGGCCACTCTGTGCAAAACGAGCTGCACAGTGGAGGTAAGTATGATATGTTTGTTATCTAAAAAAAAAAATCCGGACCTTTAGTGTCACCTTAAAGAGAACAACGTACCCATAGGGAGTTTCGCAGGAACGTGCCACTTTGCTGACGTATATCGGCATGAGTCGGTCGGCAAGTGGTTAAAGCAAGTTATTAAGGCAGTTTAGACTTTGTTTTATTGCTGACTAGCAGGCAAGTGTGCTCGAGAAGTTTTTCTATTGTATTTTCTTTAAAGTGATTCTAAAGGTTTTAATTAAAAAATATATATATTATACTTACCAGCTCTGGGTAAAGGTTCTGCACAGGGCAGCCCAGATACTCTTCTTTTTGGGTCCCCCGCTGGTGGTCCTGGCCCCCCGCCAAGTGCCCCCAATAGCAAGCCTGTTGCTATGGGGGCACTTGAGCAAGCTCACTCTTGAGGTGTGCTCCTGTGAATGGACATTGTCTATTCACACAGAGCATGATTTGGCCCTGCACCCAGCTCTCTTCTCATTGGCTCACTGGCTGTGATTGACAGCAGCAGGAACCAAAGGCTCCTGCTACTATGTCAGCTAATGAGGAGAGAGAGACCCGGGAGAGGCGCTGTGCTCATGCACATCACTCTATTGAGATGGGGCTCGGGAAAGTATTAGGAGGGGAAGGCTGCACCCAGAAGGTTTTTTATCTTAATGCATAGACTGTTTAGAATGCATTAAGTTAAAAAACTCTATTGCCTTTAGAACCACTATAAACTGCTCAACCCATTTGCAACTTACTTATGCAAGGTATACATTGACTTGGGTGGTTGACATTTTTTAATTCACCTTCGATGTGAAGCTGAGAGGATCGCTTTAAACAGAGTCTGGTCCCCAAAATGTACCAGTAGCTGCAGTATGATGGTCTACCAACTGGATATATTTAGAATGGACTGTTCAGGTAAATAGACTGTTGGTAAATTTTCTGAATCAGACCAGCTTTACAAAATATTTTGTATGATAGCTGAAATTCATGCTGCTGATAGATCACCACTATTAACTTTTGTCACTTTCTGTTCATTTCCTATAGTAAAGGGTATGAATGAGTTTTGTATATAAAAATGTACATGTTGTGGTAAACTACAGTAAACCTTTCCTTTTAAGCTCAAATAAAAGAACTGACAGCAACATCAAAAAGGTTTAAAGAAGTTCAGGTAACTAATTCAGTAATTGTACATTATATGAATTATTTAACTGTAGTTATTGATATGAGGAAAACTGGTACACACTAAAGCTGGTCATAGATATATGTGGAGGCAATGGACTGCAGATAGACTTGTATTTTAGCTACCTGTCCAATAAATAAATGTGTGTGCTGTGTGTTACGTTGAAGATGCATGATTATGGAGCAGGAAAAAGGGAGGACAGGACAAACACTCTTAGTACAAGTTTACCTCAGTAAAAAGAATAGTGATCACATAATTATTTCAAATCTATACCATTAGTCCTTACCCTTACGTTTAATCAGCTAGAGGGGTCTCATGGTGCCCAAAGACATTAGTCTGTTGCCCACTATGGCCAGAAACAGCTAGATCAGGTTATTTTCATCTCATATCTATAAGTACCTATGCTGCCCAAACAACTTAGCAGATTCCATTTTTTTGTGAGGAATCCTGGCACAGAAGTAATATAACTCACACAAGTAGCCCTATCACCACCTATCATTCTTGGGTCAAGGAAACCAACAAAGATGTGATGACATTCTGCAGAGCCTATGTAATTGGGTGTACCCCAAGCCATACAGTTTACCGAGTAGGTCAATCTGATCTAACAGTATTTGTTCCTGTGAAGAGAAGCTGGCACTGTGTAACAGTCTTTTCTCCACCCCTCTTCCCTCACCTCAGAGGCTACTTGTGAGCTTGGCCCAACTGGCTCACCAGTAAAAAGAATGACACTCTGCCCACTGAGTAACCAAAGTATAATATTTGTGAGTCGTGACCAGCCTAAATAATAAAATATTCCTCCCATTCTGACCTGCTTCACAATGTTGCCCCGTAAACCTTTGATGACACACACACCGATACGTATCAACAGTATCCTCACACATCCCTCCATTTAGACATGGTGACGAAGAGCATGGTTTCAACTCTAGAATGAAAAAAGTAACCAATTTACATAGGCAATGCAACTATACTATGTGGACAGATGCATGTAGTATATCACTAGTATGCACACTACATTATAGGTAACACCCCCTTCCCCTCGAAAAGCAACAGTACATGAACTACAGTGCCTTGCAAAAGTATTCACCCCCCTTGGCATTTTTCGTGTTTTGTTGCCTCACAACCTGGAATTAACATGGATTGTTTGAGGATTTGCATCATTTAATTTACAGAATATGCCCACAACTTTGAAGATTTTTTTTTTTTTTTATTGTGAAGCAAACAACAAATAGGACAAAATAACAGAAAAGTCAATGTGCATAACTATTCACCCCCCTAAAGTCAATACTTTGTAGAGCCACCTTTTGCAGCTCTCACAGCTCCAAGTCGCATTGGATAAGTCTCTATGAGCTTGCCACATCTTACCACTGGGATTTTTGCCCATTCCTCTTTGCAAAACTGCTCCAGCTCCTTCAAGCTGGATGGTTTGCGCTTCTGAACAGCAATCTTTAAGTCTGACCACAGATTTTCTATTGGATTGAGGTCCAGGCTTTGACTAGGCCATTCCAACTCATTTACATGTTTCCCCTTAAACCACTCAAGTGTTGCTTTAGCAGTGTGTTTGGGGTCATTGTCCTGCTGGAAGGTGAACCTCCGTCCTAGCCTCAAATCACACACAGAGTGGTACAGGTTTTGTTCAAGAATATCCCTGTATTTAGCACCATCCATCTTTCCCTCAACTCTGACCAGTTTTCCAGTCCCGACTGCTGAAAAACATCCCCACAGCATGATGTTGCCACCACCATGTTTCACTGTGGGAATGGTGTGCTTTGGGTGATGTGATGTGTTGGGTTTGCGCAAGACATAGCGTTTTCTTTGATGGCCAAAAAGTTCAATTTTAGTCTCATCAGACCAGAGCACCTTCCTCCATACATTTTGTGAGTCTCCCACATGCCTTTTCGCAAACTCAAAACGTGCCATTTTGTTTTTTGCTGAAAGTAATGGCTTTCTTCTGGCCACTCTTACATAAAGCCCAACTCTATGGAGTGTACAGCTTATTGTCGTCCGATGTACAGATACTCCAGTCTCTGCTGTGGAACTCTCCAGCTCCTCCGGGGTTACCTTAGGTCTCTGTGCTGCCTCTCTGATTAATGCCCTCCTTGCCCAGTCCGTGAGTTTTGGTGTGCCGCCGTCTCTTGGCAGGTTTACTGTTGTGCTATGTTCTTTCCATTTGGTTATGATAGATTTGATAGTTCTCCTACCGATCATCAAAGATTTGTATATTTTTTTATAACCTAACCCTGACTTGTATACTTCTCAGCAACATTGCCCCTTACTTGTTTGGAGAGTTCCTTGGTCTTCATGGCAGTGTTTGGTTAGTGGTGCCTCTTGCTTAGGTGTTGCAGCCTCTGGGGCCTTTCAAAAAGGTGTGTATATGTAACGACAATTCATGTGACACTTAGATTGCATACAAAGGGGGTGAATACATACGCACATACCAATTATAAGTTTTTTATTTCTGAAAAATAGTTTTATGTATATATTTTTCTAATTTTACTTCACCAACTTAGACTATTGTGTTCTGATCCATCACATATAATTCAGATTAAAAAAACAATGAACTAAAGGCTTTAATGTAACAAAATAGGTAAAAAGCCAAGGGGGGTGAATACTTTTGCAAGGCACTGTATGCTTAAATTGTGTTTTCCAACATGCCTTTTACCCCCACAACTGGGGGTAAAACAAATCTTAATGCCAGAACAAAGTTTTGCAACTTTGACATTTTAGTAAAACTGTACATATCATCGCAACTACTTAGGTGAATTATACCTTGTTTTTTTCAAGACAAATTGGGCTTTCATTTGGTGGTAAATGGTAATGGATATCTTCTGATTTTTTTTTATTTTTATTATCAAAAGTAAACAGGCACAAAATAGTAGAAAAATATATTTTTTAAAATTTAGCTGTATATTTCTTGCTATTACCATAAGCTACTACCAAAGAACAACCCAAAGAAAGTTTCCTGCTCCTGACGATCGCAGCGATACCACATATGTGCATGTTATTTGTTGTTTGCACTTGCAGTAGAGAGTAGAAACAATAGGGAACCTTTTGTTTTTTTATCCTACCTAAAATACACTGACCCTGACCTCTGACCCCTACCTCACCATGACCTGTAAACCTAACTTTGACTGTAACACTGACCTTGATCAAACCCTGATATTATCCTCTATTGATAGTTTTCTTTTGTTTTGTTTTTTAACCACTTCAGCCCTGGAAGAATGTACCCCCTTCCTGACCAGAGCACTTTTCTGCGATTCAGCACTGCGTCACTTTAACTGACAATTGCGCGGTCGTGTGAAGTTGTACCCAAACAAAATTGACGTCCTTTTTTTCCCACAAATAGAGCCTTCTTTTGGTGATATTTGATCACATCTGCGGTTTTTATTTTTTGCGCTATAAACAAAAAAAGAGCAATAATTTTGAAAAAAAACGCATTATTTTTTACTTTTTGCTATAATAAATATCCCCCAAAAATATATAAAAAAACTATTTTTTTCCTCAGTTTAGGCCGATGTGTATTCTTCTACATATTGGTAAAAAAAAATCGCAATAAGCGTATATTGATTGGTTTGCGCAAAAGTTATAGCGTCTACAAAATAGGTGATAGATAGATTTATAGCATTTTTTTTTCACTAGTAATGGTAGCGACCTGCGATTTTTATCGTGACTGCGACATTATGGTGGACACATCGGGTAATTTTGACACATTTTTGGAACCATTGGCATTAATACAGCGATCAAAAATGCATTGATTACTGTAAAAATGTCACTGGCAGTGAAGGGGTTAACACTAGGGGGCGGTGAAGGGGTTAACTGTGTTCCCTGGGAGGTGATTCTAACTGAAGGGGGAGGGGACTAACTAAAGGAAATGTCTCCTGGTCACGATCGCTCGTGGCCGTGGGTCATTGCGACCGTCGGCCATGAGCATCGGCACACGTGCTGTGCAGCGGGCGCGAGCGCACGCCTCCGGCGCCACGCGCGCCTGCTATCCGGACCCTGGGAACCAACGTACAGTTACGTGGTTTTGCGCCGGGGGAGCCAACCTGCCGCAGTAAAACTGAGGCGGCTGGTCCAGAAGCGGTTAATAAATACTTTTTTTTGTTTACATCTTTCTCCTCTAGTAACTAGTATTACCCAGAACTCTTGGTGAGAGCTCAGTCTCTGTGCTGGAAGTGCGCTGTGCAGCACACTGTCACCACCAACACAACTGCACATTTATGCAGCCCCACGGAAGACTGATTTTCATGAGGCCGCATATTTGCGTATGCTCGTCTGACCCAATTAAATAATATTTGTACATATACTGGCCATATAACATAACTGCAATGCAATTTCAGAAAAAAAGGGAATCTTTCTGGAAAGATACAGAAAGTTTCAATAAATTACAATGGGAAAAAAGAAAACAGGAGAGCTGTGTGTGCCTACTCCTCATCGGCATGTTATAAATAAGCACGCCAAAAACCAGGAAAAAGTCTAAGCTCTCAAGATGTAATATGTACTTCTTTTATTCTATTTTACAGAAGTACTTTCATCATGACCAAGTGGAAGAGTTCCACATATTAAAACAGCATTGTTTTTCCGTTTGAATAAAGTTCTTCTCATAGGAGAAATCTAAGAGATTATATCAATGTCAATTATATACCAGCAAGGCCACTTCTTCTACGGCATCTAGACATATGAAAATATAGTATGAATAAAAGCAAATGCAAATTAGAACATCTCACCGGTCTCACACCGCTGTCCAGTGAACCCGAGCAGGCACAGACAGCTGTAACTAGAGCCTACATCCTTACAGAGGCCACCGTTTAGACATGGAGAAGAAGAACACGGCTTTAGTTCTGAGGGTGAGTAGAAGAAAAGTTAAACACTTCAGTCAATAACAGTCTGATTAATACCAAATATATATGAGGTCAACAAGTTCACTGTTTTTTCTAAGTTTGTCTAATTAGCCCATAGAATAGCTGCTGGTTTATCTTAAGAGTATATCTTAAAGCAGTATTAAACCCAAAAGCAAACATTATATTGCAGTTAACCAATTCCTAGATGTGATGGCTTCATACTTTTCCTTTTTTTAGGCTTTCTTTTTTTCTATTTTCATCTGGTGATCCAGCCAGCAAGTCTGTTTTTCACAAATTCAAGCTCACCAAAAGAATATATCAGTTTACATGGATGAGACAAGCCACTTAACACTAGTAAGGGTGATTAAAATGATCAGCTTTTATTTATTCATGCAAAACCTTTAACACAAAACAAATTGCTATAACTGATTATAAAGTGTGAGCTGGAGTTTGAATTCAATTTGTTGGTGTATCTAAATCTGCTAATACATAAAACACTACCCTCCTCCCCAAACTGACAATTCTGCTGTCTGTTGTGCCTCCTGTTCTCATTCCTTCAGGGTTGAGTCTCATTACTACAGGACAAATTCTGTATGAACCCTTTGAACACTGCTATACACCCTTTCCAGCAAATTTCCACTAGGACTGGCCAAAGAGAGGGATTACTTTGACACAGTTGGCCAGTTTAAACATGTATTGCAATATGTGTGAACTAAAAATCCCTGTTTTTCATTACATAGTTTGCTGGAAAGGGTGTATAGCAGTGTGCAGAGGGTTGATCTAGAATTTGTAGTGTTAATATACAAACCTGACCTGAGGGAGGAGGGGGAGACAGATCTCCTAACACAATTTGGATTAGCAGCAAGGATGGGAAGTGTTATCATAATGGGGGATTTAAATTACTCAGATATAGACTGGGCGGAGGGAACCAAGCATTCATCTAAGGCTCACCAGTTCCTAAATGTCTTGCAGGACAATTTCATGGTTCAGATGGTAGATGCACCAACTAGAAATAAAGCGTTACTGGATCTACTAATTACCAACAATACAGACCTGATCACGGATGTGGAAATACGGGGCAATTTAGGAAATAGCGATCACAGGTCAATTGGCTTCAATATACAGTCAGGTCCATAAATATTGGGACATCGACACAATTCTAATCTTTTTGGCTCTATACACCACGACAATGGATTTGAAATGAAACAAACAAGATGTACTTTAACTGCAGACTTTCAGCTTTAATTTGAGGGTATTTACAAATCAGGTGAACGGTGTAGGAATTACAACAGTTTGTATATGTCCCTCCCACTTTTTAAGGGACCAAAAGTAATGGGACAATTGGCTGCTCAGCTGTTCCATGGCCAGGTGTGTGTTATTCCCTCATTATCCCATTTACAAGGAGCAAATAAAAGGTCCAGAGTTCATTTCAAGTGTGCTATTTGCATTTGGAATCTGTTGCTGTCAACTCTCAATATGAGATCCAAAGAGCTGTCACTGTCATCAGTTAAGCAAGGCATCATTAGGCTGAAAAAACAAAACAAACCCATCAGAGAGATAGCAAAAACATTAGGTGTGGCCAAATCAACTGTTTGAAACATCCTTAAAAAGAAAAGTAAGCTCAGCAACACCAAAAGACCCAGAAGACCACGGAAAACAACTGTGGTGGATGACCGAAGAATTCTTTCCCTGGTGAAGAAAACACCCTTCACAACAGTTGGCCAGATCAAGAACACTCCCCACGGGTAGGTGTATGTGTGTCAAAGTCAACAATCAAGAGAAGACTTCACCAGAGTGAATACAGAGGGTTCACCACAAGATGTAAACCATTGGTGAGCCTCAAAAACAGGAAGGCCAGATTAGAGTTTGCCAAACAACATCTAAAAAAGCCTTCACAGTTTTGGAACAACATCCTATGGACAGATGAGACCAAGATCAATTTGTACCAGAGTGATGGGATGAGAAGTGTATTGAGAAGGAAAGGAACTGCTCATGATCCAAGGCATACCACCTCATAAGTGAAGTATGGTGGTGGTAGTGTCATGGCATGGGCATGTATGGCTGCCAATGGAACTGGGTCTCTTGTATTTATTGATGATGTGACTGCTGACAAAAGCAGTAGGATGCATTCTGAAGTGTTTCGGGCAATATTATCTGCTCATATTCAGCAAAATGCTTCAGAACTCATTAGATAGCACTTCACAGTGCAGATGGACAATGACCCGAAGCATACTGCGAAAGCAACCAAAGAGTTTTTTAAGGGAAAGAAGTGGAATGTTATGCAATGGCCAAGTCAATCTCCTGACCTGAAACCGATTGAGCATGCATTTCACTTACTGAAGACAAAACTGAAGGGAAAATGCCCCAAGAACAAGCAGGAACTGAAGACAGTTGCAGTAGAGGCCTGGCAGAGCATCACCAGGGATGAAACCCAGCATCTGGTGATGTCTATGCGTTCCAGACTTCAGGCTGTAATTGACTGCAAAGGATTTGCAACCAAGTATTAAAAAGTGAAAGTTTGATGGATGATTGTTAATCTTTCCCATTACTTTTGGTCCCTTAAAAAGTGTGAGGCACATATACAAACCGTTGTAATTCCTACACCATTCACCTGATTTGGATGTAAATACCCTCAAATTAAAGCTGAACGTCTGCAGTTAAATCTTGTCCGTTTCATTTCAAATCTATTGTGGTGTTGTATAGAGCCAAAAAGATTAGAATTGTGTCCCAATATTTATGGACCTGAATGTAAATCACACAAATAGGAAACATAAGGGGAATACAAAGATACTAAATTTCAAAAGAGCCAACTTCACTAAACTACGAACCTTGCTAGAAGGCATAAACTGGGATAAAATCTTAGGAACAAAGAACACGGAGGAGAGATGGGTTTGCTTTAAGAGCATATAAAAAAAAAGCATTATCCAATGCATCCCATTGGGTAATACATTTAAAAGAGTGAACAAAAGTCCTGGAAGGCTTAACTCCAATGTAAAAATGCATATAAAAGCAAAAGAGAAGGCCTTCAAAAAATACAAGGTTGAGGGATCATCATCAGCATTTAGATTTTATAAAGAATGCAACAAGAAATGTAAGGGTGCAATTAGGGCAGCTAAGATAGAACACAAAAGACACATAGCGGAGGAAAGCAAAAAAAAAATCCCAAGAAATTTTTTAGGTATGTAAACAGTAAAAAAGGGAGGACAGACCATATTGGCCCCATAAAGAATGAGGAAGGTCATCTGGTTACAAAGGATGGAGAGATGGCAAAGGTATTGAATTTATTCTTCTCCTCAGTCTTCACGAGGGAATCGGGGGGCTTCAGTATCCGAAACTGCAGTGTTTATCCTCATGACACATCACAGGAAGCACCTCCATGGTTAACAGAGGACAGAATTAAAATTAGACTTGGGAAATGTAACATTAATAAATCACCGGGACCAGATGGCTTGCACCCGAGGGTACTTAAGGAACTCAGTCAAGTAATTGCCAGACCATTGTTCCTAATTTTTACTGACAGTCTACTGACTGGAATGGTACCAGCTGATTGGAGAAAAGCCAATGTAGCAATAATATTTAAAAAGGGCACAAAATACATCCCTGGGAATTGCAGACCAGTTAGCCTAACATCAATAGTATGCAAGCTCTTGGAAGGGATGATAAGGGACTATATACATGATTTTAGTAATGAGAACGTTATCATTAACAGTAATCAGCATGGATTTATAAAGAATCGTTCTTGCCAAACCAATCTATTAACCTTCTATGAGGAGGTGAATTGCCATCTAGATAAAGGAAGGCCCGTAGATGTGGTGTATCTGGATTTTGCAAAAGTATTTGACACAGTTCTCCATGAACATTTACTGTACAAAATATGGTCCGTTGGCATAAACCATACGGTGAGTACATGGATTGAAAACTGGCTACAAAGGCACGTTCAGAGGGTGGTGATAAATGGGGAGTACTCGGAATGGTCAGGGGTGGGTAGTGGGGTCCCCCAGGGTTCTGTGCTGGGACCAATCCTATTTAATTTGTTCATAAACGACCTGGAGGATGGGGTAAACAGTTCAATCTCTGTAGTTGCAGACGATACTAAGCTAAGCAGGGCAATAACTTCTTAGCAGGATGTGGAAACCTTGCAAAAAGAGCTGAACAAATTAATGGGGTGGGCAACTACATGGCAAATTAGGTTTAATGTAGAAAAATGTAAAATAATGCATTTGGGTGGCAAAATTATGAATGCAATCTATACACTGGGGGAGAACCTCTTGGGGAATCTAGGATGGAAAATGGACTGGGGGTCCTAGTAGATGATAGGCTCTGCAACGGCATGCAATGCCAAGCTGCTGCTAACAAACAGGATTTCTTTAATATCATCATAGTGAGAAGAGTGTAGTTCACTAAGAGCTAACCACCTACCACATATTCCAACCAACAGTACTAGATCATATTTTATTTCAAATCCTCTGACCTGTTTCACAGTTCATCCCTGTAAACCCTCTGGTACATAGACAGCTGTACGTATCATCCAGATCTTCACATGTTGCCCCGTTCTCACATGGAGTTGATGAGCAGGGTCTGATCTCTAGAAACAGATAATAGAGATAATAAGCAAGTGGATACAAAACTCTGCCTACTAACAGAAACCAAATATGACTTTTAGTTTCAGATGCTTACCATTCTCACAGTGGGCTCCCATGAACCAAGGAGGGCAAGAACAAGTGTATGTAATTCCTGACTCCACACACGTTGCTTCATTTAAACAAGGGGATGAGGAACAAGGTCTGATTTCTAAGAACAAAAACATTGATAGTCAGAGAGGACCTAGGAGGAGGCTCTAGCAGTTGCACAAATAAATGCAAACATTTTTCCCCACAGTTGCAGACACATTTCCTAACTTATGTCAGGGCAAACAAAAAAGGTATTGAGAAATGGGCTAAAAAAAAAGAAACTGAAAGAACGGCATTGCACCCAGGATATCACAAACATCCATGTTTATTGTGAAAACCATCCAAAGACATGGCAGTAAAAGTCTCTGCCCTAGGACCGCTCCTCTAGCACATTTCATCCAATTAGGGCTTGATCATAGAGAGGTGGACTACACATAAATACAGTGAAATAGTACACTGTTTTCTTAAAATGAAAGGCATTCTTAACCCTTTGCTGACCTGCTGCAGTACATTTACTGCAGCAGGTCGGCTCATACAGGCACAATCACGTACCTGTACGTCGCAGCTTTCTTCTGGGCCACTCATACATGCATGCACGTTATATCATAATATAAGAGTTCTCAATATTCTTCTATTTTTGGTTTCAGCATTCACAGTCATTCATGACTATTTCTACCTTTTGCTCCTTGGATATCATCTTTGTTGAGTCCTGGGCCGTCCACACCACCTCAGCTCCCGCTAGAGATACCCCTAGGGGATCTGTGATCCATAGTGCCACACTCCCATCATGTAGCTATACATTATGTAAGTACTTTAGAGAGTGGGGTTTTTTTTCCAGTTAATTCTACCTCCTATTTATTCAATGTTAATTCCTCTTCCTTGACAGTGTCAGACCATATAGATATTCTTTCCATAATACTACAATACTCATTCAATTGCTCCTGAAGAGTGGATGAATCCACAGAGTTACTATATGCCGTGTTTTTGCCCATTATATGTTTTACCTGACCAATTTTACTATATGTATTATGTGACATTTACTGCCAACTATTATGTGGCAATTTGCCATTATTGTTTGTATATCTATTTAAATTAATTGTATTGAATATCTTTGCCTACTCATGATTACCATCATGTAACATATAACTGATTTCCAATAAATTTGAACTTTTACACCTGCGTGCTTCATCTAAAGTCCCAATTCTCTGTCCCCTTTTTCTTACTCAACTTTGTGTGTAAATTTCAGTTTAAAGTGTAACTAAAGGCACATTTTTTTATTTTATCATTTTGGATAGAATAAGGGAGGGTTATAGCCCCTGTCAGTTTTTTTTGTCATCTGTGTCCCTTAGGGGAGATTTTCCTTCACTTCCTGTCTCATAGCCAAAACAGGAAGTGAGAAGAAATTCCTCCAATGTGAAGGAATCCTGGCGTGTCCCCAGAACTAATGTCCCCATTAAAAGATTTCCCCTCTATTACTGTAATGGTGTCAACCCAAAATGTGTGATTTTCATTTACTTTCACTGAAACTCCCTAACAAGGGGCACAAACTGCAATAAAAACTGACAAGTGTTCTAATCCCTCTTCAATCTAACCAATCTAACCAAACCTAAGAAAAACACTTTAAGCTATTCCATTTTTTGATGACAGGATGACATAATATTCATATTCCTTTTAAACCTGACTGAAATAAAGAAAATAAATATGTTTTCATCTTTTTTTTTAGTCCTGTCCTTATAAATAAAGAAACAAAATATGTACAAAACCATTATACATTTCCTTTTGCAAAGTCAAAAAAAACTTTGAACATTATTCCTTAAGTCCCCATTCATGCAGCATTTTTCTGTCTGTTTGCCTACACCTGACTACCGCAGAATCCTATTCTTTCTAATTATGTCTGTTCACACTTGTTCAGTCAGTTGTCCTAGGCTCTACAGCCTGCACTCAAAAAAGGATTCACACTTTGAGAAGTTAGGGAAGACTCCAAAGAATGTGAGGACTCCAGCGGGAAAAACTGTTCAGGCTGTCAGTGTCAGGCCCTTGGGCAGGGGCATTGCAAGCTGCTCCAGAGTTATTAGTGATCCAGGAGCTGGGAGAGCATGCAGGATAACTTCCACTGCGCTCATGACCTGACATACTGCAAATGTATAGGATTGCAGGTACCACAAGGGGTACTTAAAGTGAGCTGCAGAGGTGGAGGGGTTATGTGGCTGTCTGTTACCTTGTCACTGTTAGGCACAAGGGAGCTCATGGCTTAACTTTCAGAGATGCATGGCAGTATTTGTGCAGGCATTAGGTGAAAGGTAGGAAATCGAATTACGAGGAGGAGGGGTGGCCACACACTCTTAGCAAGGCGGGGAGCAGGGTGCCAGATTCCCACCTTTTCCCTTCAACACATGAAGTGTTACAGCCAGAGCCCCAGGCCATAACCTCAGTGTGGGCACAGCAAAGGAGAGTAGCACATAAAGCACATGACAGGCTGCAAAAAGGGAACGACCCCTTGACTTACAGCAGCAATAGTCCAAAAGGCATCCTGCAGCTCCCAAACACACTCAAGCTAGGATGTGCCAGAGTAGAAACTAGGAAATTTGCCCCTTCCAGACAGTCTTTGCCCCACCTGTGGGCATACTCACTGAAGAGTCTTCAGGTACAGGGTTCCACTGACAGGTGTACCTCAGCCCTGGACGTGTAAAGCGCTGTTCAGCTGACTCACACAGTACACTGGGTATCTGAAGAGTGCTGCAATCAGAGCCCAGTGTCCTAGAGTCACATTAAAAGCCGTTCCCACATCTTAGTATGGCGAGATTTGGCAACAGTTTAAAAGGCTACGGCAAAAATTAACCAATCCTGAAAACTGCAAAAAATTAGCTCTCTGAGTGCAGTAAGCAAGGAAGCTTGACTGATGGAAAAAGGATATTGATAAAGCAGAAAAAAGACTCTTGGGAAGGGTTTGCATCTTAGAGGATATGTCTATTTTTCTAAGGTACTAGCATTTAAAGCTGAAGCCTAATGAGAGTAAGAGGGGCTATATCTGGATGATTAACAACTTGTAAGTATTCAATCTCTTGTAGATACTAGTATAACTCTCATGATAACCCTGTGCCCCCTAATGAATGAGAAAGAAAACGATTTAAAACATTACATTTAGTATACCATTGCAATCTTACTTCAGTATATTACTGAAGAATTTTACAATTACTGGTAGTACAATAGCTTTTTGTTATGCTTTTCTCTTAATCCTTGTCATTGAACTGACTTCTTCTTGCTAATTCTAGTGTGATACAAGACCTCTGATCTGATCTCTGAAATCCTCTGAAATCAGAATGAATAGTAATCACTACAGTTATCAGCTGGGCACTGGATTGCTGTATACTTACCAGTTTCACAATGTGCTCCAGTGAATCCTAAAGAACACAGGCAGCTGTATGTATCCTCATGATCTTCACATATCCCTCCATTCAAGCAAGGATGAGAAGAACATGGTCTGATCTCTAGAAATCAGAAAGGTAAGGTTGTGAAATTACTAAAATATTTGCTAATGAAGCTACAAAGAGGCAGAAACAATGCAAATGGTAGTCCCACTATTTTAAAAGATGTCTTGTGTCTATTTTTTAAGAGTTCATCACTTTAAACAGCAAGTTGCTTCTTTAAACAGAAAATACATTTACTTCTGCAGCTGTCTAACAGTAAACTCTATTCTTTAAGAATTACACCGGGAGATGCCAGAAACATATATATATATGTTTACATATATATACATATATATAAACCATAGTGAGGATTTGTAGGATTGTGCTAGTGGTAAACAGTTTGAATGCCAGACATGTCCACCTTAGTGACTGTCTCCTAAGTCAAAGTAGTGAGACTTATGCCGCATACAGACGATCGGAATTTCCGACAACCAAACCGTGGATTTATTTCCGACGGATGTTGGCTGAAACTTGTGTTGCATACACATGATCGCACAAATGTTTTCAGAAATTCTGATCGGCAAGAACGCGCTGACGTACAACACATACGACGGGACTAGAAAAAGGAAGCTCAATAGCCAGTGCGCCACCCTTTGGGCTCCTTCTGCTAATCTCGTGTTAGTAGAAGTTTGATGAGAGACGATTCGCGCTTTTCAGCCTCGTGCTTTTCAGATCGTTACTGCTCTTCAGCTAGTGTTTGTGGGTTCGTATCTGTTTTTCAGTGTGTGTAGTCAGTTCGTATCTGTTTTTCAGTAGTTCTTTTATAGTTCGTATCTGTTTTTCAGTGCATTCCTGTCCGTTCGTTTCTGATTTTCAGGTCACTCTTCTCAGGCCTTTCTGATTTTCAGTGCGTTCTGTTAGTTCGGACTGACCAGCCAACCGTTTTCTAGCCATGTTGCGGGTACGTACTTATCGTAGAGTTTGTGCTATGCGGGGGCTTGGTGTTGGGGTTCTTACTTTGACCCAAGCCCAATCCATGAACAGGGGTGAGGAGGAGTTCATGGACGAAGAATTGGTTACTCCAGCGTGACCAATTCTCACACATGCCTTTGCTGTGGGAGATCCGTGAATTTAATCCTGATGATTTCAGGAATCATCTCCGGATGACAGACCCCGTTTTTCACCGTTTGTTGGCTTTGCTGTCCTCCTATATTACCAAGCAGGACACCTGCATGCGGCAAGCCATCACTCCTGAGCAGAGGCTAGTCATCACCTTGCGGTACTTGGCGACGGGGAGAAGTCTGCAGGACATCAAGTTCTCGACAGGCATCTCCTCCCAGGCTCTGGGGATCATTATTCCAGAGACCTGTTCTGCCATCATACAGGTCCTGCAGAAGGACTATATTAGGGTAGATTTTATCCTTTAACATCACATTCAATGTATGTAATGTTTGCTAATGTATTGTATTTATTTCATCATTCCATAATTACCATGATTGTAATATGCTGTGAATGTCCTCTTTATCCTCATGCATGCCTGGAAGCTTTTAATGCTCCTTTTTTGTCCTTCATGGATATCTGCCTTCACTAACCTCCCCAGCATGCTATCCTGAGCCCATACACACCTAGCCTAGTCACTTAACAATGTATTTTGTCAGTTCCGTCGTAGTGCTTTACCCTAAACACCCTCTAAAATGTATACAAATGTAATTTTTGTCCTTAAATTCAGTCAGAATACCAGAGGCTTTTTGGGGGGGGCCCAAACTTATTTAGAACCCTCCCTTCCTCCAACCGCTAAGTCAACCGATACCAATCCTCTATCTGCTGACTTTGCCAAACCCATACACACTATACCTACCACTTTTGTGGTTTAGATTTATGGATGAATTCACTAAAGCATGTAGTGCAAGGGCCTGCCTGAATACTTTCAAATGGTACTGTTTAAAGTTTTGTTGTGCTTCAATTTATACAGTGTGTATTTATATTTTTGTATTATGACACTTCTTACCTGTCCAGTGGGCTGTCAATAGTGTAAGTAAGGAGGGGCTGGCCAAAGTAACACACATTATGTATGCATTCAGCTCTCAATGAAGTGGAGAGGGTTACCTGTCCAAAACATCCCCCCCCTAAAATTTTTAAATGGGCCATCAGAGGGGGGTGAGGAATCTGATAAATGGACCTTATATTTTTGTCTTTAAATAATCCTTAAAATAAATGTTATACTGATGTTGTCCAAGAATGTTTGTGTCTAATCTGCTTGCAATGTGTTGTGCAAAAGTACTAATTTTTTTTTTTCTTGTTTGACAGTTTCCTTCAACGCCACAGGAATGGCAGACTGTGGCATCCCACTTTGCCCAGCGGTGGGACTTTCCCAACTGCGAAGAGGCTATTGATGGGAAACACGTCCACTTCGTGCCACCCCCCAACTCGGGGTCATACTATTATAATTACAAGGGGTTTAATAGTATAGTGATGTTGGCAGTGGTGTCAGCAACATATGAGTTTCTCTATGTGGACATGGGGAAGAATGGCCGGATGTTGGATGGTGGAGTCATCGCCCAGACCGAGTTCTATCGATGGCTCCAGAGTGGCAGCTTGGGATTGTCAGCTGCAGAAGACAACGTGGCTGGTCTACCATTCGTCTTTGTCGCTGATGAAGCGTTTGGGCTTGGTGAAAACCTGATGCGGCCATTCCCCATGAGGACCCTCACCTTGGACCAGAGGGTTTTTAACTACCGGTCGGCCAGAGCCAGAAGAGTGGTGGAGAATGCTTTCGGCATAATGGCCAGCCGGTTCTGCCTATTCCTGATGCCAAGTCACATGGCGGAATACAAAATAAACCATATTGTACTTGCATGCTGCATTATGCACAACTTTCTAAGGAGAAATGCTTCGAACTATGTGGCCTCAGTTGGGCCTGAGACAGGATTGCTAGATCAGTCAACCCTGACAGCTTTTGAAGCTGGCCGCCCTGGCTTGCCCCCCCAAAGTGTCCGCGAAGTCCGTCAAAAATATCTGGAATACTTTGCGGGTAGGGGGGCCATTGATATGCCAGCAAATGTTTGAGAAACATTTTTAAAATAAATTTTATTTTAAACTGAAATAATATTTCATTTGATTTACTGCTTGTGTTTCTTTTAGCTGTCTCCTAGGTTCTCAAATGGGCTTTTCTTTTTGGCCATTTTCTTCAAAAGTGCAAACGTAATTTATTTGATACATGAGGTGACAATCTCTTCTTCAGCTAACTATTATGTTGTGGGTCTGCTACACACACACCTTGTTTTTGTTATAATCTATGTAATGCATTAATGCTAAAAAAAAAACACATCCTTTTCAGCACCATGAATTATTAATTGTTTTGAGTCCCGAAAATGGCCTGATTGTGGCAAATTTTAGAGCACTGTGGGGTTATTTACTAAAGGCAAATTCACTGAAAGTGCACTTGAAACTGCACTGAAGTGGATTTGCCTTTAGTAAATAACCCCCATTGTCACTGTAAACACCAACTTAGTCCAAAAACTGGTACTGAGCATTGAAAGAAGAAGCCACACATTGTTGAGTATAAAACATTTTACTCAAAGCACATTCAAATGTGCGTTAGAAAAGGGTTTTTGAACAAACCAACATATTTGTTGTATAACATTTTTAGGTTTGACAGTACAAATAGCCTTTTTTTGGGTTAAACAGGCATGTTTAAAACCATAAAACATACACAACTCAGGAACTTACAAAGTTCAACTTTGACAAAGTGAAGGCAATATCAGACATTAGTATGTCCAAACTGTTGATATTGCCTTCATCAGATGGGGTGATGTCACCCCTGTAAAAGCCAAATTTTGAAGATGCACACAAATTGCAAGTCAAAATGAGGATTTCCCTCCTGATCCCATGCCTAATGTCAACATGTGCTACCTCCCATCATGGGGGATCAATGGACGTGTTTCGGGGGTACAACCCCTTCCTTTCATCTACTTTAGTTGCGAGGAAGGGGTTGCACCCACAAAACGCGTACATTGATATCCCGTGATGGCAGATAGCACATGTTGACACACTGTATGCATCTTCAAAATTTGGCTTTTAAAATACTTTATAACTTGATTTTAAAGAAAAATTTACACAACAAAACGGTAGAATTTTTGTGTTTTAGATTCTGCCTAAAACATCAATGATGTTCTTCGTTTTTTGTTGAACATCATTGATGTTTTCCTTTATCTTTTCTAAATGACGATTGCACACTATGATCTCCCCGATGAGGACATGTGCACTTGCACTGGTGAAATGAGATTCTTCTTCCACAACATCCACATCACCTAAAAAGAATAAAACACACCATGTATTATAAATATGCAGGCATACATCTATTACCTGAAGCTGTGGTTTCAGACACTCACCTGTTGTGGTCACTATTTCGCCCACTTCATAAACCTCTCCTTCCTCCACATCCTGAGGTTGTGGTGTTGTGACTTCCCCTTCTTTATGAGGTTGGGGGTCCCTGGTGACCTCAGACGTTCCAAGACTTTTCTCCCCTATGTGAATTAAAAAATAGATATATTTAGCACACAGATATTTCAGGACAGAATTAGGAATATGAAACATTGCTTGGAAGTGACGTACAATTGTCTGTTTTGGCGGAGTTCCAAGCTGAAGACATGATTTTTGCCCTTTCTTCAAGCTGGAATACTTACCTGTTTTGTGCAAGTTTCACACATGGAGACACCCCTAGTATCCTAGTATCCACTGGAACACCTGTGTGGGACACCCTAAAAAGGGTGTTCTGGTGTCCCACACTAGTGCTCCTGCGTCCAGATGTGTAAACAGCTGCTGAGTGTCCTCTCCTTACACTGAATCGAGTTTGCATTTCATTCTAGTTACAAACCCATCCAGACAACAAACATCTTTCAAATAGGCATGAACAAATGGAGTTCACCTGCATCTGTCAAAAACATTGTATTAGTGGGCGAACGAAGGATGTTTACTACGAACGATTACTGTGCCCATGAACCTGAAACTTGCCATTTTAAACGCCGTTTTAAACTGTACAACAGCAAAGAAAAGCACATGGAGCAGCACGAAAGTAATAATAATAATAAGGACACACAACCAAATACTTACTTTTTGCAGCACTCTCCTGATTTTCTGTACTGATCCTGCTCCCTCAATTTGAGGTCTGACCATCGTTTCCTCAGTTCATCATTGGATCGCCATACCCCAAAATTCTTCTGCAGACTTTCCACAACTTTAGCCATGACTTTGGCCTTTCTGACATTTGGGTTTCTGTACAGTCCATATTTCCCGTCATAGTCGGCCCTCTTCAAGATGTCCACCATCTCTACAAAGGACATATTTGACGCCTTAAATCTCCTCCGGGATCGGGACATTCGTGGCTCCGGGCTTTCGTCGTCCTCCTCGCTGCTCTCCTCTGCATGCACTTGCTCTTTCTTCGCCATGTGCTCTCCCACTGTGCCGAAAGAGAAGGGGCGGGGAATATACTAGAAAGAAGGTCAGGGGCGGGCAGAGTTTCACGCATGCGCAGTGTATATAAAGCATAACACGAGTGCATCGTACGTACGATCTGTGAGCGGAGGACGGAGTAGCGGAAGCGCCGGTTGTGCTAACGAAGGTCCCATTTTAACTTGGGGCATCAGTGGCCTATACTGCTTATAGTTTTAGGCCTATATTGGGACTAAATTAGAAGAGTTTAGCCTGACATTAGGGTTTGTCTTGTGTTGTGTCTTGCAGATAAAATGGATAGATTCAATGATTATGACTTCCTCCCCGACTTCATTGATAAATACAGGGAGCTGGCCTGTCTGTGGCAGGTGAAACACACTTTTTATAATAATAAAATAAAGAGGAAAGCAGCGCTGGATCAATTGCTGGAATTGGTGAAGCCGGTGATTCCCACGGCAACCATCCCCTATTTGAAGTGCGAAATTGATGGCCTGAGGAGCACATATAATAGGGAGCACAAGAAGGTCCAGGATTCCATGAGATCAGGAGCAGCAGCAGATGATGTTTATGTCCCCAGGCTGTGGTACTACCACAGACTGCGGTTTTTGTCAGACCGGACTGAAATCAGGCTATCACTCTCAACCTTTCCTTCCACTCTTCCTTCCACATCAGATGAGGCTTTCAATGTACAACCTGGGCCTTCCACCCAGGAAGATGTGGAGGAGCCCAGCTTTAGCCAGGTATAGCATTGTTCAACATATTTCTTGTCCAAAAATTGAATGATGTTAACTAGATGTTAGTATTGATCACTAATTTCGGAATTAGGAAAGTGGTTTCCATATCAATAGACAATAGTAGCCAAAAATGATTGGGACAAGAAGGAAAAATGCTGGGGTCAGAATGATAGTCTTTTCTATTTGTTAACATTCAATTTGCAACAGTCATGAGCTCTAAATTGTGTGTGATTGGTGACCAAAAAACTAAAACTATGTCCCATTTTCATACACAGGAAAGTCTCAGCCAGGAGGAGGCTGTGGAAAGTCTCAGCCAAGAGGAGGCGGGGGTAAGTGGCTGCCAGGAGGTGGCCGTGCCCAGTAGCCTGACCGAAACCCAGGTTCCTCCCCTCCGCCTTCCAACAAAAAGTACCAGGAAGGGGAGGAGCGTGGAGGAGTCAGCGCTTTCTTTGATTCAGGAGGCTACTGTGGCCCTCAGAACCACCCCCAATATTCAAGAGGCCTATGCCTGCATGGTAGCCAGCAAAATGCAGGAAATGGAAGTGGGCCAAGGCCTTATTTGTGAGAAAGTGATCTATCTGGCCCTAAATAAGGGGCCGAGGGGCGAACTCACAAGCAAAATCCACCTGTGTGAGTTGGACCATCTTCCTCCTCCTCCACCTCCGCCACAACTCCAACACCAAAGCCACAGCCTGGAAGCAAGTGTGGAAGCAAGTGTGTAAGGAAGACAAGAGAGTGATGGCCTAGGTTCAGTCTGGTCTGACAAAAAAGACACAGGCTGTTGTAAGACCACAGCCTCGGGGCATATATGTCATCTGCTGCTGCTCCTGATCTCTCGGAGTCCTGGACCGGATTGTGCTCCCTATTAAATGAACTCCTCAGGCTACCAATTTTGCCTGTCAAATAGTCGATGTGTACCCTGGGGTACAAAGGCTTTGCCAATTTCATCAGTTTTTCCAGCGTTGCCTTCCTCTTTATTTTGTTATGACCTCTAATAAATGTCTATTTTTTTTTAGCACAAATCCTTGGCTATGTGTTTTAGTTCAAAAAGGACAGTTTGTTTGTGAGTAGGCAGGTACATTTCAAAAATACAATGTCAAATTAACAAGGGACACCAACCAATCTCCTTGAGGTTAAAAAATACAAGATAATAATGGTGTTGTGGTAACTTGACACACAAAACAAGAAAAAATATTATGGAGATCACTAGAAAAAAAAAAAATCAGGAGATATTGACCAAAAAAAAGTAGATCACTATAAAAAAATTATATAACCATTATTATGGAAATCTGGCGACAAAAAAAAATATATAACCATTATTATGGAGATCACGAGAAATAATAAAGAAATCAGTTTGTCAGAACTCTGTGTGAATATCAGCAGCAAAACAACTTCATTATTCTAGCATTATAAAGAAGAAGAAATGTGCTGCATTAAAAGATTAAAAACTTTGCAGCGTGAACGCTAGTTTTACCAGACCGAGCGCTTCCGTCTCGTAATTGATTCAAAGCATGCGTGGAATTTTGTGCGTGGGAATTGTCTACACACGCTCGGAATTTACGACAACAGATTTTGCTGTCGGAAAATTTGAGATCCAGCTCTCAAATTTTTGTTGTCGGAAATTCCGACAGAAAATGTCCAATGGAGCCTACACACGGTCGGAATTTCCGACAACAAGCTCACATTGAATATTTGTTGTCGGAAATTCTGATCGTGTGTATGCGGCAATAAAGTGGATGTAAACCCTCACATATACCCAGTGAAGTGAACAGCCTCAGATGATACACAGAGATGAAACAAATCTCCCTACATAAGTTTTACATGTATATCTGCTGTCTTTAGCTTTATATATTCTTTAGAAAGTACACATCCTATTACAGATTTTCTCTTCCTGTTCAGCACTGGGAGTGTATTCTTGACATACTGTCAAGACAGCTGATTGGAGGAAAGGCACACATCCCCCCTCCACATAGGCAGAGACTTGCAGAGCTGTGCTGTGACAAGGCAAGCTCTCTGCTAATCTATTTATAGCAACCTCCCTTGACACAAATTTCAGGCTGGTTTTATCTTGGTTGACAGAGAACTTGTCAGAAGTTATCAGGCTGATAAAAGAGAAACAGCAGAAAGACCCTGGACTTAGTGCTTTGGAGAGAGATAAGAAAACACTACACATATATGTGTTTAGGTCAAATTTCATGAATCGGGTTTACATCCACTTTTTAAGCTGACCGTGCACTTGTACAATTTTGTTTAAAAATCTTCATTTAAGGAACATTCTGTCAATTTTCTAATGATTTGTTGGGTCAAATCGACATTCATTTTGGACAGTAATGACAAGAGATTTCAAAAGAGCAAAATTAAGTTTTTTTCTTGAACAAACAAATTACCAACAGTGGATGTATTTTTCATTTAGGAAAAGTCTATTCACTCCAAAATCGATTGCTAAAAGCAAACATTTTTTAAAGTATCATCATTCCATTAGCAACTTTGTTCTGGACTCTTTTTTCCGGGATGCTGCAAGATTATAGAGAAATCAACTCAATCATCTAGAGTAGATGTAAAAGGCTGATGTTTTTTTAATGTCACCCATTTGCCTGATGTTTCTACCTGCCCTGGCCTGGCCATGGGAAAAAAACTATAGTATAAAAAAACTGTTGCATGAAAGTTTTATAAGTCCCTTGCAACTGCAAAGTTTTATATATATATATATATATATATATATATATATATATATATATATATATATATATAGTATAATTATATATTATATTATATACAGTATTACATATTATATTATATACAGTATAATAATATATTGTGACATATTGGGGTTTTGTAGCTCAGTGTTAGTGCCAAAACAATGTGTTTACCAGAAATAGTTTCAGGGCTTTCCTGCCCATTTTATTTAAAAGAATATGAAAAGTTCACACAGGTATGTCTTCCCACACAGGGGGTTCTCATCATCAATGCAACAAACATAACATTCAACCTCCTGGCACTCTCGTGGCAGCTTTACTGCTCTGAGTAGTATCGCTTGGTCCTTCTAACCCTTAGTAGCTCTTTATCCCCCTGACCATCAAACACATCCATTTGTACACAGATGCTGTACCTCAGCTCTGAGTCTTTCCTTGCAGCTTCCCAGCTGCTTTGTTGCTCATGAATTCTCTCTCAGGCTCGGGCTCGGGCCTTGGTCTGTCCTGACCTGGACAGTATGGTGCACACCAGCACCTCTCACAGCTCCCTTCACACACTGATCCCCTCGGAAGGGTGGGGCTCTGAGCTCTAAGGGCTCATTTACACTTGCTTCGGCTTCAACACACATCAACAGCTAGTTTACACTTACTTCAAAACAAGGCTTCGGACAGGCTTTGTTAAAGCTCTCTGAACACTAGTCAAAGCCCCTGTCACTAAAACAAATGGTTAGCTTACAGTGCTGTTTACACCTGCTTTTGCTTTGCTTTGGCTTTGCTTCAAAAATTATACCCCATGTAGCTTTAGTGGTGCTTCCAAGCGTCCTAAAAGCCTCCATAGAAGTCTATGGCAAAGTTCACTTGAAGCTCCATTGAAGCCCCACCGAAGCCTCATCGAAGCCTCATCAAAACCCCACGAAGTCTCACTGAAGCCCCATCGAAGCTCCACCAAAGCCTCATCGAAGCCCCACTAAAGCCTCATCAAAGCACCAAGCAAAAGCAAGGTATAAACAGGACTGTAAGCTAACCATTTTATTTAGTGACAGGGGCTTTGACTGGCGTTCAGAGAGCTTTAACAAAGCGTATCCAAAGCCATGTTTTGGAGCAAGTGTAAACTAGCAATAACTGACTTTCATATGAAGCCAGCACACAATTGTCCCATTAGTGTGCTTGCTTCTTAAAAAATCTGGCATAAACCACCATCTTAAATAGTGGCACGGGTGCGCTATGCCACAATATATATATATTCTGCTTAAACGAATAACATACTATAGCACTTTGTCACATTTATGTTTTTTTCAAGGCAATATTAAAAAGAAAATACGTTGACATTGTGCTATGTTTTTTTCCCCTTTAAAGACCTGGCAAGTATAGAAAAATACCAGTTGACCTGCCAGAAATTCAGCCTACCTGTTACGGGCTCACAGCTTACAAATTTCAGCCCTGCCCAGTGTCTTTGGCTAAACTTCTCAACCACTCCCACTTTCAGATCTCTACAACTTAAAGGCTAACCATTCTGTAGTCTAAGATAAGCACTAGGATGGCTCTTTCAGACAACAATTTCTGACAAGGTCAACAGGTTTGTAGTGACTTTCGAGCTTTACTTCCTCAGTACATTTGTTCCACTCCCCCCGCAGCTTCTTTTTTTTCTTCTTTCTCTCTTTTATTTTCCCCCTGTATTTGGATAATATTGAGTTACATATTCTTGAACCATTTCTTTCTTTGAGCATTTCTTAATGTTTTTTCTATAATTACTTAATTCTACAGACACTCCTAATTTACACATTGCCTCATGGTGGATCCTCCTTTTTCCCATTTGAAAACAATTGCTTCTTTGGGCACATTGATGTCTATTGAGTTCCACCAACTGTTATTGATCAGCCCCCTCCTTGGTTTTCCACCATTTTCCTTCCTTTCTCTTCCCTTTTTTGTTTACTACCTCATCCATCCCTCTTCATCATGGCATTAATCTATTCACAAAAGGCCTTTTACCTATAAATTGGGATGGATCATTTTCAAAATTATTATTATTATACAGGATTTATATACTGCCAACAGTTTGTGCAGCACTTTACAATGTAGGGACAGCACAATTACAATACAGTTCAATACAGAAGGGATACGAGGGCCTGCTTGTGGGGCTTACATTCGAAAGGGAGGGGGGAGGTGGTACAAAAGGTAATAGCTGCAGGGGATGGTCTGGTGGGGGTGGCTCAGGTACAGTTCTTAGGTGGGTGTGGGATAGGCTTCCCTGAATAAATGAGTTTTCAGGGATTTCCTAAAGATGGACAGGGTAGAGGCTGACTGGACATACCAGGGCAGGGAGTTCCAGAGGATGGGAGAGGCTCTAGAGAAGTCCTGGAGGCGAGCATGGGAGGAGGTAACAAGGGAGCTAGAGAGCAGGAGGTCTTGGAAGGAGCAAAGGGGGTGATTTGGGTGATATCTGCAGATGAGGATGGTGATGTAGCTGGGGGCGATGTTGTGGATGGCCTTGTATGTTGTGGTTAGTATTTTGAATTTTATATACAGTGGGGTAGTGGAAGCCAGTAAAGGGATTGGCAGAGAGGAGCAGCAGTCACGGATCGGTTAGTGAGGTGTATGAGTCTAGCAGCCGCATTCATAATAGACTGAAGGTGGCATATCCTGTGTAAGGGTAGGCCAGCAAGGAGAGAGTTGCAGTAATGAAATAGGAATAGTTCTGGACAGCCGCACTCCAAAAATTGCCTTTTATTAAAAAAACAGGATCAAAAATACATGCCACAGCAGAGAGAGTTGCAGTAGTCGATGTGTTAAATAACCAAGGAGTAAATTAGTTGTTTTGTGGTGTCGTTAGTCAGGAAGGGGCGAATTCTGGAAATGTTAGGGGGGTTAAGGCAGCAAGATGTAGCCAGCAATTGGATGTGGGGGATGAAGGAGAAGTTGGAGTCTAGGATTACACCCAGCACCCTGGCTTGTGTGGAGGGACCAATGGTTGTGTGTCTTAAGGGTAAAATCATGGGGAGGGGATCGGGGAGAAGGAAATATTACAAGCTCAGTTTTAGAAAGAATGAGTTTAAGGAAGTAATGTGACATCCATACCGATATATCATTCAGGAAGTTTGTGATACGTGAGGAGAGTGGGGGTGAGTTGAGGAGTGGAGAGATAGATCTGGGTGTCGTCGGCATAGAGGTGGTATTGGAAGCTGTGGGAGGTTATCAACTGGCCCAGGGAAGGGGTATACAACCCCTGGCAAAAATTATGGAATCACCAGTCCCTGAGGATGTTCCTTCAGTTGTTTATTGTTGTAGAAAAAAAGCAGATCAAAAACTAAAGGCATTTCAAATGGCAACTTTCTGGCTTTAAGAAACACTAAAAGAAATCAAGAAAAATAATTGTGGTGGCCAGTAACAGTTAGATTTATAGAACAAGCACAGGGAATAAATTATGGAATCACTCAATTCTGAGGAAAAAATTATGGAATCATGAAAAACAAACAAACAAAATAACACTCCAACACATCACTAGTACTTTGTTGCACCACCTCTGGCTTTTATAACTGCTTGCAGTCTCTGAGGCATTGACTTAATGAGTGATAAACAGTACTCTTCATCAATCTGGCTCCAGCCTTCTCTGATTGCTGTTGCCAAATCATCTTTGCAGGTTGGAGCCTTGTCATGGACCATTTTCTTTAACTTCCACCACAGATTTTCAATTGGATGGAGATCCGGACTGTTTGCAGGCCATGACATTGACCTTATGTGTCTTTCTTCAAGGAATTTTTTCACAGTTTTTGCTCTATGGCAAGATGCATTATCATCTTGATAAATGATTTCATCATCCCCAAACATCCTTTCAATAGATGGGATAAGAAAAGTGTCCAAAATTTCAATGTAAACCTGTGCATTTATTGAAGATCTAATGACAGCCATCTCCCCAGTGCCTTTACCTGACATGCAAGCCCCATATCATAATTGACTGTGGAAATTTGCATGTTTTCTTCAGACAGTCGTCTGCATAAATCTCATTGGAACGGCACCAAACAAAAGTTCCAGCATCATCACCTTGCCCAATGCAGATTCGAGATTCATCACTGAATATGACTTTCATCCAATCATACACAGTCCACGATTGCCTTTCCTCAGCCCATTGTAACCTTGTTTTTTTGTGTTTAGGTGTTAGAGATGGCTTTCTTTTAGCTTTTCTGTATGTAAATCCCATTTCCTTTAGGCGGTTTCTTACAGTTCGGTCACAGATGTTGACTCCAGTTTCCTCCCATTTGTTCCTCATTTGTTTTGTTGTACATTTTCTGTTTTCAAGGCATATTGCTTTAAGTTTTCTGTCTTGACTCTTTGATGTCTTCCTTGGTCTACCAGTATGCTTGCCTTTAACCACCTTCCCATTTGGTCCATGTTTTAGACACAGCCGACTGTGAACAACCAACATCTTGTGCAACACTGCGTGATGATTTACCCTCTTTACCTACATACTAACAAGCAGATTTAATCTGATGCAGGTGTTAGTGTTTGTAATGAAAATTTACAGGGTGATTCCATAATTTTTTCCTCAGAATTGAGTGATTCCATAATTTATTCCCTGTGCTTGTTCTATAAATCTACTGTTACTGGCCACCACAATTATTTTTCTTGATTTCTTTTAGTGTTTCTTAAAGCCAGAAAGTTGCCATTTGAAATGCCTTTAGTTTTTGGCCATGTCTGTGATCTGCTTTTTTTCTACAACAATAAACAACTGAAGGAACATCCTCGGGGACTGGTGATTCCATAATTTTTGCCAGGGGTTGTAGAGAGAGAATAGGAGGGGCCCCAGGACAGAGCCTTGGGGTACCCCAACAGAAAGAGGAGAGGAGGAGATGGTGCTGTACGTCACACTGAAAGTGCGCTGAGATGGGTAGGAGGAGAACCAGGAAAAAGCAGAATCACGGAGGTCAAGGGAGTGAAGTTTGTTGAGGAGGAGCAGGTGGTCAACTGTGTCGAAGGCAGCAGAGAGGTCCAACAGTATGTGTATGGAGTACTGGCCATTGGTTTTAGCAGTTAGTAGGTCATTGGTGAGTTTTAGTAGGGCAGTTTCAGTGGAATGTTGTGGGCAGAACCTGGACTGTAGGGAATCAAGAAGGTTGTTGTGAAGAAATGTCTAGTAATAAGAAAACCCTTTTGCGTATTTTGTTTTTTTATGCCAAGAAGGCTCTAGCGCTCAAATGGAAAAATCCTATTGTCCCTTCCGTCTAATTCTGGGTGGACTTAATTAATAGAGCATTACCACTGTTCAAGCTCACATATACTTCCAGAGGATGCCCCAAAAAAATTGAGAAGCTATGGTCTGGCTGGATCACATCGGTTTCTGGTGACATTGAGACGTAAATACCCATAGAGGCCATGTTACAGTCTGTGGAGCATAAATCTGCTGGTATTGAAAGTTTTACAAAGCATTTTTGTGTAAGCATGGTGAACTTTGATATGAAAATGGGAACAGTAGATACTCAGTACCAAAGTGTTGACTGTTATGCCTACATTAGGATAATTGCACTTCTATAACTAATGTACCTGTATTAGGTTTTTACTTTTATTTTTTTTGTAGCAGTAGAAAATATTTGAATTGATGTATGTTGAAAAGTACTACATGTGACTGCACAAATGCTTATCTTTGAATATGTGACTATATACTTTCTGATAAATAGTTAACACTGTTTATTGTATTTTGTGAAAGACCAATACATTTACCCTTTAAAAAAAAGAAGGTTGTTGTGAGTGAGGTAGCAACTCACACGGTCGTGGACAAGGTGTTCAAGGAGCTTGGAGGCAAATGGGAGCAGAGAGATGAGTCTTAAAGGGGTTGTAAAGGTTCAGTTTAAAAAAACAAAAAACATGTCACACTTACCTCCACTGTGCAGTTGGTTATGCACAGAGTGGCCCTGATCCTCCTCTTCTGGGGTCCCTCCACGGCACTCCTGGCTCCTCTTCTTCTCGAGTGCCTGCCGGAGAAACGCTCTCAGACGGGACACCCGTACAGCCGTGCTCCTATGTGCCTTGCTGCTGTGTCCGTAGACACAGACAACAGGACTAGGCTCCGCCCCCCCGGCACCAGCGTCACTGAATTTGATTGACAGCAGCGGGAGCCAATGGCTGCGCTGCTATCAATCTATCCAATCCAGACACGAGACACTGGCTGGAGCTGGTGTGCTTATTCCCGTTGTGGGAATTACAGGGCTCAGGTAAGTATAAGGGGGGCTGGAGGGCACTGCTGCAGCACAGGAGGTTTTTCACCTTAATGCATAGGATGCATTAAGGTGAAAAACAGCGAGGGTTTACCTTTAAGTTATTCAAACCTGTGGGGTCCAGTGAGGGTTTTTTAAGTATTGGGGTAACCAGTGCATGTTTAAGCGAGGGAAAGGTTGAAGATGTGGGTTAGAGAGTTTAGGATAGAGCAGCAAGGTGGTCGCAGTAATTGTGGGGGGACAGGGACCAGGGGACAGGTGGGCCATGGAGAGAAGTTTGGCCACTTCCTCAGTGGTAACAGGGCTGAAGGAGGAAAATATTGATTGCGGTGTTGGTCCTGATGTGTTGGTTGGGGGAGGAAGTTTGAGAGGAAGGATGCTGGATACCTCATCACGAATTGTGTCGATATTGCTTTTGAAATGTTTGGCAATCTCCTGTGCGGTAAGCAAGTTGGTGGGTGGAGGCAGTGGGGGGTGAAGTAAGGAATTAAAGGTAGAAAAGAGTTGATGAGGTTTGGATGAGAGGGTTTTGATGAGAGTGTTGTAGTAGGTTTGTTTAGCAGTGTGGAGGCAGGAGTATTTTTTGAAGGGCAGATTTGTAGAGGGTAAAGTCTTGCAGGGATTTAGATTTATGCCGCGCTTGCTCAAGCGCATGGCTACGTCTCTTGAGACTTCTGGTGTTGTCTGTTTGCCAGGGTTGTAGCAGAGGAGGCCTGGTTCTGCGTGTAGAAAGAGGAGCAAGTGTGTCCAGGGAGGATGACAGTATGTTGTTGTAGATGGAAGTGGTCAGGTCTGGGAAAGACAGGGGTGCGATTTTATTGTAAAGGCCATCAGTAGCAGACTAAAGAAGGGAAGGGTTGAGGTGGGGAAGGTTCCTGTGATTTTAGCATTATAGGTAGGAGACAGGAAGAGTGTGAAATGGATAAGGTTGTGATCGGAGAGAGGAAGGGAGTGTTAGACTGGTTGAAGGGAGTGCAGAGATGGGAGAATACGAGGTCAAGAGTGTTGCCGTTGGAGTGAATGGTGGTTTGTGTCCATCGCATTAGGTTAAAAAAGGAGGTTAGGTCGGGTAGTTGAGAAGTGGTTGAGGTGTTAACATTTACTGGAATGTTAAAGTCACCTAGGATGATGGCAGGTATTTCAGAGGAGAGAAAGTAGGGTAGCCATCCCGAGATGTCGTGCATAAAGCGTGACACTGGTCCAGGAGGCCGATAAATGACTGCGACCCTCAGACAGACTGGAGAGAAAAGACTGCACTTCGAAAGAGCAGAGTGAAAGAGAGAGAGGTGTAGGAAGAACCTGGAAGGTGCATTACAGGGAGAGGAGAAGTCCGACATCGCCTCCTTTTCGTCCACTGGGTCTGGGTGAGTGAGACCAGAGAAGGCCACTGTGGGAGAGGGTGGCTGGAGAGGTAGTGTTGGTTTTGGTAATTTGCAAGTAGATTAAGGGAGTTGGAGAGGAACATGTCATTAATATAGGTGAGTTTGTTGAAGACTGAGCGGGCATTCCAAAGGGCACACAAAAGCGAGGGGGGACGACTCGTGGAATCAGGTGAATCGGGATAAGAGAGTGGGAGTTCCGGCTCCTGTGGGTGGAGGTAGACTGACGGTTTTGGGGATGAGAGTTGAGCTGGAGGAGGGCCAGACATTAGGAGTAGTAGGAGGGTCAGGATGGTAAGCTGGGAGTGGGATTTATATGAAGGCAGATGCTGTAATGAAGTGGGAGTGGTGACATTGCGTAGGCTCAGAATGAGCAGGAGCGCAGTAATATTGAGTGGGCAGAAGTGTACAGGTTGTGGGCTTGGGGGAGGGGGTAGAGAAGTTAGAGTTTGAGGGGAGAGGTCCTTATAGCAAAGAAGATTAGTATGAGCATGTTGGAGGGTGGAGAGAGGGGATAAGAAAAAAAAGGGAAAGGGAGAAGATGAAAGGGAGCTGCCAGACAACTTGGTGTTTGTACTTGCTTTTTGTAGAAGTGCCTAAGTCAAAGTTCCCTTTACAAGTGCTGGGCACTTATCGCCGGAGTGGCATTTTGCACAAGGAGAGGCCAGCTATACCCTCGCCAGCTGTCCCCAGAGTTGAACTAAATTTATACTGGACTGGTGTAGGGGGAGGTTGACAATTATTCAAGTAGGAGCTGATAAAAACAGGCTTGTGGGGAGGGCGGGGGTTTAAAACTGGCCTGCGCCAAAATAAATGTTTTTGTTATTTTCTTTATGTACAGTGGGAAAAATAATCTTTGATCCCCTGCAGATTTTGTAAGTTTGCCCACTTACAAAAAAATGAAGGGTCTATAATTTTTATCATAGGTGTATTTTAAATGATAGTGACAGAATATCAACCAAAAATCCAGAAAAAAACACATAAAACAAATGCTATAAATTAAGTTGCAGTTCAGTGAATAAAATAAGTATTTTTTTCCCAAGCAAAACATGACTTAGTACTTGGTGGAGAAACCCTTGTTGGCAAGCACAGAGGTAAGATGTTTCTTGTATTTGGTGACCAGGTTTTCACACATCTCAGGAGGGATTTTGGTCCACTCTTCTTTACAAATCTTCTCTAAATCCTTAAAGTGGATGTAAACCCTCACATAGACCCAGTGAAGTGAACAGCCTCAGATGATACACAGAGATGAAACAAATCTCCCTACATATGTTTTACATGCATATCTGCTGTCTTTAGCTTTATACAATATATTCTTTAGAAAGTGCACATCCTGTTAGAGATTTTCTCTTCCTGTTCAGCACTGAGAGTGGATTCTTGGCATACAGCCAAGACAGCTGATTGGAGGAAAGGCACACACCCCCACTCCACATTTGCAAAGGAAGGAAGGAATGTGCAGTGCTGTGCTGTGACAAGACAAGCTCTCTGCTAATCTATTTATAGCAACCTCCCTCCACACAAATTTTAGGCTGGTTTTATCTTGGTTGACAGAGAACTTGTCAGAAGTTATCATGCTGATAACAGAAGAACTGAGCAGCAGAAAAACACAGACTCAAGGCTTTGGAGAGAGATAAGAAAACACCACAGGTATATGTGCTTAGGTCAAATTCCATGAATCAGGTTTACATCCGCTTTAAGGTTTCTTGGCTTTCTCTTAGCAACTTGAAGTTTCAGCTCTCTCCATAAATTTTCTATAGGATTATAGAAAGACTGACTAGGCCACTCCATGACCTTAATGTGCTTCTTCTTGAGCCACTCCTTTGTTGCCTTGGTGGTATGTTTTGGGTCATTGTCATACTGAAAGACCCATCTTCAGTGTTCTGGCTAAGGGAAGAAGGTTCTCATCCAGGATTTTACAATACATGACCTCGTCCATTGGCCCCTCAATGTGGCAAAGTCAGCCTGTACCTTTAGCAGAGAAACATCCCCAAAGCATCATGTTTCCACCTCCGTTCTTGACTGTAGGGATGGTGTTCTTAGGGTCATAGTCAGCATTTTTCTTCCTCCAAACACGGTGAGTCAAGTTAATGCCAAAGAGCTCAATTTTAGTCTCATCTGACCATAGCACTTTCTCCCAATCCTTCTCTGAATCATTTAGATGTTCACTGGCATGACTGTACATGTGCCTTCTTGAGGAGGGGGACTCACCGTGTTTGGAGGAAGAAAAATGCTGACTATGACCCTAAGAACACCATCCCTGCAGTCAAGCACAGAGGTGGAAACATTATGCTTTTGGGCTGTTTTTCTGCTAAAGGTACAACTGACTTTGCCATAATGAGGGGCCAATGGATGGGGCCATGTATTGTAAAATCTTGGATGAGAACCTTCTTTTCTCAGCCAGAACACTGAAGATGGGTCATGGATGGGTCTTTCAGCATGACAATGACCCAAAACATACTGCCAAGGCAAGGAATGCCTCAAGAAGAAGCACATTAAGGTCATGGAGTGGCCTAGTCAGTCTCCAGACCTTAATCCTTCAGAAAAATTATGGAAGGAGCTGAAACTTTGAGTTGCCAAGCGACAACCAAGAAACCTTAAGGATTTAGAGAAGATCTGTAAAAGAGAGTGGACCAAAATTCCTCCTGAGGCGTGTACAATCCTGGAAACCAACTACAAGAAACATCTTACCTCTGTGCTTGCCAACAAGGGTTTCTCTAACAAGTACTAAGTCATGTTTTGTTTGGGAATCAAATACTTATTTTACTCACTGAACTGCAACTCAATTTATAGCATTTGTTTTATGTGTTTTTTTCTGGATTTTTGGTTGATATTCTGTCGCTATCATTTAAAATACACATATGATAAAAATGATAGACCCTTCATTTCTTTGTAAGTTGGCAAACTTACAAAATCTGCAGGGGATCAAATAATTATTTCCCCACTGTAAAAGTTATTATACGTGGTATGGGAATTTCTGTACTAGACTGCTAGCTTTCCTCTTATATGGGCAGAATAAACTTGATAAAAATTGTATTTTTTTTTTTTACACCATACAGGTTCTCCGCCTATTCCTTAAACACTCTGATCTTAAGTATATCAATAAACTGTTCAGAGAAGTCACCTGGGGTGGAAGGAGAGCAACCATAGGCCTACATACTCTACAACAACCTCCCAGCAATAGAAGTTTTAATTTTCCTGATCTGGAACTGTTTAACTCTCTAACTAGACACGTAAGTGATTGGATTAATGGAACCTTGATGTGCACTGATACTCAACTTGACCAGAACATAACCCTTCATAATACGGTAATTTGTTCTCCATATACCTAAAGAACTCTTGCCCACTGAGGAGTCACTGGATCCTCTCGTATACCCCATGTGGTTGGCATGGAATAAAATGCGCACACGCTGCATGCTAAATAGCTATGCATCACTTTTTCTCCCCCTGTGGAACAACTTGGACTTCCTACTCTTAATCAGTGGCACTGTAAAGGTCTATAAAATCTTTGGTTGATGTTGACAACAAGCAAAATAACGATTTGGCTTTTCCACCATTCTTATGTATCTCCACATCGCTCCTATTTTGTGGGCCTAAGTTCCTCCTCTTGCTGCTCTTAATGTGGCCATTTAGATGTGGACTTGTACTATGCCTTTTGGACGTGTGCCAAGCTCAAATGTTTTTGCCACTCAGTAGTACGATACAAAACCGCACACTTAGTAAACTGCCTACCTCTAACACCTGAGTGGTGTAATCAATATTCCAGGCCTCAAAATATCAAGAGACTGTGAACAACTTCTTACGGTTATGTCCCTTGTGGCGCAGAAAGCTATTCTTTTCCTCTACCTTTTAACTATTAGACTGACCGCCATCCATCCAAGTGCTTCTTACGATTCTCCCCTGGACCCACGCTGCTAGTTTGTCACCAAGCTGTACTAACAAACTATACATTGTTATTATTCTCTTGTTTTTTTGGCCAAATGTTGCAGCCACTTTTATTGTCAATCACATTCTTGCATTAAAAAAAATAGGAAACAGTCTGTCTCTAAAGATGAACAAACTGTCCCCAAAATTCCTTTTTGCGGGTTTATTCAGGTGTACTTCACTGTCACTACCAGTTTCTAACCACCACCAGCTCATGCCATACTTCTCACTGCTGTAGGTGGAACATGACAGGCTGATAACTAATGCCCCCTGCAACTCTATATTGCTTCCAGCTGTGAGAAGGGCAGCATATACAGAGTGATGGGCCAAGATGATGTTTGCTGACCTCAGGGAGACCATCCTATAGCAGGAGCACACACAGAAAGATCATTTAAACTGTACAACAGGGGGACCCATATCCAAAGTTATGACTTGACTAAGTAAAGTTGAGCAGGTTGGTAGAGATTTATTACAAAAAATGTATGATATCTGGATAAACAAGTGCATGTAAAAACATATTTAAATGTTGTATTTGGGCTTACATACACTTTAAACTTTTGCATTCACATTAACTTTCCAGGCTGGAAAAAATATGTAAACCCACCTGGAATCTCACACAATAAATCCTGTTTACATTGATGCTTAATTCATATTTCATGTCTTAATTGCGGGATATTTCCAGAAGTATTACACGATTTGCTTTTTTTTATGTTGCTTTTTCTTCCATACCTGTCTCACAGCTTTGCCCGGTGTATCTGGGATGACACTGGCACACCGCAAGTCCATAGTAGTCCTGGCAAACGCCTCCATTCCAACAGGTCTTGTAAACACACGGTGATACCTCTAAGATAAATAAGACAAGAAAGGACTAAACTGCCATAAATCCTTTTTTTTTTTTATCTAGTGGTATGCAACATACAATGAAAAGACAACTTCACAGAATAGGTGGTTCAAACAATGTAGGATATAAATGATCAACATCTAATTGCACCTTACTAAAGGTAAGGCCTCTCAGGGTAATTACGAGGGAATAGAGCTGTAGGTGTGCAGGTTACCCAGATACCTAGGAAGTATAAGACTAGGGATATGCGTAGACAGGTTGTATAATCACTCGCATTTCAATAGGGGTAAGCCCCGTTATCCTTAAAAAATACAGTTATCAGTACGTGGGGGAAGGGTGATGCAGGGTATCCCACTGGGGTCGAAACATACCAGTTTACATGTCATGTGCATCGCCGTGCAGTATAGAGCAGGATCTGGGAAGCCAATGCCTCCCCTCAGTTTCGGCCTTAGTAGAAACACTCAACCAATACGTGGATGTTTGCCGCGCCAGAGAACTTGATAAAGGCTGAACATACAGCATGAAAGAAAGTCTGGGGTAGTTTAACAGGTAGGGCTTGTAGCAAATACAGGAGTCTTGGCATTGCATTCATCTTCAATACACTGCAGCGACCAAACCAAGACAGAGCAAGGGAGTCCCATTTCTTGAGGTCTGCAGTGAGCGTTGATAGGAAGGGTCGAAAATTGAGGGGGAAGATGTCCTTTAGGTTTTCGGGGATTCTGGTTCCCAAATATTGGATAGAGCAGGTGGCCCATTTAAATGGGAAGAAGGGGCGTATACCTGACAGGTTCGGTCCGTTAAAGAGATGTTCAGAGCTTCTGATTTTTAGAGGTTAACTTTAAAGTTGGAGAGAGTGCCATATTGCTTCAATTCTTGTAGCAGTAAAGGCAGAGAAGTTATAGGTTGGTGATAAAAAATAAAAGATCGTCTGCATACGCTGCTACTTTGGGTTGATAGTGGTCGGATTGAACACCGCTAATATTTAGGTTATCTTTTATATGGCGAAGAAGTGGCTCTAGGGAAAGAACGAACAGTAGAGGGGAAAGTGGACATCCCTGCCTGGTGCCGTTGGAAATCACAAACATGTCAGAATCCAGCCCATTCACCCGAACCGTGGCTGTGGGGTTAGTGTATAAAGCTGAGATCCAGTCCAGGATAGACTTCGGCATTCCGACTGAACGGAGCGATTCCTGGAGAAACACCTGGTCCACCTTGTCGAATGCCTTTTCGGAATCAGTGGATAAGAGTAGGAAGGGAATTCGGGATCTCCTCGCCTTCTCTATGACATTCAATGTCCTGATAGTGTTGTCTCTCGCTTCTTGTGTCTGTATAAAGCCCACCTGATCAGGCGCAACCAAGCGTTGTAGTGGACCATTTAGCCTGGAGGCTAAGATTTTGTGAAAAGTTTGATGTCACAGTTTAGAAGAGAAATGGGTCTATAACTAGAACACAGCAGCGGGTCCTTTCCTGGCTTTGGATTACAGAGATAGACGCTCGTAACATGTCTGGAGTAATAAATCAGATAGGGAGGACAAGGGATTATCGTTATCGTTATCCTTTTGGTGTCTGGCCTTCAGGTATGATCTTGCTTCCGGGGCTCTGGTATAGGCCTCCATCTGCGGAATAGTTCAGCCACATTCCTCAATGCATTTTTATCTTTTATACCAATTTTTTTCTGTATGGTCATTTTTCTGTTTGCTTATATGATGTTTTTTGTATTTTCATGTATAGATTCTTATATACTTAAACTAGCTCTCATTATTCCCTGAGGAAGCCAATGCTTTGGCGAAACATGTAGGATATTGAGCTCTCGCTTCGAAGGCCTTCCACTCTTAGCCCACCCTACTGTACCCCTGGTCATGTATCGTATATATGTGAATCTCAGCCAATGATTTTACTGTTTTTTGTATGTATTGATTCTCAAATTTTGTGAAATAAAGTATTTCTGTATCTTTTATACTTGCTACTCTATTCCCTTATTTTTTGCTTTCCTTGGCACCGCGATAATCCCTTGTCCTCCCTACCTGATTTACCATCTATGCATTGTGGGATGAGGTGCTGTATCTAAATTAACCTGCCTAGCCACACTTTCATGTCTGGAGTAATGTTATGCCCCTCCAGGATGGCATTAAAGGCCGTGGTAAACTGGGGAGCTAGTTGGGTCTGAAATGCTTTGTAGTAAAGAACTTTAAAGCCGTCGGGCCCGGGAGCCTTCCCCGGTTGTGTCTCCGCTATGGTAGCTGTAAATTCCTCCATTTTGAGAGCCTGGGATAGCTGTTCCTGGTCATCATTTGTAAGAGAAGGAAGGTTGGCCCCCTGTAAGTATTCCTGTATATTTGAGAGGGAAGGGGCTGTTGGGCTAGCGGCGTGTGCCGAGTCTAAATTATAAAGCTTCGAATAAAAATCCCGAAAGGCATCTGCCAAATCTGGCGAGGCATGGATCTTGGACCCTGAAGGGGTCAGAAGAGCGGGGATGTATGATTGGGTGCATTTTTCTCTCAATGCGTTAGCCAGCAAACAGCCACATTTATCGCCGTACTTATAGAAGGAGAGACGAGCCTTGAGTAGGACATGTTTGGCCTTGTATAAGGAGTGCTTCCTGATCGCCTCTCTAATCCGGAGCAGCTCTGCTTCTATTGTGCGGTCAGGTTGACTTTTATGTTGCTTCTCCAGGGCGTGGAGATTTGTCAAACGGTTTGTCAAAGTTTTGGCACAGCGTTGTTTGGCCGCATGGCCATGCTTTATGAGGACCCCCCTAATGTAGTTGACTGCACAGAGAGAGGGTTAGAGAGAGGGTTAGATACAGAGCCAGCATTGTTGTCAAAATAAGAGCAAAGTTCTCTAATGATCTCTGCTGTTTCAGAATCTCTAAGAAGTGTTTCATTCAGGCGCCAAATTGGTGTCTTGGAGGACGAGTGTGCGAGATTAAGTTTCAGGAGAACTGGACCATGATCGGAAAGCATTACCTGGCCAATCTTTGCTTTGGAGGCCAAGGTAATCGTGGAGTGTTTTAGTAGTCAAAAGTCTATCAGGTGTGGGAACAGGAGGCGGAGTCTAGCGGAGCAGACATGCATTGTTAGAGCTCCGCACCGCTGAGGAGAGAAGAGAAGGACAAAGCGGAGCCTGCAGGCTCAAAAGGTATCCATTTGAACCTTTTTGCCCCAGGGAACAAACTGTGAAAGTTTGGGCAGGAAATATGGTACTGGGAGGAAGCCGTGGCAGAAATAAAAATCACCTCACAAAGAGCTCACAGGCACTCACTGCAACTAAAGCAGCTCCAGTCACCTCACAATATACAGCATCAGGGCGCTCTCACAGACAGAAAATGTCACAGCAAGACTCTCCATTTGAGTCAGATACAGAACAAATCCTCTCACAAACTTCTCCACAAGCCTCCTCAGCATCCCCAGTAATATTATTACAATTTGAAAAGATGCTTCATAAGGCTTTAAAACAAACCTCAGACCAAATAACAAACAGCCTAACCAAAGAAATAAGAGAGCTGGGAAACCGCACCGCAGCCTTAGAAATAAAAATTGATGAAATTGAAATTACAACCCAAGAAAATATAACAGAATTGGAACAATTAAAAGAAGAGAATTTAATACTTCAAACTAAGCTCGAAGATTACAAAAATAGAGCCAGACGTTCAAACTTGCGCATAAGGGGAATACCTGAAACTGTGACAGACCTGCAATCTACTATTACTGCTCTATTACAAGAACTAAAGCCAGATATCCCTATTGAACGTTTAGAACTGGACAGAGTACACAGAGCCCTCACAGCCAAAAAAGAAAGATGGACCCCCACGTGATATAATCACAAAATGTCATTATTACAGAACGAAAGAACAAATACTAATTGCTGCAAGAGAAAAAAAGGAACTTAATTTTCAAGGACACAATTATCAAATTTTTGCTGACCTATCCCAACTTACTATTACTAAAAGACGATCCATGAAACCCCAACTAATGGAACTGCAACGCCACAACATTATGTATCAATGGGGCTTCCCCTTTTCAGCCAGATTTAACTACCAAGGTACAATTTACAGAAGCAGATCAGCAGATGAACTACAACAAACCCTTTTAAAATTAAATCTGACAGAACCCACAAGCAGCAACTCTTCCACACGCAGAAGAATGGCATCATCTTCACCTTCAGGCAGCACCCAGAAAATTTCAGAACAAAATGGGAATCATCATTCTCACAAAAGAGTCCATTATGCCACATCATCCATGGACCAAGAAGATTCAATGGACTGACATCCTAATTCCTGATATCTCTAATTTATTATACTAAGAGATGGTTCTCTATAAAAAACCTGTATTTATAACTGAATGTAACTGCATTCTGATAGTCACACACTGTATGGGATCATGTTACATTCCAGTTATATTTCTTATTACTTCTGATTCATATAGGCCTTAGAATATATAAGTGAAATAAGGAAATTCTTGTTCAGTTATATATTTTCAGGTAATAACAATAGATTTATTACTTTTTAGGACAAATATGTTCAATAATCCAGAAGTAATGGAAGCTTTTTCTTTCTTTTCTTAAAACAAATATATTATTACCTAACTAGTTCCTAGAACTATGTTTTTGTTTATTCTAATCTGAAGCAATACAACCTCAATTTTATGAGTTAACATATCTAAACAGTTACATATGAATAAAATATGTAATTGTTTACTCTAAAAGGGTTAAAATCCCAAAATAATTCAAACTATCTTCATCAATACCAAAGTTATTAACAGTACCTTTTTAACTGAATTATTTAGCCTAGGGCAAGACTAACCATATACAACCACCCTGGAATAAATAATTTCAACAAAAACTATATTCTGCACTCCAATTAATGAATCATCATTTTGATGTCTTTTGACATAGCACTTCTCTCCTGTAAGCGGAAGATCCGTGTACCCCCATTAGCCCTCCTCATTCTCCCAACCATATTATGTGGGAGTGTGACGAAGGCACTTATTCCCCTGAGAGAGATATTTATTCTCTTTCACGGGTAAATTGTGATTACTTGCAAAAAATAATTTATACAATGTATCATCTAATCTCATATGTTTTTTGTTTACTCTTTACTCCAGAATTCACTGGTTTCTTTTCTATCTTTTCATCTCTTCAGTCCACACAGGTTGATCTGCGCAGTCAGCTCTGCATAACAAAAAGTAAGTCAAAACTATTTGATCTGTTGCCATGGCACCACTGAATATACTTTCCCTGAATGTTCAGGGAATAAATGTCCCTCAAAAAAGGACCAAAGCCTTCTGTACTTTCCATAACAAGAAGGCTCACATAGTATGCCTCCAAGAAACACACTTCACCAAAGATTTTACTCCAAAATATATTTCTCCTTTTTATCAACAAATTTACACGGCTTCTGCCTGTACCAAACAAAGGGGTACTCTAATTGCATTTCACCGATCCACACCATTCACCTTATCATCAGAAATTAAAGACCCAGAAGGTAGATACCTGATACTCATGGGTTATATAATGGATACAGCAATCACGGTGATTTCCTACTACGCTCCTAACAAACAACCTACACCATTCCTCTCACATATATTACAAGTGATTAATACACACAAAATAGGAACAGTGATAATGTGCGGGGATTCGAACCAGGTCCTCCTCCCATTTCTAGATAAATCACCTTTTACACCATCCAAAATAACCTCTAGATTACCTTTTTCTCAACTTCTTTCCAAATACAATCTGGTAGATTCGTAGAGAGAAAGTAACCCAATGAAAAAGAAATTCACTTATTTCTCGCACCCTCATCAAACCTTCACCAGAATAGATCATATTTTTCTAACAATAGGAATGATACCAGAAATTATTGCATCAGATATAATTCCGATTCCGTGGTCTGACCATAATGCAGTATACACTACTATAGCCTCAGCCATACCAAAAGCGCATGACCCAACGTGGTACTTACCGGACATAATGCTCAAACACCCACTACATCAGATGGCCATTGAACAAGCTTTAAAGGAATACATATCAATTAATAATACAACAGACATTTCCCCAATAACACTGTGGGAAGCTCATAAGCCTGTCTTGCGTGGTACAATACAAAGACAAATGGCACTATTTAAACGGGAACGCAAAAATCTAGCAAAAAAACTAGAACTCAATTTTGATGCAGCCTACATATCATTCCAAGATAATCCATCTCAGAGTACAAAATCTCATCTGGAAAAATCTAGATTGGAATACGATCTATTTCTCACTGAGTCAGTTGATAAATCCCTCAAACGCTCCAAACACAATTTCTACATGAATACAAACAAACCAGGTACATATTTGGCTCCGGCATTAAATTCAACTAACAAATCTTTCAAACCAATAAGTTTGAAATTATCAAAAAATGTTTATACTTGTAATCCAGTTAAAATAGTCCATAAATTTCACTCACATCTCGCAACTTTATACAAGACAATGAATTTAATCCTACAGAGGCTGAATCCTTCTTCTCAAAAATAACCTTACCTGAGTTGTCTCAGAATCAAAAAAGCAGTTTGGATGAGCCTATAACTATAGATGAAGTTGCTAACGCCATAAAAGACCTAAAACTTAACAAAAGACCAGGCCCAGACGGCTACTCGGCTTTATACTATAAAACATTCTCAGAAATACTCTCTCCTATTCTCACTGAAACTTTTAACAAACTTCTAGAAGGACATTCTTTTTGGCAAGAAACACTAATGCCAATTGTTTGTATGATCCCAAAACCCCTTTCTGATGATACTTCCTGTGTGAATTATCGACCTATCTCTCTGTTAAACCTTGATATTAAATTATTAGCAAAAATAATAGCAAAACGCCTCAATAGCATTATAGGAAAATTAATATATAGAGATCAAGTAGGCTTCATGCCAAATAGACAGGCAGGCGATAATATACGCAGGGCAGTGTTATTGGGACATATTGCTAAAAAACGGAAAATCCCTTTATGTTTTCTATCTCTCGATGTTAAGAGGGCATTTGACACAGTATCCTGGCAATATATGCAATATTCATTACAAAAATGGGGTTTTGGACCCCACTTTTTAACATGGATCAAAGCATTATATAATAAACCCAAAGCCTATATAAAATATGCTGGATACAAATCTGATGCCTTTAATATCGAAAGAGGTACCCGACAGGGTTGCCCATTATCTCCCTTATTATTTGCCCTTATACTCGAACCCATGGCCCAATACATCAGAACAAACCAAACTATAACTGGCATTGAAGTAGGAGGTATTACACACAAATTATGTATATTTGCAGACGATATATTACTTTTTCTATCATCACCACAGGTCTCTGGTCCTAACTTAATACCAGCTCTTGATGGATTTGCAGCCCTATCCGGCCTTATGATTAATCCTAAGAAATGCCTAGTGCTTAATATTTCGCTCACAAACATGGAATTGATCCCGGCTAGGGCTGCACTCCCATTCACATGGGCAGAAAAATCAATCCCATATCTTGGAATTCATTTAACAGCATCTCATTCTGACTTATTCTCAACCAATTATCCTCCTGTATTAAGACAGATCACAAATCTAATAAAACAATGGTCGCAACTTCCTTTATCCTGGATAGGGAAGATTAATGCAATCAAAATGACTATTCTACCCAAATTGCTTTATCTATTCAGAGTCCTCCCTATTCCAATTCCTTCCTATTTTTTGAGAATAGTACAAAAAAGAGCAACTTCATTTATATGGGGCTCTTCTAAACCACGTATACCTATACACACACTACATCTTCCCAAAAATAAAGGAGGCCTGGGATACCCTAATTTTACTAACTACTACAGAGCAGCACATTTGGCCAGTCTGTCCAAATACCATGCAAAACAGGAAATCCCATTATGGGTATTTATAGAGGCTTCAGAAAATGACCCTCTATTAATATCAAACTTGTTATGGCTTGATCCTAAAGACCGCTTTAAAATTCATAATCCCATAACTAAACACTTCTTATCTCTCTGGGATAAACTAAAAACCAAATATCAGTTACAATCTCCACACAATCCTCTCCTTTCTTTTATCAGAAATCCGGCCTTTTATCCGACATGGATCTACCCAAATTCTTTTAAAGCTTGGACAACATCAGGCATTCAGACACTAAATGACTTCATAGCATCTAAATCATTCCTTTCATTCCCATCGCTTAGAGAAAAATATGATCTACCAAACTCTGAGATATTTAGATATCTCCAAATCAAAAATTTCTATACACCATTCCTAAAGGGGGATACACCATTATCCCAATTATCCATTTTTGAATCAATCTGTACAAAAGATCCATTTGCTAAAGGTACAATTTCATCACTTTATAATCAATTATATGGAGTAGTAAATCTTAATAGACCCTCTTACGTTCAGAGGTGGGAGGAGGACCTGGGACGAACTTTAGAAGACACGGACTGGTCTAACATATGGCTCACATCTAAGTCATCTTCACCCAACATCTTAGCACTGGAGACAAATTTTAAAGTCCTAACTCGCTGGTACCTTGTACCCGCTAGAGTGGCAAAATATTCACCTAATACCTCAGCTCTTTGTTTTCGAGGATGCCCAGAAATAGGCACACATTTACACATATGGTGGACGTGCCCAGTAATCCAAACCTTCTGGAAGAAAGTCTTCGTGATTGCATCTAAAATATTTAAAAAAATAATACAACCAGATCCATATATAACTTTACTTAATCTAAAACCGGAATGGTTAACACTCTCTCAATTTAAACTTATGATCCAACTAATAATGGCTGCAAAACAAACAGTGGCCAAGGCATGGAAATCTCCTACGTTGGTACTAGCAGAAACAATTCACAGAATGAATAATACAATGTCCCATGCTAAGATGGTAGCCATCGATCAAAATCAAATTCCAAAATGTGAAAAACAACAGTTCCTGTCAAATTTCAATGACTCTGTCCTGTTGCCATGGTAACAGATTAAATGACTTACAGAGACACCCATTCTAAGGCTTCAAAGAGAACTAAAAAGAATAATAAACTGACGAGCGGGACAACCTTGTGGACCATACCTCTGCCTTTCTACCCTTTTTCTTCTTTCTCTTTCCTTTTCTCCACCTTACGATTAAAGCTCATTATCAGAATTTATTTGACCTATATACACTCTACCTGTAAACAATATGTATAGTAGGTATAAATCATTTAAATACCTACAAAAGTAACTAAGGAAATGATATATATCTTTAATTTAGGTTTATGTGAACCCAATGTTTAATATTTGAAATTTCATGATATTTACCTATATAATCCCTACTGTAAAACAATGAACTTACTTTATAGATCCTTGTAAACTTACTTTATGTATCTTTATAATATTGTATACTCAATAAACTTCTTTTGACAAGGAAAAGTCTATCCTAGAGTAGGATCTGTGGGTGGGAGAGTAGAAGTAATCCTGTTCCTGGGGGTGGAAAATTCTCCAGATTTCGACCAGTTGGTGAGCATGCAGCAGGTCTTTCTGGTTTCGTCTTGCACTTTGGGGTAGGGAGGATGAGTGAATCCTTTGGGGGATCTAAGGTGAGGTTAAACCTCCCCCCCCAAAACAAGAGTACCTTCACGGAAAGACTTTAGTGTGGTTAAAAATGCTTCCAGGACCTGGGGATGATTTGTATGAGGAAGGTAGAAGTTCGTAAGGGTAAATGTGTGAGAATTGATTTTGCCCTTTAGGAGCAGGAACCTGTCCTCATGATCTCGGTGTTCATCTAGAAACTGCCAGTGTAGAGATTTGGATAGGAGGATACTTGTCCCCTTAGATTTAGAAGATGTAGATGGACTATGGTAGGCCACCGGGAAATGCTTGTTAGTAAGTCGGTAATTCAGAGAGTTTCTCCCCAAGTGGGGCCCACTGTACATGGCCTGTGTCGGGGATCCGAGTGGTCAATGAGCCTTTTGAGGAGGCTAGGGAGACGCCTAAAGGTAGAAGTATCATTAAAAGCAACAGGCATAACAAAGTAATGAGTGAGTTGAGGTAGTATGGAATCTAGGATCTGACATCTACCTCAGCTGACCTCTCAATGCTCAACCGGCCCTAAAAAAAAAAATTATTGTAAGTATAACAATCAAACAAATACCCCCCCCCCCCGGCCAGTAGTGTATGATAGGTCCATGACCTCCATCTGCACTTGTTTGGTGAGCCCCTCCATATCACTCCAACCTGAAAAAGAGAAAGACAACAACAAACCCCCCTTCCCAAAAAAAAGACCCTTTTCCACACCCGGCCTGGTAATGGGTGCAATGTCTATGCAAGAAGGCCTTATCACCGTTTGTGGTATACTGGGAAGTTGAAGTCGGTAGTACAGTTCACTCTAAGTTGCATAGGTGCGCATCATCAGGGTTCTCCTGGAGATATCTGGGAGTAGGTGAATAGCCGCACCATCGAATTCCAAGACCCCCGCCTGCCAGGCCCGGCGCAGAATTTCCTCCTTAAGGTTAAAGGAGTATAGGCAACAGAGCATATCTCTGGGTCTGTCAGGCATGTTAGAATGTGGGCCGAGTGTTCTGTGAACCCGGTCTATAGTTATGACAGTGTCATGCAAGCAGTCAAGGTAAAGGTTAAAGATGGAGGTTACCATCAGACGGAGCTCCGATTGTGGGATGTGTTCAGGGACTCCCCTTAGGCATATGTTCTGTCTGTGGTTCTCCAGTAGCAGCTGCAACTGTATTAATTGGTCATTAAGTTTGGCGTGAGAAAATTGCACAGATTGTATAGACTGGGACATTGCTCCCTGTTCCTGTTCCACTGCTGCAATACGGGATCCAGTGCTGAGACTTCCTGCTTAAGAGACTATATCTCTCCCCTCATGGCTGACTCCATTCTGGCAGTTAGTGATTCAAAATCATCTCTGGTGGGAAGCTGTTGTAATAGTGTCCATAGTTTATGTGCAGGATCAGTGCTAAATGCAAGCTCCAATTGCTGAGATGGTGTAGTGGGGTTACTCACTGTGTCCTGTAGCCGTTTGTTTATTTCCCTGCCCGTCTACGATCCGTGCTGGGTTGAGACTGTGCTCAGTGTGGGAGGATGAGGCATATGGAGAGGCGTGTCTTGGGCTAAATAGATCCTCATCCATGTCGGTCGAGACTGCCAGAGATCTTGGGAGGCAAGGAGATAGGTCGCTGATAGGAGAGTAGGGCGACATGGTGAAGTCCTCTCCTGGCCGCTGTGAGCTTTCAGGTGCAGCTACATCTCCCCGAGTATCCTCCACCGTGTGGCTGGCCGGTGCCACCTTGGAGACCGCCGGAGTGGAGGCGGACAGTTTGTGCTGCTTTAGGTAATGATCCATGTCGCAGATGGTGTGCAGGGATCAGCAGTCAAGTCTGCTGGTTGTCTGGGGTGCCGGGGGATACCACCAATGTGTGGTAAGTTAACGTTTGTATGTTGCAAGGGAGCCGCTGGCCAGGAGCTCTCAGAACAAATGTCCTCACACCGCCATAAATCATTTTAATATCAGAGACACATGGAAAGTATTGATACATGAAGGCCTGCTCATTATCCTCCATTATCACACTCTCTGCTACACTCACATATTACTGATCACTTTATAGCACATGGAGCTATTAGCTGAGGACCATAAAGGCAAATTGGTCAGGCAAGAACGAGCTTTCATAAATCAATGCTGGTTGCTACTAATGATATTATTTTTATCATCAAATTCTGTGATATGGTCCCTTATCAGCCCCTTCAATAGCTTACATACTATTGCTGTTACGTTGACTGGTCTGTAATTCCCAGGTATATATATCAGCTCTTTTTTGAATATTGGTACCACTTTAGCTTTTTGCCAATCAGCTGGTACCATTCCAGTCAGTGAGCTGTCCTTAAATATTAGGAATAACGGTGTGGCTATAACATAGTTCTTTGAGGACTCTTGGGTGCAAGCCATCTGGTCCTGGTGATTTATTCACATCAAGTTTTTCAAGCCTTTTTTGAAGCTTTTGTTAGCCACAAGGTTACATTCCATGCTGTGGAACAATACAGTCTTGTTTATTATACCCCTTCTTTTTCTTTGTAAAAACCGAGGCGAAGAATGTATATAATACAGTTGCTTTCTCTTTGTCACCTGTAACCAACTTCCCTTGATTATCCTTTATGGGGCCAATGTTTGCTGACCTCGTCTTTTTAATTGAGTAAAAAAGAAATCCCTCAAAATGTTAATATTGATATATTTAAAATTTTTTGAGGGATTTAATTTTACTCTCCTCTACTATGTGTCTCTCGTGGTCTATTTTAGCTTTTGGTGGTATTTCATCACCTCTGCGATTTTTATTTTTTGCGCAACAAATAAAAAAAAAAAAATTGAAAAAAAGAACGTTTTTCTTTGTTTCTGTTAAAATGTTTTGTAAATAAGTACGTTTTCTTCTTCAATAATGGGCACTAATAAGGTGGCACTGATGGGCACCGATGAGGTGGAACCAATGAGGTGGCACCGATGAGGAGGAACTGATGATGGGCACTGATAGGCGGCACTGATAGGTGGCACTGGTATGCGGCACTGATGGGCATCATAGGCGGCACTGATGGGCACTCGTAGGCGGCACTGATGGGTACTTATGGGTGGAACTGATAGGTGGCACGGATGGGCACTGATAGGTGGGCACTGATAGGTGGCACTGATGGACACTGATAGGTGGCACTGATGACACTGATGGGTGGCATTGCTGGGCATCACTAATTTTTATTGTGCCATAGAGGTGCCAGTCAGTGCCCATTTGTGGGCACTAATTGGCATATGTTGGGCATTGAATTTCACATGTGGATGGCCATGGGGGATGTACCTGGCCATCCACATGTTAGGAGCTTCCCTGGTGGTCCTAGCGGCTTCCCTGGTAGTCTAGTGTGGGCATCCGAGGGGGGGCTGTGCTGATAAACAATCAGCGCAGACCCCCCCGTCAGGAGAGCCGCCGATCGGCTCTCCTCTACTCGCATCTGTCAGACGCGAGTGAGGAAACGCCGATCACCGGCGTTTCCTGTTTACATCGTGATCAGCCGTGATTGGACACGGCTGATCGCGTGGTAAAGAGCCTCCACCGGAGGCTCTTTACCGAGATCGGTGTAGCGGTGTGTCAGACTGACACACCTCACCACCGATCGCCAAGATGCGCGCCCCCACGGGCATGCGGTGGCTGTTATCCTGCAGGGCGTCATATGACGCCCAGTCAGGATAACTGAACTACTGCCCGGCCGTCATTCTGCTATAGGCTGGGCGGAAGTGGTTAAAAAACTTTTTAAAAAATGACCCTTTAAGAGCTATGGGCGGAAGTGACGTTTTGACGTCGCATCCGCCCTGCAATGGTATGGAGACGGGTGGGGGCCATCTTCCCCTCACTTGTCTCCATACCCAACAAGGGAGAAGATCCGATCACCTCCACCGCTGCCGATGGCTCCCACAAGCGGCGGAGGGCACCGGAGCGTGCCGGGAGGGGGATCCCCTCTTCTGCCGCTGATAAAAGTGATCTTGCGGCGAATCCGCCGCAGGGACCACTATTATCGGAAAGCGGACCGCCGGCCGAATGATACCAGGGTTATGGCAGCTAGCTGCTGCCATAACAATATTCCTCTTCAAAGTTAGGACGTATATCGGTGTGCAGCGGTCCGTAAGTGGTTAGAAGATTTGGCTGCTCAATGACCAGAGTACTTTTTGCGATACGGCACTGCGTGGATTTAACTGACAATTGCGCGGTGGTGTGACGCTGTACCCAAGCAAGATTGATGTCATTTTTTTCCCATAAATAGAGCTTTCTTTTGGTGGTATTTGATAATCTCTACGGTTTTAACTTTTTGCGCTTTAACAAAGAAGGAGCGACAATTTTGAAAAAAACACAATGGGGGTTATTTACGAAAGGCAAATCCACTTTGCACTACAAGTGCACTGAAAGTGCACTTGGAAGTGCAGTCGCTGTAAATCCAAGGGGGACATGCAAAGAAAATAAAAAGGAGCATTTTAGCTTGAACATGATTGGATGATAAAATCAGCAGAGCTTCCCCTCATTTCAGATCTACCCCTCAGATTTACAGCAACTGCACTTCCAAGTGCACTTGCAGTGCACTTGTAGTGCAAAGTGGATTTGCCTTTAGTAAATAACCCCCAATATTTAGCACTTTTTGCTATAATAAATATCCCCAATTTTTTTTTTAAAAAAAAGCAAATTTTTTTCTCAGTTTATGGCCGATATGTATTCTTCTACATATATTTGGTAATAAAAATCGCAATAAGCGTATATAGATTGGTTTGTGCAAAAGTTATAGCGTCTGCAAAATAGGGGATAGATTTATGGCAATTTTATTATTTTTTTTTTAAAAACTAAAAAAAAAAAAAAAAAAAAAAAAAAAAATGACTCTTTAAGAGCTGACACACCTCACCACCGATCGCCGCGATGCGCGCCCCCACGGGCACGCAGTGGCTGTTATCCTGCAGGGCATCATATGACGCCCAGTCAGGATAACTGAACCACCGCCCAGCCGTCATTCTGCTATAGGCCGGGCGGAAGTGGTTAAAAAACTTGTTTTAAAAAAATGTCCCTTTAAGAGCTATGGGCGGAAGTGACGTTTTGACGTCGCTTCCGCCCTGCAATGGTATGGAGACGGGTTGCGGCCATCTTCCCCTTATTTGTCTCCATACCCAGCAAGGAAGAAGATCCGATCACCTCTGCCGCTACCGACGGCTACGGTAAGTGGCGGAGGGCACCAGAGCGCGGCGAGAAGGGGGGGGGCCCTCTCCCGCCACCGAAAAAAAAGCCACAGAGATCACTATTATCGAAAAGCGGACCGCCGGCTGAAGAATAGGATACTGGGGTTATGGCAGCTAGCTGCTGCCATAACAATATCCCTCTTCAAAGTTAGGATATATATCGGCGTACGGCGGTCTAGTAAGTAGTTAACCACTTCAGCCCCGGAAGATCTGGCTGCTCAATGACCAGAGCACTTTTTGCGATACGGCACTGCGTTGCTTTAACAATTTTGACAACTGCACGGACCTGCAACGCTGTACTCAAACAAAGCTGGTATCCTTTTTTCCCACAAATAGAGCTTTCTTTTGGTGGTATTTGATAATCTCTGCTTTTTTTGTTTTTTGCGCTATAAACAAAAAAAGCGTACATTTTGAAAAAAACACAATATTTTGTACTTTTTGCTATAATAAATATCCCCAATTTTTTTCTCAGTTTAGGCTGATATGTATTCTTCTACATATTTTTGATAAAAATCATAATAAGCGTATATTGATTGGTTTACGCAAAAGTTATAGCGTCTACAATATAGGGGATAGATTTATGGCATTTTTATTATTATTTTTTTTTACTAGTAATGGTGGCGATCTGCGATTTTTATCGTGACTGCGACATTATGGACACTTTTGACACAGTTTTGGGACAATTGACAATTATACATCGATCAGTGCTATAAAAATGCACTGATTACTGTATAAATGTCACTGGCAGGGAAGGGGTTAACACTAGGGGGCAATCAAGGGGTTAACTGTGTTCCCTGACTGTGTGTTCTAACTGTAGGGGGAGGGGACTGACTATAGGAGATGACAGATCGTGGTTCCTAGCTATTAAGAACTCACGATCTGCATCTCCTCTCAGAACAGAACAGGGATTTATGTGTTTACACACACACGTCCCTGTTCTGCCTCTCATGACCGGCGGTCAGCGCAACCCCCCTAGTGCAGCGCGTGCCTGCTATCCCGCTTAAAGCAGCCGACGTACAGCTACTACGACTTGCAGAATCGTGCCGACCTGCCACAGTATAATGACAGCAGCTGGTCGGCAAGTGGTTAATAAGTGAAATAAGTATTTGACGCAAAACATGACTTAGTACCTGGTGGCAAAACCCTTGTTGGCAATCACAGAGGTCAGACGTTTCTTGTAGTTGGCCACCTTGTTTGCACACATCTCAGGAGGGAACCTTCAGCTCCCTCCACATATTCTCTATGGGAATAAGATCTGGAGACTGGCTAGGCCACTCCAGAACCTTAATGTGCTTCTTCTTGAACCACTCCTTTGCTGCCTTGGCCGTGTGTTTTGGTCATTGTCATGCTGGAATACCCATCCATGACCCATTTTCAATGCCCTGACTGAGGGAAGGAGGTTCTCACCTAAGATTTGAGGATACATGGCCCAGTCCGTTGTCCCTTTGATGCGGTGAAATTGTTCTGTCCCCTTAGCAGAAAAGTACCCCAAAGCATAATGATTCCACCTCCATGTTTGACAGTGGGGATGGTGTTCTTGGGGTCATAGGCAGCATTTCTTCTCTTCCAAACAAGGCAAGTTGAGTTGATGCCAAAGAGCTTGATTTTGGTCTCATCTAACCACAACACTTTCACCCAGTTCTCCTCTGAATCATTCAGATGTTCATTAGCAAACTTAAGACAGGCCTGTACATGTGCTTTCTAGAGCAGGGGGACCTTGCAGGCGCTGCATGATTTCAGTTCTTTACAGCGTAGTGTGTTACCAATTGTTTTCTTTGGGACTATGGTCCCAGCTGCCTTGAGATCATTGACAATATTCTCCTATATAGTTCTGGGCTGATTCCTCACTGTTCTCATGATCATTGAAACTCCACGAGGTGAGATCTTGCGTGGAGCCCCAGACCGAGGGAGATTGACAGTTAGTGTGTTTCTTCCATTTGCGAATAATCGCACCAACTGTTGTCACCCTCTGTATAGAGGGTGACAACCCTCTGTATAAAGGGTTACCTGTATAGAAGACACCTGGGATCCAGAAATCTTGCTGATTAATAGGGGATCAAATACCTATTTCACTCATTAAAATGCAAATCAATTTATGACTTTTCTGAAATGCGTTTTTCTTCATATTTTTGTTTTTATTCTGTCTCTCACTGTTAAAATAAATCTACCATTAAAATTATAGACTGATCATTACTTTGTCAGTGGGCAAACGTACAAAATCAGCAAGGGATAAAAATAGGATTTTTTAATACAGCTTACCTGTAAAATCTCTTGAGAGTACATCACGGGACACAGAGCCTGAATTACTTAGTGGGATGTCCCAGAGCAATGCCCAAATTGAGGGGAGGGAGACACAGATCAGAAAACATTGACCGCAAACAGACTAGAGGAACTATACTGCAGCCTGCAGTACACTGCGCCCGAAGGCGGCATCCTCCTGCCCTTTTACATCCACCTGATAAAATCTAGTGAATGTATGGACCGAAGACCAAGTTGCAGCCTTGCAGATCTGAGCCATGGAGGCCTGGTGATGCACTGCCCAAGAAGCACTAACAGCCCTAGTTGAGTGCGCTTTAACCTGAAAAGGAGGAGTCTTCCCTTTTACACCATAATCCTGAAAAATAACTTGTCGAATCCATCTAGAAATAGTGGATTTTGACGCTGCCTGGCCTATCTTGGGGCCTTCCGGCAGGATAAATAAAGAATCAGCCTTTCGTATCTGAGCGGTTGCCTGCAGATAGATACCGACTGCTCTTACAACATCTAGAGGGTGTAATAACTCTTTTTCTGCGGACTGCGGATCTGGAAAAAAAGGACGGTAGGACCACATCCTGATTCAGATGGAATTCCAAAACCACCTTTGGTAAAAAGGTCTGGTGAGGACGCAACACCACGCTGTCTTTGTGAATAATCAAACATGGCTCTTTACAAGAAAGATCTGCTAACTCCGATACCCTCCTAGCAGAGGATTTGGCTACCAGAAAGACCAACTTCTTTGTTAAAAGAATTAAAAAAGCATGGTGCAATGGTTCAAAAGGTTGTTCCTGCAAAGCGGACAAAACCAAATTTAGATCCCATGGGCACACAGGAGGTTTGACTGGCGGATTTAAGCGCAGCGCCCCCTGAACAAAGGCCTGGACCAGGGAATGTGAGGCAAGTGACTTTTGAAAGAATACTGACAAGGCCGAGATTTGGACCTTGATAGTGCTCAAAGCCAACTTCATTTCTATGCCTAACTGAAGAAAGGCAAGAATCCTGCTAATGGCATACTTTCTTGGATACCATCCCCTGGGTTCACAGATTCTGTAATGAATGAGCCTGGAGGCCAGCTTCCTGGCATTAACCAGAATGGAAAGGACTAATTCCAAGAGCCCATGGCCTTTTAGAATGTGGGTCTCAGCAGCCAAACCGTCAAATTCAGACTTCGTAAGGCAGGATGGAATATTGGACCTTGTGAGAGTAGATCTGGCCATAGCGGAAGAACCCAGGGTTTCCCTACTGCCATCTTTACGATCTCTGCATACCAAGGTTGTCTGGGCCAAGTAGGGGCCACTAGAATGACCGATTTGCTTCCCTTTTGACCCTCCAAAAAAACCGCGGAAGTAGCCGAATTGGAGCAAAGGCATAGATCAGAGAGTACTGATCCCATGGAACCGTTAAGGCATCTGACTCTTGAGCTAGCAGATCCTTTGTTCTTGACACAAAGCTGTCCAGCTTCTTGTTGAATCTGGACGCGAACAGGTCTACATCCGGGGCACTCCATCTTTGACATATGGCCTGAGATATGTCGGGGTGTAGAGATCATTCTCCTGGACACAGCTGCTGGCGGCTTAGAAAATCCGCCTGCCAATTTTCCACCCCTGGAATAAAGGCCGCAGATAGGCAAGGAGTATGCCTTTCTGCCCACAGAAAAATGTAATTCACCTCTTTTTGGGCATCCAGACTTCTGGTGCCTCCTTGGTGATTGATATAAGCCACTACCGTGGCATTGTCGGATTGTATCCGGACAGGATGACCCTGTAGTCTGAAAGACCAGACTTTGAGGGCTAGATAAATTGCCCGGATCTCCAGAATGTTGATGGGCAAGAGCTTTTCGGCTGTGGACCATCTTCCCTGGGTGCACGCTTCTTCCAGAACTGCTCCCCAGCCAATCAGGCTGGCACCTGTGGTTACAATCTTCCAAGTAAGTGGAAGAAAGGATCTTCCTTTTAGGAGATTTTCGGTCAGTAACCACCAAGTGAGGCTCTGGCATACCCCTGGGGATAGGCACATTGGAAGATCCAAGGCCTGAACCCTCTTATTCTATGCAGAGAGGATGCTTCTTTGCAAAGGCCTTGAGTGAAACTGGGCATAAGGAACGGCCTCGAAAGAGGCTACCATTTTTCCTAGTAGTCTCATACATAGCCGAATGGAGGGATTCCTCTTTGCTATGACTAGCCGGACCAGAACCTTTATGGCTTTGGCCTTTGATCCAGGTAAAAACACCCTGCTTTGAGCAGTGTCTATGATCATGCCCAAATATTCCAACCTTCTTAGAGGTTGCAAGGAAGATTCTTCTAGGTTGAGAACCCAACCTAAGTATTCCAAGTACCTTACCGTGCTGAGCACATTGTGGCTTAGGCGTGCCCTGAGCCCTTAGATTTGCCAAGGGCGGATCTAGAACCTTTGTGAACACTCGAGGAGCTGTAGCAAGACCGAAAGGTAGGGACACAAATTGAAAGTGGCGCTGATCCACCGCAAACCTTAGAAACCTTTGGTGAGCGGGAAATATTGGCACATGCAAATATGCATCTTTGATGTCTATTGATGCCAAGAATTCTTCCCCCTGAAGGGTGGAATCCTGTATAATTAAAGGAGGCTAAAAAACATGCCTCGCTATGCAATCATGCCAAATCTAGGTGATCATGCAACCTTAGGCGATCATGCATTCTTCTGTGCATTATAAGCACTACTGAGCGGACAAGTACCCTTGTGAGATCAAGGATCCTCGTGTGATCAAGCACCCTTGTGCGATCCAGCATCTTTATGCAATCAAGCATCCTTATGCGATTTACGCATATTTTGGAAAAAAATTAGTTTCTCCACGTGACCAAGTATCCTTGCGTAATCAAGGACTCTTGCCAGATCAAGCACCCCTGTGCGATCCAGCAAGCATCTCAATGCGTTTTTTAGGCATTTCTGTAAAACAAGCCTCTCCGGGTGAGCAAGTATCCTTGGGTAATCAAGGACTCCTGAGAGGTCAAACACCCTTGTGTGACCCCGCAACATTATGCATCCAAGCATTCTTATGCGATTTAGGCATTTCTGTGAAGAAAAAGCCTTTCTGCGTGAGCAGGTATCCCTGGGCAAACAAGGACTCTTGTGAGGTTAAGCAATTAAGCACTCTTGTGCGACCCCGTATTCTTACGCAAACAGGTATTTATGCGTTTTTTAGGCAATTATGTGATTTTAGGCATTCATGCGATTTTTAGGCACATTCTCATGCGAATATGCAAGTCCACCACAAACAGCAAAAAAACATGCATCTCTATGTGTTACATATTACATGTTCTGCCACATGTATTTTATACATTCCAATACTCAGGTAATTCATGCAATATGGACTGATACAAAGAAAGTTTGTCCTCCGCCTGACGTGCGTTCCCGCACTCATGCGTTTAGCCGTTTTGTGCTAGCAACAATGTGCACAGAACCGTGCACAGCACCTGGTATTCCCAGGTGATCTCCCATACAGGTACTAACTATGCCTGACCCGGCTTAGCTTCTGAGATCAGATGAGATCGGGCTTTCTCAGGGTGATGTGGCTGTAGGCACCTCAGCAGTTGTGTGTTTGGCTAGTTTATAAGCAAGCACCTGCATAAGGATTTTTTGGAGGTTCCACACCTTGTAGTGATGATGGACTTGGACAGGTACAAGAAGCTTTATGGGAATTTTAAGAAAAAAACCCAAGCAGGAGGCAGAGGGTCCGGCCGTCTAGGCTGAGGGTAAGTTATACGCAGCCTGAATCTCTTGAAAAGATTGCAGCTACAACTCCCGAGCCTAGGAGGCCTCTGATACCTCCGCTTCGTCAGATTGCAACTGTTCCCTGATTGTGATCTTTCATCATCAGATTGTAGATCTAGGGCAGGGAAAGGGAAATTATCCCAATCTTTTTCTCTCTTGAGAGGATGCTGTGATTAAACAGTTAACTTCTCAAGTACACCACACACTGCAATGCAAACAACTGTCTTTGAAAGACCTATGCAGGGCTGCAATGTTGGGAGAGGCTGCAAGCCTGCCAGGGGAAATGGCTTATGCTGTGCAGCTGCCTCCAGTCTTTCAGGGGGATAGAACCTTTACATCAAGGCATGATTTCTTACCTGCCCCTGAAGCCCTCTTATGGGGAGACATAGTCCTAAGTTGACATAAGCAGAGGTACTAGTATAAATGCAATCACTGTTGTGCCTAGTCTTACAATATTATTATTAGCTTAGTCTGCACAACCTGATGCCGAGTAGGTCTCTTAGGTTTGCCTGGATCCGATCACTGAGATGCTTACAGCCCACAGCTCTGTGTTCCACCGCTCTGTCGCTCTGGGCTTTTAAAAATTGCCACTTGGCGCCTGTGTACTGGTGCGCCGTGCATGGCGCCGCAACCACACACCCCCTCCTTCCCAGCCGAATCAGCTGTAAAAGCGCGCCCCTGCATGCACGTGCGTAGGACCACCATATCGGTGGCCGGAGACGAGTGGGGGGAGGAGACCACCTGAGGACCGCGCAGGACCTCTAGACTGCGTATGAACCCCTCTTACTGTTTGATGTGGCAGAGCCTGCAGTGGAGGAGGTGAGCGGCTTTGTCAGACCAACATCACTGAGTGTGTATCCTGGATGGCATGGAAGTAAACACCAGGTTTGTCTCTTACTCCCTCTAGTGGCGGAACCCAGGTAAGACATACAAACTACTCACAGAAGAAATCCATAATATGTAATATATAGGATTATCTTCACTTACCTCGTCCCCACCGCAGGAACTGCTGAGAACAGACAGGTTCCAGCCTTCACCCATCACGGCGGGTAGTGTTGTGCCAACCTTCAGGGTTATGGGTTCCTACTCACAGGATCCTCTTCCCTGGACCTGTAGAAGACTCTGCCAGAGACTTTCGTGCCTCTGTCATATTAGTACACCAAGAATGGATCCCAGAGCCCAGCCCTCCAAGGAGAGACATTACAGGCAAAACCTAGTTTCTTCCGTTCACGAGGCCCGGGTACCATCCATCTTAGGCGTTTAGTATTGGCCCAAGGCATGGATCCGGTTGTATAGCTCCTTGGCCAACGCAGGGACTATCAAGCTGAGCTTTCTTCTTAGCACATCTTTTACTTGACCAACCACCTTAGACACTTGTGAAAAAACTGAGGTGCTCCCCATATGGGAGGGGTTATATAGGTGAGGAGCTCTCCTTAATTGGGGTTAACCAGTGTCCAATCACCTGAAGGTGACTATCTAACCCACTAAGTAATTAAGGCTCTGTGTCACATGATGTATGAACAAGAAATACTTTTTTCCCTCACTGTATGTGATGTGTGTAATTAGTAAGTCTAGCAGAGCATTATGTATAGTTGGGGCTTCCATCAATTGACACATGAAATTGTCCTGCAAGGTATTTAAGAAATGGCGAGCCTTAGATGACTGAACAATTCCATCTGCCTGGGAAAGTATCTGGATAATTGAAGTTGCCCATGATAACATTGCCCTATCTCACCACCATTTCTAACTGTAAAAAAAAGATCAGTCTCTTCATCCTTCATGTTAGGGGGCCTGTAGCATAAACCCACTATTTCCTTTTTGTTTCTTCCCCTTGAAGAAAAGGGAAGCGTAAAGGATTCCACCTCCTCCCTTGACTCGTAAGCAATGTCATCCCTCGTGTTTACTAGCAAATTATTCTTGACATGCAGGCACACCTCTCACCCCCCTTCTACCTTCCCTGCCCCTCCGATACAGTGAGTACCCCTGGACAGTCTCAAGACAGTCATGTGAGCTGTCAAACCGGGTCTCTAATACTCCCACAAAATCAAAATCTTCCTTATGTATCTGAAGTTCCAGTTCTTCCATTTTATCAACCAAACTTCTAGCATTTGTGAATGTGCCTTTACATTTTGTACAAACGCATGTCATTTCTCCTTGTATGTTCTGAGGCTGCAATAGGATTTTGCCAACATACCTGCCTTAATTCTAGGTACTCTAGTTATCCTACCAATGTTGCCCCGGTAGCACCCTCTGACCTTCGTATACTGCCAGCTAAAGCTTCCTCTGATGCCTCCCCTTCCAACCTTTTGGCCATCTTCTCTCCCTATCAAAAACAAACATTCCAACAAAAAAAATACACACAATTTATTGACAAAACTTCCTGCAATTACCTGTATCACACATGGGTCCAGTGAAATCTGGGGGGCATAGACAGGTAAAGGAACCAGGTACATCAACACACGAGCCTCCGTTCTGACAGGGCTGAGAAAAGCATCTCCCCATATCTGCAATATATAAAAAAGATATGTGTTTCTCAAGACGCCCATGCTGGAAGCAGGGAGTCTGGGTGTTAGTGAGTATTTATGGACAGCTACAAGATCCAGTGAGCAATGCAGCTTTAATCATGACAAAAAAATTAACTGGAATTCTTATCTGTTCTATGGCCAGGTTCACATCTATCCATGTTTGCTTGTGTCTGTTTTTTCGTATGCATTCTCCTTATTTCTAGGCCTCATTTTTACCATTGCAGCGCACAGATGTGAACAGCCTTATTAGAATCAATGTATTTTTTTTTTAATCACACATGCATTTTGTGTGTTCCAATATTAACACAAAGGTGTGAACCTTGGTGCTCACTTTTTTGGGGGGGTGGCACAACCAACACTAACCCCCCCCGCGGGAGACACAGGTGGTGGCGGCCACTGCAAACAGGCCTTAGTCTACAATCATTTAGCACGATAGTTGCACAGCAAGAGTCAGCAGTAGTTCTCGATGCTCATGTTCCCAATGGGCTTCGAACTCCCAAGTGTTCTACACAAAAACAAGTCGCTTGTTGTCCTGGGCTTGCAATGTTTTTTTAAGTTATTACACAGTATCAATAATTTATTTTTTATATTGGTGTGTACTACAAGCATCATAATTATAATATATAATCATCAAAGTAAATTCTTACCAATTTGACAGTGCTTTCCAGTGAAGCCACTTAGACAAGAGCATGTGTAGGAAGGGTTGCCGGTGACACAGTCATCTATACAGCGACCTCCATTTTGACAGGGTCGAAGGGTCCAACAAACAGAGGCTGTAAAACATGTTTTTCAGTTTCTTTTTTTTTTTTTTATCCAACAAAAAAGTTTTAAAAAAGATTGGTATACAGCCATTTTCAGTGTCACATTAGAATACATATCCAAACATGCATAGAACACAAACAGGTCACATTGAACACTGCGCTTCCACAACATATAATCACTTTGTCTTTTTTTTTCATTTGTGCTGCTCCTCACCCCACATTTATTCCCAGAAGTCTGTCCATGACCCGGTCCACCGGGGAAAGCCCCGGTGTATCCAGCCACGGAGCCCATAAATTCTGATATTTCCGCGTGCCTACCCTATGCTGGTAGATAGTTTTCTTCATATGTAACAGTTCCCCGATATTATGAATCCATTCCCTTACTGTTAGGGGATTCTCTGACTTCCAATGCACCATGATCAGTTTCCTGGCTTGGAAAACTACTCTATGAACGGCCTCCCTGGTGCACATCTCCCATTCATATTCTTCCATATTCTTCCAGTACTCCCAGTAGGCAAGCTCTTGGTTCCAAAGGTAAAGTTACTTTAAATACCGAATTGACAGTATTCACCACTCTTGCCCAGTAAGTATGCAGCTTGGAGCAGCGCCATAAGACGTGAATAAGGTCACCGTGGTCACGTTTACACCTAGTGCAAGTGGCCTCCTCCTGCAAATTCATCAGCTGTAGTCTATGTGGTATGTAATATACGCTTAGTATGATATACAGTTGAGTAAGCTACATTCAGTGAACAGATGCCTACCACCTGGAATATCTCCTCACATTGCTCCCCATCCATCTGGCCTACATCTTTCTCCTGCCTCTCCCTCAACTTCAGGGGATGGAAAGATTGTAAAAGTAAGGCATACCATTGAGAAATAATCCCTTCGAGGATGCAGCATCTCTGATGAGGCTAAACACTGGGGTTGGTGAGAGATGCCACTCCGATTATCTACTCTGTGCCTTAACCGCATGCTGGAGCTGTGAGTAATAGAAATGCATTGAAGTCGGAAGTTTGTATTCTGCCTGCAATCCTATGAGAGGCCGAAGCACTCCATTATGAAATATTTGCTTGAGGTGTGTAATCCTGTAGGATTTCCACCTGGCCCCCGCCTGCAGCTTGGCCAGCTCAGTGTAGGTATCATTAAGCCAAATGGGGCTATACTCAGTGTATCCATCAGCCTGCTGAATGTATTTGCACTTGTTCCACACTTTTTGAATAAGATTGTACGTAGGGTACTTTTTATATACGGCTTGGCAAAACCTAGAGCTTCCAGTGCCGTCCGGATGGGACCTCTACCTACAGTGTACAGCATGATTGCCTGGGATGAACTAGCTGGCTCATGTGTGGGCTCCCTATCTGTCCTGAAAGTTCCAATAAGGTGTTGCAGCTGTGCAGCCAAGTAATACAACCACAGGTTGGGTAATACCGACCCGCCATCGTCTTTGGGTCTTTGGAGGTATTCTAATTTTATCCTGGGTGGTCTATCCTTCCAGATCAAAGTACGGAAGATAGAGTTCACCATTCTGAAGATTTTTAAAGGAACGATCACCGGGGCATTGTGAAGACAATAAAGTAGTTGTGGCATGAGAATAATTTTTATCAGATTCACTTTGCCTGCAACCGATATGCGGAGGTTGTTCCATGTTTTGACCCTTTCCCTAAACCTTTGAAGTAAGGGTGAGATGTTTAGATGGCTAAAATCCCATGGGTTGGAGGTAACCTGGATCCCTGGGTATTTAAAGGATGTCATAATGGGTATTGGACAGGAAGATGCCACTGATTGTGTGGCATCCCTATCCACCAATAGTAAGGCAGATTTTGACCAATTGATATGTAAGCCCGAAAAGGTACCACATTTCGTTATAGTTGTCATGGCCTCCTGCAGGGAAGTGTCAGTATCCCCTGGCATGGTAAGGTGTCATCAGCATATAACATCACTTTTTCCTGCAGGGTGCCATAACAAAATCCTGTAATGCGTGGGTTAGCCCTGATCTTTATGGCCAAAGGCTCAATAGCCAGTGCAAAGAGAAGAAGGGACAGCGGGCAACCTTGCCTCGTCCCCCTTCTCAACGCAAAATCATGTGACAGACAGCCAAAGACTTCTAATAGCAGCCCCCGGCCAACTGTACAGTAGACGCACTCACGATATGTAAATGGGGCCGAACCCAAATTGCCCTAGCACATCCCACAGATAATTCCACTCTATGCTATCGAATGCTTTTGTGGCATCTAGCGAATGTTTTTCAGTTTCACAAAATGCATATGCCTATCTTGAGCTTATCTATAAATTAAAATGTGATACAAAAAGTGCAGAAACCAAGAGCAGCCCAGCAAAAATCAGGTTTCTTGTTTTAACTGTTCTATGTTGATGCATTTCAAAATCTAACTTGGATGCAGCACTCTGCACCAAGTCTATACCCTTCATATTGCTGTTTTTAAAGATAAGCACACTTTTGTTGAAAGATACCGCCACCCCTGCCATGCTAAGCTCATTTATAGTATAGATTACATTCTCCAGATGCAGACCTACCGCTTTTTGACAGATGCTTGCCCTAAGCCATGACTTTGTTCACATTTTTTTTCTAGTGCTCCTCTATTCCTGTTGGTTAGGCCAGAACAGTAATCTATGACAGATGCCCAGGAGATGGGAGTCCTCAATAGGGCTTATTTCTACAAATATTCACATAGTGTTAAAATAAATCAATATGTAAAAAATGTAGACTGAAAAACTTTTGAAGGCTGCAGCTGCATTCCTCTCTTAAAGATGCTAGATTCCTGGCTATCATGCTAAATCAATGGCTTCAGTAATCACTGACCCTTCACCCAATCTATCTTGATCTGTATGTTTCCTTGGGATCAGTGATCCAGAAAGTACTAAAGAAAGAGGACAAATATGACAGCCAAGCATTTTCAGAAGGGACTCAGCATACGCAGCCTCCATTTTTCTCAGTGCAGATTTCCCTAAAAATTAAATGCAGCAGTACAAAAATATTATTATTATTATTGTTATTATTAGAATATTTACCCATTAGCTTAGAATCGTTTGGAGAAGATGCACATATTTTATTTCAAAAGTATTTTAGGATGTTATATCCAGTGGACCTTTTTCCAAAATGTTGTCAGGTGGAGAAAAATAGCACTCTCCTACATATATTTGTTTTTCATTGAATCCAATGTCAAATATTTGGAGACTGAAGCTTGGTTCCTTGGCATATGCTGAGGTCAATATTTGCTTACTGGTGGATTCCAGAACTCCCAACAATGAAACACAACATTCAGCTTAAAATGAGTAGTAATGTGTTACCCAGATGTGCAGGCGTGTTAAGGATTAGCATTGTTTAATTAGACAAATATGTCTACGACAATATACTTGCCCTTCTGTCCATTTTAATTTGGTAGCAATATATATCAGTATTTATTGGTGTTTTTGATTTATGTTTTTGTTTATCCTGTATAATGAGACAAAACCTTAGTAAATAGAGAACAAGAGGAAAATAAATGAAAACGCTTTGCTCTGCCCTCATAATTGTTCGATCGTGGTTTACATATTGCTATGTGCTTGCTTAACGTTAAAAAATCTCTCTAATTTCTTTGAAAATAGAATAACTCTGTCCACTTATTTTTTGGATATGTGATAAATATGAGATCTACAAATACCTTCTGTTTTTAGAGAGCGTGACTGCATTTCTCACTAATTAATGGGGGGGGGGGTTGATTTTCATACACTGCACTGATGATGACAAACTGTTCTGTAACAGCTGTCTGCAATTTAGAATAAATGGTTCCATGATTTTAGGCTGTATCTATATTTTATGAAGGAATGATTTTCACAGCTCAGGCCCACTATTCAAAAATGAGGAATAACCACCTATATTTTTGGGGATTTGTGATGGAAGTCAGACTAGCAAATAAAGTCTGTTTTAAAGTGGTTGTTAAGCCACTCTAACCTGTATGCGTCATCAGCACTGCCTCCTATTGTAGTGTCCCCCTCTGTGTTTTATAAACCACACACAGAGGGGGACACTTCAATAGGAGGCAGTGCGGATGGTGTATACAGGTTAGTTTTATGCAAGCAGCGGGGGGGGGCACTGTCACGAGCTGACAGACAGGGAGTGGAGGGGGAGGTGGACACAGGAGCAGAGAGGAGACACAGAGCAGGGCTGCGGATGACGGAGGCGCGTAAACTGACCACATTGTCAGGGCTCAGCAGCCATGATATACCGTGGTCAGTTTACAGAGGGTAGGGCAGAAACTGGCAGGATCAGCCAGGTTTTTTAGGTGTTACAAGTGGCACAAACACTGTGTCATATAACATGCTTTAAAGGAGCAGGATCCATTTACATTTTTTGGGGTTAACAAACGCTTTAAGGATCTACTGGCTTGCTCACTAATTAATTTAAATTAATGTGCACGTACTTGCATTGCTGCATCCTCCAACCTGAACGTTGTTGTTGTCAATCCGGAATACCCAGCATCCAGGAATTCCTACGTTAGTTGTGTTTGCAATTCCTGCAATGTCATCTGTACGAGAGCCAGGGATATTAAAATACCTCCAGCCATCTCCTGCATTGAAACCTGCCTAGGGGACAAAAAAGAAATCATGACAGGGCATAACAAATAGAAGTTTCAAACTGAAAGAAGAACCCACTAAATCCTTGGTGCCATGTGTGCCAAAATGTGCAGCCCGCTGGGTCTCTCTATGCAGCCTGCCAAGTGTTGGCCACTTTGTAGAGTGGACGTGTCTCATACACGCTACTGAACTGAACCCAGTATTGTCAATCCAGTACTGTGATCTGTGCCCAACAGTAAAAGTATAGTCCCCATCCAACATCATTAGGTTGGGAGAGGTGAATGAGCAGGTGATCCGGTTAGTAAATGCAGAGGTGGTTTAAGGGATGGGGGGTTAAAAACATTGCTTACTGACCACCAATAAAGGGGAGGGGGGGGTTAACAGCACTGCCACTGACCACCCATGTAGATGGGGATTTAACAGCACTGCTACTGATCACCAATGAAGTGAGGAAGGGGACGTGAACTGCACTGCCACTGACTATTAATGCAGGAGGGGTTAACAGCATTGTCACTGACCACCAATGAAGAGCTCTTTAAATAGCACCGCTGCTGACCACCAATGTGGGGGTTAGTACTGTGTTCATGAAACCAATGCTTTTTTTTTTGCGGCCACTGACACCAATGCTGGGGGTTATTATTGTGGCCACTGGCACCATAGCTAAGATCATTACTGCAGTCACTGACACCAGTGCTGGAAGTTATTATTGCAGCCACTGACACCGATGTTGGGGGTTATTATTGCAGTGACTGACACCAATGCTGGGGGTTATTATTGCAATTACTGACATTAATGACAGGGGTGGTTATTTCAGTCATGGACACCAATGCTGGAGATTATTTTGCAGTCACTGACATCTATGCAGGGGGTTAATGTTGTGTTTAATGACAGGTGCTGGGGTTTAATATTGTGGCCAATTACATGCATACTGGGACTTACTCTTACTTTCCTGACACCATCACTGGGGCTCATTTTACTCCCATTTCCTCTTCGGTGTGCATAAAAAGTACAGCAGAACTGAACTATTCAGACACTGAGGTGCATTACAGCCCAGTCATTTGAGTTGGCTGCCTAACTCAATGCAACGTCAACGCATGAAAGCAAGCTGCTATTGTGCAACCCTCTGGAAGTGTGATGGGCCACGCTTGAGATCTTATATAATTGTTAAGTTGGCCGTAACTGTACTAAATAGTATTTGCAAAGTCTGAATTACAGAGATGTAAGAAAACTCCTATTATTTAAAAATAAAAGCATGTCACTTAAGGCCTCATGCACACTGGACATTAAAAAAACAGTAACATTAGCTGTAGAAGGCTGTAGCTGTAGAGTGAGTTTTTCAATGTTTTTGCACTAGTGTTTTTCAGCGTTTTTAAGCTGTTTTCGGGTTTTTCCAGGGTTAGAGCTGTTTTACAGCTGAAAAACTCCTCTCAAAACCCACTTGTTCTGGGGTTTTTTTCCAGCCAGAAAACCCCCCTGCCAAAAACTGCTGATAACAGCCTATGGGGGTTATTTACTAAAGTCAAATCCACTTTGCACTACTTGAAATTGCACTGAAAGTGCACCTGGAAGTGCAGTCGCTGTAGATCCGAGGGGGACATGCAAGGAGAATAAAAAACAGAATTTTAGCTTGCACATGATTGTATAATAAAATCAGCAGAGCTTCCCCTCATTTCAGATCTACCCTTCAGATTTACAGCGACTGCACTTCCAAGTGCACTTTCAGTGCAATTTCAAGTGCACTTTGCACTTGTAGTTTGCACTTGTAGTGCAAAGTGGATTTGTCTTTCATAAATAACCCCCTATGTGTGCATGGATACATAGGATAACATGTTGGGGAGTTTATTGGCTGCAAAAAAAAACATCTAAAGCCAAAAACTGCAATTGTAAAAACGTCCAGTGTGCATGAGGTCTAACAGCATTGAGGACACAAAACACACACATATACGGCACATTCAGTATACACAATATGCACAAAGTGCACATAGTTTAAACATAACAGAACATACAATACACAAAACACATAGCTTAAACACAACGCAAGGATTGTGAAAAGCATGGAGAATACACAGCACAAAACATCTACACTACAGCATACACAGCACAAAACATCTACAGCATACACAGCACAGAATGCACACAATACACAGCACAGAACACAAACAGCACAAAGACTGCAGAAAATGTTACTTCCAGTAAACAATGTGAAGTTATTTCAATGCTCACATGATCAACATACAGATACAAGTGAACATAAGATGTTTGCTGACTTGGCATCTTACAGCATTGTTGCAAATTGCTTGCATTGCTTCAGTTTCTATTAAAGACACCCCATAAAAACACTGCAATATTAATCTGTTGCGTTTTAGGGGCTCTTCTAAAAGTCTTCAGTAGCAGGTCATCATAAAATCCTTGCAAAGAAGGCAGCTGTTAGCGCAGATTAAAACAGAACTTAAGCCAAGTTTAAAAAATTGATAATAGGTAGTTTTATGACAGAAAGGATTCCTTATGTCCCTTCTGCTATACAACTTCTTTTCCTTCCTGCTATCAATGTTGCATTGCATGTGCAATTTAGTGCACAATGCCAGCATATGTAAAATGTAAGGTGTCAGGGCCGAGTAAGCCCAGTGTACTCTTATGGTACTCTGCTGAAACGTAATATGGCAAAAATGCAACTCCAACGCTGCCATATGACTTTTTAAGAAAAAAAAAAGTGCCATCTCAACATAAAAAATGAGCCTCTACTTTTCTGCTTTACGTAGGCTATGTTGTTAATCACCATCATGAAGTGTAATGTTAAGTAGTTACATAGGGGGTTATTTACGAAAGGCAAGTCCACTTTGCACTACAAGTGCAAAGTGCACTTGAAATTGCACTGAAAGTGCACTTGGAAGTGCAGTCGCTGTAAATCTGAGGGGTAGATCTGAAATGGGGGGAAGGTCTGCTGATGTTATCATCCAATCACGTGGAAGCTAAAATGCTGTTTTTTTATTTTCCTTGCATGTCCCCCTCGGACCTACAGCGACTGCACTTCCAAGTGCACTTTCAGAGCAATGTCAAGTGCACTTTGCACTTGTAGTGCAAAGTGGATTTGCCTTTAGTAAATAACCCCATAGAGTATTTAAAGGTATTCAGTCTTGGACTGCATATTCCTTTTTTCATCATATAAAGGAAAGCAGGTTAGCTGTTAAGTGGTCCATAGTTTCCAGGGAAAAACAATATTGTTTTTGTAGACACACTACGGAAAATCTATAATCCACACATTAACTAATGATTTTAGTACAACTCTGGGAAGGAAATGACCTTTATTAAAAATAATGGGATTAATGAGGAAAAAATGCAGACACGCTGTATCCTTAAAAACCATTTTGGCTTATCCATTGTGTACAGTCAAAAGAGTTTATAAGAATGTTACCTATTACATGATGGTACAAGCTTGAGTGCAAATGAACCGTTTAAAACATTTTTAATTGTAACTGACTGGCTGGCAGTTCAAACTAAAAATACTTCAGAGAAGATTTTACGTAACAGAATCTGACTGGAAGACTAGTGCTCTTTGTCCCTAAAGCTGGCCATACACTAAATCTAGGAATATCCTTCATCCACGCTAAAATGTGTGGATAGACTAATCTCCAGCTGCAGTGATTTTATTCTGACAGCCAGCACCCCCAGCTGTCAGAATACTGATGCATGCTAAACATATAACTGGATGCAGCCGCTGTTCATCCGACAATTTTTCCATCCTGTTACAGGAAAAGGGAGGGTGGTCACAGGGCCACCCAAGCAGAAAATTTCAGTCAGTTCATCGGGACCCGGGTGAAATTTGCATATTATAAGGACAACTTTAGTCTGGCTTCCTAAAGTATAAAAACGGAAGGAACAGATAGCTTCTTAGCCTATAGCAACAAATTACATCCCAGCTGTTCTAAATCCCTCTATTTTCTTTTTTTTTTAATTCTTTATTTGTGAAATGATAGGATAACACTACACATACCATAGTACACATGCAATAAGACATTGGACACATCATTTTGTTTGTGCTGATTATACAGCTTGATTTGTCATATTATTCCAATCAAACCTTAACAGATATCTGTGTGTATGGACCCAAACCAACTTTGTTTGAATAGCCAATCCCAAGGTTAGGGAGCTCCCTGTGTCCCGTGTATGATAACATTTCTTTTTGTAGGTAGCTAATAAAGTGAAAAGTACGACCTGAAGGTCGTCCGTCTTATTTATAGGTCATTAGAACCTATTAGGTCTAGTGTGAATAAGAAGGTTAAAGAACGTAAGAAAGAAGGATAAGGAGATCAAAAAAAAAAGGGGGGGGGGGAGATGGAGGAGGGAAAGGAGGGAATTAGGAGAGAAATGAGAGATCCTTCCTCCAAGCCCTCCAGCGACTTTACGTTGTCCATTAAAATCCCTCTATTTTCTAACCTGCACCAGGAAAACAGAATGACTTTGGCTGGCCATACATTATATGATCTTCTTGTATAATTTTACTTTGGATTTCCCAAAACCATATAATATGAGGTCATACCTAAACACTTTCAATTTGTATGCAATCAGAGAGGCACTTGCACTACAGAGTTAAAGGTGAACCTAAAGGAAATTGAACAAGAAAATGGTAAAATGTATGGCCATCTTTACTGTTAGATATATGGACTTTACTCCCAGTTGGCTGGGAAGGAAAAGCTGTAAGATGTTCAATTCTGAAAATGATTAAAATTGAAAAAAATATATATTTGTTTCCTATAACTAAATAAAGTATCCCCCTTCTGTGAACACTAAGCATAAAAACGACAGATGAAACAGATGAAAATAGCAATTGGGGTAGAGGCCAGCCTCCCATAGAAAGGGTTTAAAATCTCAGAGGGACACAGAGGTTTGTTTTGTGTGCCCCCTTAGCAACAAGTGGGAAAACATGATCTATTGGACTACACAAAGTTACAATAGTACCCTGTGTCATTTCAGAGGTTACAAATGCAAAAACTATGCAATACCTGGGCAGCAATACCCCCTCTTCCAGAACTGTCACCACCACTGCTGGCATGTCGCCCTGTTGTCCATTCTATTGTCTCATAGTTGAAGATAGTAAAAGAACGAAGCCCGTCCGTAATTAGTACAATCTGGAATGTGTTCACCTGTCAGAGCAGCATAGTAGACAGAAATTAAGAACAAATACATTCAAAGACACAAGTTTAAAAAAATGAATAAAACAACAGAGAGGTGAGTGTACTGAACAAAGAAAAAGTTATATTTTTTCGTATTTAGTGAAATTGAATACGTTTTTCACATAATATGGAAAAAAGAGTATGGTTTCAGATGCTAAGGAATTACTATCTTTAATTTAAACAAAACCAGACAAATGTGGCTTATTACTATAAACCTACTCCATAGCAAAGTGTGCGTGTGTATGGGGGGGGCTCAAATTTGTCCTAAACCAGACCACATGGGAACCAGAAATAGCACTGTTTATACTCACAGGTGAACTGGCATCTCCACCATAGAAAGTAACCCTGTACCAAGTGGCAATGAAGACCCATGTGGCATTAAATTCAGACAGCTCAGGAAAGTAAGAGTTGACATCTCTGCTGGCACGGTTCAAAATTCTGGGATCCTCTGTCTCTTTGTAAAAAACATCCCCTCCTCTGCGATTGTCTACATCAGCCCAAAAGGCAGCTACCACACGGCGGTCACCGGAGATTGGAAATGCCACAGGAGTAAATTGGGACACTTCTCTCAGGAAAGAGACAACTCCATTATTGTTTACCTGCAACACAAAACAACAAATGTATCATTAAAAAATAATAAATTATCTGTCATTCAATATAAAAGCAATACAGGGGTTGCCACCACTGACTTTATGGAAATGCCTGTTGTCTGGCTGTTATGCTGACTCACTGGCTCCGGTATTTTTTAGAGTCACTGACCTGAACAAGTATGCAGACCAGGGTAGAAGGCAGTCCTTAGCTGCATATTTGTCTGGAATTAAAGTACTGAAACAAGTGGGTCAACAAAGCCAACGTTTTCAGGAGAGGCCAGTACTTTCAGGCTACAAACCACTCTTGTGACAGTTTTTTTTTAGGTATATTTGTCTTTAAACAGATGGAATGGAAAATGTATTCTACAGTCATAGATTTAGAAGCAGAACAGCATACTGTTTTTCATTTGCTGGAAAGCTGTGTTGAGAGCCACTTAAACAGCAATCAGGTGGCACTTCAGAAACAATCTTGTATTTCTCTGACAGTCATTTCCAAAAATACAAAAACAATTAACAGTTGTGGTGAAAGAAATGAATAGTGAAAACATAAAGATTTGTTTTCAAACATTGAAGCAAACATTACCTTTTTTTTTTTTCTTTTTTTTTTAATCTATACTATTTTTTTTTACACTTTTTTTCATTAAATGGAAAAAGGGCACCCAAGAGGTGCTGGGATTGGGACTTTGATATGAGTTTAAACAAAGTAGTGAGATGGCAAAAAAACATTTGAAGAGCCTACTGGCTCAGGTTAGTCTTCTCACAACAGACAAGGCTACCCTTCAGTGGGTACTCCAGAAGGTTATTAGAAAAAGATGTGCATATATGGAAGGAGCACCAGACCAAAAGATAAGAGTCCACATTAATTTTTTGATATTGTATTAAAAGACAGCCAACATGTTCCGGGGGTCAAAGGGACTCCCCCTTCATCAGAGCTTCAGTTAAAAATGATTACCTTGAGTGGACTCAAAGTAAGGCTTTCTTATTTGAATCTGTGCAGGGAAGCTGACTGCATGATTAGGATTCCTGGCCTGCAGTATTTCCATCAGTAGTCAGGTTTTTTTTTTTTTCGGGGGGGGGGTGGGGGGGGGGGGGGTTGACTGCTGATGCAGATACTGCAGGCCAGGAATCCTAATCCAGCAATCAGCTTCTCTGCACAGATTCAAACAGGAAAGCCCTACTTTGAGTCCACTCAAGGTTCTCATGTTTAACTAAAGCCCTGATGAAGGGCCCCCCTTTGACCCCCCCGAAACATGTTGACTGTCTTTTAACACAATATTAATAAATTATTATATACACTTATCTTTTGGTCTGGTGCTCCTTCCATATGCATGCTTTTTTCACACTACTGTGATACGATTTTGCAGCAATTTTAGGTGCGATTGTGTATTGCGACATTGATGCGACTTGGCTGCAAATTTTTGGGACAAAGTCACACTGTGAATCACATCAAAGTAGCAAAGGAACCTTTTCCAAAATCACACCATGTTGAGTCGCATTGATGAGAACGGGCACCGTTGAATATAACCTGATTTCACTATGTCATGCGATTCTGTGCAACTCAAGTCACATCAGGATTCACAGTAATGTGAACAAGCACTTACAATTATTGCTGTCACAAGGGGGCTGACAAGACTTCACAATCTCCCAAAAGTAATCAGGTGACTCTACAGGGTTCTAGACTTCCCAACTCTACTAAAAAAAATTTAAAAAAAGCATTTTGTATTTGTTGCTGTGTTGCTTCTTTTAAACCATTGTCACTGGCACAATAAATAAGGGAATATCTCCTTAAAAGAATTCCACATAGTGAGTAAAACATAGCAGGAGTTCTAACCCTTCACCATATTACCTAAAATTAAAAAAAAAAAATTCTGGTTGGCCGATTATGGATTCATGAAGATAGAGATCTAGAGATGTTTTTCTTTGACATAACATCATAGCTTGGAGTTTCCTTGTGTCTACAGAAGAAAAAGCTGAACTGGCAGTGCCCTGGATGTTCCCACTGCAGCTCTAAAAGGACAGGAAGAGAAAAGGAAATGTAAAAGGGTATATTTGCATACTGACTAGATTTGCCTGGATATTATTAAAGAAGCCAAGGGATTTAAAGTAAAGTTGTTTTTAAAGTGGATGTAAACCCCCACATATACCCAGTGAAGTGAAGAGCCTCAGATGGTACACAGAGATGAAACATACATCCCTACATACGTTTTACATGTATATGTGCTGTCTTCAGTTTTATATAATGTTTAGAATGTGCACATCCTGTTAGAATTTTCACTTCCTCATTCAGCAGTAGCAGTGTAGTGTTGGATTGCACTGGGAGACAGCTGATTGGAGGAAAAGCACAACTCCCCCCTCCCCCCCTCCACATAGGCAGAGACTTTCTGAGCTGTGCTGTGAGTAGAGCAGTTTTCTGCTAATCTTTTTATAGGACCCACCCTGACACAAAATCCAGGCTGCTTTTATCTCATGTTTCAGAGAATTTGTCAAAAGTTATCATGTTGATAACAGAGGAACAGAGCAGAAGAAAAACACAGGACTTAATGCTTTGAAGAGAGATAAGAAAACAATACAGATGTATGCGCCCAGCTCAAATTTCATGAATCGGTTTACATCCACTTTAAAGCAGTTATATTCTTTTAACAGTAATGTAAAAAATTGGCAAGCTACCTTTGAATGTGGAAGTCTTGGTAGTAAGAAAAAAAAAGAAATCAAGGCTGCTATGCAGTTTAGAGGTTTTTGTGTGTGCAAATATAACATATTGGAAACGGAATGATGCAACTCTGAAAATCTACCCAACAGTATGCTACATTGATTATTGTATACTAATCGTGTGATTTTTTGAGCTTGTAAAGTTTTCTTATCTTATAAAATGTCAACCAGGTAATTTATTGCATTAAAAGATCTCCTATGAGAGACTAAAGAAAATGTAGTTTTCCACTTTATACTAAATTGGAATTTAAAATATGCATTATAATAAGACACACACACACAGTAATAAAAAATTATGTATCCATTTATTTCATACAATTGCTTTATTGCCTTGTTATGCTATGCCTCGCCAGTGTATTTCACAACACTAGAAGGTACAGTGGCAGTCATTTACGAAAGTCAAATCCACTTTGCACTGGAAGTGCAGTCGCTCTAAATCTAAGGGGTAGATCTGAAATGAGTAGAAGCTCTGCTGATTTATCATCTAATCGTGTGCAAGCTGAAATGTTGTTTTTTATTTTCCTTACATGTCTCCCTAGGATCTACAGCGACTTTACTTCCAAGTGCACTTGCAGTGCAAAGTGGATTTTCCTTTAGTAAATAACCCCCACTGTCTGTATTTCACTACATATACAAGAATGCTACCTATTACCTTTGTGGTGCTGACCTGACCAGTTAGAATTATATTGCTGTATACAGCTGTTTCTTATTTTTCTTTATTTTGTATCTTGAAATATTTGAATAAACAGATTGAAATATAAAGAATAGCTCTTTAATAAATCCCATTAAAATCTGTAGTACAAGAAGGTTCCTTTATCACAATGCAACGTTTTGAGGCACTTTGGGCTCTTTCCCAGGAAAGAGAACAGCTTGATTAAGAACCCAGATTAGCTACAAAAATACATTGTGATAAAGCAAACGTTTTGTATTGTCAATTTTAATAAAAGAGCAGATGGCAAACATTAATATATTTGTTGCTTTTTTCCAAGTCTGCTGAGGGAGGAGTGGTCCTGGCACCAGGCATATGTTAAGGTGTGGGGTGCTAAACTAGAAGTGATGATACAAGTTGTTTCATGTACCAAAAACTAATTCTATTACCTGCCCAATTTTTTTATCAAATACATGAAATATTGATATATAAAGCATTATTAAACCTATTATTAAAATGTTATCTATTGCAGCATACCAATTATTTTAGGTTATTGTAATCCTTTATTTTTACCTAGTAATCTGGCCAGTAACACACTTCCTGTCTTGAGGTGTCTCCACTCTGGATGCAGCAACAACAGAGACACCTTTGGACAGCAGCAATATTAGTCTGGGGGGAGGGTAATGTCAGATGCACTAGCAAATTTATAAGAACTTTTCTTGTTGGGATAAAGGTTTAACATACATTAATAAAACCTAAGCACCCCTGTCAGTGTTAAAGCAGGAACTAAACTCTTAAAGGCAAGTTAGTTCTCCTTTAACACTCTCCATTAAGCAAGCAAAAATGCAGGATTTTTGTTTTCCTATCTACATTTTTTTTTCAACTGTTAGTCCCGCCCCTACTGCTTTTCTGGCCTATGCTTGAATGACATGTACCTGGTCCTGCAACCTCCTGGGATACTTACATCACATCTCCCAGGAGGCTGCAGGATTGGCACAGTGTGGCTGGGGGCGGTCCAGAAAATGGTCTGGTGCATCATCAGAGCTGTCTGCTTACACCACGAAGAGGCAGCCAGTTGAAGAGGACAAAGATGGCGGTGCAGGACCCACTGTGTGGCAAGTGAACAATGGATCGCAGCAGGACAATGCTGGATTTGCTATGCAAATGAGTATGCGCTTTAAAGAGCACTACAGGTAAGTGGAAAAAAACATGGGGGATAAGGGGAGTTTAGTACCACTTATAATATATACATTTGTTTTAACCCTCTAACTGTCATTTTTGCAGGACAGCTTGGACAGCTTGGTCTGTAGTTGAAGAAGTTAGGAAGGAAAAAAGAAAGTTAATGCAGCAACCGCATCTAAGGATTAATTAACTGTAACATAACACATTTTTGATTTTCAGTTCAATATTACTTTGGTCTATTTGAAAAATAGTGTTAAATTAATTAATCTAAAAAGGCCGTCCCTAGAAAACTATATCTTTAACTGCTTGAAGGACTGCCCAATGTGCATATACTGCGGCAGAGCGGCCCTTAAGCTCAAAATCATGTATCTCTACCTGATCTTTTTTCTTCAGGCCTGGGGCGCGCGTGCGTGCCTGCCACCGGCGACCCGCTCCCACTGTGATTGAACACAGCGGGAGCCAATCAGCAGGTCCGGCGGACCCGATGTCCGCCAGGAACCTGGCGATCATTCCAAGAGAGGCATTAAATAAGGCAGATCGCCATTCTGCTAATAAGGAAGACAGAGATCTTGTGTTTCTGCTAAGCAGGAACACGGATCTCTGTCTTCCTACAGTTAAACCATCCCTCACACAGTAAGAAAGCATTCCCAGGGAATACAGTTAACCCTTCAATCGCCCCTGATGTTAACCCTTTCCCTGCCAGTGTCATTAGTACAGTGACAGTGCTTTTTTTTTTACCACTGATCATTGCATTGGTGTCACTGGTCCCCAAAAAATGTTACTCAGTGTCAGATTTGTCCGCCGCAATGTCGCAGTCCCACTAAAAATCACTGATCGCTGCATTATTGCTATAACCTTTGTGCAAGCCAATCAATATACGCTTATTGGGATTTTTTTTTACCAAAAATATGTAGCAGAATACATATTGGCCTAAATTGATGAAGAAACTAGATTTTTTACATTTTTTTATTGGATGTGTTTTATAGCAAAATATAGTGAATTTTTTCTAAATTGTCGGTCTTTTTTTGTTTATAGCGCAAAAAATAAAAACTGCAGAGGTGATCAAATACCACCAAAAGAAAGCTATTTGTGGAAAAAAAAGAACATACATTTTATGTGGGTACAGTGACATGCGACCTCACAATTGTCAGTTAAAGCAACGCAGTGCCGTTTTACAAAAAATGCCCTGGTCGGGGGGGGGGTTGAACCTTCCGCAGCTGAAGTGGTTAAAGCGGAACTGAAGTTCTGCTGTAAGAAACAGTGAGCAAGAGGGATGTTATTGCAGAAGAGACGTGCATGGTCTATTCTGCAATAAATTGCCCCTACCTGCCTGCCTGTTGTCTTCCCTAGCACTGTACACTGAGTTGCCCATATGCAGCTTGGCTTACAGTGCTGGACCGGTCGTTGAGTGCCGGGTTGACTAGCTCCTGCGCATGCACAGGAGTGAGGTCGTCCCCCCCCCGCCAGCCAATGAAGAGTCCTGAAGACCAGCACTCAGCAGACCAGCGCTGGTGAAGGACCATTGGACAGGTAAGTATTTTCACTTTAAATGGAAGCTATAATATTTTTGGACAATTTTATTTTGAGCCTTTTATAGTATTTTTTATTACTTTGTTTTACAACACACATTTAATACAGGGTGTTTTCCTGATAGTACCTGCAGAACATACTTCTTGTAAGAAAGCCCAGCAGTTTCTGCTCGCATTCTGTTCAATTCATTAATTGTACAGTGAGGAAAAAAGTACGGTATTTGATCCCCTGCTGATTGTGTACGTTTGCCCACTGACAAAGAAATGATCAGTCTATAATTTTAATCGTAGGTTTATTTTAACAGTCAGAGACAGAACAACAACAAAAATATCCAGAAAAACGCATTTCAAAAAAGTTACAAATTGATTTGCACTTTAATGAGTGAAATAAGTGTTTGATCCCCTATAAATCAACAAGATTTCTGGCTCCCAGGTGTCTTCTATACAGGTAACAAGCTGAGATTAGGAGCACTTTTTTTGAAAAATTGACATTTTTTATTGAGTTTTTCCAGATAAAACAAAAAATGACAACATAAAATACAAGGTAGTACAGTTTAAGACTTAATTGGTACTTCCAAAGTAAAGTCCAGACAAACTGCTCTTGATGAAAGAAGCAAGGCTTTGTGTGACAGTTGGTCAAGTAACTGCTAAGAAGCTGCCAAAGCGTACCAGTATTCAAACATTACTGCTTGTATACCTCATAGAACTAAACAAAGTTAAGTAGGTTAAAAGAGAATAGGAAGATAAGAGAAAAAGAAGAAATGGGAATAGAGGGAGAGGAAAGAGTAAGCTGAGGTGAGTAGAGATGGGAGATAAGTAGTGGAGCATGGTGGGAATGATGGTACAGCGCCCTGCCCCTGAAGTCCACAACTCCCCAGAAGCAGAAGGAACCCGAAAACCTATGTCTGTGATAAGGATAATTAAGTTATGGGATTTTCAAAGAGGGCCCAAAGCTCCCATATTCGATTGTGCTTTTCAAGATCGTCATTCAAGGAGGCTGTCAGGTACTCCATTCTCTTAACATCTCTGACCCTGGAGTGCAGCTCCGATAGCGAGGGTGGTTTTCTCTGCTTCCATTTTAAGGCCACCAAGCAGCGGGCAGCAGTTAATATATGTGACATGAGTTTCTTGGACATTTTTGAGAGAGAAATTGGTGGGAGACCCAACACAAAAGTCTTCGGATCAAAAGGCACTTCAGTGTCAAAGATGGATCGGAGCAGGGAATGTACCAATTGCCAATACGGAGTGATCAGGGGGCATGTCCAATAACTATGAAATAGCGTCCCTCTATCTTTGCCACAACGCCAACAGCGAGCATCAGCCAATGGATATATGGAGTGGAGCAGGTCTGGGGTTTGATACCAATGGAACAGAATCTTATATTGGTTCTCTTTGTAGAGCGTGCATACAGAGCTCTTAGAGGCCTGGGACCATATGAGCTCCCAGGTATGTAAGGGGATATCCGTTCCCAAGGTTCGCTCCCACTTTCCCATATAAGCATGACGGGGTCCGGCTGGCGAAGAATCAAAGGTCAAAAGCTGATAGGCTTGTGAGATTATACCTTTAGGGGACGAACTCTCTAAGCACAGTTTTTCGAAGTCAGTTAGAGGGGAGAATTGAAGATTAGGGACTAGAGATTGTGCATAATGTCTTATTTGTAGGTAGCTAAAGAAAGCTTGTTTAGGAATATCGAATTCTTTTTGCAGGTCCTGAAAGGATCTCAACGTTCGAGTCCTAGGGTCTATCAGTTGGCCGTAGCGAAATAGGTTATTTTCCCACCAGAAGTGTGACATCTGTGAGGTCAGACTATCCGGAATGTTAGGAAGGATGTTACCGGTGAGGAGGAGGTGGTGAGCGGGTATGTCTTTTTAGCACGGCGCCACAGTTGGTGCAGGAGGGACATTGGGCCTAATAACTGTAAGCTTTCCGCCGGTACATTAGAGCTCCACAGCATGGAGTTCGGATGCATAGGGGCCAACCATAGCTTCTCAATTTGTGTCCATCGATTAAAAGCATGAAGGGTACACCAAAAGGCCACAGGGCGTAACTGGGCTGCCAGGTAATATTTGGCTATGTTAGGAAAAGCTAGACCACCCTGATTACGGGAGGAGTAGAAAACCGATTTTGCAATCCGTTGTCTTTTATAATTCCAAAAAAAATGTATCAGGTCGCCCTGTAATATCTTGAGGTGTGGGGTTGGTATGGGTATCGGGAGCGTCTCGAATAGGTATAGGAGCTGAGGTAAAATCATCATCTTCAGGGTCGCAGGACGACCAAAGAGTGACAGCTTCAGGGGTTTCCATTTGGTCAATGAAGCTCTGATAGAGGTGAATAATTGGGGAAAGTTAGCTTTGTAGAGGGAGTCATATGTGGCTGTAAGATGGACCCCGAGGTATTTTAAAGAGGAGGTCTTCCAAGAGTAGTGAAATGTTTGCGATAGAGCCGCTAGCGTCTGAGGTGGCATATTGAGGGGAAGGGCTTCTGTTTTAGAGTTATTAATTTTATACCCTGATAAGGCACTATATCGATCCAACTCTGTATGTAGGTTCGGTAGGGAGATATGGGGTTGCGTCAGAGTAAGAAGGACGTCATCAGCGTATAGAGAAATCTTAAAGTCTTTAGTGCGAACTGGGACACCATGTATATTTGGATTCTCCCTGATATGGGCCGCCAAGGGTTCAATACAGAGGGCATAAAGGAGCGGTGAAAGCGGACAGCCTTGTCGTGTTCCATTATATATCGGGAAGGTGGTAGATGTAGCGTGTTGGGTGCGTACCATGGCCGATGGAGATGAATACAGGTGGAGAATGGCTCGCAAAAAGGGACCTTTAATGCCGGCACGCCACAGAGTCGCAAATAGAAAGGGCCAACTTAGCCTATCGAAAGCTTTTTCGGCGTCAAGACTGAGCAAGAGTGCTTCTAGTTTGATTCTGTTTGCAATCTCCACGAGGTCAATGACCCTGCGGGTGTTGTCTCCTGCTTGGCGCATAGGTATGAAACCTACCTGGTCCTTATGAATCAGTGACGGCATAAAATTGTTCAATCTATTAGCTAATAATTTCGTAAAAATTTTTAAATCTGCATTAAGTAGCGCAATGGGTCTATAGTTTGATGGTAGGCTGTGGTCCTTTCCAGGCTTGGGAATCAGCGTAAGGAAGGAGTTTTGCATGTCGCGAGGGACAGGCGTTTCAGACAAGAACAATTTAAACAAGGTTGTCATGTATGGAAGTAAACATGGTAGAAAAGTTTTGTAGTACTGATACGGAAGTCCATCGGGGCCTGGGGCTTTGTTATTCGGGAGAGTTTTAATCGTATCAGTAATTTCTTCCTCTGTGATAGAGGAGTTTAAGGTGGTCAGGGCAGAGGGGGAAAGTCGCGGTAAGTCACAGTCTGCTAAATAGGAGTGTATCATTTGGGACAATTCATGTGAGGGAGGATTATGTGGGACAGTCCAGTTGTTATATAGTGACGAGTAGTAATCATGAAAGATCTGAGCAATCTTAGTGGGGTGGGATTGGGGAGTGCCACTCTCATCTTTAAGGTGGGATATTGAGGCAGCCGCGACTCGTTCCCGTAGCTGTCTGGCTAGAAGTGTATGCGGTTTGTTAGCCTTATCGTAGTAGGTTTGTCTTAAGCGTAGCAACGCTTTTTCGATTTTACCTAGGTCTATATCTCTTAACCCTGCCCGAACACTTGTAATCTCTTTAAGAATGCACAAAGATGGAGAAGAAAGTAGGTGCACTTCCAACTGTTTAAGTTTATCTAACAAGGCTCTGCGGGCGTTATCAGCGTTTCTTTTAAATGCCGTGGAGAGAGAAATACATTGGCCTCTGAAGACCGCTTTATGACCCTCCCAGAGAGAAGAAGCGGAAACCTCAGGGGAGCTGTTTTCTGCAAAATATAGCTTCAGAGTTTTTTCCAGTTCATCCCTGGAGGGGCCATGTTTAAGCAGGAATTCATTCAGGCGCCAGTGGCATTTGCGGAAGGTCCCTGGGGACAGTTCAAGAGATAATGTAATCGGGGCGTGGTCTGACCAAGAAATTGCCAGGATATCTAAGCCAGTACAAGCCCTCAGGGTCGGGGCATTCACAAAAAAGTAATCTATGCGTGAATGAGATTTATGAGGGTGAGAGTAGAAAGTAAATTGTTTGGCTGTCGGGTAGATGGTCCCCCAGGAGTCAAATAGAGCATATTTCCTAGTCAATTGACGGAAGAGAGTTGATCTTCTGTCAAGAGCCTTGGGGGTTTGCCCCTGTCCTAGGGAGTGTCTGTCTAGAAAGTCAGGTTGAAATCCCCTCCGATAACCAGGTACTGATGGGGAGATTTGAATAGTCATTTATACACTTTAGATAAAAAAGAAGTTTGGTTAGTATTCGGGGCATAAATGTTGCAGAGGGTGAGATTGGTACCTTTCCATGTACCTCTCAGAATGATATAGTGCCCTAAGGGGTCCAAAATCGTGGATTGTAACTGGAAGGGGGAATCTTTTTTTAAAAAGAATTGCTACTCCAGCTCGCTTACGTGGGTTGGAGGCTAGGTATATTTGGGAATAGTGCTTGGAAGCAAGTGCGGTTTTAGTAAGGTGTGTTTCCTGAGTGAAAATTATGTCAGCTTTGGATCTTTTGAATTCTCGTAGAGCTAGGCTTCTTTTAGTGTTGGAGTTGAGGCCTTTCACATTTAGTGATATTATGTCAATCATGGTGGGTGGGTAAAAGATGGAAACATTAGCTTACTGAGTCGGCTGAAGTGGCTCTGGATGCGTAGGAGGATGAGCAATTGATTCCCTAGGTAGGTTACGTACCAATTGAGGGGGATGGTTCCACAGGCGGAGACCGGACTCCGGAGGCAGGGGGCGCCCACAATGTAGTAGGTAAGAGAGAAGAGAAGGAAGGAGATACCAGTAGAAGAGAGGAAGCGAGAAGTGTGGATGAAAAAGAAAACAAAGATTAATACAAAATCAAATAATAACCAGTCACTGTTTAACCCACCTAGAAAAGGTGGTAGGTCGGAAATCCTCGGAGGGCCCCCCCCTGTAGAGGAGGTAAAAAAAGTACCTTCCCAGGGGGTTGAAAGGGGAGCCATCCGAAGATCTCCCGAGGGAGGATAGGACAGGTCCAGGATGGATGCCACCCTCTCCGAGGACCGCCTGCTATTAAGTAGTAATGCAGCACACCGTAATAAAGCAAAAAGATAAATAAAACCTGTATATAGTAACCTGTAACTAGAATGCCATTTAGTCTAGGCTATAACCTCAAGTAAGGCAAACAGACGTAGTCATTCACTCATCAATAAACCAAAAGTGAGTAATACAGAAAGCCCATATCGGAATAGGAGCCTAACGCCCGTCCTGGTGTCCCCTAACAAACACCAGGAGGGGCGGGAGTATTTGCTTATGCATAATAGTATACCCTGTTATAATGTGGGGTGGAGGGATGGAGAGGATAGGAGGGTAGGGGGGTTGGTGGAGGTGAAAGGTGGAGGAAGGTAAGGGGGGGGGGAAGTAGGGAAAGGGGGGTGGGGGGGTGGGGGGTGGAGGGAAGGGGGTGGGGGAGGTGGGTAGGCAGGAAAGGGGGGGACCCCTTCTGTAGGTTAGGGAAGCCAGAACATAACATTGGAGTGTAAACCAGAGTATGCAAACTTAACGTGCAGCAGAACAAAACAAAAATACCACATAACTGGATGTTTGGCATTTATAATCTAACCCTCGGTAAATAAGGGGAAAAAACAGGTTAGTTCCATAAGCTCCCATCAGGATGGACAAAGACAGAGTCCTATAGTTGAGCTTCAGTGTAGCCAAATGACTCAAAACAACGGAGAGTTATCTCTGGCGAACAGATGCTTGAGGACCATTCGAATGCGGCCTCTGGCGCTTTCTCCCATTCACTGGGACCCATGGTTCTGGGCGAGGTGGAGGGGTTGGAAGGGGGTCCCATCCAGGTGTGGGCGGGACCGGAATGTCTAGTTCCCTGCAGAATGAGTGGAGGTCCTCCGGATATCGTAGGGTGGTGGATCTCCCATCCTTCTTTGCCGTGAGGCTGAAAGGGAAGCCCCAGTGGTAGCGATAGTCATGTTCCTTCAATGATGTGAGGAGTGGTTGTAGAGAGCATCTTTGCTGGAGGGTGATCCAGGACAAATCAGGGTAAAGCTGTATAGGGGCGCCATCAAAGTCAATGGTGTGCATATTGCGCGCTTTTCTCATTATGTCCTCTTTCAGGGCAAAGTTGTGAACCCTGCAAATTACATCTCGTGGTCTGGGACCAGGCCCCCGGGGGTGAAGTGCACGGTGGGCCCTGTCCAGTTTTATTCTTTGGTTTTCCGGACGACCCAATACATTATTGAAAATAGCTTGCAGTGTCACTTGTAGGTCTTCATCCTGAGTCGCTTCTGGGAGTCCACGGACTCTGATATTGTTGCGCCTGCCTCTGTTATCGAGGTCTTCAAGGTGGCGTTGAAACTCTCTGAGGGCCGAAGCTTGCGTGGACAGGCGATCGTGTATGTGGTAGATTTCCATTTTAGTGTCATATGTTTCTTCCTCTATGGAAGCAACTTTGGCAGAAAGATGATGCAGGTCAGTACGGAGCATATTAATTTCAGATCTGCATGTATCGCGTACCTCTTGAATAAGCAAACGAAAGACCTGCATCGTAGGCATGCATCGAACATAGTCTCTCCACGATGTGCACGCTTCAGGTTCAGGGCCCTGCTCCATTATAGCACGGGGGTACGGATCCCGCATGGTAGTGGAGGGATCAGTCAAAGGGGGGTGTCCTCCCTGAGGTGTATGAGGAGGTGCACTGGGGTTGAGCTTCATTGCACGGTCAGTAGAATGTAGGCAGTCAGCTTGTGAATAAGCCCCCTGCAGCTCTACTGTCTCTGATGGCGGGGAAGACCCTGGGGCTTTACTGGACTCCCTGTACTGTGGGGATAAGGAGAGTGTCCTGTCCCTGGAGGCCTGGGGTCTCTGTGGTAATGAGCGTGGGTCCCAGTCCTGAGCCGAGGTCTCCCACAAAGGTGACACCTGGCCGGTGCACGCTGATGGCGGGAGCTCCACCAGGCAGGGGGGGAATGGCTGGGACAGGCTGCCCAGTGTGTTAGCCTTAGGGGAGGCCACGGAACCGGCCTGTGTATAAGTTGAGGGGATCGGTGGGCGATTCGGCAGCAAGTCTCCCTCAGAGGCATACCTGTCGGTTCGTAGTCCCAGGGAGAGCCACGGAGGAGAATAGGAGTGGGCCGCTGCGTATGTTGGAGGAGCCGGCGCCATCTTGGCCTCGTGCTGTCCCGCCGGAGCTCCGTGGCCAAAGTACTCCGTGATGAGAGGTGGAGGAGCCGAGGATAATCTTGTGGTGTGTCCTTTACTCTCTGTGTCCTTGGCTTTTCAAGGTTTGCCCATGGTTTTGGTGTTTTTGGCTGCTTTTAGCTGTGTTCAGGCGGACCAGGTCAGGAGCTTCAGGGAAACACGTCCGATCCGGAAGCCATCCAAGCCATGCCCCAGGAGCACTTTTTTAAAGGGAGTGCTCCTAATCAAAGCTTGTTACCTGTAAAAAGACACTTGTCCACAGAAGCAATCAATCAAACAGATTCCAATCTTTCCACCAAGGCCAAGACCAGTCCAAGGATGTCAGGGACAAGATTGTAGTCCTACACAAGGCTGGAATGGGCTACAAAACCATCACCAAGCAGCTTAGTGAGAGGGTGACAAAAGTTGGTGGGATTATTTGCAAATGGAAGAAACACAAAATAACTGTCAATCTCCCTCTGTCTGGGGCTCCATGCAAGATCTCACCTCATGGAGTTGCAACGATCATAAGAACGGTGAGGAATCAGCCCAGATTTACACGGCAGAATCTTGTCAATGATCTTAAGGCAGTTGGGACCATAGTCATTAAGAAAACAATTAGTAACACACTACGCCGTGAAGGACTGAGATCCTGCAGGGCCCGCAAGGTCCCCCTGCTCAAGACAGCACAGTACGGGCCAATCTGAAGTTTGCTAATGAACATCTGAATGATTCAGAGGGGAACTGGGTAAAAGTGTTGTGGTCAGATGAGACCAAAATTGAGCTCTTTGGCATCAACTCAACTCGCCACACATTAAGGTACTGGAGTGGCCTAGCCAGTCTCCAGACCTTAATCCCATAGAAAATATGTGGAGGGAGCTGAAGGTTCAAGTTACCAAAAGTCAGCCTCAAACCCTTAATGACTTGGAGAGGATCTGCAAAGAGGAGTGGGACAAAATCCCTCCTGAGATGTGTGCAAACCTGGTGGCCAACTACAAGAAACGTCTGACCTCTGTGATTGCAAACAAGGGTTTCTCCCCCAAGTACTAAGTCATGTTTTGCGAAGGGGTCAAATACTTATTTCACTCATTAAAATGCAAATCAATTTGTAACTTTTTTGAAATGCGTTTTTCTGGATATTTTTGTTGTTTTTCTGTCTCTTACTGTTAAAATAAACCTAACATTAAAATTATGTACTGATAATTTCTTTGTCCGTGGGCAAACATACACAATCTGCAGGGGATCAGATACTTTTTTTCCCTCACTGTATAAGCTCTGTGAGCAGGAAGAGGAAAGGGTTGTGCCAATCCTCTGACTCAATGAGCTGTGTGTGTAATCTGAATACCAGAAAATTACAGCTAATCACAGCAAATTGCTAAAAAAAAAGCCTAATCAAAGGCAGTTGCGAAAAGACTCACTTGTATCACCTGCTTATTGCAGTTGGTAAATTTTATATGCTCAAATGCAATGTTTCCTATTTAGTGATTTATTCCAGAGATAAACAACTCAGGGCATACAAATCTTTTTATTGCAACAAACTGCGTTAAAAACACGTAAAAAAACAGCCAATGACTGTTTTTCGTGTAGCAAACATGCTTTCTTAAGATATTTCTCTAAAAAGTTCACTTTTGTAAAAAAAAAAAAAAAAAAAAAAAAAAAACAATTTTTTTGCAGGTAGATAAAATGTGCTTTTTTTCTTTTCTTGGGAACCTGCAGAGCACTGCACCTGGAATGTCAGGCTCCTGCAGACTCTCAGTACAGCTGTCTGCCCATACAGTCAGACAGTTAGAGCAGCAAGATTCAACAAACTACGAGAGCACTCACCAGCGTCCTTGCAGTTTATTGAGAACTATAAGCCGTATGCCGCGTGCAGTTCATTCACAGAACTCTGGGAATGAAAGACATGGGTGTGTGGGTGGAACCCCACACAGCTGCGCTGTTTTTAATTTGTGACAGTTGGTCCAGGGAGAGGATCTTCTGCCTGCTGTCACAATGGAGGGGGGGTGCTAATGCTACGTGTATGCGTGTAACATGTTACTAAAGCTGAACATTAAAGTGGTTGTAAAGGCAGAAGGTATTTTATATTAATACGTTCTATGCATTAAGATAAAAAGCCTTCTGTGTGCAGCAGCCCCCCTCAGTCCCCCTAATACTTAGCTGAACCCCATCTCGATCCAGCAATGTTGCACAAGAGACCCGGCAGTCCGGGACTCTCCATCCTCTTGGCTGAGACAGCAGTGAAGCGCCACTGGCTCTCGCTGCTGTCAATCAAAGTCAGTGAGCCAATGAGGAGAGGGAGGGCAGGGCCTGGCTGCGGCTCTGTGTCTGAATGGATACAGGGAGCTGCGGCTTGGCTCGGGTGCCCCCATGGCAAGCTGCTTTCTGTGGGAGCACTCAACAGGAAGGAGGGACCAGGAGCACTGAAGAGGGACCCGGGAAGAGGAGAATCTGGGCTGCTCTGTGCAAAACCACTGCACAGAGCAGGTAAGTATAACATGTTTGTTATTTTAACGAAAAAACTTTACCTGTTTTAAACCTTTGCAAGTTTGTTACTATAAAGAGAGTTGTATGCCATGAGTGCCCTTGAATATGATCTCTGGATTATATTACTGGATTATATTACTGGATTGGCAAGTGAGCAGCAAGACCCTTTCCTATGGGTTGCATGGTGAGATGGTGTATAGGATCTCCTGGGGCAACCTCACTTGAATGCGAAATTGTGAATGCACTAGTCTTTGTACCCCTCAGAAATACAAACGGTAAGTGCCACATGTTTTACCTAGTTAATAACAAATATTTAAAGAACTTATTTTTGTACCAAACAAAATTACATAAAAGTAAAAATTTATAAAAACAAAACAAAAAAATGCTTTCATTCTTAGCTTAGCATAGCATTAAAAAGCTACAGTGCACTGTGTACATAGTAGGCTGCTATGGCTGGCCATACACTAGTAGAATTTCATTTGAAATGTTTTGCTTTAGCAAAATAAAGTACAGTGCATCCACGATAGCAGCATGAGGATTAAAAATAGTTAATGTTGATTGAGAGAGTGAAGTTCTGCTTTAAGGAGCCAGAAGAAATTTATATACAATGCATCCGGAAAGTATTCAGAGTACTTCACTTTTTCCATATTTTGTTGTTACAGCCTTATTCCAAAATGGATTAAATTATTTTCCTCAACATTCTACAAACAATACCCCATAATGACAATGTGACAAAAGTTGGTTTGAAATCCTTGCAAATTTATAAAAAATAAAAAACGAAAAAAATCACACGTACGTAAGTACTCCCAGCCTTTGCCATGACACTCAAAATTGAGCTCAGGTGCATCCTGTTTCCACTGATCATCCTTGAGATGTTTCTACAACTTGATTGGAGTCCACCTGTGGTAAATTATGTTGACTGGACTTGATTTGGAAATGCATACACCAGTCTACATAAGGTCCCACAGTTAACAGGGCATGTCAGAGCACAAACCAAGCCATGAAGTCCAAGGAATTGTCTGTAGACCTCCGAGACAGGATTGTATTGTAATTTCTGCAGCATTGAAGGTCCCAATAAGCACAGTGGCCTCATCATCTGTAATTGAAGAAGAAGGGACCCATGAGGACTCTTCCTTGAGCGGGCCACCCAGCCAATCTGAGTGATCAGGGGAGAAGGGCATTAGTCAGGGAAGTGACCAAGAACCCGATGGTCACTCTGACAGAGCTCCAGTGTTTCTCTGTGGAGAGAGGAGAACCTTCCAGAAGAACAACCATCTCTGCAGCACTCCACCAATCAGTCCTGTATGATAGAGTGGCCAGACGAAAGCCACTCCTCAGTAAAAGACACCCCGCCTGGAGTTTGCCAAAAGGCACCTAAAGGACTCTCAGACCACAAGAAACTAAATTCTCTGGTCTGCTGAAACAAAGATTTAACTCTTTGGCCTGAATGGCAACCGTCATGTCTGGAGGAAACCAGGCACCGTTCATCATCTGGTCCTTACCATCCCTAAAGTGAAGCATGGTGGTGGCAGCATCATGCTGTGGGGATGTTTTTCAGCGGCAGGAACTGGGAAACTAGTCAGGATTGAGGGTAAGATGAATGCAGCAATGTACAGAGACATCCTTGATGAAAACCTGCTCCAGAGCACTCTGGACCTCAGACTGGGGCGAAGGTTCAACTTCCAACAGGACAATGACCCTAAGCACACAGCCAAGATAACAAAGGAGTGGCTACGGGACAACACTGTGAATATCCTTGAGTGACCCAGCCAGAGCCCAGACTTTAACCCGATTGAACATCTCTGGAGAGATCTGAAAATGGCTGGGCACCTACGCTCCCCATCCAACCTGATGGAGCTTTAGAGGTCCTGCAAAGAAGAATGGGAAAAACTGCCCAAAAATAGCTGTGCCGAGCTTGTAGCATCATACTCCAAAAGACTTGAAACTCTAATTGGTGCCAAAGGTACTTCAACAAAGTATTGAGCAAAGACTGTGAATACTTATGTACATGGGATTTTTTTTGTTTATTTTTAATAAATTTGCAAAGATTTCAAACAAACTTATTTCATGTTGTCATTATGGGGTATTGTTTGTAGAATTTTGAGGAAAATAATTAATTTAATCCATTTTGGAATAAGGCTGTAACATAACAAAATGTGGAAAAAGTGAAGTGCTCTGAATACTTTCCGGATGCACTGTATATAAAATTCTTCTGGCACCTTAAAGCAGAACTTCACTCTCTCAATCAACATTGACTATTTTTAATCCTCATGCTGCTATCATTAGTACATATATAGGAAAGTACTGTATATCTTATTTGGTTTAAACTTTTTTTACATTTCTTCTTACTTCCTGGTTTCCAGACCTAGGCAAATGATGTCATACATCACAGGAGTCTTCAGGAGGGGTTTTCTCAGCTAAGCACATCCTCCTGCCTGCATGCCTGAGCTAAGGACAAATGAATGTGAGTTAGGGACCTTAGATTGTAAGCTCCTTGAGGGCAGGGATTGATGTGAATGTACAATATATACTGTATGTAAAGCGCTGCAAAAATTGATGGTGCTATATAAGTACCTGTAATAAGTAAATAAGGGCAGATGGATTCCAAGTAAATACTACATCTGTTTTTACTCAAGATGGTCCTGGCTAGAAATTGGGGTGTTTTTCAAAGGGATTTCTTAGAAAAATAAAGCATAGAGGGCATGCATGGATGGGTGACTTTGCTTTAAATAATAAAAATATATTAAACAAAACTCTTTTGTGAAACTTGAATAAAAATATAGAAAATAAATAAGATAAATAAATAAATTAAACAGTGTTTTTGGTTTGTGGTGCCCTGATGCAGTGATATTCTGCTTTAATACTAGCATTGCAGCTATAGAATTATAAGGACCCTGTCAGATAGAATCATAATTATATAATCAGTGTAGAGCAAAGTAAGCTAAAATTGTTTCAGCAGAGGGGTTTGGCTGAATAAAAAGTTGTTTGGGTATAAAAGTTCACTGTACACTTTACAATATAATGTACAATGTCCTTTAGCAAATATAAAGTCCTACCTGAAATCTCCATTCAAGTTTTATCCAGTCAGGCAGGCCCCTGCACTGCATTGTTGTTGGCAAACATAAAGAAGGTTGTGCACTCAAAATAGAATGTGTATGTTCAGTGTCAGAACGATTTAAAGTGTTGACAAAATCAGAAAATACTAAAAGATTGAGAAAATTATTTGTGAAGTAAGCAGGGGTTGGTAAAGTAAGAAAGTTTTGATAGGTCAACTACTATACATGAGAAGGAGTTCATAAAGTGTAAAGATGTTAGAAGACTGTGGGGTAAACTGCTACAGTTAGGGGTGGGTAGAGTAGCAGACAGGTGTTGATGTTGCTTCTAAGGAAATGAGAAGGCTCAGGTGAAGTACTGGGGTTGTACCACGCAGACCTAGAAGGGCCACACATTCCTCCATCTACACTACACACTGCGGACCAACAAATCTTCATTTGCGGCAAATGTATTTTGACAGCCCAGCACTGCCAGCAGTCAAAATACCTTAACGGCAACTGTATCTTAATGCATTAAGGAGCTATTTGGCTGATAATTTTCTACCTAGAAACTTGGATTCTTCCATCACGGCATGAAGAGCAGGAGATGGCCAACAGGAACACCCACTGAGTGAGTTTCTTTTTTTTAACAAGAAAACTGAGCGAGCTTCTACCAGGTTATCCTGAATGAAATTCGCTCCATGTATAGCCAGCTTAAAGAGGTGATAAAGTCAGAAGGAAAAATAAAAAGATGTTCATTTATTGAGATAAGTGTTGTTAGACTGAAAATATACTGTGAGAATCAAGTTTTGGAAAAGTCAGTATATGTTGGTGAAGGGAAAGGCTTTGGCACAGAGTTGCTGCTCCAGATATGAGACAAACCTGGAGCATCAGCTATGAAAAATGAGCAGACAGCAAAATGTGACAAAAGACAAAGCCATGTTATAGGAGTTACACTGATAGCACCTTGGAATCCTCCATTCATGATAAACTGCATAGATGGAGAAATCTCCACTGACACCTAATATATCCAAGCAGCTGCAGCGCCTGCTGCTGCCTGATTACCTAAGCAGTGGCTACATCTTATACGAAACAGTTATTGTTTGACTGACAATATTCCACCTGGCTCTTTAATTAACGTTTGTCAAGGTGGGTAGTGCTGACAAGGCCACCCACAGCTCGAATTCTGTCTGAAATTCTGTCTAAAAAGCTGTGTATGGCTATGTAACAAGCCCCTGCTCGCTCGGTTCCACTCTCCCGACACTCCTCTGCTGCTATAGAATCAGATTGCAGATCGCACGTCTGATGGTTCAGTCATCCGATGCTCCGGGATTAGAACTACAGCTATGTGCCGTTCTAATCCAGTTGTGTAGCTCAGAACAAACACCAGGCAGGCTGTATGTAAGTTCAACCAGGAATCTCTTTTATTGAAAGGAATACAGGCTCTCTTATACAGTAAAAGAGGATGTGCATACCTTCTGCTCATATTACTCTGAACATACACCTATGACCAGAAACCTAATTAACATGGGCTAATTAACTAATCCCTTTAGACAGCCTAGATGACTCAGACATGACCTTTAGGCCAGACTGGCCGTCTTGTAGCTCAGAAAACCCAATCAACATTATCACAAATCAACACCGAACTCTTGTTCACACAATAGCAGAGTTAATTAACACAAACAACAATGGGGATCTAATGACTCTTAGATCCCATACTAGACTTAATTACAATACACATTCTAGCAGGCAACAGACAGACAGGTGGCTGGAATTAACATCAGCATCTTCTAACAGTATTTGTCCCAGCATTATGAATCAGACAGTATTTCTAATATGGCAAATCCAGGGTCCCCAGAGTCTGTGTGTCCTGGGGGACCAGGACCCGAATCCACAGTAATACCACCTCAAGGGTCCCCAGGCATACGGCTCACAAAGAGCACCGTTCCCCCAAATGCCAGGGCTCACGATCGATCGGCAAGAGGCTAGCATTCAGTCCCCTCCAAAAGTCTCTCTCCCGGCTAGGTCTGTCACAGGCTAGTTTATTTAAAGGATAAAAGGTGTATGTGCAATCCAATTATTTGAATAAGTGAGCAGCAAGCATGATAAAATGTAAAAGTTGCTTAAAAATGTAAATAAGAGTTGTACTTACTAGTAATAATTTGTACTTACTAGGACTTAACATAGTTTCCCTTCAATTTTATATTTGTTCAAGAAGACCATTGTACATTTTGTGGAATCTTACAAAACAAATAAAACATACAATATTTACTACAGCTTAACGATTTACATAACAAACCACATACATGCAATAAGAAAGAATATGCAATCAGCAAAAAAAAAAAAAAAAATGAAATGAATAAAAACAGACAGTTTTATTCTGCATTTAGCAAAAAAAAAAGTTATAATGCTATCCCGATGGGAGACCTTTCTGTATGTATTACAATACAGCCATTCTTGCACTTAGCATAACCACTCCTTGAGGAAAAGGGTATAATTACCCTGAGAACAGACCAGTAAAAAATAAAACCATTCTAATTGTTCATTCTTGTTACTAGGCAGCAGGTCCAGCAGAGGATTTGTTTCTGTAATGGGAAGAAGCCTCAGATAACAGAACATCCAGTCCCCCCTCCTCCTTGTTATAGTTAAATAAACAAATATTATATATACGATTAAATCTCTGTCATGTAAACAGTTTAATCTTTACGCGTTCTTGCTGACCTTAATTAAACCATTCCCAGCTTTATGAGACTTGTAGAGGTTACATGAGGTCAGACTCAGACTGCTAACATTAATATTTACATGATGCCCCAGTACACTCATTGTACTTCCCTTAGGCATAGTCTGGTTATTCACACTAGGCTGGTGGGAACGCATCCTTTTAAAAAGGTAGTCGTTCTTGTTTATGCTAAGTGAGAGCACCTATCTCTGCCCCTCCCCCATACAGCTGTGTGCATTTAAGATTTTTCTGAATTGGAATCTTTCATCTGACAGTAATAGAATGCAGTGTTGTGGGACATTAAAAATTGCAACATCCATTTCTCAGCAGGAATGCCTGACTCCAAAATAGACAAAGGGCAATATTTAAGAAAACTGACGCCACTGAGGAGCATTAATCCAGTCCAAAAGCACAACACATGGTGCAATATGAAGACTACTCTTTGCATCTCATTGACAATATGACAGAGATTCTTGGCTGTGAAATGCAGACTCGTACTTACAGAAGAACTCTAGGCAAACAGCTAAATACACAGTTGTAATACATATAGTAAATAATCTGTATCTCCTGTTATCAATTTACCTAGAGAAATTTGGAGCTTTGTGTAATTTATATACACATATACACACTTTAGGATCACTGTACACCATGCTTATTTTAGGTCAGAAACTCACGCAGTAGAAAAGGAAGGAAATCCTGGACAGCCGCACTCCATGAAAAAAGGCATCTTCATTGGCGAAAATAAATAAAATCCAAGGTACAGTCACATCAGGGGTGGATGACACAGAGAAAATCGCTAACGCGTTTCACATCAACTGATGCTTACTCATATGAGTAAGCACCAGTTGATGTGAAACGCTTTAGCGATTTTCTCTGTGTCATCCACCCCTGATGTGACTGTACCTTGGATTTTATTTATTTTCGCCAATAAAGATGCCTTTTTTCATGGAGTGTGGCTGTCCAGGATTTCCTTCCTTTTCTACATACCAGTGCAGAGCCAGCACCTAAGAAGTTGAGTGGGGCGGGAACATTTATCCAGGTGTGGCAGTCCTGGGAGCGGCATTTTCTTTTGTATTTTGTTTACCTAAACTCACGGAGTAGTCAGAACTCTTATTCTCTATACTTGTTCTAGCTCACTGATTCTAAATGTATTGAAGCTCATTTTCAAGCCTTGCTGTCAGGATTAATTTCCTCCAGTGCACATGCATGGTAGTTGTGTCAACCCACCTTGGCCAATCAAGATAGCCGTAGATGCCAAAATAGGAAGAAGACCTAATAGTTACTTCAAGGTTTCCCCTGCATTAAAAAGGCTGAGAAAGGCTGTGCTAAACTGTGCCCTTTTGTACAGAAAATTAACTTCCTAGAAAGGTATATTGAGTGGCAGTCTGACCTCTATGGAATCATAAAGTGGAAGTAAGTCAATCTAGAAGAAGACATGGCAGAGAGATAAACTCTAACAGCCTATATCACATTCAAACAATAAAGGGAGATCATTGCACAGACAGGTGGAAGTAGAATGTCTTGGTTAAGGTAAAAGGAAGACACTACCCTAGGAAGTAAAGGGGCCCTAGGCCTCAAGACAACCTTGCCTCTGTGAAGCACAAGAAAGGTTCCTTACAGGACAAGGCTGCAAACTTGGAAATTCGTCTCACCATGGTGATGGCAACGAGAAAGGCCACCTTGTTAGTGGAGGTAGACAAATGGATAGCTTTGATAGGTTCAAAGGGAAGTTTTTGAAGAACAAACAGAACAGAATCAAGTTGAGGTCCCACAGAGCTGCAACAAGACATATAGGCAGAATTATGTGTGCAATCTCTCCCCCCCATGGTTTTACCAAAGAATCAGAAACAAGAGGTCTTTGAAAAAGAATAATTGGGGTCTAGATCAACAAAGTACAGTACTTAGGGCCATCCAGATTAGACTAGACTAGATTAAAGAATTTGCTAGGATGGAATTTTCTTGCCTCGCACCAATCAAAGTATGCATTTAAGGGCAATGGTAGACCTGGAATTCATAGTTTTAGAGCGCATAGGCATAAGCAATTCAGATAGACCCCAATTCCTTAGGCCCTGGGCTTTAGCAGCTATGACATTAAAGCCAGCAACTGTAAAGCAGGGTGGTAAACCACATCTTAGGACAAGAGATCTGGACAGTCTGGAAAAGCCCACAAAGAGTCTACTAGAAGGCTGATGATGTTGGAATACCACATCTGCCTGGACTAGTTTGGTGCAATGAGTAACGCCAGAACACCCTCTATCTTGATCCTGTGGAGCATACGAGGGAGGAGCTTCACAGGAGGGAAGATATAGATTAGCTTGAACTGATCCCGTGGAGTGATGAGTATCCACTGCTATGGATAGAGGATCTCTGGTCCTGGAGGCAAACTTGCTTAGATTGTTGTTGAACCTGGAAGCAAGAAGATCATCATCCAGCACCCCCCACCTGCAACAGAGGTCCTGAAACACCTCCATAGGAAAACACCATTCCCTGAACTCCAGACACTCTCAACTTAAGAAATCTGCCTGCCCATTTTTAGTGCCTGGAATATGCACAGCAGACAGTGCTGCAAGGGGAAGTTCTGGCCAATGGTATCTGATTGGCTTCCTCTTGAGCTTCAAGACTTCTTGTTCCTCCATTATGTTTGACATACTGTATGCCACTGCTGGAAAATAGTCTGAATGAATCCAGATCGGATGACCGCGTAGTCGAGCAGTCCAATATTGAAGGGCTAACCGGCTCCAGTATGTTGATCAAGATACAAGCTTCCTTATGTGCAGGACTCCTAGTCATCTGATGTCCATTGTGAGAATCTTCCAGACCAGTGGGAGAAAGGATTTTCCTGACTCCAAGGCTGGATTTGTGAGCCACCACACTAAGGATAACCTGGTCTTGGGTGTCAGACACATGTAATAGTCCAGAGAATGTGCTTTCTTATCCCAAGCAGCCAGAATGTTGAGTTGCAGTGGTCTGAGGTTTAAATGGGCAAAAATGAGGCAACCATCAGACCCATACCTCCCATGCAAAACCAGAAAGTAGGACAGCCTTTTGACTGCAAGATCCACATTTGGAAGGAAGGATCCAAATTTTCTCCCAGGGAAAGAGAATCTTGGACTGAGCAGTATCTAGAAGGACGCCTAGGTGATCAAAGCAATAGGTCAATTGGATAACTGACGTCTGAGGGTTCAGGACTTAGATTGAGGCTAAACAGTGTGGTGGACATTGACTGGTAAAGTCTGTGCTGGCTGTTCCCTGAGCAGGAGGTTGTGCAGATATCCCTGAATGGGGAAGTCCTGAGATTACTGCAAAGATAGAACAAGAGCCAGCGTCTGGATAAAAACCTGAGGTTGATGAACTGGTGGTGTTGAGTGACCACCGCAAAATGAAGCGTTGATGTGCCGAAAAGTCACGGACATGCAAGTATGCATTCTAGATTAAATTTGGAAGTTTTTTAAAAGAAAGAAAACGTTGAGCACGTTCAGGTATAGAATGGGGTGATTGCCTGCTTTTGTTGTGGGGACGATCAACAAGTTGGAGTAGAAATCCTGAAATATTTCTTGGTCTGAAAAGGAAGCACTGACTCCTTGGGAAAGTTGTGTTGTGCCATGGAAGCATGGAGGGCTGCCATTGGTCATGGAGACACTAGCAGATGAGAGCAAAAACCATGATAGAGGTTGAGTATGAAATACTGGCTTGTAACCCTTGGACAACATGTCCTTCACCAATGCATTTGATATGCTTTCGAATCAGGTGGTTGCAAAGACTAGCATATGTCCCTTCATTGCGAGGAGGATTTGCTTGGATGGTTTTGGCTTGTGGGTCTGGAAGGTTTTCAGACTTACATTTGCATTCCCCAAAACCTTTCACACAGACCTTTTTATTATCATATTTGTAAAAAAAAAAACTATATAAAGAAAACACAGGGATAAAAGCACTTTTGGGTTTAGCCTTTCTCTACACACTTTGTGCTAAAGGGTGTCTGAAATTTGGGAGTTATGAAATACTGCTTGTATAGAAGTGAGCTAAACCAGCAAGGTTACTCAAATACTGAGCTGTAGGAGCAGGAGAATTCTGGAGACCTAAGTCAATATAGGTAGTAGCGAGGAGCGCTGACTCTTAAGTGAGAGTGTTGCTAATTGTATCTGAAGTAGAAGGAACCATAAATATAAATTTTTTGCACCTTTCATTCACACATTATAATCCAAGGCATACAAAAGATCAATAATCTTCATCTTCTCATGATTATCAAATTATCTTATGAGCGCCCGAGGTATACATTCCAAAGCAGAACTCTCTACAGTTAACAGAAAACATATGGGGTATGAAATCTATTGAGGGAACACAATATTGCCAAACACAGGACCTAATTTCCACTTTTCATATTTGTATGCAGCTGTATGATATATGGAGTACTGATCATCAGATCAGACCTGAACTCCAAGCAAATGTAAACAACTTAGTTTAACCCACATATACTGTATTTATTTTTTTAAAAATGGAACGTTATTTTCAAATTAGACTGCATCTAAAAAGCGCCTGTCATTCAAACTGCAATCTTCCATTGTACAGTACACTAGCTAAAATCTACTGAAAGTGTTTTTTTTTTCAGAAGGGACAGAGAGTAGGTAGCTGATACTTCACTCAGTGATATTTTACATACTGGTGTTGGATGCAACACGGCGAACAATTTTAAGCATGCTTTACCAAGCAAAGTTAAAGCAACTAGAAAAAAAATAGTATTTTTAAAATTGTGATACTGATAATGAATTTAATAAATTTTAATTCATTTTGCAAGTTACACATTTCCATATATATATATATATATATATATATATATATATATATATATATATTTATTTTTATTTTTTATTTATTATGGGTGCAGATTTTCTTTCCAGTATATTTATATTTTGTCCATCCTCTGATTTACCTTATCTACCAGATAACACAGCTAGGTTGGCAACCTCAAGTCTCTACTGCAGGTAAAGTTTATGTAAACTCTAAAAAAATATATATATATAATATATATATATATATATATATATATATATATATATATATATATATATATATATACTCCCTTTTGTCTGTTAAATATATCTTTGAAAGCATTTTGTTATATCTGTTTATCAAGAGCGAAAAAATAGGATTTTGTTATTTAACATAAAATCTATTTCTTGGAATTGATTATGGGACACGGGAATTCAAAACTAGATGGGTTATACTGCTGTTCGCAGGAGGATGGGACACTGGCAAACAGAAAATTTGCACGCCAGCCCCTGTATAACCTGTCTTCTATCCAGCATGCCTTAATTTTGTGTAAAAACAGTACCAAAGGAAAAGCAAAAAACACATTGGGGTAGGGCCTGTGTCCATCATGGACACTCAGAGAGTACAAAAATCTTATTTCTTTTCTCGTCTATTGAGGAACACAGGAGTTTGAAAAACAGTCAAGGTGTCCAATCAAAGGGTGGACAACAGCCACTGATAGATCCATAACAAGGTACTGGGAACTGTCTGCAATAAAAAAATCTACCTTAAAGACCAATATATAAATCTGAACCAGCTGAGGTAAAGCCTCCCCAGATGACAGGGGAAGCTACCAACGACCAAGGGAATGCCACAGACGATGAACCTGATGTTTAAGACCAGGACAGAAAAGGTTACCACCCAAGGTAAATTACTTCAATTGAAAGAACACTGAGCCTGAAATAGCAAGAGGCTGTGAAACTAAAAACCCTTCAAAACAGGTGGAACAACATTAAGGGTTTATGCGCAAGAGGCTTTTATAGGCATAATGTATGCCTAGCGTACTTTCTGGATGCTTTCCAGTGGCCACAACTGCCACATACCGCCTTCCATAGTGAATGGTTGTACGTAGCTATGCGCTTTGCATCACATTTACACGCACAACCAACATATATTCCAAACACAGAAGTTGCATCGCCATTTACAAGAGCGCAGGTGCATACAACTATTCAATTTTATGGCAGGCTGTACGCAGCATTGGGAAATTGGGCTAGGCATGCAATAAACCTATAAAAGCCCCATGAATATGAACCCCTAATTTAGAAAACAGATGCTATTATGTGGAAAAGGGAACCTACCTGGTTGGAGTCTGTACAAGACTATACTGTGCAATCTGTGAAATTGCATGCTGGTGCAGTGGAGTCAGGAGGCTTTGCTGATTCCAGTCTGATGTGGCAGTGCACTACTAAAACAAAAACAGTCTCTTCAGAGGCAGACTGTTGCAACTTTGATTCGGAGTCAGAGATTGTGACGTGGGTCACAGGTTAAGCTTGAGTTAAAAGGTTAGGAAGGTCAGGGACAGACTTTACAGGGGATGGTGTTGGAGCATGCTTAGAACCTCTCAGGGCAGAGATTTTAAGGATAAACAGCTAAGAAATCCTGAGTACATCTGGATGTCCCTGTGGACACTGGGTAGGATCAGCTTCACCTGATGGAGCTGAGGAAGACTCAAATGATTAAGTGAGGAGAGCAAGAGTTTTTCCTTATGCCTACAGAACTGGTTCTGACAGCCCTCAGTGATATCTCCTTTATCTTATGAAGAATGGATATGCTGCAGAGCAAACTGCATGTCAAGACAGAACCTTAACGCAAACCCACACAAATGCAACTGAATGCTGAGTTATAGGGAACAGTGGTAATGTGCAATGTGCTCTGCAGTATCTGTTTTTTATAGAGTTCAACAGGGTTGTGAAAACTCAGCAGGTGAGGAGATTACGGATCTTCAAGCCCATGTAAATAATACCTAAAGCCTCCAAGAGGGAGGTTGGTAGTCATGTCTTTTTTAATCATGTAAAAAAAAAAAGTACTTTTTATTGAAAACATTTTGATAAAATGGAATTTAAATGTGCGCTACAGAAAAATGTGAAGCACTGAATTTAATTATAGGTCTGCTTTGTTATGCACATGGTCTTCATGGTGAGTCCCTTTTCCTTCTGAGCTCCAATTTAAATGCCTATTTAGTCTAAAAACCCTCAATTTACACAACCCTCATTTTAATTGTTACATAGTGGCAGGTCAAAGTAACATTGCTAGGTCTTCCCTGTGGGATCTATGTAATTAAATTTAGAAAACATTGTGCAATATTTGCTTGCCACAGAATTAATGCCAGATTAGGTAAGGAGCCAACATAAAAAGCATATGCTTTACATTAAACTGAACAAAACCATGAACATGCATGTATGACCAAACCTTTCTATAAATGTTAGAATAAAAACATAAATAATAGCAATACATAAATTTGACCTGTTATGCAACACTATTGAGTAAATGCAAAACATATTAGCACACAAATATAACCTTTTTCCTAATCTATTAAGTGCAATGTCAAGACTTATTATACTAACCCACATATAGCCATTTATAATAAAAAAAAAAAAAAACAATTCTCAAAAGGTAAAAATTTACGAGCCAATGGTAGATGTCACCCTCACTCATTTCTTATCTTGTTTAGCGTGTTCAAATGGTTGCAGCTTGCTAGTAAGCCAGCCATGGGATGTGAGTTGGGGAATGATAGTAGTGACTGGTAGAGCATTTTTGCCTTTCAATTGCCACAGCAGCAAGCCTGCTCCGTACAATGTTGCTGGAAGAGATAGTGCCACCAACAAATGACTGGTAGTGATGGAGGAGGCCATAGTAAGAGCTCACAGATGCAGAGATGTCACTTGGGTTTGTGCCTTACTAGGTCAAAATCACCATGGGCTGAGATGTCTTCCCTGAGTTTTCCTTCAATAAGAAAGCACTGACAACATGGCCAGAGTGGATTTTATAGTGCAAACCATTTGTCAACCTTCTCACAATGTAAGACGATGCAAAACTTTAACAACAAAATCTTTATAAAACACGTTTACTAAAGAATCATTGGCTGGATCACAAATTCCACTCCTCTGCTTTAACCCCTTCCCGCCGAGCGTACGCAGATGTGCGTACTCGGCTTTCGGGGGTTATACCAGGATGATGCCTGCAGCTGCATCCCAGTACTATTTGTAGAGCGGGTGATCGGCTTTCCTGGTATAACAACCAATGTGGCTAAAAGCCGCTCGGCTGTTATATCGGAGGAGCGGGAGGGACGTCCCACCTCTCTTACCGGGCCTCCCGTTCCATCGGGAGGCCCGATGACCAATCAGCCGCCTCCAGCGGCTGGGGACGGACTGGAACGAAGCCGTGAGCGGCTTTGTTCCAGCCTCCTAATCTTAAACACGGAAGCAACGGCATGACGTCACTTCCCGTTTACTTTCAGACCCCCAATCCCTCCATAAAGAGGACCTGTCACCACCTATTACTGTCACAAGTGATGTTCACATTCTTTGTGACAGCAATAAAAGTGATCAAAAATTTTTTTTTTTAAACACAATTTATAAATATAAAAATCAATAAAATAAATAAGAAATTTTTTTTTTTAAAGTGCCCCCTTCCCCGCGAGTTCGCGCAGCAAAGAAGACGCATACGGAAGTCATACAGTATATGTAAAGCGCTGCGTAAATTGACGGCGCTATATAAGTACCTTAAATAAATAAATAAATAAATTAAATGGATAACTGTATTTCGGACTGACACGTTTGCAGCCTAACTGATGGGATTGAATGCAACCTTTTTTCACAATTAACCTTTCTATTCCTTAAAAGTACACCTAGCCAAAACTTTTATTTTCGACTTGGATAGAGTAGGGAAGGGTTATGTCGCATACACACGAGCGGAATTTCCATCAGAAAAAACTTGGATAGTTTTTCCGACGGAATTCCGCTCAAGCTTGCCTTGCATACACACAGTCACACAAAAGTTCTCTGAACTTTTAACCGTCAAGAACGTGGTGACGTACAACACTACGACGAGCCGAGAAAATGAAGTTCAATGCTTCCGAGCATGCGTCAAATTGTTTCCGAGCATGTGTGATTTTTTTGCGCGTCCGAATTGCATACAGACGATCGCATTTTCGGATAGGAACTTTTCCCGACCAAAAAATAGAGAACATGCACACAATCTTTTGCTGGCTGGAATTCTGCCAACATAAGACCGATGGAGTATACACACGGTCGCATTTTCCAACAAAAGGCTCTCATCAGAGTTTTGCTGGCGGCATTCCCGATCGTCTGTACGCGGCATTAGAGATCATTTTCAGTCAGTAGTAAAATATAAGTAGCATATAATTAGGTATGATGCAGAACCAGTGGGGTCCTACATTGTATGTGAGGACATTGAGGGTCCATCCACATACAAGAAGCAGAGGAGAGCCCTGGCTGTCAAGAGAAAAAGGAATAAGTTAAGCATTCCTTTAATTGGAATGCTTAATATTGGTAGTTGAGCACATACTACCAATATTTTATTACTGACTGGAGTTCAGCGCTAAACCATTTATTGCTGACAGGAGTTCAGCTTCAACCACTTGACCACTGGAAGGTTTTACCCCCTTCATGATCAGACCATTTTTTGCTATTCAGCACTGTGCGAATTTAACTGGCAATTGCTTGGTCATGCAATACTGTATGCAAATAAAATTTTTATCATTTTTTTTTTTCCACACAAATAGAACTTTCTTTTGATGGTATTTGATCGCCACTGAGTTTTTTATGTTTTATTAGATACATAAAAAATACCAGAAATGTTGAAATATTTTCTAATTTCTGCTATAAAACATATCCAATAAAATCAAATTTCTCCATAAATTTATACCAAAATGCTACATGTTGCAAGTTCTGTCAGTGGCTGATCCTGCTAACACTGTAATTTTTGGGGACACTATACTCTTGGGGACACTAGTGTAGTTCTGATCGTGATCACGATACTGATCTGTATAGACACTATACTATTAATGGTGGTGATCAGTGACTTATAGTGTGACTGTGACCATGTGGCTAGCAATCTGGTGCTAGCTGACACTGGCTGGGGGGGGGGGGGGTTCACTGGAATTGGCTGACACTGGCATCTCTAGTGACACTAATACAGTGGTTAGTAATAATACTGTATACTGACACTTTACTAATGGCATTGGCTGAGTGACAGGAGTGATCTGTAGGGCAATCAAGGGGTCACCTGTGTGCCTAACAAGTGTATGCGTGCTGCTGTTATTTGATTGATTGAAAGATTGGCTGTAACCTGCTGACAAACTTGTGCTGTGGCCCATCACAGCACAGACTACAGGGGGCATGCGCATGCATGCCCAAAAACCAGGGAGTAAGCAGGAATGTACTGGTAGTCTACCTAGCCAGCAGCTGCCGCCTACTCACAATAAATGTGCTGTGGGCAGGCGGCAAGTGGTTAAAGCTGAACTCCAGGAATTATCTGTATTACAAACTTACAGCTTGGCACAATGAAGTATGCATATCTTATTCCTCTTGGGCTGCTGGGGATATTGAAAATCACTGTAGAACAGTAGTCAGTGCTAATACATTGATAGTCACAATCTTCTGGGTCCTGCCCAAGTTCTACAGTTAGGTCCATATATATTTGGACACAGGCACAATTTTCATACTTCTGGTTCTGTATGCCACCAGAATAAAATTAAAATGAAACAATTCAAATGAATTTGAAGTGCAGACTTTCAGCTTTAATTCAAGGGGTTGAACATTAATAACAAGTACAAATTTTAGGAACTGCAACCATTTTTATACACAGCCCCCCATTTTCAGGGGCTCAAATGTAATTGGATAAATGAATATAATCATAAATAAAATGTTCATTTTTAATATTTTGTTGGGAATTCTTTACTGGCAATGACTGCCTGAAGTCTAGAACCCATGGACATTACCACAGACTGGGTTTCCTCCTTGCTGATGCTTTGGCTCTAACTGCAGCTGTCTTCAGCTGTTCTTTGTTTGTGGGTCTTTCTGCCTTTAGTTTTGCCTTCAACAAATAAAACGCATGCTCAATTGGGTTGAGTTTAGGTGATTGACTCGGCCATTTCAGAATATTCCACTCCTTTTCCTTCAAAAGCTCCTGGGTTGCTTTTGCAGTGTGTTTTGGATCATTGTCCATCTGTACTGCGAAGCGCCGTCCAATCAACTTTGCTGCATTTGGCTGAATCTGGGCTGACAGTATCTCTAAACACTGCAGAATTCATACTTCCAGGTATGACGTAAGAGCGTGGCTCCACCTTACGCGTTTCGTCATAGGACGTTCTCAAAAGCGGACCACCTTTGAGAACGTCCTATGACAAAACGAGTAAGGAGGAGTTAAAAAGAGCTAAAAAAAAGTAATGGTTTGTTTGACATCAGATAGGGTGGCACAGTGATGTAGTGGATAGCACTTTCGACTAGCAGCAAAAAGGGTCACTGGTTTGAATCCCAACCACGACACCACCTGCCTGGAGTTTGCATGTTCTCCCTGTGCCTGCGTGGGTCTCCTCCAGTTTCCTCCCATACTCCAAAGACATGTTGGTAGGTTAATTAAATCCTGTCTAAAATTGCCCTAATATGAATGTGAGTTAGGGACCTTAGATTGTAAGCTCCTTGAGGGTAGGGACTGATGGTGCTATATAAGGTGCTATATAAGTACCATAAATAAAATTATCAAAAAACCAGGATGAAAAATGTCTGGGCAAACTAAGGCTGTGACAATTACACAAACAGTCCTCTGGATCTGAATTTGACATCCAGCTCCATAGTACTAAAGTATGTTCATGGGGAAGAAGGGAAATGATGTATTTTTCACCTGCTCATATGCCAAGTCAGATTAACGGCAAGCAACAATAAACAGGATGTGGTGCAGAGTGCATCCTTGTTCATTTCCTTTTAATAATAGAAATCAGCCTATCAAAGATAAAAAGCACAAATATTAGAATAATAAATACTACCTTAGATCTAAAAGAGCAGCTACAGCCTCCTCTATTTCAAAACATGGAAAGGGGAACAAACATTTTAATAAAGTGTCAATGTCATTAAAAAAAAAAAAAAGCTACTGTCAAGTATAAAGTGCAGGCACCTAGGCCTGCACAAACCAACAGAAACCTGTAGTCTGCACTGTAAAGCTGGCCATACACTGACTGTACACTCCAGCTAGTTAATCAAGAAATTCGCTCAGTGGGTGGCCTTGTTCGTCCACTTCCATCCAAAATCTTTCAACAAAAAAATTGAAGACACTTGATGAAAAATTGTTGGCCAAATAGTGACTGCATCTAATCAGATGGAGCCACTCTCTGAGTACTTTGACAGCTGGTTGGGCAGGTTGTCAAATACAATAGCGCAGTGGGTGATTCATCTATCCTTACTGTTTAGCGAGCATGGAGAAATATATATGTGTATGGTCAACTACACATCTATGTGTATGGTCATGCCCAAATTTTGAACTGTTCGGATAAGTAAAGGTTCAATACTTCTTTATAGCGTTGAAGCTTGGCCATCTTATACAATTTTATTCACATTCCGACGTGTATTGCTCCTTTTATGGCTTCCTTTGTGTAAAATACCTATAATTTCTGTGAGTCCCTTTGTTCTCCTATTTGAAACTAACCATGCAAGGCATAGAAAAATGTCCATCTTAGCATGGTCAGTTTTTTGGCTGTCCTCCAATAATCAGACTTCTGCTGACATGCCCCGCCCCCCTCCCCTGCATGACCACCCCTAGCTCTCTAAGCCACTTATGCAGCTGATAACAGAGATTATATGAATATATATATATATATATATATATATATATATATATATTATCTCACAAAAGTGAGTACACCCCTCACATTTTTGTAAATATTTTATTATATCTTTTCATGTGACAACACCTTCTGTTTGAGGATGCCCCACAGATGCTCAATAGGGTTTAGGTCTGGAGAGAGGCTTGGCCAGTCCATCACCTTTACCCTCAGCTTCTTTAGCAAGGCAGTGGTTGTCTTGGAGGTGTGTTTGGTGTTGTTATCATGATGGAATACTGCCCTGCAGCCCAGTCTCTTAGTGGAGAGGATCATGTTCTGCTTCAGTATGTCACAGTACATGTTGACATTCATGGTTCCCTCAATGAACTGTAGCTCTCCAGTGCTGGCAGCACTCATGCAGCCCCAGACCATGACACTCCCACCATCATGCTTGACTGTAGGCAAGACACACTTGTTGCCAACCACACAGGCTTGACACCATCTGAACCAAATAAGTTTATCTTGTTCTCATCAGACCACAGGACATGGTTCCAGTAATCCATGTCCTTAGTCCACTTGTCTTCAGCAAACTATTTTTGGGCTTTCGTGTGCATCTTTAGAAGAGGCTTCCTTCTGGGATGACAGCCATGCAGACCAATTTGATGCACTGTGCAGCGTATGTTCTGAGCACTGACAGGCTGACACCCCACCCCTTCAACCTCTGCATCAATGCTGGCAGCACTCATACGAAAAATTTCTCAAAGAAAACCTCTGGATTTGACGCTGAGTACATGCACTCAACTTCTTTGGTCGACCATGGCGAGGCCTGTTCTGAGTGGAACCTGTCCTGTTAAACCGCTGTATAGTCTTGGCCACCATGCTGCAGCTCAGTTTCAGGGTCTTGGTAATCTTCTTATAGCCTAAGCCATCTTTATGTAGAACAACAATTCTTTTTTTCAGATCCTCAGAGAGTTCTTTGCCATGAGGTGCCATGTTGAACTTCCAGTGACCAGTATGAGAAAGTGAGAGTGATAACAGCAAATTTAACACACCTGCTCCCCATTCACACCTGAGACCTTGTAACACTAACGAGCCACATGACACCAGGGAGGGAAAATAGCTAATAGGGCCCAATTTGGACATTTTCACTTAGAGGTGTACTCACTTTTGTTGCCAGCTGTTTAGACATTAATGGTGGTGTTGAGTTATTTTGAGGGGACAGCAAATTTACACTGTTGTACAAGCTGTACACTCACTATTTTACATTGTAGCAAAGTGTCATTTCTTCAGTGGTGTCACATGAAAAGTTATAATAAAATATTTAAAAAATGTGAGGGGTGTACTCACTTTTGTGAGATACTGTGTATACTGTATATATACACACACACACAAATGTTTTACCTTGCATTTCTATTTCAAACTGATTGGGTTGTTTTACAAGGTAAGGGTTAACATATACTTTAAGGTAAAAAAAGCTTCTGTTTTCAGACCCCCATATACTTTCCTGAGCCTGCTGTGCCCATGAGCAGTGCCTCTCTCCCCACTGCACATGGAGGCAGCAGCAGGAGTCATTAGCTCCGGCTGTGGTCAATCACAGCCTGTGAGGAGGGCCAAGCCATGCTGTGTCTGCCAATGGACACACAGAGCCCACCTCGGGATCAAGCCCACGCGAGTTATTGAGAGAGTAACTTTAAAGTATAATGTAGTCTATGGAAATGACAATTTTGAGAAGAAAAAACAATTTTGATATGGAAATAAAAAAACTCCTTGCACAACTGTTTATTTAGTTCCTTACAGTTCCCTTATTGCCCAGACAGGAAGCGAGGAACCCCCTCCCCCCTTCCCCAAAGGGGACCCAGACAGCAATAAAAACCTGAGATTCTAACCCTATTTTATTTATTGTGTGGTCTGTGTTCCAGTTGGGAAGCTTTCCTCTCACTTTCTGTTCTGCCCGACAAGCATCACCTGGACTAAAAGTGAGGGGAAACCCTAAAAGGGTCCAGACTGCAGGATTTTATTGCTGTCTCTATTCTGGTTGCAGAGATTTTCCCTCACTTCCTATTCTGTCTGGCAAAGAAAGACAGGATGTGGGAGGTGGGGAGAATCTCTCCAATGGTGATATGGATAGCAATAAAAGTATATGGAAGGTTCTAACCTTTTCCCACAATATCCAAAGCAAAAAAAAAACATTTGGAGTTAAAATTTTAACCAGAAAAAAAAGTAATGCAAAAAAGAAAAACATATCTATTCTTAAAAATGATTTCATGCTTGAGCATATTTGGGAATCACAGAAAATGCGCCTAATCCTAAAACTGAACTCCAGGAAAAAATCTTTATCACAGCATACTTACATTGGCGCAGCTTGGCATATCTCATACCTGAGTGTCTGCTGGAAAAGCTGACAATCATTGTGTTAATCAGTGTTACTACAGTAATAGCTGCAAACTTCCAGATCCTGCCTCCCCTTCTGCACACTGTTCTCTGATTGGACAAGGTGAAAAGGAGAGGAAGCAAAATCACAATCTCCACCTCGTCCAATCAGGGAACACCTTGTATTCATATAAAAAAATACAAGACAGTCCTTGAATGCCAGCAGTTCTGAGCGAGCGACCCACTGTGGTCAGTGTGCAGAGGGAAAGCTGCCCGCACAGAACCCAAGCATCACCCAGAAGATCACAGCTGTAATTGTACTATCACTAACTACTGCAGTGATTGGCAGCTTCTGCAGCAGGCCCATTAGGTATGAGATATGTATACTTACATTATGGCAAGCTGAACCACTGTAAGTATACAATAAAGATCATACCTGGATTTTAGCTTTATAGCAGAACTAAAACCACATTGTGGCAGGTGGGCTTTAGCCAAAATAAGCAAGTCTGCACATTACCTGCTGAAGGAACCCCTACTGCACTGGGACAGCTCTGATCTCTCTTGTTGCCACTGACATATTAACCCAGTCTTCTTCTGGGTTCGGTGGCTTCAGAACATCTTGCACATGTGCACATTAGTCTATTTATACATTTAAAAAATAAACAGCGGCCAAAACCAATCCACACGATTCTGTACTCCTACTCCTGAACCTCTCTGCTGCCTTTGATCACCCCTTCCTCCTCAAAAAACTACATGTCTTTGGTCTCCATGACTGTACACTTCGCTGGTTCTCTTCCTACTTATCCAACCGCTCCGTTAGCGTTTCTTATAACTCTACTTCCTCCTCTCCTCTTCCTTTCTCTGTTGGGGTCCCCCAGGGTTCTGTTCTTGGACCTCTTCTATTTTCAATCTACACCGCCTCCCTGGGTCAACTGATAGCCTCCCATGGCTTCCAATACCACCTCTACGCTGACGACACCCAAATCTATTTCTCTACCCCTCAGTTCACTCCCTCTATCTCCTCACGTATCACTAATTTACTATCAGATATATCAGTCTGGATGTCACACCACTTCCTCAAACTCAATCTATCCAAAACCGAACTTATAATTTTTCCTCCCCCATATGCCCCTTCCCCTGATCTCTCTGTCAAAATCGATGGCACAACCATAAGTCCATCCCCACATGCCAAGGTTCTAGGTGTAGTCCTAGACTCTGAACTCTCCTTCAAGCAACACATCCAATCACTGTCCAAATCCTGCCGCCTCAACCTCCGCAACATCTCCAAATACGCCCCTTTCTAACCAATGACACAACAAAGCTCTTAATTCACTCGCTTGTCATCTCTCGCCTCAACTACTGCAACTCCCTTCTCATTGGCTTACCTCTACATAGTCTATCACCTCTTCAATCTATCATGAATGCCGCTGCCAGACTCATCCACCTTACCAATCACTCTGTGTCTGCCACTCCTCTCTGTCAATCCCTCCACTGGCTTCCGCTCGGCCAAAGAATTAAATTCAAAATTCTAACAACTACATACAAAGCCATCCACAATTTCGCCCCCAGCTACATCACTAGCTTAGTCTCTAAATACCAACCTACTCGTTCTCTTCGTTCCTCTCAAGACCTCCTGCTCTCTAGCTCCCTCATCACCTCCTCCCATGCTCACCTCCAGGACTTTTCCAAAGCCTCTCCAATCCTATGGAATGCCCTACCCCAATCTGTCCGCTTATCTCCTACTTTATTAGCTTTTAGACGATCCCTGAAAACCCTTCTCTTCAGAGAAGCCTATCCTACCCACACCTAACAACTGTATTTTCATTTTTTGCATCAGCTCATCCCCCACAGTTATTACCTTTTGTTTCCACTTGACCCTCCCTTCTAGATTTTAAGCTCTAATGAGCAGTGCCCTCTGATCCCTCCTGTTTGGATTTGTATTGTAAGTGTACTGTCTGCCCTCATGTTGTAAAACGCTGCGCAAACTGTTGGCGCTATATAAATCCTGTATAATAATAATAATAATAATAAACAAGTCTACCTACCATCAATATTTCATACAAAGATCTGCTTTAAACCTCCTAAATAATATTTTTTTTCTGGAGGGTAAAAACTTCTGATTTCTACACTTGCTATGATGTAGCTTTGTTCACATATTTGTCTTTTTAAGGAAACAAAATGTGTTTTTGTATATCTTTTCTTTTTATTAAAATCAGGAATTAAAAATAAACAAGAGGAACACTCTGCTACCTTTCACTTATTCAGTTTCTCCTTACATAGTTAGACCGGTTGAAAAAAGACACAAGTCCAATAAGAATAAGTTCAAGCAATAAAAGAGAAAAGAAATGTTACAGTCTTATATACACAATCCTATACTCACAATTGATCCAGAGGAAGGCAAAAAACCCAGCAAAGCATGGTCAATTTGCTCCAGCAAGGGAAAAGATTCTTTCCTGATCCCCCAAGAGGCAATCAGTTATTCCCTGGATCCAGTTATATTATGTACATTTCGGAAATAATCCAGCCCTTTTTTTTAAAGCAATTTACTGAGCTGGCCAGAACCAGCTCTTGAGAGAGTATATTCCACATTTCTCACAGCTCTTATGCCGCGTACACACGGTCGGACTTTTCATCTACAAAAGTCCGCCGGACGCCGACGGACTAAAGCCGGCTGACAATCCGATCGTGTGTGGGCTTCCCCGGACTTTCAGCTGACTTTTCCAGCCGCAAATCTGACGGACTTTAGATTTGAAACATGCTTCAAATCTTTACGTCGTAACTACGCCGAACCCAGAAATCCGCTCGTCTTTATGCTAGTCCGATGGACAAAAACCCACGCTAGGCCAGCTATTGGCTACTGGCTATCAACTTCCTTATTTTAGTCCGATGTACGTCATCACGTACGAATCCGTCGGACTTTTGTGTGATCGTATGTAGGCAAGTCCGTTCTTTAGAAAGTCTGCCGCAAGTCCGCCAAAAGTCCGTTGAAAGTCTGTCGGACGGGCTGTCGGACTTTTGTAGCCGAAAAGTCCGAACGTGTGTACGCGGCATTACTGTGAAGAAGTCTTTCCTTATTTGGAGAATAAATCTCTTTTCCTCTAGACTTAAAGTGTTACTAAACCCACAACAGTAAAATCAGTCTGTATATGGAGTGAAGCATGCTTGTTATACTCACTGTTGAACCTAAGGGGTTAATCCTCCGCATTGTGTAAAAAAAGCTGTTTGATCCTGTATGCACAGATCCTCCCCTTCTTGCATTGCCCCCAAACATGTCCTGATAAGACAGAGTTAATGGAGTCAGGCTACACATTCTCAGTTTGGTGTGTATTGCTAGAGAGTTTTTTTTTTTCTTGGGGGGGGGGGTGCATGTGATCAGCACAGGGTCAATCAGCACTGTTCAGGCAGAGGGTCAGGGGTCCTGCAACCTGATAGGATAGCCAGTGCAGTATGAAAACTCCTCCTACAAGCTTTAACCAGGCACTGACAAAAGTTACAAGACTGCTATATACTCCTGATGAGAAAAGGTATTTTGCAGTTTATATGTTTGCACTATTGCACTTCCATGTTTTGTGCACTGTAGAACACCAGCTATAGTGAATGCAGGGTCCTGGGTTTAGTAATACTTTAAAAAGTGCCTCCTCTTGTCCTCTGTGATGACCTTAACCACTGTAACTGTAAATATACAGTGGCAAGGCAGCTCTCCTGCGCTGGATCATGTACCTAGTACATGATCCAGCACTTCTGCGTCTGGGGTGCACGCTGCCAGCCCGCTCCCACTGTGATTAGACATAGCAGGAGCTGATTGGCATGTGCAGCAGACTTGATGTCTGCCGGAACCAGCCGATGCTTCAGTACAGAGGCAAAATCGCAGTCTGCCTGTGTAAACAAGACAGGAAGTAAGGGAAAAGCTGCAAAGGGGCACAGACAGAAGTAAACATTTGATAGTGGTTTAAGTCTTCTGCTTCTTTATTAAAAAAAAAAACACGTCAGTGTTTCCCTTACTATCTGTCTGGTAAAACCATTGTTACTGGGATAGTCAGTGAAAGAGAAATCTTCTAAAGGAGCCCCAGATAGCAGTGAAACCCAACAAGGGTTCTATTCCTTTCATACTTTATCCAAAACTAAATAAAATGTTTTGGCTCTACATACACTTTGGGGATGATTTACTAAAACTGGAGAATGCAAAATCTGCTGCAGCTGTGCATGGTAAGCAATCAGCTTCTAACTTCAGCTTGTTCAATTAAAGTGATATTAAAGGCAGATTTAAAAAATATAACGGGGTTGGGTCACCATCACCATTCCAACACTACAAGGAATGCAGTAAGAAGTGTAAGAACACAATCAGGCGGACAAAAAAAATTACAAGAGACAAATAGTGGATGAGAGTAAAAACAAATCCAAAGAAATTTTTTAGATATATTAAAGGGGTTGTAAACCTTGTGGTTTTTCACCTTAATGCAGTCTATGCATTAAGGTGAAAAACCTTCTGTACTGCTGCAGCCCCCTAGCGCCCCCGTTTTACTTACCTGAACCCGGTTTTCTTCTCCTCGTGGACGAGCACACAGCTCTAGCTGGTGTCTTGTTTCCTGATTGGATAGATTGATAGCTGTGCAGCCATTGGCTCCCGCTGCTGTCAATCAAATCCAATGACGCAGTCGCCGGGGGGGCAGGGCCGAGTCCTGCTTTCTGTGTCAATAGACACATAAGCAGGACACGGACACGGGAGTGCACCCGCACCGGAGTCCACGAAGGAGAGCGCTTCTCCGACGGGACACTCGAGAAGAGGAGGAGCAAGGAAGGCCGTGGATGGACTCCAGAAGAGGAGGATCAGGGCCTCTCTGTGCATAACCAACAGCACAGCGGAGGTAAGTATGACATTTTTATTTGTTTGTTTTTTAACCACTTCCGGACCGCCCACCGTCATTTTACGTGATGACTTTGAAGGAGGATATCATTGTTATGGCAGCAGCTAGCTGCCATAACCCCGGTATGCTCTTCTTCAGCGGGCAGTCCGCTACAAGATAAAAGTGGTCTCTGTGGCGGATTCCCCGCAAGATCACTTTTATTGGCGGCGGGAGAGGGGGCCCCCCTCTCACCGCGATCCGGTGCCCTCCGCCGCTTCCTGGAGCCTTCAGCAGCCGCAGAGGCGATCGCGTCTGTCCCCTGACTGGGTATGGAGACAAGTGATGGGAAGATGGCCCCCACCTATCTCCATATCACTGCAGGGCGGAAGCGATGTCAAAACGTCACTTCCGCCCAAGGCTCTTAAAGGGCCATTTTTTTAAATTACAAAATTTTTTTTTATTTTTTTTTTATTGCATTTTAATGTAAATAAGAGATCTGAGGTCTTTTTGACCCCAGATCTCATATTTAAGAGGTCCTGTCATGCTTTTTTCTATTACAAGGGATGTTTACATTCCTTGTAATAGGAATAAAAGCAACACAATCTTTTTTTTTAAACAGTGTAAAAGGTAAAATAAATAAGAAAAAAAAAATGTAAACGCGCCCCGTCCCGTCAAGCTCGCGTGCAGAAGCGAACACATACATGACTGGCGCCCGCATATGGAAACGGTGTTCAAACCACACATGTGAAGTATCACTGCGATCAGTAGAGCGAGAGCAATAATTCTAGCCCTAGACCTCCTCTGTAACTTAAAACATGCAACCTGTAGAATTTTTTAAACATCACCTATGGAGATTTTTAAGGGTTAAATGTTTGTCACCGTTCCACGAGCGGGCGCAATTTTGAAGCATGACAAGTTGGGTATCAATTTACTTGGTGTAACATTATCTTTCATAATATAAAAAAAAAAAATTGGGCTAACTTTACTGTTGACTTATTTTTTAATTAAAAAAAGTGTATTTTTTCCAAAAAAAGTGCGCTTGTAATGCCCTGTACACACGACCGGTTTTGCTGTCGGAATAAACTCCGAAGGTTTCTCCGACGGAACTCAGACGGAATTCCATTCAAGTGGTCTTGCCTACACACGGTCAAACCAAAGTCTGACCAAAGTCCGACCGTCAAGAACGTGGTGACATACAACACGTACAACGGGACTAGAAAAAAGAAGTTCAATAGCCAGTAGCCAATAGCGTCTCGTACTTGCTTCAGAGCATGCATCGTTTTTGTTCCATCGAAACAGCATACAGACGAGCGGTTTTCCCGATAGGAATTGGTTCCGTCGGAAATATTTAGAACATGTTTTATTTCTAGGTCCGGTCCGTCAGAATTTTCTAAAAAAAATGTCCGATGAGGCAAACACACAATCGGAATATACGATGAAAAGCTTCCGTCTTACTTTTTCTGTCGGACATTCCGCTCGTGTGTACACAGCATTAGACCGCTGCGCAAATACCGTGTGACAGAAAGTATTGCAACGACCGCCATTTTATTCTCTAGGGTGTTAGAAAAATTATGTATAATGTTTGGGGGTTCTAAGTTATTTTCTAGCAAAAAAAAAATGTTTTTAACTTGTAAGCAACAAATCTCAGAAAGATGCTCGGTCTTTAAAGTGGAGTTCCACCCAAAAATGGAACTTCCACTTTTTGGATTCCTCCCCCCCTCCGGTGTCACATTTGGCACCTTTCAGGGGGGAGGAGGGAGCAGATACCTGTCTAATACAAGTATTTGCTCCTACTTCCTGGCATAGCTCACCGCGGCACTTGCAGTGACCTATGCCACTTCCGGCGCCTACCCCGTCCTCCCCCGCTGTATTCTGTGAGACACAGAACACAGCAGGGACCTGAGAGGACGTGCAGCGCGACTCGCGCATGCGCAGTAGGGAACCAGGAAGTGAAGCCGCACGGCTTCACTTCCTTATTCCCTCACCGAGGATGGCGGTGGCAGCAGCCAAGAGCCGAAGGACGGATCGGCTTCGGCTACCGACATCGCGGGCTCCCTGGACAGGTAAGTGTCCATATATTAAAAGTCAGCAGCTGCAGTATTTGTAGCTGCTGGCTTTTAAAATTTTTTTTTCAGTGGACCTCCACTTTAAGTGGTTAAACTGAACCTTTACAAAATCAAAGCACATTGCCCACATAAAAGATGAGGATGGGAGGATGGTTACAGATGACACAGAGAAGGCAACTGTACTAAATACCTTCTTCTCCTCAGTTTTTAAGCAGGAAAAGGAGGGGTATACCGACCGCAAAAGTACTGTTAGTGATGCAACACAGGACGTACCCTGGTGGCTAACAGAGGCCGGAGTCAAGGAAAGACTTAATAAACTTAATACAAATAAATCACCAGCACCAGATGGCTTACACTCGAGAGTCCTCAGAGAACTCAGTTAGGTTATAGCCAGACCATTGTTCCTAATCTTTGCGGACAGCATACTGACGGGAATGGTACCAGCTGATTGGATAAAAGCCATGGTGATACCAATATTCAAAAAACGGCAGAGGCATATTCAAGGGGACTAACTACAGGTCAGTAAGCCTAACATCAATAGTGGGTAAATTATTGGAGGGGATGATAAGGGACTATAACCAAAAATTTACGGAGGAAAAGAATATCATTAGTAGTAATCAGCATGGGTTTTTGAAAGGTCGTTCCTGCCAGACCATCTGCTAACATTCTATGAGGAAGTTAGCTGCCATCTAGACAGGGGATGGCATGTGGATTTAGTGTATCTAGATTTTGCAAAAGTATTTGATACAGTCCCCCATAAATGCTTAATTTAAAAGCTGAGGTCTACAGGCATGGACCATAACGTTTGTGCTTGGGTAAAAAACTGGTTACAGGGATGTGTCCAAAGGGTGGTGATGAACAACATGTACTCAGACTGGTCTGGAGTGGTGCGTGGGGTACCTCAAGGTTCTGTCTCGGGACCAATTCTATTCAATTTATTCATAGATGATATAGAGCAGGGGTCCTCAAACTTTTTAGACAGGGGGCCAGTTCACAGTCCCTCAGACTGTTGGGGGGCCGCACTATAGTTTAAAAAAAATATGAACTAATTCCTATGCACACATCTTATTTGTAGTGCAAAAAAAAAAACAGGAAAAAACAGTACAATATTTAAAATAAAGAACAATTGTAATCAATATGAATTTATCAGTATTTCAAAGACTCCCCTCATTACAGAACCACTCCCAATCACAGACCCCCCCCTCCCCATCACAGACTCACCCCATAACAAAGCCCCCCCATGACAGATCCCCCCATCACAAAGCCCCCAACACAAACTCCTCTCCATCACAAAGCCCCACATAACAGATTCCCCCCATAACAGACTCCCCCATATCACATACTTCCCCCATCACAGATAACCCCATAACAGACGTCCCATCAAAGACTTTCCCCATAACAGACTCCGCCATCACAGATCCCCCCCAATCACAGACTCCCCCCCATATCACAGACTCCCCCCCCATATCACAGACTCCCCCGTATCACAGATCCCCTCATCACAGATCCCCCATAACAGAGCCCCCCATCAAAGATCCCCCATATCAGATCCCCCCATATCACAGATCCCCCCATATCACAGATCCCCCCCATATCACAGATCCCCCCCCATATCACAGATCCCCCCATATTAGATCCCCCCCCATATCACAGATCCCCCCATATCAGATCCCCCCCATATCACAGATCCCCCATATCAGACTCCCCCATCACAGATCCCCCCATATCATATCCCCCCATATCATATCCCCCCATCACAGAGCCCCCCGTATCACAGATCCCCCATCACAGATCCCCCCATCACAGATCCCCCGTAACAGATCCCCCCATATCACAGATCCCCCCATATCAGACCCCCCCCATATCACAGATCCCCCCCCATATCACAGATCCCCCCCCATATCACAGATCCCCCATATCATATCCCCCCATATCATATCCCCCCATCACAGATCCCCCATCACAGATTCCCCCATATCAGACTCCCCCATCACAGAGCACCCCATATCACAGATCCCCCCATATCACAGATCCCCCCCATATCAGACTCCCCCATATCAGACTCCCCCCATATCAGACTCCCCCCATATCAGATCCCCCCCATCACAGATCCCCCCATATCACAGATCCCCCCCCATATCACAGATCCCCCCCATATCACAGATCCCCCCATATTAGATCCCCCCCATATCACAGATCCCCCCATATCAGATCCCCCCCATATCACAGATCCCCCATATCAGACTCCCCCAGCACAGATCCCCCCATATCATATCCCCCCATATCATATCCCCCATCACAGATCCCCCATCACAGATCCCCCGTAACAGATCCCCCCATATCACAGATCCCCCCATATCACAGATCCCCCCATATCAGACCCCCCCCATATCACAGATCCCCCCCCATATCACAGATCCCCCATATCAGATCCCCCCATATCATATCCCCCCATATCATATTCCCCCATCACAGATCCCCCCATCACAGATCCCCCATCACAGATCCCCCCATATCAGACTCCCCCATCACAGAGCACCCCAATCACAGACTCCCCCCCATATCACAGACTCCCCCCCCCCATATCACAGACTCCCCCGTATCACAGATCCCCCCATCACAGATCCCCCATAACAGAGCCCCCCATCAAAGATCCCCCATATCAGATCCCCCCATATCACAGATCCCCCCATATCACAGATCCCCCCCATATCACAGATCCCCCCCCATATCACAGATCCCCCCATATTAGATCCCCCCCCCATATCACAGATCCCCCCATATCAGATCCCCCCCATATCACAGATCCCCCATATCAGACTCCCCCATCACAGATCCCCCCATATCATATCCCCTCATATCATATCCCCCCATCACAGAGCCCCCCGTATCACAGATCCCCCATCACAGATCCCCCCATCACAGATCCCCCGTAACAGATCCCCCCATATCACAGATCCCCCCATATCAGACCCCCCCCATATCATAGATCCCCCCCCCCCATATCACAGATCCCCCCCCATATCACAGATCCCCCATATCAGATCCCCCCATATCATATCCCCCCATATCATATCCCCCCATCACAGATCCCCCCATCACAGATCCCCCATCACAGATCCCCCCATATCAGACTCCCCCATCACAGAGCACCCCATATCACAGATCCCCCCATATCACAGATCCCCCCCATATCAGACTCCCCCATATCAGACTCCCCCCATATCAGACTCCCCCCATATCAGATCCCCCCCATCACAGATCCCCCCATATCACAGATTCCCCCCCCATATCACAGATCCCCCCCATATCACAGATCCCCCCCCATATCAGACTCCCCCCCATATCAGACCCCCCCATATCAGACTCCCCCCCATATCAGACTCCCCCCCATATCAGACTCCCCATGACAGATCCCCCCATATCAGAGCCCCCCATATCAAACTCCCCCATATCAGACTCCCCCATATCAGACTCCCCCATATCAGACTCCCCCATCACAGATCCCCCCCATATCAGACTCCCCCATATCAGACTCCCCCATCACAGATCCCCCCATATCACAGTTCCCCCCATATCACAGTTCCCCCCATATCAGACTGCCTCCTATCACAGATGCCCCCCATCACAGACTCCCCTCATCAATATTACACTGCCGCCCCTTCTATAATATCACAGCACTCCCACTCCCCTCTGTTACCTGTATCACACAAGACACGAAGCATGGTAGGTCCAGACAAAGGGCGGGACTTTGCAAGTGAAAGGCAGGTGATTGATTCCTGGGACCGCCCTGATGCCTAGTAACCAATCACCTGCTTCTTAACACAAAAGGTCCTTTGTCCAGACCTGTCATGTTTCCCGTCCTGTGTGATAAAAGTAGCAGAGGGCAGGGGGAGTGCTGCGATGTTAAAGGGGCAGTCCGCGGGCCGGATAAAAAACGCTGGAGGGCCGGATTCGGCCCGCGGGCCGTAGTTTGAGGACCCCTGATATAGAGGATGGGATAAATAGCTCAATCTCAGTTTTTGCTGACGGCACAAAGATAAGCAGGGCAATGACGTCACATCAGGATATGGAAATTTTACAGAATGACCTGAGCAAAATAATGGAGTGGGCAACCCCATGGTAAATGAGGTTTAATGCAGAGAAATGTAAAGTAATGCACTTGGGGGCAAAAAACATAAAGGCAAACTACTCACTAGGGGGTGAGCCGCTGGGGGAATCAATAATGGTGAGAGAACTGGGGGTCCTAGTAGATGACAGACTGAACAATAGCATGCAATGTCAAGCTGCAGCTACCAAAGCCGGCAGAATATTAGCATTAGGATGTGCATCTTAAAAAGCACAATGTACAGGGATATGGGAAATAATTATAGACACTGACACATGTGCACCTTCACAGGTTGAACTGGATGTCTTTATTCAAACCTTACCTACTGCTCTGTGTGTCCATTCACACATGGAGCGCAGTTCTGCCCTAGCCCCGCTCTCTCCTCTTTGGCTCACTGGCTGTAATTGACAGTAGCAGGAGCCAATGGCTCCCACTGCTGTCTCATCCAATGAGGAGGAAGAGATCCAGGAGAGCCGCTGCTCTTGTGCACATCGATGGATCAAGATGGGGCTCAGGTAAGTATAAGGGGGGCTGCCACACACAGAAGGTTTTTTACCTTCATACATAGAATGCATAAAGGTAAAAAAACTTCACGGCTGCATTCAAACCTGAGCCTTTCGTTTTCAGGCAGAAAGTCGTGCATTTTTACTGTGATTTGCTGCAATTTTGCAGCGTTTTGTATAGGTCAAAAGATCACCAATGTAAAAAGCAGACAAACGCCTGTAATCTGCCCAAAAAGAAGCTCATGTACTTTTTTGAGCTTCAGGCGTTTTGCTTCAGGTGACAAAACGCTCAGATGTGAACAGGTGCCATTGAAATGAATGGGATTTTGCTTGTTGGGCACTTTTTGGGCGTTTTATGAGCTGAAAACGCTCAGGTGTGAATGCAGCCTAAGCATTTACAACCCCTTTAAGCTTTGACAAAAAAACAGCTTCATAACAAGACCAGAGTGGCCGAAATGGAAGAGCATGCACCCTATATTCGTTGTAAAACAAAGAAGTACAAAAATAAAACTGTAACAAGAACGTTACCATTGTCTTTTTAATCACTTAGCCTGGGAAAGGGGCCATGCTATTTAAGTTTGTACATGTAAAACTGTGCTTTTGACTTTATTGTAAGTTTTTTTTTTTAAATAGGGTATTTAAAAATAAGAAGCTTGGCCAGATATATACAGTATCTCACAAAAGTGAGTACACCCCTCACACCCCTCACATTTTTGTAAATATTTTATTATATCTTTTCATGTGACAACACTGAAGAAATAACACTTTGCTACAATGTAAAGTAGTGAGTGTACAGCTTGAGTCCCTCCATACTAAAGGAGAGCCAGGAACGTACACAGCAGGTTCCGGCAGGGGCTAGCACAGAGGCGGGTGGAGACAAAGAGGTGCAGGCACTAGCAAAGAGTAGATGGGTGACAGTCAGGAGGGGTAGAGGGGGAAGTGCCAGGGAGGCCGATCCAGGACTGGAGCATCCCAATAAGTACGCTCCATTGAGTGACATTGGTGAAACCAGTCAGGGACCAGCACTGCTGGAGCTGAGGGACTCTCCTAGCTGCCAGGGGAAGAACTCCTCCAGTGAGAGTGGGGGGGCAGCAAAGGGAAAGGAAAGACAGATTCTGGTGGTAGGGGACTCAATTCTTAGAAGGACAGAGAGGGCAATCTGTAACCAAGACCTGAAGCGCCGAACAGTATGCCGTCTACCGGGCGCTCGGGTTCGGCACATCACGGATCTTGTGGACAGATTACTGGGAGGGGCTGGGGAAGACCCGGCTGTCATGGTGCACGTTGGCACCAATGACAAAGTCAGAGGCAGAAGGAGTGTCCTAAAGAACGATTTTAGGGACTTAGGAGCTAAATTGAGGAAAAGGACCTCCAAGGTAGTATTCTCAGGAATACTACCGGTACATCGAGCCACACCAGAAAGGCAGAGGGAGATTAGGGAAGTAAACAAGTGGCTGAAGAGCTGGTGTAGTAAGGAGGGGTTTGGGTTCCTGGAGGACTGGGCCGACTTCTCAGTCGGTAACCGGTACTATAGAAGGGACGGACTGCACCTAAATGAGGAGGGCGCAGATCTGCTGGGAATGAAGATGGCCAAAAAGTTAGAGGGGTTTTTAAACTAGGCGATGGGGGGGAGGGTCCAGAGACAGAGATAGCCAGCGCGGAAGATATTCCAGAGGGTAGTATTGGGGGCATTAGTGGTAGGTTAACCAAAGCACAAAAACACAAGGTGAGTATAGTAGCAAGTCCTAGTTGCAATCTCGAAACACCCAATACGAGGACAATATGCGACCGGTCTAAACTATGTGGCATGTTCACCAATGCCAGGAGCATGGCGGACAAGATGGGTGAACTAGAGATACTGTTGTACAAGGAGGATTTGGATTTTGTGGGAATTTCAGAGACCTGGTTCAACAGCTCTCATGATTGGCTGGCAAACATTTAAGGGTATACCCTATACCGCAAGGATAGAGAGGGTAAAAAAGGGGGAGGGGTATGCCTATATATCAAGAATAATGTACAAGCGAATGTGAGAGATGACATCACTGAGGGAGCTAGAGAGGAGGTGGAATCCTTATGGGTAGAGCTCCAAAGGGATGAAGCTAAGGGGAAAATAATACTGGGAGTATGCTATAGGTCCCCTAACATGAGGAAGGAAGTGGAGACGGATCTCCTATCAAAAATTGGATTAGCAGCAAGGATGGGAAGTGTTATCATAATGGGGGATTTTAATTATCCAGACATAGACTGGGCAGAGGTAACCGCGCATTCATTTAAGGCTTGCCAGTTCCTTAATGTCTTGCAGGACAATTTTATGGGTCAGATGGTAGACGCACCAACTAGAAATAATACATTACTGGATCTACTGATTACCAACAATACAGACCTGATCACGGATGTGGAAATACGGGGCAATTTAGGTAACAGCAATCACAGGTCAATTAGTTTCAGTATAAATCACACAAATAGGAAACATGAAGGGAACACAAAGACACTGAATTTCAAAAGAGCCAACTTCCCTAAACTACAAACCTTGCTAAAAGGCATAAATTGGGATAAAATATTAGGAACAAAGCATACGGAGGAGAGATGGGTTTGCTTTAAGAGCATATTAAATAAGGGCATTAGCCAATGTATCCCACTGGGTAATAAATTTAAAAGAGCGAACAATAATCCTGGATGGCTTAACTCCAATGTAAAAATGCATATAAAAGCAAAGGAGAAGGCCTTCAAAAAATACAAGGTTGAGGGATCATCCTCAGCATTCAGACTTTATAAAGAATGCAACAAGAAATGTAAGGGTGCAATTAGGACGGCTAAGATAGAACATGAAAGACACATAGCGGAGGAGAGCAAAAAAAATCCCAAGAAAATTCTTTAAGTATGTAAACAGTAAAAAAGGGAGGACAGACCATATTGGCCCCATAAAGAATGAGGAAGGACATCTGGTTACAAAGGATGGGGAGATGGCGAAGGTATTGAATTTATTCTTCTCCTCAGTCTTCACAAGTGAATCGGGGGGCTTCAGTAACCTAAGCTGCAGTGTTTATCCTCATGACACAACACAGGAAGCACCTCCATGGTTAACAGAGGACAGAATTAAAATCAGACTTGAGAAACTTAAAGCGGGAGTCCACCTATCTATCGTTTTTTTTTTTTTGGAGTTCATTCACAAACTTTTCTTCTCATGATTATCTACTCACATGTTCTGTGTAATAAGTCCGCCTGTGTCCGATTTCGTTGTAAAGAATAACTTATAAAATTCACTGAAGGCGCTTTCCATCTTCATTGTGGGCATTTGAAGCCCACAAGCATGTATTTCCTGGATGCGGTGAATGCTGGGAGCAGAGATGTTGTGATGACGCTGTTGCACAATGCATGCTGGGAAGCCTGAGACTAGCTCCCAGGGACTGTGGGAGGTCTGGGAGAGGCTAGAAACACGCCTACTCCCATGGGAGGAAAACCAGGAAGTGCAAAGAAGATTAGAAAAAAAAAGGTAATTACGGCGATTTCAATTTTTTTACACAGCATGTCAGCATCTAGGCAAGGAAGAGAATGCATAGAGATAATGTTCAAAATTTGGGTGGAACCCCGCTTTAACATTAATAAATCACCGGGAGCAGATGGCTTGCATCCGAGGGTACTTAGGGAACTCAGTCAAGTGATTGTCAGACCGTTGTTCCTAATTTTTACAGTCTATTGACTGGAATGGTACCAACTGATTGGAGAAAAGCCAATGTAGCACCAATATTTAAAAAGGGCCCAAAATACATCCCTGGGAATTACAGACCAGTTAGCCTAACATCAATAGTATGTAAACTCTTGGAGGGGATGATAAGGGACTATATACAAGATTTTAGTAATAAGAACGATATCATTAGCAGTAATCAGCATGGATTCATGAAGAATCGTTCTTGCCAAACCAATCTATTAACCTTCTATGAGGAGGTGAGTTGCCATCTAGATAAAGGAAGGCCCATAGACGTGGTGTATCTGGATTTTGCAAAAGCATTTGACACAGTTCCCCATAAACGTTTACTGTGCAAAATAAGGTGCGTTGGCATGGACCATAGGGTGAGTACATGGATTGAAAACTGGCTACAAGGGCGAGTTCAGAGGGTGGTGATAAATGGGGAGTACTCAGAATGGTCAGGGGTGGGTAGTGGGGTTCCCCAGGGTTCTGTGCTGGGACCAATCCTATTTAATTTGTTTATAAACGACCTGGAGGATGGGATAAACAGTTCAATCTCTGTATTCGCAGACGATACTAAGCTAAGCAGGGCAATAACTTCTCCGCAGGATGTGGAAACCTTGCAAAAAGACCTGAACAAATTAATGGGGTGGGCGACTACATGGCAAATGAGGTTCAATGTAGAAAAATGTAAAATAATGCATTTGGGTGGCAAAAATATGAATGCAATCTATACACTGGGGGGAGAACCTCTGGGGGAATCTAGGATGGAAAAGGACCTGGGGGTCCTAGTAGATGATAGGCTCAGCAATCGCATGCAATGCCAAGCTGCTGCTAATAAAGCAAACAGAATATTGGCATGCATTAAAAGGGGGATCAACTCCAGAGATAAAAAGATAATTCTCCCACTCTACAAGGCTCTGGTCTGGCCACACCTGGAGTATGCTGTCCAGTTCTGGGCACCAGTCCTCAGGAAGGATGTACTGGAAATGGAGCGAGTACAAAGAAGGGCAACAAAGCTAATAAAGGGTCTGGAGGATCTTAGTTATGAGTAAAGGTTGCAAGCACTGAACTTATTCTCTCTGGAGAAGAGACGCTTGAGAGGGGATATGATTTCAATTTACAAATACTGTACTGGTGACCCCACAATAGGGATAAAACTTTTTCGCAGAAGAGAGTTTAATAAGACTCGTGGCCACTCATTACAATTAGAAGAAAAGAGGTTTAACCTTAAACTACGTAGAGGGTTCTTTACTGTAAGAGCGGCAAGGATGTGGAATTCCCTTCCACAGGCGGTGGTCTCAGCGGGGAGCATTGATAGCTTCAAGAAACTATTAGATAATCACCTGAATGACCGCAACATACAGGGATATACAATGTAATACTGACACATAATCACACACATAGGTTGGACTTGATGGACTTGTGTCTTTTTTCAACCTCACCTACTATGTAACTATGTAACTATGTATAACAGTGTAAATTTGCTGTCCCCTCAAAATAACTCAAAACACAGTCAATAATGTCTAAACCACTGGCAACACAAGTGAATACACCCCTAAGTGAAAATGTCCAAATTGGGCCCAATTAGCCATTTTCCCTCCCCGGTGTCATGTGACTCATTAGTGTTACAAGGTCTCAGGTGTGAATGGGGAGCAGGTGTGTTAAATTTGGTGTTATTGCTCTCACACTCTCATACTGGTCACCGGAAGTTCAACATGGCACCTCGTGGCAAAGAACTCTCTGAGGATCTGAAAAAAATAATTGTTGCTCTACATAAAGATGACCTAGACTATAAGATTGCCAAGACCCTGAAACTGAGCTGCAGCATGGTGGCCAAGACTATACAGCGGTTTAACAGGACAGGTTCCACTCAGAACAGGCCTTGCCATGGTCGACCAAAGAAGTTGAGTACACGTGCTCAGCATCATATCCAGAGGTTGTCTTTGGGAAATAAACGTATGAGTGCTGCCAGCATTGCTGCAGAGGTTTAAGGGGTGGGGGGGGGGGGGGGGTCAGCCTGTCAGTGCTCAGACCATATGCTGCACACTGCATCAAATTGGTCTGCATGGCTGTCATCCCAGAAGGAAGCCTCTTCTAAAGATGATACACATGAAAGCCTGCAAACAGTTTGCTGAAGACAAGCAGACTAAGGACATGGATTACTGGAACCATGTCCTGTGGTCTGATGAGACCAAGATAAACTTATTTGGTTCCAATGGTGTCAAGCGTGTGTGGCAGCAACCAGGTGAGGAGTACAAAGACAAGTGTGTCTTGCCTATAGTCAAGCATGGTGGTGGGAGTGTCATGGTCTGGGGCTGCATGAGTGCTGCCTGTGTTCTATCAAGAAATTCCCGCTATCGAGAAGTGCCCGGGACGAACAGCGCATGTGTCGCGCATGCTCCGTACGGAACAGCACAACAGCTGAGTTTACGAGCAGCTGTTGTGTCGGCGAGACGGCGCCTGCACACAACAGCCAACGGAAGAAATGTTTCTGTCAGATTGTGCCTTGCGCTGGCGAGGCGCGTTCATGTCGGTGAGGGGCGGATTAGTACATGATGGGGTGGATTATTCAATGATGGGCAGTGCTGCAAAACACATTTTTCTGCTATTCTTCCTGGATGCTCGCGGCGCTTGTTTAGTCAACTGAAGGGTGCATTTTTCTATCTGAAAAATATGTGTTTTACAGCACTGGCCTTCATTTAAAAATCCGCCCCGATCTTGTACTAATCTGCCCCTCACCGACATGAACATGCCTTGCCAGCGCGAGGCACAATCTGACATAAAATTTTCTTCCGCCAGCTATTGTGTGCAGGCGCCGTCTCAACAGATGACCGTGAAGTCAGCTGTTGTGCTGTTCCGTACGGTGCATGCGCAGTACATCCCAGGTATGTCTCGATAGAGGCACTATCCGACAGAACACCGGCACTGGGGAGCCATGAATGCCAACATGTACTGTGACATACTGAAGCAGAGCATGATCCCCTCCCTTCAGAGACTGGGCTGCAGGGCAGTATTCCAACATGATAACAACTCCAAACACACCTCCAAGACGACCACTGCCTTGCTAAAGAAACTGAGGGTAAAGGTGATGGACTGGTCTCCAGACCTAAACCTAATTGAGCATCTGTGGGGCATCTTTAAACGGAAGGTGGGGGAGTGAGAGGTCTCTAACATCCACCAGCTCCGTGATGTCATCATGGAGGAGTGGAAAAGGACTCCAGTGGCAACCTGTGAAGCTCTGGTGAACTCCATGCCCAAGAGGGTTAATGCGGTGCTGGAAAATAATGGTGGCCATACAAAATATTGACATTTTGGGCCCAATTTGGACATTTTTACTTGGGGGTTTACTCACTTTTGTTGTCAGCGGTTTAGTCATTAATGGCTGTGTTTTGAGTTATTTTGAGGGGACAGCAAATTTACACTGTTATACAAGCTGTACACTCACTACTTTACATTGTAGCAAAGTGTCATTCCTTCAGTGTTGTCACATGAAAAGATATAATAAAATATTTACAAAAATGTGAGGGGTGTACTCACTTTTGTGAGATACTGTAGCTATTGACTCTACGCATTACATGTTTTGTCTCGCAAGGTGTGGTTGCACTATTTTATATTTCTCAGCAACACTTGCGCTTTTGTAATGCACTTTCCGGCACAGTTCCTTCAAATATCTGCTTATGCCATCACATTAAATCTAATTGGTTACTAAAGGTAGCCTTCCTTTTCCTCCATTTTTTACAATAAGTCATGTTGAGTACAATCTTACATAATAAAGAAAAACACAGCCCTGCAGAATTTCAGGAAACACAGAGTCAATATTTATGAATGGTTTCATACGCTAAAAAAACATATTTGTATATTTTGCTATTGGTGGCTTCCATTGCAAAATGTGCTTTTAGTTTTGATTTTTCTGGGTGTTAGCCAAGCTGACAGCTGTCACCTGGACATTAGCAGTAAATGTCTCCCGGGTGGCTTAGTCTTTGGGGTAACATTCGGTCCCAGTTCTATGACATAGGACGATAAGCTGACAGCTCTCCAAACATAAATAGTAAAAATGCTGATGAAAGGGAAAACTGCAGTAGTAACTTTCTTTGGGGCTCAGGTGCTGCCTATTGAAAGTGTTGATTTAATAAAGAAATCTGTAACATGATGGCTGGCTGCAGTCATGTTTTAGTTTATTTACTATACCTCAGTCTCTGCCTCAGTGCAGCTTTCAGTCAAATTACAACACATATTTCCATAATGTATAGATAATTATATTTTGCCGTTTATATTACCCACAGCTCCATAAATATGGGTGCCAAAATATTCAAATGGCAAGTGCACCTCTCAGGCATCAGGAGGACACTGAGCTAAAGAGCTACATCTCAATAGAAGGGACATTGTGGAGAACTTTTCCCTAATCTTTCCTTATTTTATTTTTCCACAGACTGAATGAAAAAAAAAAAAAACTTGATTGGTTGATATGGGCAAAACATAACCACTTCTGTAGGAGTTTCTTTACTCCAGGTTTTAGGTCAATTCAAAAACATTAGCAATAATGCAAAAGCATAATTTACATGTTTTGGACATGTCCACTGATACAGGCTTTTTGGTCTAGGGCCACTCATTTTATTTCTTCCCTGACCACAATTCTAATTCCTATGAAAATTGGATTCCGTTTATTAGGGCTGGTCGACTCCTTGGCCGTTCATCGGGCAACTAAGACCTTTCTTGGCCTGCTACTTGTCTTAAAATGGAAATCAGCCGATGACTAACATTTCTCATGGATGCCCAAATAAATTCAATAAAGTGTGGGACCTTTGGCTCGATTTATCTTCTACGATTGAGACATAGATAGCCTTGCAGTCTACCTGAGGAATCCAGACTTTTAGGGAATATTGACAGTTTTTCTGTACCCACTACATGCTAATTTGCTGTTGGGAGCTGCATGGTTTGTCTTGAGTTCCCTTTTCCTCTCAAGCAAGTTATGGTGTCTGCAACCGTTGTTTTAGTTTATTACTATTATTATTATGGCAAGACATTAGTGGTGGGATCGCTGTACCTGATCCTGGGTACAACACACTGCTGCCCTTACAAAGGGTCTCACGTTGCTTGGTCTTTTCTTTTTCGTTTATTTTACATTATGGAGAATGCAGCAGCAGTGAGTCTCAGAGGCTGGATGAAGCAGAGAGAATTCTTATGCCGCATACACACGATCGGACTTTCTGGCATACTTGGTCCGGCACACTTTCCGACGGACTTTGTCCGCCAGGTGCGCCGGACTTTAAAACGGACGGACTTGCCCACACATGACCGGACTTTCCGGCGGGCTAAATCCGCCCGTCTTTCCGACGGACTTTCGCCGGAGTTACGGCGGACTTTCGGAATGAACGGACTTGCCCACACATGGACAAGTCCGTTCATTTCGAACGTGACTCAGGTACAACAGGACTAGAAAAGGAAGTCAATCTTGCCGCTTTTATCGGCGACATTGACACCTTGCGAGCCCCGTCGTGGGTCATACCAGGCCCTTAGGTCTGGTATGGGTTATAAAGGGAAGCCCCTACGCCGAAAAAACGGCGTGGGGTCCCCCCTAAAATCCATACCAGACCCCGATCCGAGCACGCAGCCCAGCCGGTCAGGAAAGGGGTTGGGGACGAGCGAACGCCCCCCCTCCTGAACCGTACCAGGCCGCATGCCCTCAACATGGGGGGGTGCTCTGGGGGAGGGGGGCCCCCCCACCCCAAAGCACCTTGTCCCCATGTTGAGGGCATGTGGCCTGGCCGTTGGTTGTCGGGGTCTGCGGGCGGGGGGAATATAATATAATAAGAGGGCCCCCAGATCCCGGTCCCCCACCCTATGTGAATGAGTATGGGGTACATGGTACCCCTACCCATTCACCTAGGGAAAAAGTGTCAATAATAAAACACACTACACAAGTTTTTTAAATAATTTATTAAACAGCTCCGGGGGGGTCTTCCTCCGGCTTCGGGGGTCTTCTCCCGGCTTCGGGGGTCCCTCCGGTTCCTCTTCTCCCGGCGTCCGGTTGGTTCTTCTCCGCTCCCTCCAGCCTCTTCTCCCGGTGTTCCAGTTCTTCGGCCGGCTCCTCCGCTGTCTTCAGGACTGCTCTCTGAGCGCTCCGTTGTGACTTATATAGGCGGAGACCCCGCCCCCTTATGATGTCACGGTCCCTGGGCATGCTGGGACTGTGACGTTTTAGGGGGCGTGGTCACCGGGTGATGCTGACCTGCAGATTTGTTGGCTGCACATCCATGATGCGAATGTTGATGGGGACAAGGGCCTCTTCCCCACACCCCTGGCAGGTGGTTGGGGAGAAAGGGATTATCGGCATCTAGAAGGCCCCTTTAATGCGGGTAGACAGTAGGAGCCAGCAACAGATGTTTTCCGGGTCTGTGGCGGTGTTCTTTGTGATTGACGCTGGATCTACACCGGGGGGGCGTTGTTTTTTTAATAAAGGACTTGTCAAAAACTGTCTCTGCGTTTTAATTTTTTTTTACACTTTTTTTGGTGAATGAGTAGGTTTACATGGGGGGGGTGGGATCTGGGGGCCCCCTTCGTTAAAGGGGTCTTCCAGATTCCGATAAGCCCCCCTGCCCACAAACCCCCACAACCACTGGCCAGGTTTGTGGGGAAGAGGCCCTTGTCTCCATTAACATGGGGACAAGGTGCACCCCCCCTTACCCTTTGCCAGGGTGCATGCTCGGATAAGGATCTGGTATGGATTTGGGAGGCCCCCCTCATCTTTTTTTTATTATGGTGTGGGTTTCCTCGCAAAATCCATGCCAAACCCAAAAAGCCTGGTATGGATTGGGGGGGACACCCACGCTGTTTTTTCCGGCAATACTTTAGTAACGGTTGTAATGCATTTGGCGGCCAGCTTCCCGCTCAGAGAGAGAGAAAGAGACTGCCTTTATTTCTTTTGGTCTAGGTGTTGTTGAAACACAGTGAGACCAATCAAGCTCCCTTAAATCTTGCAAGTAATTAAAAACCTAAATGGGTCAGGTTTGAGGGTTAACCTGCAGATTAACCTGGCTGATCTGTTGAAATGAACTTAAGCCTCGTACACACTATCGGATTGTTGGCCAACAGAGCATCAGACTTTTGTCAAAAGGGCGTGTGCCTGGATCTTGTCTTGCATACTAACGACACACAATTGTTGGCCAACAAACACAAACGTAGTGACGTACTATGTGGAATTTCAGCTCTTGAGCGCCAATCTTTGGGCACCTTCTGCTAATGTCGTGTTTGGTGAGCAATGATTTCGAGCATGCGCTTTTGTACTTTGGATTTTTGTGTGACGGACTTGTGTACAGACGATACGAAAATCTGACAACAGACCGTTGTCCGCTGAAAATTTACTAGCCTGCCATCCAACATTTGTTGGCGGAAAGTTGGACAACAATTGTCTGATGGAGCGTACCAACGGCCGGATTTTTGGCCAACAGTCTGTCATCACACAATTCCCTGCCGAAAATCAGATCGTGTGTACGAGGCTTTAGAAAAAAACGATTACACTGCTCAGCAGTAACAATTTAAGTGGATCTGACAATTTAATTAACCCTTTAAGGAGAACTGTATTGTTTTGACATAAATCTCTGTATTAGCATTAATTGTAATCACTCTGCTAATTTAAATGAGCCTACGACAGTATTGCAGAAGTAATGTCACATGTTGAATCACATTATCAATGGACAAATTGTGCTGAACCTTTCATACATCAGCCTGTACATGTGACCATTATTACATATAAACCACAGCTTTTTTCAACCATCATCAGCATCATTCGCTTCCATGTACTTTGTTTATACATATTCCTTCAATAATGTGAACTCAAAAGTTTCTTTTTTTTTTATACAGGTCAGGTATTAGTGAGTGCAAGGCATAATGTTTCCTAACTATGGAATTTAGGGGGAAAAAAATGTTTTAAACTTAAATAAAATTAAAATTTTACTAAAAATTTTAATTAAGCTAAGATGTTGACCCAGCCATTTATACTTACACAATCATATACTGTAACTATATTTGAATTAAGACCGTTTAGCAGTTTCAACCATGAATTGTAAAAGTATTTTGAAAGACGAGAGCAAATATAGTGCTAGTGTAAGCAGAATAACTGCCTGGAGCATTAAGCCAAGTGACACAGTAGTTGCACAATTTCTGACTCTGATTATGCTGAATCCACCGATATCAGCAGCTTACCTCATCAACGTACGAGACTCTAAACAAAACGAAAAATGCTAAAAAACACAGAGCTGTTAACGAGAATCGCTAACCAACTCTCAGATGAAAGCCACAGTGTCAGCAGTCAGTGTCAGCAGAGTGTAACTTCAAATATATTAAGACTACAGCTCCATATTTGCAGACTTTGAATTTGATTGAAAGAGTTGAAAACCTGAGACATCAAATATAAACAAAGCATATCCCTCTATATGGTGTACTTGTCTCAATCCAGAACACCAATTCCCTGTACACACGGTCGGATTTTCCGACGGAAAATATGTGATAGGACCTTGTTGTCGGAAATTCCGACCGTGTGTGGGTTCCATCACACATTTTCCATTGGAATTTACGACACACAAAGTTTGAGAGCTTGCTATAAAATTTTCCGACAACAAAATCCGTAAATTCCGATTGTGTGTATACAAATCCGACGCACAAAGTGCCACGCATGTTCAGAATAAATTAAGAGACGAAAGCTATTGGCTACTGACCCGTTTATAGTCCCGACGTACGTGTTTTACGTCACTGCGTTCAGAACAATTGGATTTTCCGACAACTTTGTGTGACCGTGTGTATGCAAGACAAGTTTGAGCCAACATCCGTTGGAAAAAATCCATGGATTTTGTTGTCGGAATGTCCGATCAATGTCCGACTGTGTGTACGGGGCATTAGAGTAATTTCTGTCTGCTGCCTTGTTCTTCTGCTTTCTGTATGAATCACTTCTGACAACTTTTCCTGACACTAAGAGTTAAAAAGATTACAGGGGAGGGAGTTCCAGCACACAGTCTGTGATTGACAGCCTGTTCCTGTGTGCTGTGTGAAGGGAGGTGTGTCCCTACCCTCCAATCAGCTCTCCCTGAGCTCTGCAGAGTGTAACTTCACATCTCTGTCCCCTGCTTTTCAGAGCTGAGAGATTCTGTGTAAATTCAGTACTTTGAATGAATGTACGGGACAAGTGGCTGCAGATAAACAGGTACAACGTATGTAGGAGGATTTGTGTCATCTTTGTATATCATTTGAGGCCACTCGCTTCAATGGGTTTACAGCCACTTTAAATCATGGTCAAAATGTAAGATCTGGAAAACTGGACACTCAATTCTCTTCAATGAACGCAATTTTTGACTTGATTTTCTCAAAGTCTGAAAAAAAATAAGCTGATTCCCTAGTGGCTGATTATTAAAAACAGCTGGTCTTTAGGATACTGCTGGAGCCCTCTTTTTGCCTTAATGAACCCAAAAGGCTGCATGATTAGAAGTTTTGTTTTCATTCACTGAAAGAAGCAGTAGGTTTATGTTCCAAAGGCCCATGCAAAGCACTGTGCAGCCTCCTCAGCCACTATAACTAATTAGCAGACCATGAAAAGGATTGAAAGAATCATCTCCACCCTTCAAAGATAGACCGAGACAATTTTTGATCAAGCCCAGGATGCCACATCAGGCAGCCATCTTTCACTGCAGTAAGAAAAACTCTACTGTATTCACCAAAATGCCTCTTGAACCCAACTAATTGTGGACATTTGTTTCCAGTTAACTTTTTCCTTCACAGAAGACTGTTTGGAACCAGACTGTAAACTTCTACTATTTTTTCACTCACTTTCTTCGATAAACATACATATGCAATTTGCTAACAAAATCATGTTTAGTAGCATAAAAAAATACAGTTATTTCACCGTTTAATCCACACATATAAGGTAAACAGCAACACATTACATACAGTGCCTTGAAAAAGTATTCATACCCCTTGAAATTTTCCACATTTTGTCATGTTACAATCAAAAATGTAAATGTATTTTATTAGGATTTTATGTGATAGACCAACACAAAGTGGCACATAATTGTGAAGAGGAAGGAAAATGATAAATGGTTTTAAAATGGTTTTACAAATAAATATCTGAAAAGTGTGGCGTGCAATTGTATTCAGCCCCCCTGTGCCAATACTTTGTAGAACCACAGCTTCAAGTCTTTTTGGGTATGTCTCTACCAGCTTTGCACATCTAGAGAGTGACATTTTTGCCCATGTTTTTTTCTTCCGTGCAAAATAGCTCAAGCTCTGTCAGATTGGATGGAGAGCGTCTGTGAACAAGTCTTGCCACAGATTCTCAATTGGATTTATGTCTGGACTTTGACTGGGCCACTCTAACACATGGATATGCTTTGATCTAAACCATTCCATTGTAGCTCTGGCTGTATGTTTTGGGTAATTTTCCTTCTGGAAGGTGAACCTCCACCCCAGTCTCAAGTCTTTTGCAGACGCTAACAAGTTTTCTGCTTAAATTTCCCTGTATTTGGCTCCATCCATCCTATGTTTTTGGCCTTATTTAATTATTTATTAAAGCGGAGCGCCGCCGAAAATTTTTTTTTTAAAAGTCAGCAGCTACAAATACTGCAGCTGCTGACTTTTAAAACATGGACACTTACTTGTCCAGGACGCCCGCGATGTCGGCACCCGAGGCCGAAGCGTCTCTCCGTCCTCGGGTGCTGCCGCCTCCATCTTCGGTAAGGGAATCAGGAAGTGAAGCCGTGCGGCTTCACTTCCCGGTTCCCTACTGCGCATGCGCGAGTCGCGCAGCGCAATACGGATGGTCCCTGCTGCCTCTGGGACCCGTGTGTTTCCCAGCAGGCAGCGGGGAGGGAGCAGGAAGAGGCGTAAATAACCGCAGATTCTGCGGCTATCTATGCCGGAAGTGGGTACAGATACCTGTAATATACAGGTATCTGTACCCCCCTCCCCCCTGAAAGGTGCCAACTGTGTCACCGGAGGGGGGGAGGAATCTGATGAGTGGAAGTTCCACTTTTGGGTGGAACTCCACTTTAACTACAGTTCTTTGAAAAAGTATTCATACCCCTTGAAATTTTCCACATTTTGTCATGTTACTAGAAATATAAAATTTCCAGAAATTTTGAAGCTTGGAAAAAGCCCGGAAAAAAAAACGGAAATTTTCAGAAAAATTGAACAAAAATGCTACTTTAGCACTTTTTTGTCTTTTTAAGATTGAAAGTCATTCTGTTACGAGAACGTTGTGAAAAACTATGTGCATTGTCATCATTGTTGTCCTCTTCACTTCGATCTATGAAGGGTTTTTTAATATCTACAGGGCACTTGTTACACACATGAATGTGTTTTGTCATCCTGGTAGCATTTGGAAATGCATATTTCATCTGACAATATTTGCAAATCACATTTTTCTTTTCAGAAGAACTTGTAATGTGAAAATGCCTCCACATGCTAGATGTTGGTCTCACCATTTTTCTGAGGGGAGTAGGTAATAAAAACAAGCAAAAATGACTACTTTGCAAAAATACGCTAATCTATGGTTGTGTGTGGGGGTGGGGGAAGAACCAGATTACTGGTAATTAAATTATTATTTACACAAAAGTTTATAAAGATAAACTAATGTAGCTAAATGATTCAGTTTTCTGGATTCAGAATCAGATAAATGTAAATTCTTACCTTTTTTAATTAAGTATATACTTTCAGGTCCTTTTTGTTGCTCTGTATTTTCTTCCAATGCTTTTGAGGCCTAGTGAAGACGACAGAACAAACCAAACACACCCACTAACATGCAAAAGCAAAACTGAAACCTTTTTCTTGTTACAATAGCAGCACAGCACCTCCTAAAGGAAGAAATGCATACTGTTCTTGCATTGGAGGGTTCAGTTTGTTACCTAGGACTTGCTTATCCTCACTCAATGCACAGAAATTAGAATAATCTGATATACATTTTTTTAGAAATGATTTGGAAAATATTTAAACACCCTGTCTTAAAATATTTTATTCATCATGTTAAAATAAAATATTCCACAATTTTTTTTTCTTTTTTCAATTTTTGGGAAAAAAACAAAAAAGCCTTCAGGAAAAAAACGGAAAATAAAACTTTTTTTTCCAAATTTTTCTGTTTTTTTTTTTTCCGGCCCTTCACATCTCGACATGTTACAACCAAAAAAGTAAATGTATTTTTTGGGATTTTATGTGAAAGACCAACACAAAGTGGCACATAATTGTGAAGTGGAAGGAAAATGATAAATGGTTTTCCAAAGTTTTTACAAAGAAATATCTGAAAAGTGTGGCATGCATTTGTATTCAGCCCCCTTTACTCTGATACCCCTAACTAAAATCTAGTGGAATCAATTGCCTTCAGAAGTCACTTAATTACTAAATAGAGTCCACATTTGTGTAAAGCTGGTAGAGACATCCCCAAAAAGACCTGCAGCTGTAATTGCAGCGAAAATTGGTTCTACAAAGTATTGACTCAGGGGGGATGAATACAAATGCATGCCACACTTTTTAGATATTTATTTGTAAAACCATTTTTAAAACCACTTATAATTTTCCTTCCTCTTCACAATTATGTGCCACTTTGCGATGGTCTATCACATAAAATCCCCAAAAAATAAATTTACGTTTTTGGTTGTAACATGACAAATTGTGGAAAATTTTAAGGGGTGTGAATACTTTTTCAAAAAACTGTAGTTAATAAATAATTAAATAAGGCCAAAAACATACATTCCTTCCAATCTTATTCGATTATATTCCAACATTTTTGCACAACCGTAACATTCTGTTTGCAACACACCAACATTCATGGCACAAACGGAAACTTAGTTTAAATCTCTAAAGAATTTAAACATATAGTGGGACCAGTTAGGCTCCATTCACACCTATGCAGTTTGCTTTTGAGCATTTCTGCAGTGCTTTTTGAGGTTTTTTACTACGATTTTACCACAATTAGCATTCTATGTTTTTTTTTTTGGGGGGGGGGTCTGTTGTTGGACAGATTAAAAAACGCAAAACGCAGTAAAAACGCACTACATGCTTTTCTGCAGCTTCTCCATTGATGTCTATTGAACCAAAAAATGCCTCGCTTTGCGTTTAAAAAAAGTCCATGACCTTTTCCAAAAACGCAGAGGCACAAAAATGCATTGATATGAACGTGTTCCATATGAACCCAGGTTAAAAATAATGACCTGCTTTTCTGCAAAAAGCATGAAAAACACATTGGTGTGAATGGAGCCTTACAGGTGCCATTTCCATAGCTTCCTTTTGCCCTGGCAGGTAAACCTCTTATCTCAATTCCAATTAAGCCTAATTTATTGATAATTCACTTAGGACATCATGAAACTGCAGCTTGGTCTTTGATGTTTTATATACCATCACATGCCCCACAACACCAACCCTTCTTCCAAGTGTTATGTGTATATTAAAAGCCATAGGCTGCATTCACACATGATCGCAGACGCAATTGCTGCAATTCCGCCCTGTGCTTTCAAATGGCTGCAAAACGCGGGATGCATTTGCGATGCCATTACTTCTAATCATGGCAAAATCGTGGCACGATTGGAGTGCCATTAGAGGTAATGGCATCACAAATGCGTCCTACATTTTGTAGCCATTTAAAATCATGGTACAGAATTGCGGCGATTGCGCCCGCGATCATGTGTGAATGCAGCCATGCACGGGGCCATGTACCATCACATTTTGGGTGAGAACCTCCTTCCCTCAGCCAGGGCACTGAAAATGGGTCATGGATGGGTATTCCAGCATGACAATGACCCAAAACACAGGGCCAAGGCAACAAAAGAGTGGCTCAAGAAGAAGCACATTAAGGTCCTGGAGTTGCCTAGCCAGTCTCCAGACCTTAATCCCATAGAAAATATGTGGCAAGAGGTGACTTGAAGGTTCAAGTTACCAAACGTCAGCCTCAAAACCTTAAAGACTTGGGGAGGGTCTGCAAAGAGGAGTGGGACAAAATCCCTCCTGAGATGTGTGCAAACCTGGTGGCCAACTGCAAGAAATGTCTGACATCTGTAATTGCCAACAAGGGTTTTGCCACCAAGTACTAATGCCGTGTACACACGGTCGGACTTGCCAACAGGATAACCTCCGTCGGCATTTCCGACGGAAAAATTTAGAACATGTTCTCTATCTAAGTCCGTCGGGAATGCCGACAGAAAAAGTCCGATGGGGCATACACACGGTCGGAATATCCGACTAAAAGCTCCCATTGGAAATTCCAACCGTGTGTACGGGGCATAAGTCATGTTTTGCGAAGGGGTAAAATACTTATTTCACTCATTAAAATGCAAATCAATTTATAACTTTTTTGAAATGTGGTTTTTCTGGATTTTTTTTTGTTGTTAATCTGGCTCTCCCTGTTCAAATAAACCTACCATTAAAATTATAGACTGATCATTTCTTTGTCAGTGGGCAAACGTACAAAATCAGCAGGGGATCAAATATTTTTTTCCCTGACTGCATTATATAAAAGGCTATTCTGTCTGTGTATTCTGTCTCCCTTTTCACTGGATAACAGGTTATGTTTTCAGAAGCAACGTAACATATATTTCTAACTCATGTACTATTATATAGTTAAAGGTTTGTGGACATCTGACCATAATACCTAGATGAGCTTTTTAGACATCCCATTCCCGAATCATAGGATCATAGCCATGTTGCCACTAACCCCCTGCCCCCCCCGGTTTGTGGCTAGGCTACAGCAGCCTCCATTCTTCTGGGAAGGCTTTCCATGAGATTTTAGAGTGTCTCTGATATTGTATGAGATATTGTATGACAACAGCTGGCTCTCACAAAGACGTCATCAGCAGTCACTTCTAGTTCATGTGCATATATTTTGGGAGTGTCTGGTGCAGACGTCACATCTGGTGTGCAGTGTGGAGCAGCAGGAAGGTGAGGGTGTTCCGGAGCACAGCGGAGCTCACATGGTGTGTAACATGGGAACGCTATAGCAGGACAGAGCGTAAGAGGATCACCAGAGCTGGGGGACCAAAGCAGGAGAAACTAGTACACACGTGTCATGCAGCGTGGGAGCAATATAGCAGCAGGTGAGTGAGAACCAAAGCAGGAGAAACTAGCACACACGTGCCACGCAGCGTGGGAGCAATATAGCAGGAGGTGAGCGGGGACCAAAGAGAGAGAGAGAGAGGAGGAACAGCATACCAGAGCATCAGCAGAGCTGGGGGTTACTACTGAGTGGGGGATCAGCAGAGCTAAGGTTATTACTGAACAGGGGATCAGCAGAGCTAGGGGTACTATTGAGCAGGTGATCTGCTGAACAAGGGTACTAATAAGCTGGGGATCCGCTGAATGAGGGTACCAAGGACCTGGGGATCTACTAACAAGGGGACTACTGGGCTGGGGATCTGCTGACTGGGGGTACCAGTGATCTGGGGTTCTACTGGGCCCCTTTAAAACAAATAGAAAATCAATACTATAACTATAACTATGTAACACACACACAGGGCATTTGCCAAGCTTCAAAAAAGCATTATCAAAGCATCATTGAAGCAGCAAAAACATTGAAAAAACATGTTGAAGCAGTAGGCAACAGCAAGTTGAAGTTGAAGTAAGTATAAATGAGCCCTCACTGATCAATTCACACAATAAAACAAATATTTATTTTATATTAATTATTTCTTAACTTTTTTTACATGCAATCTGAGAGATGATAAAGTCTGTTCATTGTTTTTATGAATTACTCTCCTTAAAGCGGAGTTCCACACAAAAATGGAACTTCTGCTTTTCGGAACCCTCCCCCCCTCCGGTGTCACATTTGGCACCTTGCAGGGGGGAGGGGGGTGCAGATACCTGTCTAAGACAGGTATTTGCACCCACTTCCGGCATAGACTCCCATGGGAGTCTATGCCTCTTCCCGTCCCGACCGCGCTGTCTGCTGGGAACACACAGCTCCCAGCAGAGAGCGGGGACCACTAGGGACGCGCAGCGCGACTCGCGCATGTGCAGTAGGGAACCGGGAAGTGAAGCCGCAACGCTTCACTTCCTGATTCCCTCACCTAGGATGGCGGCGGCAGCTGCCGAGAACCGAGCGGGTTCTCGGCGTCCCCTGCCGACATCGCTGGACCCTGGGACAGGTAAGTGGCCATGTATTAAAAGTCAGAAGCTGCAGTATTTGTAGCTGCTAGCTTTTAATATTTTTTTTTTTTGGCGGTGTGGGTGAACCCCCGCTTTAACCCCTTCCTACCGCTGACTCCCGTTCCTTTAACCTCCCTGACGGTATGATTATTTCGGATTTTAGGTGCTGAAAGCGGTACAATTATTTTGCATGGGAATTTGGTGTTTTATATTGTAGGCCTGTAATTCTTAACAATAACACACTTAAATCTGTCCAAACAAGAGTCTAGTAGATATTCCGGGTATGATAAAGTTTGAAACACAAAAACATAAATGATAATATAATAAATAAATATAAATAATTTAAAAAAAAATAATATAATAATAATAAAATAAATTTCCCCACGATTCACTATCGCACAATTCTGCAAGTGTTCTAATTTACTATCGCTGTTTTCTAGCTGGTCTAAAGCCACTTTTGACGTAAAGGGACACTTTTTGGTTGCTATGGACAATCTCCAGTTTCCAGGCAGAAAGAACAGTATATATAACATAAAAAGGGATGTGAAATCATTTCATACAGTACTGTAATCTGTAACATTACAGTACTGTAAGTGTTATGATTTTTACATTTTTTTTAATTTGCCGCCAGGCTCCGCCCCCGTGCGTCGTGACGCTCGCAGGGAACGGAGCCTGGCATGGAGAGGCTTCGGAGGAGACAGAGCCCACAGACACAGCGGGGGGCATCGCAGGATCCTGGGGACAAGGTAAGTAACGCCGCACCAGGATCCTGCAATGTAATCCCGAGTGTGGCTCAGGGTTACTGCTAATTGGACTGAATTTTAACCCCGAGCCACACTCGGGAAAACCATCAGGGAGGTTAGGAGCTTCTAAATGGCAGGAGACGGAGGACGGCATCAGGGTCAAGTGGGACACTGTGGTTGTTGTCACAGCGGTCACATGATCGAAAGGCTCCCGATCGCAAGTATGCATCGGGAGCTTCCTGGACCCCACCGGTGACTGTGCTGGGAGTCAGCACAGAAAAGTGTTTACATAGGGCCGCATATATGCAGTCTCTCTGCATTAAAGCCCACCCACTGAGAGGCTGCATATATGCGCAACATCGGCTAGAAGAGGTTAACTTACTAAACACCCTTCTTCTCTGGGGAACACACTGTAGATCACACAGGTCAGGCTTATATAGGGAAAAAATGTTTACTGCAACGCATACCTTAGCTCCCGGTGATGTGCTCTCTGGAGGTGACGTCTTACAGGTGCAAGAAAAAACTTTTGGGCTGCACCACACCATTGGTGTTTCACTGGCACTAGGTCATGTCACCTTATGCTTTTCTTGCACTATGCTTTTGGGCAAGCCTTTTGGCTAGCCAAGGCAGGTTTTTATACTGGCCAAAAGGCCTATGTATTGCACATGCCACCTTTTTTTTGTTTGATGTTGTTTTGTGTCACGTATTGATGCATGTGCACTTACACTACACGTGTAGTTTTTTTTTGTGTTTTTGCATAGAAAACGGAGGGGCAGGTCATCTGAGGGGATGCCCTGATGTTGGGAGGAGGCTCTGTGGCCTTCAGGTCTTTTGCTTCTTCCCTTCTGTAGGGGTCTCTCTTCAGGAAAGCCCCTCACCAAGTACTTGGTGGACCACCTTTGTTTGGTCCCTAAGCAGTGGGATCCACCTTCTTTGGCCATGGTAGACCATGGCATATCTTGCCTCTGTCGGGAGCTTTGTGCCTTGGGCGTTTCAAAGTTAGATGACCTTTTCCTTTTTTTCACAGGGATTTCAACAAAGCAAAAAAAAAAAAAACACCATGTACTACTTGTGAGTGGGCAGGGCCAAGATTGCCAATACAACATTTTTTACTTTCTCTTTGGTGTCCTGACCAATGAGGATTGGCATTTAACACACAAGCATCCCCTGCTGCTGGCCATGGAAGGGATAAGGGTTATGTAAAGACCAGGATGAATGGACTGCTTCCATGCTTGTTTTGAAAGCAATGGCCATCCTTGCATTGTTTCACAAGTATTACTTCACCGTGGTTGGGTGTACAGCTCTCACAACTTTGTCTTGGAACTTACAGCATGGCTGCCTTAAACTATGCCATAGTACCTATTTTGCTAAACTGCCACTCATTTAACAGATTTGGATTTCCACTAGTGTACTTAAACTTTTAAAGCCAAACCAAAAAGTGGTTCCTGCCATGGTCATTTTCTGACCTTCCCCTCCCACATCTCTATTGACCATCAAATATGATATGAGGAGGAGGTGAGCTAGGGCACAGCCATGGAGGCTATAGTTGGACACTGCATAATAGGCTAGGAATGCTTTATTCTTCATTCCATTTATATTTCATAGTGTTGAAAAAAACAAAAAAAACAAAGACTTTCTACGGACTGTGTGCATACTGCATTTTTCAAGAAATGTGTAAAAAGCTCAGAACAAAAATGTTTGTATCCTGGGGCATTTGTAGCGGTTGAGATGAATATAAAGACAATAAAAATTAACTTGGTTTAAAGTTGCTGACTGAAGAAAGTCCCTTTCAATCCAAAGACTAATTAGGTTAGGTATGAATAACTTTATAACAGTTTTTGTGCTGATCTGCTCTGTTTAAGAACTATAATAAAACCTCCAAACCCACTTCCTTGTGGAAGAAAAACATGCATGAAATTTGGAGTCTTACAAACTAAAGTACATGTAGAATACTCAGCCATTTAAAAGGTCAGTTTAAAGGTTCTACAACCATATTTTTTGCAGAAGTTGAGTGTTTTCATGTGGCTGATCTTGTACCAATACAAAACAATGCAGTTTATTTTCTTGTTTTTATATTGCCATGGGTGAATGGGTGCTGACAAATAGTAAAACTAAGGTCATTCATTTTTAATTGTCCACATCTATTGAAAACAATTGTTAAAATAAATGACCACTATTATGTATAATTTTATAATCATGTTTATTTAGCAGACTAATTAGCATACAAATCCAATTTTTATGACAAAGCAAGTGAGTTGTTTGTTAAATAAGGCTGTTTACATTTATTATTATAATTTAAATGATCTATTTACTTTTTTTTTGGAACCAATTTATATAGAAATTCAGTTAATTCCAGGGTTTTGTTTAAAAAAGGGTTTATATATACTGTAGTTGTATGCTGTATTTAGCATGCAGAAAACAAAGCATGTGGTGAATGAACCAATGCATCTTTCTTTTTTGGTTTTATATGTGAATCTATATTTTTGATTTAATCTACTTACATTTAGCTTCTCTTGGTTCCTCCCTCCCTCCATCAACATGCTAATAAAAATGTTAGAAATTAAAACCTTTTCATTTTCATTACAAACCTTATTTTAGACCCAGTGACATCATCAATGCATCACTTTGCTTCTCTATGCAATGCAGGCAGATCATAACTGGTGGCGAGCCCAGGAGAGTACGTAGCTTCTTGAAAACATTACATCGTTCTGTGTAAGCAGTGGGCATGCCTTTGAGAGGCATTATGCAAATATCAAAATGACTTGACAGGTGGATGTCAGCCAGGAGGAGTGGGCATTCCTGGGAAGGCTGCATCTGCGTTTCTGGATGCATTCCAGATGCTTTTTTTCCCTCTTTTTTTCACTGTACTGGGGTCCGGTGCATTTTTGATGCTTTTTACCACCTTCCAGTATGCGGGAAAAAAAACAGCATGTTGTACTTTTTTTCTGGAACTGAAAAGCACTGGAACCCACTGGTGTGAACTATGCCATTGGAACCCATATAACCTACTTTCCATGCTTTTCTGATGGAGAAAAAAGCACTGCACTGCATATGGTGCAAACGGACCCTACATTTTTTTTTTTTATTTGGAGACAAAAAACTTTTGCTGCGACTGTTCTAGTACCCCGCACAGTACTGTAGTTTGTCCCTACAACTGTCACTTATGTGGACAGCTTGGTTTGCATGTAAATGTGGGGAAACATAAATAAATGCATTTGCAATGAAAAAAAATGATTGCTTTATTTAAAACAAATGTTTAAAGCAAAGTCATAGAAAAAGCAAGTGAACATGTAGAAAAATAGCACCTTGAAAGGAGTGTAATTAGACAAAGTAGTCCAATGAATTAAATGAGGTCAGCAATGTAGTTTAAGGCTGCATTCACACCTGAGCGTTTCAAAGTTGCGTGTTTTTGCCATGATTTTTACCGCGTTTTTGCCGCGATTTTGTACAGGTCACCAATGTAAAAAGCAGAAAAACGCCTGTAATCTGCCCCAAAGAAGCTCATGTTCTTTTTTGAGCTTAAGGCGTTTTTCAGGCGTTTTGCTTCAGGTGACAAAATGCTCAGATGTGAATAAGTGCCATTGAAATGAATGGTATTTTGCTTGTAGGGTGTTTTTCAGGTGTTTTTTCTGGCGTTTTACAAGCTGAAAACGCTCAGGTGTGAATGCAGCCTTAGGGTGCCCTGTCCCAAAATAAAATATATAAAGTTTGACTAGCTACTACATCTGTCCTCCTCAGGAAAGTTTTGTTTGTATGAACCATGCCCCAATCAAAAGAAAGTTCAGAGGACATTTAAAATGCTTAAAGCTGAGTGAGTATACAAAAGTAGGAAAAATGTCTACAGACAGGGAAAAAGAAAAGGGAAATACTGTACTGTTGGTACTCTGCTAGCCGAGGCCAATTTACAAAAACTGTGCTGCATGCAATGCTGAAAACGATAAAACAAAAGTACCTAGGTTAACTGCAAAGAACCTGCAGTGATCTCTTGAACTTGACAGAAAACACTGAACAATGCAGATCACAGAAGGACACCACAAAGGAAAATCTTTTTTTTTAAATTCTGGAATGGCCAAGCCAGAGCTGAGACCGCAGCCCAGGTGAGGCGCAACACTGAAAAATGTTTTGATAGAAGACGGCGCTCATGTTTTTAAAAAAGGTCACGAAAAAGTAAAACAATTTGATATTTATTAAACTAGATTGCGTTTATCTATTATCTTTAGCCTACATTTTAGAAGCCATTCATGTAGAAATGCACGGCCTTAGTTATTCACAAATGATTTCTTGCATCTTTACATTTGCCACATTCATCTTATTTTCCAATAAGGCTGTATAATATACACAATTATGCAGAATGCATCAAAATAGATCAGTATCATAGAAATTCTGAATGTGTATACATCATGTGGTCTCAGTGACATCTGTCTGGCATTAAGCTTATGGTGCATATTACATGTTGCACTGGAAACACACAGATGAACATGTGCATACCCGGGTAGGGATTCCGCCAGCAAAACTCCGATGAGAGCTTTTTGTCGGAAAATGCGACAGTGTGTATGCTCCATCGGTCTTTTGCTGGCGGAATTCCAGCCAGCAAAAGATTCAGAGCATGTTCTCTATTTTTCGGTCGGGAAAAGTTCCTATCCGAAAATGCGATCGTCTGTACAAATTCCGACGCGCAAAATTCCTACGCATGCTCGGAAACAATTCGACGCATGCTCGGAAGCATTGAACTTCATTTTCTCGGCTCGTCGTAGTGTTGTACGTCACCGTGTTCTTGATAGAAGTCGACCGATATATCGGCCGATATTTGGTGTTTTTTACTTAATCGGCATCGGCCGTGCTGATAAAAAAGGGCGATATACTTGCAAATGACTTCTGTAATAGAAGTCAATACAAGTTGCCTGAAATCTTCTGTGAAGCACTTCTCTCCTTCTCTGGGCAGCCTGCCAAATCTGATAAAAAGAACCTGAAGAGATACAATGTTTACACTTATGAATGAACTGAACTCTGTGTGTAGAAGTTCTCAGTTTAACCATTTAAAGACTAAATCTTTTCTGACATTTGTTGCTTACAAGTAAATATACTGTATTTTCTGCTAGAAAATCACTTAGAACCCCCAAACATTATATATATATATTTTTTTTTTAGTAGAGACCCTAGGGAATAAAATAGCAGTTGCTGCAATATTTTATGTCACACGGTATTTGCGCAGCGGTCTTTCAAACGCAATTTTTTTTTAAAAACTACACCAAGAGGCGTGGCTTGGCAATGGCGTTGTGAGGCTGCTCTTCTGGGAGCTCTGTGCCTCGTTCAGGCTGAGAACCGGTTATAGCGCACTTACCGCCTGAATAACTACATGTCCATGACGGACAGACCTCCGGGATCACCCGCAGCCAACAGAACCGTGGACATAGCAGCCTATTTTCTCCGGAATTCGGCCACTCCGTCACAGGCCCCAGAATCCAAGATGGCGCCGCCACGCACTAACAACACAGGCACAGCATCGCTCAAGAAGACAGGCAAAGGGCTCCCCAGTGCCTCTCAAGGTAACGGGTCTCTCCCTAACAGACCAGACTCCCCGATCCTATCCCCAGAAATCCCAGGGATGGATAGCTGCACATCTGTTCAGTCTGCCAACACTCAGGGGCAATCATTCCCTGAAGGCTGGAAAGAGTTAATCGCCCTCCCCCCCACTAAAAAAGACATTACTGAGTCTGCAGCTTCTATTGTGAATACCCTATCTAAGGAAATTCATGATCTTAAGCAGAGGATAGATACTGTGGACTCTAGGGTATCTGAGGTGGAAACATCTACTTCTCTGCTAGAATCAAGAATGTCAGACATGGAAAAGGCTCATGTGGATTATAAAAGGCGCCTGATCCTGATGCAACTCTCCATAGATGATGGCGAAAATCGCAGCAGGAGAAACAACATCAGGAGGTGATCTTAGAGCTACGATAGTGGCCATATTCAATCGATTATTGGACAAACCACCCACAGATGAGTTGGAATTGGATCGAGTGCACCGTGTGCAGGGTCCTAGGGGAGGAGATGATCTTGCACCGAGAGACGTATTGGCGAGAGTTCACTACTACACAATTAAGGAAGAAATACTGAGAAGGGCATGGACTCAGGGCCCTTTGGACTTTGATGGTGCATCGGTGCAACTTTTCCCAGATTTATCGCGGCTCACCCTGCGCATGAGAGGCCAACTACGACCACTACTCGAAACAATCAGAACGAACGGTGCCACTTACAGATGGGGTCACCCCTTCCATTTGATTGTGCTGAAAGGAAACAACTCTTTTGTGCTGCGTTGGCCGGACCAACTCCCGGATTTGTTTACATTCCTGGCGATCCCTGGGTTTTCTGTACCCAACTGGCTGGACTTCCCGATCACCTTCAACAGCGCGCGATCTGCATCACCAAGACCCCAAAGACCTAGCAGGCGACAATGGCGCTCAAGATCCAGGATATCCTCGAGAGACAACCCCACCTCGCCGGAGTCTTGATCAAACTTACCGGAGTGGAATGCTTCTTATCGTGAGACGAGAGGGGGACTCTTGAGGACCTCTGAGTCCCAGGTCACATTGATATCCTTTTTGAACTCACAACATACCCACACAGTTTCGTGTGTGGGTCATAAAATGTTTAAAGGGCTTAATGTGTGTATGTTGCTGCAACTTTTTACCCCCAGGTGCAATGAGGCAGTGCCTAAAATGGATGTTTAGACTCAAATGATACTGGGGCCGTCTCGCCGCGCCTCCCCCTCATTGTTCCACGGTGCTCCTAAGGGCATTTTTGTTACCCTTCGTTATTTTTTTTTTTTTTCTTTTCCTTTCATTTTTTGTTGGGGACATGAGGTGGCGGTGCCGGGAGAGCCCTAATTTAAATGGCACGGAGTCACATTCAGTTTTATTACTTTTCTGCTACTAGTTACCAGAGTTAGCTGTAATACCTATATTGTAGTAGGAAGGTGGTACATATAGCTTTCTTCGACCATATACAATCCACTGCAGGGGTTTGCATACACACAGCCTGAAGGTTCTGCATTGTAGAAGCTGAGTTAGCTTTTTGGACTCTTACTATGTTTCTGTTTATAGCGGTAATAGTCTGGTATCTCTTATCATACCGGTTCTCTCCTGTCGACACGTCTCCCGTTGTGTCGCAGAGTCTAGTCTTCCACACCCACTAATAGGTAGCGCATACTTGCGCAAGGCTTAATATAGCAACAGTTGGATAATTTATTTGTCCTTCTTAGTATTATCCTTCATCTTCTTTCAGCTTCACCTCCTCCTTCTTCTCACTTCCAGTCTTTCCCGCTGTACCTAACCTTCCTCTTCTCTTAACACCTTCTTTCTCACCCCCTCTCTCTCTTGACTTTACCCCCCCCTCCCCTTATCCCTTGCTTCATACCCCCTTGACCTTCTTTTATCTTCCCCGCTCTGATATTGGTGCGCGACATGGCCCCCCCCGGGGGTACCCCGGGTTCACGTTCCCGAGGGGAGATAAAATGTACCTCCCTCAATGTTAGGGGTCTGGCTACACCGGAAAAACGCTCCAGATTGCTCTCAGATCTCAAAAAAACATGCACACAGGTGGCGTTCATCCAGGAAACGCATTTCAAGCAGTCGGCAGTCCCCAGACTATGTAATAGGGACTTTCCCAATGTATACCATGCTCCCTCCCCTCTGTCAAAATCAAAGGGGGTCAGCATATTGATAGCCAGATCTCTACCATGGACGCTGTTGGAGGAGAGGGCAGACCCACTTGGGCGATATTTGCTCTTAAAAGGCAAAATCAGAAATACCACAGTGACCCTGATTAACGTCTATTTCCCTAATTCTGACCACCTGTCTTTCATGCGATCACTCACTCCCTTAATCCTAGATTTCCGGGAGGGTTTGTTCCTGATGGGCGGAGATTTTAATTTTGCTCCAGAACCTCTATTAGACGTTTCGAGAGGGGCGTCGCACTTGTCCTTCTCATACCTGAAAAAACTCAAGGTAGAATTAGCCAACTTACAGTTAGTTGACCCCTGGAGGATCATGCACCCTGAGGAGAGGGATTATACCTTCTTCTCTGCGGTGCATGGTACATACTCCAGGATAGACTTCTTCCAGATCCAGCATAAAGATCTCCCTTTTGTCACCTCATCCCAAATTGATCACATTTCCCTATCTGACCATGCTCCCACCCATGTCACCCTATGCTGGGATAAGAACTCAGGTCCCCCCCAACTTGGAAACTAAACGAATCACTCTTACAAATCCCGGAGGTACGTGAAGAGAAAAGTAGGTCGCTAACTAATTATTTCTCAGAAAACATAGACCCCTCGCTGTCTCCAATGACAGTATGGGAGGCCCATAAATGTGTAATAAGAGGGGAATTAATTAGGATTGGGGCTGCAAAAAAAAGGGAAAGAACCAAACAGATTGACCTTTTGATATCCCAGGTGCGGGCTCTCGAGCTGCTACACAAGAAGTCTTTAGCAGAAACACATCTCAAGGCCTTATTGAAGGCTAGGGGTGAATTGAAAGACCTTTTATACCAAAAAACAGTACAGAATCTGGCATGGGCCAGAAGGTACATGTTCGAATTCTCCAATAAGCCAGGCACCATGCTGGCCAGACTTCTACGTGGCCCGAGACAACGCACCTACATTCCCTCTATAGTGACCTCACAGGGGTCAAAAGTCCATACCTCAAGGGATATAGCCAACGAATTTGCTGCTTACTATCAACAATTATATAATTTACACAGGGGGGAACCTGTTGGATCTCTGACGGAGAGGGAGGTGGCAGCGGGTGAATACATCAGGTCTTCGGGTATGCCTACTTTGCCAGCTGATGTAGGTGACTCCTTGGAGGCGGACATCACACCTGAAGAACTCTTGCTAGCCTTGGCACAAAGGAAGCCTAGAAAGGCGCCGGGGCCAGATGGCTTCACCCTGTCCTACTACCAGACATTTGGGTCTAACTTATCGCCACACTTTCTGAGAGCATACAACACATTAAAAGAGGGCAGTACAAACATGGTAAACTCCCTACGGGCATATATATCCCTGATCCCAAAAGAAGGGAAAGACCCTAACTACTGCAGTAATTACCGCCCAATTGCGTTGCTAAACGTAGATCTTAAATTGTTTTCCAAAATTCTTGCTAACAGAATTCTATCGCATATCCCACATTTGATCCACCTGGACCAGGCAGGGTTCGTGCCGCTGAGGGAGTCGAGAGACAATACCATCTGGGTCCTCAACCTTATACATGAAGCGCGGTCGGTCAAGAAGCCTTTTCTGCTACTCTCTACGGACTCGGAAAAGGCTTTTGACAGAGTGGCCTGGCATTTTATGCAAGCCACTCTGGAACATATTGGTGTTGGCCCAAACATGAGAGGCTGGATATCGTCTCTCTACTCGGCTCCCTCGGCGACGGTACGGGTGAACGAGTGGCGTTCGGACTTTTTTGACATCTCTAACGGGACGAGGCAGGGGTGCCCCCTGTCACCACTAGTTTTTATTCTGACCCTTGAGCCATTCATGTGTAGTGTCCGTGGGAATCTCAATATAACCGGGATCACGAAGTCCTCTGGGCACCACAAAATCGCGGCCTTCGCCGACGATCTGATTTTTTTTCGTCTCCAACCCACAGATCACATTGCCCAACATCCTGTCAGCTCTGAAGTTATATGGGGAAGTTTCAAATTTCAAAGTCAATTGTGCCAAGTCCGCAGTGTTGAATATCACAATACCAGCCATGGAAGCAGCCAATATGAGCAAATCCTTCCCCTTCCGATGGGCGGAGAAATCTATCCGCTACCTGGGGGTGGACATCACTCCGGACTTGGCACACCTATATACCAGTAACTTCCTACCCTTACTTCAGAGACTTAAGATAGACCTCCAGACGTGGCACAAACTAACCTTGACCTGGTTTGGCCGGTGTAACGCCCTGAAAATGACGGCCTTACCCCGAATTTTATATATACTCCAAACATTACCGATCAAAGTACCAACGACCTTCTTTAAGCAAATTCAGTCTACTGTGAGGGAGTTTATCTGGTCTCATAAATTCCCCAGAACAAAAATGCAAACATTGACCAGACCTAAGGAGAAGGGGGGCATCGGGCTCCCGGACATTTTCCGGTACTACCAAGCTGTCCACCTGGCTAGGATCGCCGATTGGCACTGCAACAGGGACTCCAAACAATGGGTGGGAATGGAAATTGAGGATTCCTCTATTCCCTTACTCTCGGCCCCGTGGCTCACGTCCCCACCTCCGGCGGACTTGAGAACCCACCCGCTGATAGAAGCCACCCTCCTGGTGACGAGGAAAATATTCCGAACCACGGACCTATCACCGTTACCCTCCCCCATGACACCTATCATAGGTAACCCGGATTTCTCTCCCGGACTTACGAGCCATAGATTGAGACAATTAATTACTTTTGAGAAGCAGTCCCTAGGTGAGATATGGCCTCGGGGAGAGTTCCCATCTGCCACCACTATCTCTAGACTCATTGAACCTCTGTTAGACAGTCTTAGCACTCTCCAGCTTAGACACTTTCTGAAGACTTTTCAGAAGGTCCCCTATGTCCCTCGTGGTCACACTCCTCTGGAATCCCTTTGTAAAGCTGGGGAACCTATAAGACACACACTCTCATTTATATACAGTCTTCTCACCAGTCAAGGGGAGGACACGATCCCAGAGTTCCTACTGAAATGGGAAAGGGACCTGGAGATTCAGTTTTCCACACAACAAAGGGAGAAGGTCTTGGTTTTGGCACACAAGTCCTCGATCACGAGCCAGTATCAAGAATCGGGATACAAAATCCTGACCAGGTGGTACAGAGTCCCATACATGTTGCATAAAATGAACCCTTCGCTGTCGGATAGGTGTTGGAGATGTGACAGGGAGGTGGGAAGTATTTTACACATCTTTTGGTCGTGTCCGGTCCTGAGACCCTTTTGGGAGGCGGTGACTTCGACTATACAAAGTTTGACCTCGGTCAAACTCAAAGATAACCCAGCTGCATGCCTTCTACACCTAACCGCAAGACCGATCCAAAAGTACAAGAAAACACTGACCATGCAACTTCTGAATGCAGCGAGAGCATGTATTCCAGCACTATGGCGAGATCCCCTTCCACCAACCAGGGTCCTTTGGTATTCAAAAGTAAACTGTATCCTGCGTATGGAGGAACTTACTGCAACTCTACAAAACAAGGAGGAACAATTTAATGACAAATGGAGACCCTGGAGATATTTTGTTGGTACTAACACATTTCTACAGGAATTGGCTCAAGCACAATCCCCGTCTACCTGAGATGAAAATCACGTAGATATTATCAAAACAAATACCTGTACACACCCCTATGGGGTCTGGCAGACGGGGCCGATGGGGGGGTGATGTCGCAGCCATTCCCTTCCAACCTCCTCTTTCTTGCCCTCTTCCCCTCCTTCCCTCCAAGCCTTCCTGGTCTTTCTTCTACCCCGCTTTCCCTCCTATTTCTATTCTTTCTTCCACTATAGGTTCTTCTGTATTGACCAGCTCACCAAGCAGCCGTGGAGACGGCGTTAACAAATTAAATGAGAAGATATTATTCATAGTGAGCAGGAAATATATACCTGTTTAGCATAAAACATACTAGCCTTCAATGGTTTAAACATTGCATTTCATATCAAAATTGTTTAATTTCAGTTTAAGGTTTATGCAAGGAGGCCCATCCGTAGGCAACCTTGATTTACCATATAAGGAAAAGTCATATGTTTGGCTAGAACATACTTATAGTACCACACTTGTTTGGTGGATAACCTGATTTTGGTCTACGGATTCAATGTATATGACTCAAAACGTGTCAATGTATGAAAATGTATGACCTGTCGTATTCTGGACTATGTATTTATGCCTTCTGTACAAAATAAAGGAATTAAAAAAAAAAAACTACACCAATAAATTAAAAAAAAAACTAAGCAGTAAAGTTAGCCCATTTTTTTCGTCCAAAAGTTTTGATTACCTGTTTTTGTGTACTTAATATTTAAAATATAGGGTTTTTTTATTTTTTTTTTATCTAAATTCTGCATACAAGTGAACTGATTGGAGGTTTGTTTTGTTTAATAAATGTTTAAATGTAAAAAAATTTCTGTATCACTTAAGGTTGCTTTCACACTGGAGCGGGCATGCGTTGACGGTAAAACGCTGCTAGTTTTAACAGCGCTTTACCGTCATTTTAGCGGCGCTATTCGGCTGCTAGCGGGGCGCTTATAACCCAGCTAGCAGCCGAGGAAGGGGTTAAATGCGCCCCTGAAGCGCCGCTTCCGAAACGCTTTGCAGGCGCTTCGGCAGCGGTGCACATTCATTTCAATGGGCAGGAGTGGTGGTATACACCGCTCCAAAGATGCTGCTTGCAGGACTTTTTTTTTAACATCCTGCCAGCGCATCGCCTCAGTGTGAAAGCACTCGGGCTTTCACACTGAGACTGCAGGGGAGCCGATTTACAGGCACTTTACAGGCGCTATTTTTAGCCCAAAAGTGCCTGAAAAACGCCCCAGTGTGAAAGGGGTCTAACTGTTAGATTTTATGAGATGAAGGGAAAAAAAAAAAAAGAAAAAAAAAAAAATCGGCCTAATATATCGGCCCAAAAAAATCGGCATCACATATCGGCCATCGGCCAGAGAAAAACCCATATCGGTCGACCTCTAGTTCTTGACGGTCGAAAGTTCAGAGAACGTTTGTGTGACCGTGTGTATGCAAGGCAAGCTTGAGCGGAATTCCGTCGGAAAAAAACATCCAAGTTTTTTCTGACGGAAAATCTGCTCATGTGTTTGGGGCATTAAAGGATAAGTTTACCTTTTGACAAAAAATAATAAATGCCCTTTTTTTGTAGGTAAAAAAAATGTGCATTTATTATTTTTTGTTTCTGGAGCCTGTAAAGCATTGCACTAACGATTAGCAGATCGCTGATGCCATGCAGGTCTCCTGCAGATCTGTCAGTGTATCGGCGTGATCGTACCTCATATGAGCAAGCCAATACACTCTGACAGTTAAACTCAATGGACTACCATGGCGCTCACAGCACCGTGGTAGTTCATTAAAAACTACAACCTGACAACCACAAAAGCTGCCGGACCTTGTAGTTTTCCATTCACAGAGGACTGTAAAGGAGTGACGTGGCCAGGTGGGCAGAGCCCCGCACGGCTGCATCTTTTTTTTCTTCTGGCAGCAGACACGGGGAGAAGATCCCTGTGATCAGGGGAGGGGGGCATGAGGGCCGCTGCATTCATAACATGTTACATATTACACCCTGAATATGGGTATAACATGTTATGAAAGGTGAACTTATCCTTTGACATTTGATTGAGTGATCCCTGCCATGGCATTGTTCATATGACACAATCCTATGAAGCATATGGCCAGTTTATTCAGAACAAGTATTATATAGGTACTCTGTGTCACTAAACCCACATACTAAAAAAACTATCATATACAAAAACAAAAGATTTCCCCTGAATGGACTTTAAAGGCACTTGCTCACAAGTATTTAGATAATAAGTATATATGACAGAGTATAAAGAGTAAACAAATTTTTATTTCAACAAAGTATAGGTTAAAAACATAGTGTATCATACATTCAACGGAGCATATTACAAGATTAATAGTTTTTTGTTGATATTGAACATGAATTTGTATGGAGGCTCTTTTTCTCACAACTGACGTGTTTCGGAATAAACAATGTTTTTATGTCCTTCTTCAGGGATATAGTAGAAAAGAGCAATTCATTTATAACATGGTTCGTTGAAATATTTTAAAACTCCAAAATTGAAAAAGCGTAGGGCGTTATTGCTGGTAAGGTTGTTTACATTGGAACAGTCATGGTTAGTATTAAGCACAATTATTTAATAGTGGTCCCATTGTATGGGGCAAGGTGTCTCACCTAACCCCGTCCCACCTCGGATGTGTGCAGGCCGGAGCCATATACTGAGGCTGAAAGTGAGGGAACCCCTGTTTGTGTACAGTTTAAGATATGTCAGCCACGCATCCCAGCATCAAGCTTGTGTAACGCCTCAAGCGTTATATGCTTACCCTTATGTAAACTGATTGGTGCATTATAATATTGCATGCAATGTGGAACAAATACACTTTAAATGGTAGATTGCTATGAATGACACCCTGTGCTAATTAATACATGTAATCAACTGTCTTGAACCTTTCTCAACTAGGGTTCCATGGAACCACGGGGTTCCTCCAGAGGTTGCTAGTGGTTCCTCGAGCAAAGAACAAGTTCTGCCTCTAAGATAGGTAATCACTGACACCAATAATCTTTTAGGCCACCCATAAGGGAGGAATTCTCCCCAATCACCACAAATGTAAGGAGCATTCATCCCTGTGACCATCATTCTAATGTAGTTAGATATTGTAATTATTAACAGGGGTTTCCTGAGACAATTTCAAGGGTTCCTCCATGTTAAAAAAAAAAGTTGAGAAAGTCTTTCTTTAGGTCCTTTCAAATACATTTTCCCTCCAGCCTAATACATTTAAGAGTTACATGCAGTTTTTATACAAGACTTCATATATTTAAACTTTGATTCAGTAGGTCATGAAAACTCAATTCAGAATTTTTAAGATACAGCTTAGAAATTTTGTTTTTATTAACCACTAGGCGCCCGCGCTATAGCCGAAAAAGACGGCTACAGCGCAACGCTCAATTGCCGGGAGGGCGTCCCTGGACGTCCTACAGTTTACTCCTTCCCCACGCACCGCCGCGAGCGCGCACCAAGGAAATTCTGTGTTGGCTGTGTCCCTTGGACACAGCCAATCACAGATCGTGCTAAATGGCCAATCGCAATTCATAGCAAGTAACCCAACGTCCTATTATGCCCGTCCCTACGAGTGGAGATCCCTAACAGTGGAGGAGTTTACATTTTTTATGGGCCTCACATTCTGTATGGGACTAACCAAAAAAAATGAATTACGTTCATATTGGTCAACCCTCCCCATCCACCACATGCCCATCTTTTCCTCAGTAATGCCCAGAACCAGATATCTCATGATTATGAGATTCCTACACTATAATGATAATACCCAGTGCCCTCCCCGAAATGACCCAAATTTTGACAAGCTTTATAAAATTCGGCCACTACTAAATTATTTTTCTGAAATCTTCCCCCAGTTGTTTACCTCAGACCAACACATATGCTTGGATGAGTCCCTTATCAAATTTTCTGGCAGGCTGGGCATGAAACAATTTATTCCCACCAAAAGGGCCTGCTATGGGGTGAAGCTGTATAAATTGTGCGACTGAACCACAAGGTATACATAAGCCTTCATGGTATATGAAGGGAAGGACACCCAGCTGCATCCTTATAATTGCCCAGACTACATGGGATCAAGCGGAAAAGTCGTTTGGGAACGCATAAACCCACTCCTGGAGAAAGGCTACCATTTGTACGTAGCTAAATTTTATACAAGTTTGCCCCTGTTCCACAACCTTCACAGAAAGAACACTCCAGCATGTGGCACCGTAAGGACGAACCGGAAGGGCTTTCCTTAAAGCCTCGTCAACAAGAAGCTAAGAAGAGGGGAGACGGCGAGTTTACGGAATGAGGAAATTCTGGCTGTGAAGTGAAGGGACAGAAGGGATGTCTACATGCTTTCTTCGATCCACAATACATTTGTTGAGATCACCAGGAGGAATGGCCTAATCCAAAAACCAACATGTATCCACGAATACAATATGTTCATGGGGGGTGTCGACTTCAACGACCAAATGCTCGAACCCTACCTTGCCACAAGACGAACATACCAGTGGTATAAAAAAGTTTAACTTTATTTGTTTAATTTGGCCATATACAACAGCTATGTTATCTATCACAACTCCACTGAAAGCCCCAAATCCTTCCTTGGCTACCAGGAAGAAATCACCGCTGCCCTTATATTCCCGAACGGCCCACCAGAAAACATTTGATCGGATGTGATTAGTAGACTCTCCGAAAACACCACTTCCCCGATAAAATCCCTCCCAGACCAACAGGCCAAGAACGTCAGAAAAAATGCCGGGTGTGCACCAGAGGAGGAGTCAGAAGAGACACCACTTATCATTGTCCCCAATGTCCTTCCCAACCAGGCCTCTGCATAGTTGACTGTTTTTGTCGGTACCATACTTCACTAAATTATTAGTAAAGTATGGTAAACATAACCCTCACTTCCTGCCATTTACCTTCACACCCCTTATGCCTCTACTTGCTCTGTTACTGACCCTGGCTTGTTATTTGACCACGCTTCTGCCTACTGATTCTGTTAATACCTCTGCCTGATCTGGAACTGACCCTGGCATGTTATTCGACCACGTTTCTGCCTATCGATTCTGTTCATACCTCTGCCTGATCTGGAACTGACCCTGGCTTGTTATTCGACCACGCTTCTGCCTACCGATTCTGTACATACCTCTGCCTGATATGGAACTGACCCTGGACTGTTTGACCATGCTTTTTGCCTGCCTCTTGGACTGATCTTGTACCCTGCCACTGGACTAGTGGGATTCATAACACAGGGGTCTCACATATGTGAGGAGCTTCAGAATTGTTTTTCTGGATAAAGAAAACAATTTTTTTTTGTTTTCTCATTCCTAGATTAGGGTCTGGAGACTCGGAGGATTCAAAGAGATTTGGGTGGGAGAAGCCTCTACCCCTGTCCCCATTCTGTCCTGAATGAGACCCTACTTCTGCCTGCTGCCTGTAGGACCTATGCCATTATGCCTCTGCCTGTCGCATGAACTGACCACACCACATGGACCATGTTCCTGCCTACTACCAGGATCAATATTTTGGCACTGCTGACACTGACCCTGGACTGTATATAGACAGTATCCCTGCCTGCTGCCTGTACTGACTATGGACCTGCCTGTTGCCTGGACAATTGCGTTCGCTTTTACTGACCAAGTCCCTGCCTGCTGCCTGGACCAGTGCTATCCTCTTGTGGACAATTGCGCTACTAAAACCACAGGTAATCTTTTTTTTACCCTTTGCTCATCAGAATGTATTTTGGGGTGTAATTCTTGGTATGTGCATACTATATGTCACTAGAACACCCAACGATGTTCCTTGCATGTTGGGCCTCTGTATGTGGCCAGGCTGTGTAAAAGTCTCACACATGAGGTATTGCCATACTCACGAGGAGTAGCAGAATATATTTTGGGATGTAATTTTTGCTATGTACATGCTATGTGTTGGAAATATCTTATAAATGGACAACTTTGTGTAAAACAAATGCGTTTTCATTTTTTTCCCACATATTTCAAAAACTTCTGGAAAAAAATGAACCGTTCAAAAGACTCATTATGCCTAATAGATTATACGTTGGGGTGTTAGCTTTCCAAAATGGGGTCATTTTGTGGGCGTTTCCATTGTCCTGGTGCTCCAGGGCCTTCAAAAGTGTAATAGGCGGTTGAGAAATGAGATGTGTAATTTATGCTCCTAGAATGCCTGAAGGTGCTATTTCAATGTTGGGCCTTTGTATGTGGCCAGGCTGTGTAAAAGTCTCACACATGTGGTATCGTCATACTCAGGAGGAGTAGCAGAATGTATTTTGGGTTGTCATTTTTGCTACATGTTGGAAATATCTTATAAATGGACAACTTTGCGTAAAAAAATGTGGTTTCATTTTTTTTCCACATTTTTCAAAAACTTTCTAAAAAAAATGAACCGTTCAAAAGACTCATTATGCATCATAGATTATATGTTGGGGTGTTAGCTTTCCAAAGTGGGGTCATTTTGTGGGCGTTTTCATTGTCCTGGTGCTGCAGGGCCTTCAAAAAGTGTAATAGGTAGTCAACAAGTTAGATGTGTCTTTTATGCTCCTAGAACACCTGATGGTGCTCCCTGCATCTTGGGCCTCTCTATGTGGCTAGGCTGTGAAAAAGTCCCACACATGTGGTATCGCCATACTTAGGAGTAGCAGAATGTGTTTGTCATTCAAAGTGTGAGAGCACCGAAGGCTGAAAATTGGTCTGGGCAGGAGGGGGTTTAAGTGCCCAGTAGGCAAGTGGTTAACACTATACAGGTTGGTATATACAGGAAAAGTAAAGAGAAAACACCTTTGGAGGAATGTGGTCGTTATCTCTCACTATCACATGCATGAAAGACGTAATTATGATCCTAGGTTGACCAGCTCCCAGTAAACATGTTTATATTACAGTATGGGGAAAAGAAACTAACTGGAGAGTGGAAAGAATCTGCAGATAAACAAAGTTCTAGGATTTTTGCAATATATGCACATAGGAAATGTTATAAATGGATATATAAAGCTATTTCTTTAAAATGCAGCATAAGAATCATTTCTAAACAAGACAGTCATGTTTAAAGTAGATGGTAAGTTTGTACAAAGAAAAAATACAGGCAAATATTACATACAGTGAACACTAAGATACCGGGCTAAGGGGTTATATTGAAATCCAAACTTTACTGTAAAAAGTGAAGCTGCTACTTGTAAAAAAAAAAGTGACGCTTATTGGACTAATGTGAAGGGTGGCTAAAATGGTCAAGACTCAACAGATGGGAAAGGGTGAATTGCCTATTTTTTATTCTCACAAAACTACAGAACAGTTTCTTGGACAATACATGCTATCTTCACGCATTTAAAAATGAGGTGGCCATATCCTGTGGGCATGAGGTTCACTTCAGTAAAACTATAGTATATGTGAACCCATTCAGTCTAAAATAGAAATGAGAGGCAAAATATGTGTGTGTGTATATATATATATATATATATATATATATATATATATATATATATATATATATGTTAACCCTTGTCTTGTAAAACAACCCATTCAGTCTAAAATAGAAATGAAAGGCAAAATATGTGTGTGTGTGTATATATATATATATATATATATATATATATATATGTTAACCCTTGTCTTGTAAAACAACCCATTCAGTCTAAAATAGAAATGAAAGGCAAAATATGTGTGTGTGTGTGTATATATATATATATATATATATATATATACATATACACACACATTATAAATACCTTTTTTCTATATTTTATATAAGTGCACACATGACCTCTGTTCTCAGCTGCATAAAGAACTTGGTGGGGAGGTGGGGGTGAAGGAACAGCAGCACACTGGTTTTTCAAGTGAATGGCTGTGCAGGAGAGGTGTGTCAGCACAAGTCTGACCATTGGACGACAGACAAGCCATTCTCGCAGCACAAAAAAACTGACCACACTGGGATGGATGTGCCCTCATGCTTGGTGTGGTCAGTTTGAAACAGGAAAGCAGAAGGCAGAATACACAAACTGTTGTAATTCCTACACTGTTCACCTGATTTGGATGTAAATACCCTCAAATTAAAGCTGAAACTCTGCAGTTAAAGCACATCTTGTATGTTTTATTTCAAATCCATTGTGGTGGTGTATAGAGCCAAAAAGATTAGAATTGTGTTGATGTCCCAAATTTTTATGGACCTGACTGTATTTCACGCAAAGGAAGCAATACAGATAAAACAGGATACTTTTTTAAGTACAGGGTATAACAGACACATATCAGGAATATCAAATTGTGGGGTAACATTTTCAGGATGCAAGAGACTCTTTGAAAAACACTGAAAAAATCTAGATATGTCTCATACTGTGTTTACAACAGCAAAAGGCTTTATTCAATATTAAAACAATGAACAGCCTCTCCCTCACATTTTCTAACATAGTCATGTTATCTGTAAATTGTTTTTACTGATGATTGAAAATAACTTATTGGAAACTAAAAAAAACATGTTCTCTTGACAGCATTTGGGAGCAAAATATACAAATATGTTTATCCAGCCATTTCCCATTACTTAATAGTCTTTCAAAATACAAATGTGGAGGGCCTTATGTGAAGTGAAGAGGAGAACCAATCATTAAATATTTCCCTTACATTATTACATCTTCTGAGGGACCAACAGGACCATCTAGGCTGCCAGTTTCCCAGGTTACATCCTGTAGCACCCAGTGGGTTCTCTGAGCAGATGCATAAGAGTCCAACCTCCACTGGCCCTCACATCTCTCCACTGGAGGCTTCTCATCTTGTTCTCCAGGAGTCCATTTTACTGTGACACCTCGCATCAGGAAACAAACCTACTGCGTACTGTCCTCTCTTGATGCAGCCCTCTTGCGGTCGCTTCCATATACCATGGTATTTGTCCAAGTTCCATTACTTAGAGCAGGTTTCTTGATAACATCACTGGATACAAGAGACACATTCACTTCACTTCTTGCTGTAAAACCTTTACTTGACTCCTCAAAAGCAGGTCTAGCAGATCAGGCAGTCTCTACAGCAATAATGTTTACAGTCATTGAATTATCTGTGACTGTGAAGCAGTCGTTATAAGATAAGGGATTCTAGGAAAGTGGAACTATGTGGAGGGCTCACATGGCAGGCTTGGGGGTCTCAAGCGCACATAGAAAGGTGTTTCCCTTACAACTACCTTTGCAGAACGCTGTAACACTGCATCAGAAACAGGCATCCTTACTTCTGAATGGAGGAACATTTCCTCCAATAATAGAATGTGAAAACTATTGCACTAATGGAGTGGGAGGAACGTAGCTAAAATATGTAAGGATACCTTACAGGTAGGACAATCTCAGAGGAATTTATTAGCTGTCCAATTATGAAGCCAACGATCAAGGGGTTAATATGGCGCACAATGGATGTAGCCAATTACATATAACTATAAATGGTGGGGGGTGGGTTGGGGGTTCCTGTGAGGGGGGACTTGGTGGTGGTAGTTAATGTTTCACAACAAGTTCAGGTATTAGTCCATGTAAGGATAAAATGATGCTGAATAAATGGAAGGCTGCCAGTCTATAGGAGATAGAAGAGGCTCTGGAACAATAAAAAAGAAAGAAGGACGGCACCCTCTAAGTGCAGCATGTATGTTAAAAATATTTATTACAATAGATAAAAACACTCACATTTGAGTTGCTAAAAACCAGCATATAAGTAGTTTATATGCCACCAGGACCCAGGTCACAGGACTCACATCCCAGGAACCCCCCCACCGGCCAGTGACACCCACATCCCCCGAGAGCACGCGGATGAAACTACTTATATGCTGGTTTTTAGCAACTCAAATGTGAGTGTTTTTATCTATTGTAATAAATATTTTTAACATACATGCTGCACTTAGAGGGCGTCGTCCTTCTTTCTTTTTTCAAGTATTAAGCCATAAGATTCTGCGCACTTGAGTGGATATTAGAGTCTTCCCGGAAATTTGTCTCACAACAAGTTCTAGGGCATCCACACAAAAAAGTAGAGCAGAAAGCAATTGCTGTAGTTGTTCTGTAAAAAAATGATCCTGAAATACATGGTCATGCTGATTCTTCTTTGTCCTAGTCCAGTTAACTACAGTTTGACATACTGAAATGGCAGCAAGAGATGGTTGCAGGGCCGAGCCTGCAAAACCAAAGCAAAGAGAGCTTTCTACGTGCAGAATCTTTGAAAGACGGAACATCTTCTATATGTACAATGAGATATTTGTTTATAACAGAGACGGCAGCCATCAACCACGGGATTGGCCCACTTCTTTGCAAACTCTTTTTCCACTGGATAGAAATTGTCAAAGACTTTAGGGGAAGATAAAGATACTTTTTGGTACGATCCAGTCATCACAGACTGCACATTCTGTTTGTTCATGCACAGGGAATGTTTTGCAAGATTTAGTGGACTTTCTTTGTACCCAAAGGTGAATGGCGAGACATTAGAGTGCAATACCAAGGCTCTTGCAGACATAGGCAATACCTTTTTCAATCTTAGCAACATGTTGCAGAAAGCTCCTTCTTCAACATTTTGACAGTCTGGGGAAGGGAAATGCTCCGCAGCTTCTTCCAATACTGGATCTATATTCTCTTCACTTCCTTTTGTGTATCCATCCTCTAGGACTGGCATATCGGCATAAGACTCAGGTTGAGAAATGGAAGTAAGAGAGGCAGTGTGCTTCTGAGCCCTGGACAAAGATGGCTGTATTAAAGCCATAATCTGTCCAATGAATTGTGACAGAAAATTCTGCTTCTGTCAGGTTGACTGCATGTTGCATGCTAAAATAGAACTAGAATCTGATGCAGACATCGATGTTAGAACTGGGTTCTGCTCCTATGCAGGAGGGACACATCATCACTCTGAGGCAGAGCCAAAATTCACCTGAAGTTTTGAATTGGTTCCCTTTCACCTAATCTCCAACATAGCTACAAGTGAGGGTATTCACCTGGACGGTATTCACGGAGTAGAGTGCAGAAATAGGTTAAATATGTCAGTAAGGAGTATGTGGCAATCCAGGTATAGACAGTCACGTAACGAATCCCTGTGGCAAAAGGGTGGGAGGAAGTGCATGAATACCTTTCAGGGGCTCTAAGAGGAAGTGGCATTAAAGTATGTGACCAGTGGTATGATGTAACACCAGGACATCCATCTGTGACTAAGCTCTAAGTAGTTTGAATTTTTGCACCAAGTTTAAAACGTTTGCACTGTGAAATGAATATATTTCAAGCATAGCCCCATTTTTTCAGTAATGGTCAGAGATGCAGGGGGACCCTGCCTTACATGTTCACATTGCTGGACTCTATATAAAGTCCAGGCTTCGCCGGTCATGGTGGGCATACCCCCATTGGGTTCCATAGGGATGGACCATGACCCTGGACCTGTATAACACCCTATGGATGTCCGAACTCCTTGCACCAAGTGCCAAGGTGAGCACCTATGCAGGATCCAGTGCCCGAAATTGGGTACAGCTCGCAAAGTTTTACTGCGTTTGCACCAGTCCGGACATACTGCGTCTACACAGGCATTAAAAAACGGAGATGTTGATTGAAGAATTTGACGAAAATTATGAAGAAAAATAATGAACTAGTGAAACTTATTCTTCCATGAAGGTGAAAAGGTCCATTACTTTCAGACACTAGCACAGAACTGAGGATTCGCAGAGTGGGGTGGGGTTATAGGGAAGGTGCCCCAGGGGGTGGGGTGTCCTGAAAAGCTTGCCAGTGTCCAATCACCTGAAGGTACATGACATTAACCCATGGTTCATGAACAGGTTTCCTATATTGTACGATTAAGACATTTAGCTTTTTGTTTCATTACTGTACTTAAAACACTGTGATGACTCATTTGCAGTCTGTGGTATAAAGCAATATAAAGCACATCATAAATCTTACATACACAATGAGAACAGAGATGTACACTAACACTTAATTTAACTTGTGTGTCTAGGAAAGTAAACAAACTGCTATGTACACAAGTCTCTGCTTTTCGTGTGTGCAGCTAGAAAATGTTTTGCTTTGAAGAATAAAATGTATATGTGTTTTTAATCCAGCACTGCTGAGATCCTCTGCTTCCAGCAATTTACATCTGGATTTAGTTCCACTACTCCAAGGAATTAAATAGTCAAATTTCCACATTTTTTTTTCCTTTCAGCTAGAAAAAAAAAAACTTTACAAACTTTAGGGAGTGGAGTTGCATACTAAGAACAAATTGTTTTCACTGGGGCAAATAGCTTTCTATATTGTTGCATAAGCTGTATAAATTGTTATAAAAGAAGGTCAGATGGCAGAGACCTTATTCCCCTACACCCACCCACCTCTCTCTAGTCTTATAAATACTGCCTTTTTAAATGGCGTTAACCCTTCTGCTCTCTGAAGTGTTATCCCACTGTACACACACTGAACATGATTGTTTGAGTCACGATTTGAACACAACACAATATGTGTCTAAGTATGTTGCAAGAGCCCGTAAAGCCACTGATTTGGGATTTCCTAAGAAAAAGACACAGCCCTCTGTTCCTCTACTATCCAGCTGCAATCTAAATCTACAACCTCTACGCATTTTAAATAACCAAAACTCAAAAATCGTATCACACTTTCATATTTAGCAGGGTAGAAATTATTACAGGTAATGCTAATATTGTCACATTACAGCTGCAAAGCCAGATTCTTTATGGGGGCTATTTCCACCCAAAGACAAAATGACCCAGCGGAATCACCATTACCCCAGTCTCTAAATGACTCAAACTCTGCACAAGGCCACAGTTCCTTGTCACTTAGCTTTCCCTTACAGTGGCAATCACACAGGCATAGTTCATTGGATCTGTATACCCTGTAAAATAAGTTCAATATCTCTGCACTAAGTAAATACAGGAATTCAATAAATTGGTTATGATACAGGAAAAGTCAAAACTGTGCTGACCCAGACAGTCGTGATGGGGTGATAATTGACTATTTAAAAGGAAATGTATTTGGTATTTTAATTGTGACAGTTAAATCAGTATTTCATTTTTAAAAAATTGTGTACGCAGCTTAACTAGATATGACCTTTCACGGATCAAACTTTATCCGTTTACTGCTGAATAGGCAGAAATTCAATCCATAGGTGGCCCTGTCACCGCCACCCAGCTTGACAAACTTCGATCTGAAAACTGAAAGGGGAGCTCCACCCAAAAGAGGAAGCTCCACTTATTTTCCTCCTCCCCCTCCCCCCTCCCCCTGCTGCCACATTTGGCACCTTTCAGGGGGAGGGAGAAGCAGATACCTGTCAAACCCAGATATCAGCTCGTTGTGCAGCAATCTAAGAAACTTCCGACCCATTCCGGAAGACACACAGGTCCAAGAAGACAGCGGGACCATTCAGAAAGCGCAGCACGACTCGCGCATGCGCAGTAGGAAACAGGCCGTGAAGCCACAAGGCTTCACTTCCTGTTTCCCTTAGTGAAGATGTCGGTGCCTGCACCCAGAGCTGATGAACGCATTGGCTTGGGGTGCCAACATCGCGGGCTCCCTGGACAGGTAAGTGTCCTTATATTAAAAGTCAGCAGCTACAGTATTTGTAGCTGCTAACTTTTTTTTTTTTTCCCCAGGCTGGAACTCCTCTTGAAGGAGGCGGGTGAAAAACTGTCACCAAAACAATGATTGCATTCAATCAGCTAGTTACTTGTTAAGTATTCTGACAGCTGCAGGTGTTAGCTGTCAGGCTGGGTTCACACTGGTCCGACAAACGCTCCGACATTGGGAGCTCATGTCGCATGACGTGTGAAATTTAATGTTTCCCTATGGGAGCCGTCCTAACTGGTCCGACACAAGTCGTTCCGACTTTAGAAATGCTCCCTGTACTACTTTGGTCCGACTTTGATCCTACTTCATCCTATTGACTATCATTGAAGTCGGATCAAAGTCGGATTGCCGTCTCGCATGATCCGACTTCGGCACGCGACTTGTGCTCAGATCATCTTGATGGGGAACTCCGCGCCAAATTTTAGATAAAAATCCGGCATGGGTTCCCCCTCCAAGAGCATACCAGGCCCTTGGGTCTAGTATGGAACTTGAGGGGAACCCCCTACGCCGAAAAAGCGGCGTGGGGGGTCCCCCCAATCCATACCAGACCCTTATCCGAGCACGCAGCCCGGCCGGACAGGAATGGGGGTGGGGACGAGCGAGCGCCCCCCCCCTCCTGAACCGTACCAGGCCGCATGCCCTCAACATGGGGGGTTGTTGCCTTGGGGGAGGGGGGCGCGCTGCGGCCCCCCCACCCCAAAGCACCTTGTCCCCATGTTGATGAGGACAAGGGCCTCTTCCCGACAACCCTGGCCGTTGGTTGTCGGGGTCTGCGGGCGGGGGGCTTATCGGAATCCGGGAGCCCCCTTTAATAAGGGAGCCCTCAGATCCCGGCCCCCCACCCTATGTGAATGAGTATGGGGTACAGCGTACCCCTACCCATTCACCTAGGAAAAAAGTGTCAATTTAAAAAAAACACTACACAGATTTTTAAAGCATTTTATTAGACAGCTCCGGGGGTCTTCTTCCGACTTCGGGGGTCTCTCCGGTTCTTCTCCACGCTCTCCGGATCTTCTGCCGGGCTCCTCCGCTCTCTTCTGCTCTTTTGCCGCTCTTTTGCTAAAGCGGAGGAGCCTGGTCTTCAATCTTCTGCCTTCTGCCTTCTGCCCTCTTCTCCTGATGTTGACACGACGCTCTCTGGGGCTAGAATGCTCTCTGTGCGCTCTGCTCTGACTTATATAGGCGGTGACCCCGCCCCCTTATGCCGTCACAGTCCCTGGGCATGCTGGGACTGTGACGTTTTAGGGGGCGTGGTCATCACCCGATGACCACGCCCCCTTATGCCGTCACAGTCCCAGCATGCCCAGGGACTGTGACGGCATAAGGGGGCGGGGTCACCGCCTATATAAGTCAGAGCAGAGCGCACAGAGAGCATTCTAGCCCCAGAGAGCGTCGTGTCAACATCAGGAGAAGAGGGCAGAAGGCAGAAGGCAGAAGATTGAAGACCAGGCTCCTCCGCTTTAGCAAAAGAGCGGCAAAAGAGCAGAAGAGAGCGGAGGAGCCCGGCAGAAGATCCGGAGAGCGTGGAGAAGAACCGGAGAGACCCCCGAAGTCGGAAGAAGACCCCCGGAGCTGTCTAATAAAATGCTTTAAAAATCTGTGTAGTGTTTTTTTTTAAATTGACACTTTTTTCCTAGGTGAATGGGTAGGGGTACGCTGTACCCCATACTCATTCACATAGGGTGGGGGGCCGGGATCTGGGGGCTCCCTTATTAAAGGGGGCTCCCGGATTCCGATAAGCCCCCCGCCCGCAGACCCCGACAACCAACGGCCAGGGTTGTCGGGAAGAGGCCCTTGTCCTCATCAACATGGGGACAAGGTGCTTTGGGGTGGGGGGGCCGCAGCGCGCCCCCCTCCCCCAAGGCAACAACCACCCATGTTGAGGGCATGCGGCCTGGTACGGTTCAGGAGGGGGGGGCGCTCGCTCGTCCCCACCCCCATTCCTGTCCGGCCGGGCTGCGTGCTCGGATAAGGGTCTGGTATGGATTGGGGGCGACCCCCCACGCCGTTTTTTCGGCGTAGGGGGTTCCCCTCAAGGTCCATACCAGACCCAAGGGCCTGGTATGCCTCTGGAGGGGGAACCCATGCCGGTTTTTTATTTAAAATTTGGCGCGGAGTTCCCCACTAAAGATTCATACCAAACACAGTGCCGGCATTGGCGGGGATCCAAGTCGGATCCCCGTTCATTGAAAGTCGGACACATGCCGGCTTCATGTCGCAGGGCAAAGTCGGATCCAAAGTAGGACGGCTGTCGTGTCGCACCAGTGTGAACCCAGCCTCAGAATGCAATGGCCATGGATGGCGATTCCTCCATCTATGCTGTTTAGCAAGGATGGGGCAACCTGTTCGATTTCTTTCATTATACCCACAGGCTGAGCAAAACAAATCTTTGCGCGTATGGCCAGCTAAAACGACGGTGATTGTAACACTGCCATCCCTGTTGAAGGACATCACATGCTGTGGTTCCTCTTACCGGCTACTACATCACTGCAGGACATACAAGCCTGCGGGAGGAACCACAATTCAAGGCAGGGGGGGAGTAGATTTTCAACACACCTAGAACTGCCAGATATGTGCAGCAGTTGGGGATTAGCAAAGCAGCAGAGTTTGAAGACACGGGCCTCCAAAAAGGCAAGTATACAGCATCTTCTTTTACAGTGTGGGTTTTACTTACATAGCACCCAGGAGGGTAATTTTAAGCAGGAAGCGGAGTGAAACCGCTGAGCCATGAATTACTTCCTCTAATGGTTAATCTGTAAATTTTTACAATAAACACCAATATAAAAGAGAAAGCATATAAAAATAAGAAAGTCATACAACTTTACAGAAACTGCTAAAATAATACATCATGTTTTCCCTTTAAAGGGTAACTCCACTTTCATGGGAAAAAAATAGTAAATTGAAAAAAAAAATAATATAGCATATACAATTGTGACACAAGTCATATTTTTGATTGAATGTTATTAAAAATTGCCTTTCCTTTTCAATCTGCAACCACTGTAATTTTCTGTAAAATGCAATGCAATATGTTTACTGAACGCCTTCTAGAAACGTCATTTGGTGCTTGTTTGATGGGCTCACTGATTTTCCTAGAAGTCTACACTAAGATACAGGTCATATTTTTGGCATCCCCTGCAACAAAAATGTCATTTTTAATAAGATACTCCTAATAGAAAATCATGTCTAAAGGAATGTAGACCCAGAAACTTTCCTCATTAGAGCCCTACAGCTGCAGCAGCTAGTTGATATTTATGAAACCACTCCCATTAGACTCCCTCAGCACATGGGCACAGAGGAACAAACAGTGATTTCTTCAGAAAAACAAAAGGTAGGAATCTGCAACAAGGTTTGCTAAAATCCCTGCAATGTACATAGATCACCCAGAGGGAAATGTTTTTTTCTCAACAAAAGTGGAGTTACGCTTTAAAGAGACACTGGAGTTGATTTACTAAAAGCAAATAGGCTGTCCACTTTTCAAGAGAATTTGCGCCCAGAACTTAGTGAATGTGGCGAAGTTTCAGTTTGCAAAGAATGCTCAATCACATGCAAGGAAAGTAAAAAAAACTGAATTTTTGCTTGAACATAATTGAATAGATGGAAGTAAGCAGAGTTTCACCTCAACCACTAAGCTCTGGAGAAAATTCCCTTGCAAGGAGCTACTTTGCTTGCAAAGTCACAACAGCCCATTTGCCTTTAGTAAATCAGCCCCACTGTCACCTTGTGAACCCTTCTTATGTGATCTAATATCCAATCATTAGGACAGAGCACTGTCACCTGACTGAAGGATTGATGTGACGGCTCTCCTTAGCATCAAAAGCACATGCACAAATTTGCAGAATATGCTGGATGGCAGACACAGCTTTTTTATTTTTTAGAGGTGCTGGGGGATCAATTTTCCGCTTTTTGCCAATGCTGGAACTGGGCTTTAAAGGAGAAGTATGGGTTTTTTTCCCTAATCATACTTACATAGGTGGATGCAGCATCGGTCCGATGCTGCATCTGTCGCCCGGCGTCTCTGCACTGAAAACCGAGCCATTGAACACCGCCGATGGCTCGGTTCTCTCACCTCCACGAGAGGAGAGCTGTTGACTGTCAATCAACAGTTCTCCTGCTCTGCTCCTCCAGGCTCACTGGCGTGTTCAGCTGTGGAGGAGCGGGGAGCAGCTGCCTCAGCGGCTCTCTGAGAGGCTGAGACTGCCATCAGTCCAGGCACCTGGCAAGTCCAGACGTCCGAAGTTGGGATGACACGGTGCCTGGACTGAACTTGGTGACGTCAGCAGAGAGCGGACTTCAGACTGCTCTCTGCTGAAAACGGGTCACAGGAGTGCAAAACAGGTTGCACTCATGTGGCTCTTAGGAGAAGCCCAACTGAATGAGCTCACGCTGGACTTCAACTTTAAAGTCCCAAGCTCTTCTGCAGTACAGCCTGACATGCAGATCTGACAGCAATACCTTCTCTCAATTCATATTAAATTATTTTTATTCATTTTATTTAACCTTCTCTCAATTCATACTGTGAGTGCAGGGTGTCATTGAGGTGTGTCACTATGGTGTCCTACATTCACAGTGTTCTCCTGCAGAGAGTGACACTGATGTATTCCCATCAGGGCCACTCTCTCCACCAGAAAAGAGGACCCTGCAGTATCAACTGACTGGACAGACGACTTGTAAAAGTTAATTATAAAAACGAAAAAAAAAAGGATAACATACTAGTGAAAGCCAAATGGGAAGGGGGAGCCTGGAGTTGGGTTTAAATGTAGTAGACCACAGCAAATCATATATAATTTCGGTCTCATCTCACCACCTGCTCCATCATGCAATTTTCTGTGTTTTTCAAAATACACAAACCATGGCAAAAAAAAACATTGTTCACAGCTTGTTGTCACCAACATGATGAACTGTGTGCTGGATTTCTGATGAACTGCATGTTGGATTTCTGACGCACTGTGCTCTGTTTTAACCTTTAAAGTGGATGTAAACCCAATGTCATCCTTTCTAAACTACTGCCATAGGGGTTATCTATAAGGATATACATGCCTCCTGCATGTATCTTTACCTGTCAAATGTCTCCCCTCTGTATGTTATTAGACCCGGAAAACTGTAGATTCTGTGGGTGGGTCTGTTGTCTGGAGCTTGGTGGGTGGAGTCGTGATGTCAGTAGACTCCCCGCCCACCTCTACACTCCCCTTGTCAATATGCATTTTCTCCTGTGTATTTCTAACACTGAACTTCTGCTATGATCTCTAACATCCAGTGAAAAGACAGGAAAGTAACCACATGACTTTAGCATGCCAAATCATGCTGAGGTGTGGAACAGCCAATCCTTGCAGAGCTGCTGAAGAAAGGAGTGGGGGAGGGAATTTAAAAATACTGCATGTGTCTTAGGCTAGTGCACGAGATATGTAAATCACCTGTCACTCACAGCAAAGGGGAGGATTTGACAAAGTTTTTCTCAGTTTGTCAAGAATTGTCTCACTGAACAATAAAAGAGGATTGCTCAGAGATGGATTAACTCTGTGTGGCAAGACTGGGCTCTGTCTATCACACATGTCCAATAGACAACACAACTTTATCTGACAATGCTCAGGTTGAGCAAATCTCTACAGGAACCTGTGCATGAATTTTCCAAGGAAATGCTTGACCATAATACTGTAGTTAGCTTGCAAATCTTCATGATTCAAGGAAGTCAGGTTAATACTATACCGACTGTTTGCTTTTAAACAAGGAAGTGTTCCAAGTGCATCTGACTATAGAGAGCCGTTTAACGTTTTAGGAATATTTATCAAGCCTGAGCAACAATTACAGCCCAGGGTAACAAACTTGCTTCTAGAAAGTATCCTATTACAGGACTCGATGTACAGGTTCTAAGTACTCGCTCAGTTTTCCAAAGACTATGGCTTTTCACACCCCCTTTGCACTTTGCCCAGCACTTGGAACCTACAACACATAACAAACCTCATAGGGAGGAAGTAGCTCTTTATTTACCCTAGGGTCATGGTGGAGCACTAGTTATAAGGTTCTGTATGTGTACTATGGACATTGTGCTGACCTTATCAATAACTAGCAGTTCACAAAATTCTAACTTTTTTCAGCAAATTTCTAGACATGCAAGTTTTTAAATCATACTGGATAGTTTGCTTCAATGCAACAGCAGACAAGTTAAGGTTAAGATAATACACTCGTTTGGCTAAGCAAGATCCTGCAAAAATCTTGTCCTTACACTCTACGCATGTATCAATTGTGCTAATATTTACATGTGTAACCCTGGCCCTTCCATCTAGGGCCCTAGGCTAGGATGCAAGCAGCTCCTGATATGTAGCATCCTTCGTTGCTAGAACCCAGGTGGTTTTTTGCCACCTATCGCCCTTCACTGAATAGAATAAAGATGGCCTTTCAGGGCCAACATGTCAACTCAATAGTGTGTAATTAAACTGATTACACATTACTGATATGTACACATCAGCCCTCAACAGGCCAATACAGTACATTCATGCTGTGTATGCATGTAAACATTTGCATGCATATATTGTAAAATACAGTCCATACACAGGACTTTAGAAGCAGATTTTTCTATTTTCGTTTTACAGATGTAAGCACAGCACAGGTTTACTAATCTTTACGCAGCCAATAGAAAACAATACACCCAAAAAAAGACTGTACTGATAAAAATAGGGGTTTTTTTCCCTTGCCGTGTGCAAGGCCATCTGATGCTCTACTTTTACATACTGTAGTAGATTCACCTGTCAGATTGTTATATCTCTCAGAGCTGTAGTGCTGAAAGATTCCTATCAGAATTATACTTTGTTCCGCTCACAGACAATACAAAGCCTGGTGATGGTGTTATGCTCCCACTGATGGATTCTCCATATAATATAAACTAATAATTGGTGAATCCAGCTGAGACACAGTGACACCTTTGTTATTCCCCGTGAGGAGGGGCAGAAACTACTACCTGGATATCTTGCTCCTGGAGCTTCTGTGAGATATAGGATGCTGCCAAATTATTAAAACCACGGTGTCCAAGCAAAACTGAAATACCAATGTTATTTTTTTCCCCTTACATCCAGGGGTCCTATGTGCAAAAAGGTAGGGTTCACCAGAAGGTATTATCTTGTTTACTAAGATTGCTAAGTACAATAACTTATGGCAAGAAATCACATTTTTTTTAATAAAGTGAAATGAGAAAAAAAGCTGATATCTGGATAGTTGACAGCTAATAGTAAATACACACTGAACTGCTTGTTATGCATTGAATTCTCTACATTTTGCAACTGTGATCCACATTGGGTTGGTATGATGTTACATAGTATTACAGTTATGTCCTTAGGAGGAATCTGTGTATTGTTCAGGGTGAATGTTGGTGTGGTTGCATGGTACAGTTTAAAAAGATGTTTCCTTTCCCCATACAAATGCTCAAATTCCCACTGTTGTGGTACTAATATTTAATCATATCCACTTAAAAGTGACCCAAGAGAGAATTCATTTTAAGCAAGGCACCATAAATGTCATTAATCTATTACTCAACTTTTGTATATCCTTTTAGAAGACCATGAATGATTGGTGGATAAAGTCTATTAAATTGGCAAGGTATGAAACTTTCTTTTACATCTATGTCAAGATAACAATAAATAGTAATATTCTGCAATATACTCACATAAAGACCACTGTGCTTGTCCCCAAAGAAAGTAAATGCTCTAGAGATAGGTAGTAATCCTGATCCACCATCGTCTTGTCTTCGGGTTACTGAGTCACCCTCTTCATAGCCAAAGGGGTAGAAATCGGACAAAGGTACCAAGCCATGTGCAATGGAAAACACATACCACAGAAGCAAGATCTGGGCAAGTGAACCCATTCCCAGAGGTAACAGAACACACACTAACCAGGGTGATAGTGCTGGACTCAGATAGTGTGTACAATGCCCTATACTAAAGTAATGACCACACCAGACTGACACTATTCAACCCCCCTCTGAAAACCCCTGGTGATTCTGTCCAATGGCTTGGAGTCTTATATTTCTCCCACAACATAGTGCAACTGTATCATCTTTATGTTGTTTTCTATAATTGTGCAATTAGCTTGGGATATAATTATTTCTACTCAGTGGCAGCCTTAGTCGTTGTGATCTCCCAAGTTCTGCAAAGGATGTAAATTCTGTCAGTTTACCTTCTATCCCTGGCATTACTCATCCAGCCTCATATACAACAGAATCATCTCTCTCTCAAACTGTACAACCCCCTGCATTATCCTTCTTTAACCATTTCCCTACAATGCTCCTGTCTACACTAATATCCACCACAGTGTGCATCTACCACACGTCAACCAGTGGGAAGACCCTGTGCAGCCCATTACCAACCCTATATGCTCTCCAAAACCTTCAATGCATCTGCCACTACAGTATCTCTGACCTATGATGTCCCTACATGAAGCCTGAACCAGCTTTCCCCTGTGGTATCCTTACCAACCCTGAACCAGCCTTTCCCTGTGGTATCTTTACCAACCCTAAACCAAACTATCCAAACTATAATCCCTGAACCAATCTCTCCCTCTGCTACCTCCACTAAACCTAAATCAGCATGTCCCTATGCCGCCAACCCTGAACTGGTCTGTTTATATAGTATCCAAACAACCCTGAACCGACCTGTCCTGTGTCACTTCTACCAACCTTTTCCTCTGGTACCTCTACCAACCCTGAACCAGCCTGTCCTATTACCTCTATTAACCCTGAACCAGCCTGTCCTGTGGATACCTCTACCAACCTTGAACCAGCCTGTCCTGTGGTACCTCTACCAACCCTGAACCAGCCCGTCCTCTATTACCTCTAGCAACCCTGAACCAGCCGTCCTCTATTACCTCTACCAAACCTGAACCAGCCCCTCCTCTGGTACCTCTATCAACCCTGAACCAACCTGTCCTCTATTACCTCTACAAACCTTGAACCAGCCTGTCCTCTATTACCACTACCAATCATGAACCAGCTGGTACCTCTGCCAACCCTGAACTAGCCTGTTCCTCTATTACCTCCTCCAACCTTGAACTGGTTCCTCCATATATTAACCCTACAATAATGAACTAGACTGTCCACTGTTACCTCTACCAACCCTGAACCAGCCCGTTCCTCAGTCAACCCTGAAACCTGGTCTTCCTTTATTTACTATAACCCTGAACCAGCCTGCCCCTCTTTTGTTTCTCCCAGCCCTAAAGTATTCTGTTGAATCAATCTGTTCTATCTCCTTTATCAGCCCTGAACCTGCCTATCTCTCTTTTATTTCTCCCAGCCCTTAAGCAGCCTGTCCCATTACCTCCAAAAACCCTGAACCAAGCTGTCCCTGTGGAATCTTCACAAAACCTAAAGCAGCTTGTCCCTGTGGTACCTGTAACCAACCCAGAACTAGCCTGTCCCTCTACCAACCCATAACCAGCCTGTCCCTGTGGTACCTGTACCAACCCAGAACCAGCCTGTCCTTGTGGTACCTCTACCAACTCAGAACTAGCCTGTCCTTGTGGTACCTCTACCAACTCAGAACTAGCCTGTCCTTGTGGTACCTCTACCAGCCAAGAACTAGCCTGTCCCTGTGGTACCTCTACCAACCCAGAACCAGCCTGTCCCTGTGGTACCTCTACCAACCCAGAACCAGCCTGTCCTTGTGGTACCTCTACCAACCCAGAACTAGCCTGTCCTTGTGGTACCTCTACCAACCCAGATCTAGCCTGTCCCTGTGGTACCTCTACCAACCCAGAACTAGCCTGTCCTTGTGGTACCTCTACCAACCCAGAACTAGCCTGTCCTTGTGGTACCTCTACCAACCCAGAACTAGCCTGTCCTTGTGGTACCTCTACCAACCCAGAACTAGCCTGTCCCTGTGGTACCTCTACCAACCCAGAACCAGCCTGTCCCTGTGGTACCTCTACCAACCCAGAACCAGCCTGTCCTTGTGGTACCTCTACCAACCCAGAACTAGCCTGTCCTTGTGGTACCTCTACCAACCCAGAACTAGCCTGTCCCTGTGGTACCTCTACCAACCCAGAACCAGCCTGTCCTTGTGGTACCCCTACCAACCCAGAACTAGCCTGTCCTTGTGGTACCCCTACCAACCCAGAACTAGCCTGTCCTTGTGGTACCTCTACCAACTCAGAACTAGCCTGTCCCTGTGGTACCTCTACCAACCCAGAACTAGCCTGTCCCTGTGGTACCTCTGTAGCAGAATGTCCCTATGGTAGCCCTGAGACAGGTTGTCCCTCCACCATTCAGCTACAAGGTATGAGTGGTCCTGAGGCATGCCATGGTGTCCCTGAGTTACCTTGGTCCCCTCAGCCTGTTGTCCCCCCGGTGTCCTCCCCGCACCCAGAGTCGTCACTGCTCCCTTTGTAGCTCGCAGCCCTCCCTATCCAGCTCCATGCACTCTGATGAGTCTCCCTGCGCTGCCTGCGGCTCAGTGACACTGAATTCTCTGTTCAGAACTTACTGGGGGGTTCTGTCCCCTCCCCCATTACTCCAACAAACCCCCCGGAACGAGAGGTGGGGGCCCCTACCAATCAGCTCCAGTCCTCTCCGCCGTGACGCCGTCTCTTAAAGAGCCCCGGAGGGCCGACCGTGAGCTGGTTCAAGTCAGAAGTTTGGAGAGGAGCTGAGGAATGTGTAAGCCTCGGTGCAAAGCATCATGGGACTCGCAGTCCGCTTGCTGTCCGGGATGGTGGAGGATGCTGGAAGAGGGCTGCCTGCTCCTGAGGGGATGGAGACTGCCTGCTCCTGAGGGGACGGGGACTACAGAGTGCCTGCTCCAGAGGGGACTGCAGCCTGCCTGCTCCTGAGGGGACAAGGACTACAGACTGCCTGCTCCTGAGGGGACGGGGACTGCCTGCTCCTGAGGGGACAAGGACTACAGACTGCCTGCTCCTGAGGGGATGGAGACTGTCTGCTCCTGAGGGGACAGGGACTACAGACTGCCTGCTCCTGAGGGGACGGGACTGCAGCCTGCCTGCGCCTGAGGGGACAGGGACTGCAGCCTGCCTGCTTCTGAGGGGACTGCAGCCTGCCTGCTCCCGAGGGGACGAGGACTGCCCGTGGACCAGTGCTGAAGCCTGCCTGCTCCTGAGGGGACGAGGACTGCCCGGGGACCGGCGCTGAAGCCTGCCTGCTCCTGAGGGGACCTGTAGCCTGCCTGCTCCTGAGGGGACCTGCAGCCTGCCTGCTCCTGAGGGGACTGCAGCCTGCCTGCTCCTGAGGGGACTGCAGCCTGCCTGTTCCTGAGGGGACTGCAGCCTGCGTGTTCCTGAGGGGATGAGACTGCAGCCTGCCTGCTCCTTAGGGGACTGCAGCCTACCTGCTCCTGAGGGGACTGCAGCCTGCCTGCTCCCCGAGGGGACTGCAGCCTACCTGCTCCTGAAGCGACGGGAACTGCAGCCTGCCTGCTCTTGAAGCTATGGAAGGTAGCCTTCCTGCGCCTGAGGGGATGAGGACTGCCCGGGGACCAGTGCTGCAGCCCACCTGCTCCTGAGGGGACTGCAGCCTGCCTGCTCCTGAGGGGATGGGGACTGCAGCCTGCCTGCTCCTGAGGGGACTGCAGCCTGCCTCATGGGGACTGCAGCCTGCCTGCTCCTGAGGGGACTGCAGCCTGCCTCACGGAGACTGCAGCCTGCCTGCTCCTGAAGGGACTGCAGCCTGCCTCACGGAGACTGCAGCCTGCCTGCTCCTGAGGGGATGGGGACTGCAGCCTGCCTGCTCCTGAGGGGACGGGGACTGCAGCCTGCCTGCTTCTGAGGGGACTGCAGCCTGCATGCTCCTGAGGGGACTGCAGCCTACCTGATCCTGAGGGGATGGGGACTGCAGCCTGCCTGCTCCTGAGGGGACTGCAGCCTGCCTGCTCCTGAGGGGACTGCAGCCTGCCTGCTCCTGAGGGGACGAGGACTGCAGCCTGCCTACTCCTGAGGGGACTGCAGCCTGCCTGCTCCTGAGGGGAAGGGGACTGCAGCCTGCCTGCTCCTGAGGGGACGGGGACTGCAGCCTGCCTGCTCCTGAGGCAACTGCAGCCTGTCTGCTCCTGAGGGGACTGCAGCCTGCCTGCTCCTGAGGGGAAGGCAACCTGTCTGCTCCTAAGGGGACGAGGACTGCCAGGGGACCGGTGCTGCAGCCTGCCTGCTCCTGAGGAGACTGCAGCCTGCCTGCTCCTGAGGGGACTGCAGCATGCCTGCTCCTTAGGGGACTTCAGCCTGCCTGCTCCTGAGGGGACTGCAGCATGCCTGCTCCTTAGGGGACTGCAGCCTGCCTGCTCCTGAGGGGACAGGGACTGCAGCCTGCCTGCTCCTGAGGGGACTGCAGCCTGCCTTCTCCTTAGGGGACTGCAGCCTGCCTGTTCCTTAGGCGACTGCAGCCTACCTGATCCTTAGGAGACTGCAGCCTACCTGATCCTTAGGGGACTGCAGCCTACCTGATCCTTAGGGGACTGCAGCCTGCCTGCTCCTGAGGGGACTGCAGCCTGCCTGCTCCTAAGGGGACAGGGACTGCAGCCTTCCTGTTCCTGAGGAGACTGCAACCTGCCTGCTCCTGAGCGGATGAGACTGCAGCCTACCTGCTCCTGAGGGGACTGCAGCCTACCTGCTCCTGAGGGGACTGCAGCCTACCTGCTCCTGAGGGGACTGCAGCCTGCCTGCTCCTGAGGGGACTGCAGCCTGCCTGCTCCTGAGGGGACTGCAGCCTGCCTGCTCCTGAGGGGACTGCAGCCTGCCTGCTCCTGAAGCGATGGGGACTGCAGCCTGCCTGCTCCTGAAGCGACAGAAGGCAAGGCTCCTGAGGGGACGTGGACTGCCCGGGGACTGGTGCTGCAGCCCGCCTGCTCCTGAGGGGACTGCAGCCTGCCTGCTCCTGAGAGGACTGCAGCCTGCCTGCTCCTGAGGGGATGGGAACTGCAGCCTGCCTGCTCCTGAGGGGATTGCAGCCTGACTGCTCCTGAGGGGACTGCAGCCTGCCTGCTCCTGAGGGGACTGCAGCCTACCTGCCCCTGGGGGGACTGCAGCCTGCCTCACGGGGACTGGCACTGCAGCCTGCCTGCTCCTGAGGGGACTGCAGCCTGCCTGCTACTGAGGGGATGGAGACTACAGCCTGCCTGTTCCTGAGGGGACTGCAGCCTGCCTGCTCCTGAGGGGAAGAGGATTGCCCGGGCACCGGCGCTGCAGCCTGCCTGCTCCTGAGGGGACAGGAACTGCCTGGCCATTAACCCCCTAGTGGCCCTGTCCTCACCTCTATCTGCAGCTCTGACTTTCATACTCATCCCGAGACTGTGGTCCTTTCTAAGGCTCTGACCTACCATTAGTGTGCAGATCAGGAGATGTGAGGGGCTCATTCACATGGACACAGCCCATCAGAAAACCAATATAAACCAATGACAGGCTGCCATGTCCCCAGCTGACCCCATATGGGGCCATTACCTGAGGACATGTACACCTGGATGCAGTGCCGAGACAAAGTAATCTAGAGCCCGGGGCGAACATGCCAAATTGCACCCCCTCCCCCAAGATGTATGAGCATTATGTGTCAGCGAAAATCCACCCCCCACCCAAAAAAAATGAGCACTAATCAGTATGCTCACCCCCTAAGCACCCAGCTCAAATCCTCTCTCTTCCTATATGCACCCAACACAAATCCCCCCAAAAAAGAGAATTTTTCCCCTCCGAGCATAAATCCTCTACCCCTCAAATTTCCCCTCCAAGCACAAATTCCCTCCCCCAATCCCCCATCTGAGCACAAATACCCACAATCATCCCTACTAGCACAAATCCTCCCCCCACCAAAAAAATATTTCCCCTCTTCCATATTACTGTTATAGCACAAGACCTCCCCATACCCTCCCCAGCACAAATCATTTTCCCCCATCCACCTTCCCAACACAAATCGCCACTCCTAGCACACCTGCCCAAATTTGCCCTCCTAGAACAATTCTTGCCCCCGTGTGCTGCCCCCCCAAATTCCCCTTCTCAACACAAATCCCCTCCCACCAATCTCCTTGTGGTGCCCCCCAAGCTCACACAATACCACAGTGCCCAGGGAAGCTGCCCCTCCTGCCCACCCCTTGTCCTGGCCCTGCCTGGATGTGCATCCCTCAACTCAGGTGTGACATGACAGCCCATTATTGATTGGTACATGCGGCATTTGCGTGATCCACCACTAAAAAATATTGATCTGAGCAGTCTATGGCCCTAACCCTTTATGTGCATCCAGGGCCGCTGATTGGGGACCTCCAGTCCTCCTGTAGGGGGGCCAGGCATACAGGGGGGCCCAAACAGCAGGGGGAATTTGGGCGGAGGAGCAATTACAGAAGGATGACCTGTGTGGCTCTCTGCAGCAGCTGAAAGTGGGTTTCTCTCCCTCCCACCGGCTTTCAGCTCCTGCAGGGAGAGACACAGGGCATTGTTCCTGTATTTGCTCCCCCCGCACCAAACCTCCTCTCTGTTCTGCCTGCTTCTGATTCCCCCCCCCACCTCCCTGTTCTGCTACGTCTGATCTCCCCTGTGCTGCACCCCCCCCCCCCTCCTGTGGCGCTGCTGGCTTCCCTTTCGTGTAATAAATACATTGAAAAAAATATATATTTTTTTTAAACATTGTAATAAATAATTTTTAGAAATTGTAACATAAAATAATTTTTAAAATGTAAACTTTTTTAAAAATTATACTTTTTTTGTTAATGTAAAAAACAATTAAAAAGGGCTAATTCACACGGGTTCTCTGTTATGTTTGTGTCCGCTAATAATCATTTTAGTGTATTTTTAGAGAAAATATTGTTTTTAAAAATTGGGGGGGGGGGGGGGGCTGCCAGGTAGGCTATACGTGGCCCCGTGATTTCTAACAGCAGCCCTGTGTGCATCAAACCTAACTGAGCCAGGTAACCAGAGCTGCTGTTAGGATTCATGGGGCCCCGTACCACCTACTTGGCAGGGCCCCTGTCACAGTGCCCCACCAATCATAAGCGACTGAGGCATTCCCCACTCCGCAGCTGTACGTATACAAGAGGCATGTACACTCAGCAGCCACTTTATTAGGTACACCTGTTCAATTGCTTGGTAACACAAATTGCTAATCAGCAAATCACATGGCAGCAACTCAATGCATTTAGGCATCTAGACGTGGTGAAGACGACTTGCTGAAGTTCAAACCGAGCATCAGAATGGGGAAGAAAAGGGATTTAAGTGACTTTGAATATGGCATGGTTGTTGGTGGCAGACAGGCTGGTCTGAGTATTTCAAAAACTGCTGATCTACTGGGAATTTCATGCACAACCACCTCTAGGGTTTACAGTGAATGGTCCAAAAAAGAGAAAATATTCAGTGAGCGGCAGTTGTGTGGAGGAAAATGCCTTGATGTCAAAGGTCAGAGGAGAATGGGCAGACAATGATAGAAAGGAAACAGTAACTCAAATAACCACTCGTTACAACCAAGGTATGCAGAATACCATCACTGAATGCACAACAAATCAAAACCTTGAAGCAGATGGGCTACAGCAGCAGAAGACCACACTGGGGGCAAAGCACAGAGACTACTGGAGACTTCACGTCCGGCTGGTGGAGCTTCCAGTTGGGCGATCTTGTCTTTCTCTGCATCTGTTTGAATTAAGTTGGAACCAAGTTTTGTGTATGCATTTATTAAAAATGGAATTACCCTATGTGGGCCCCTCATGCTATCCTTTTTCCATGTAAGAAATATATTAGTTACTGAATCCTGATATTACACTGGAGAAGCAGTTGACAGTGGAGAAGTCCAGAGCCTCATGAGTGCTAAAGATACCTGCAATCTAAGCGTTTATGACTCTGAGTGCTGAGTCCACAGCTGTTGGTGAGGGTGGGAACATTGGAGGGGAGCACAGCACTGTGATTTCTGCACCAGCTATAGAGAAGTGACTGTACACTGGCACAAATGGTTGATTTTACCCCCTTCATGACCAGGCCACTTTTTGCGATACTGCACTGCGTTACTTTAACTGACAATTGTGCAGTCATGCAATGCTGTACACATTTTTTGTAATTTTATTCCTACAAATAGAGCTTTCTTTTGGTGGTATTTGATCACCACTGGGGTTTTTTTTTTGCGATATAAACAAAAAAAGACAGACAATTTAACCACTTAAGGACCGGGCCTATTTTTCAGACTCAGTGTTTACAAGTTAAAATCATTTTTTTTTTGCTAGAAAATTACTTAGAACCCCCAAACATTATATATATTTTTTATAACACCCTATCACACTGTATTTGCGCAGTGGTCTTACAAGCGCACTTTTTTTTTAAAACATACACTTTTTTAATTAAAAAAAGACAACAGTAAAGTTAGCCCAGTTTTTTCTTAATTGTAAAAAGATAATGTTACGCCAAGTAAATTGATACCCAACATGTCACACTTCAAAATTGTGCCTGCTCGTGGAATGGTGACAAACTTTTAACCTTCAAAATCTCCATAGGCAAACTTTAAAAATGTCTACAGGTTACCAGTTTTGAGTTACAGAGGAGGTCTAGAGCTATAATTATTGCTCTCGCTCTAGCGATCGTGGCACTATCTCACGTGTGTGGTTTTAACACCGTTTTCATATGTTTTCATATATTTCACTACTCATGTATGCGTTTGCTTCTGCGTACGAGCTCGTTGGGACGGGGCGCGTTAAAATTTTTATTTATTTTTTTTCTGATTTATTTTACTTTTTATTTTTTATTTTGACACTGTCCTTTTAAAAAAAATGTTTGGGTCACTTTTATTTCTAATACAAGGAATGTAAACATCCCTTGTAATAGAAAAAAAGCATGACAGGACCTCTTAAATATGAGATCTGGGGTCAAAAATACCTCAGATCTCATATTTACACTAAATGCAATTTAAAAAAAAAAAAAAATTCTCCTTTAAGAGCTTTGGGTGGAAGTGACGTTTGATGTCGCTTCCGCCAGTCAATGTTATGGAGCCGAGTGGTGGCCATCTTCCCCTCACTCGGCAGCCAGCCAAGCAGGGGAAAGGACCCGATCATCTCTGCCGCTACCGGTAAGCAGCAGAGACCACTGGAGCGCGGCGGAAGGGGGGTCCTTTCCCGCCACCAATAAAAGTGATTTTGCGGCGAATCCACCGGAGAGACCACTTTTATCTGAAAGAGGACCACCCGCTGCTGCCATAACAACGATATTCCTCTTCAAAATGCCACCATACAATGATGGCGGGCAGTCCGTAAGCGGTTAAAAACATTTTTTATAGATTTTTTACTTTCACTAAAACATATCCAATAAAAAAATTTAAAAATCGATTTTTTTCTTAAAATTAGGCTAATATGTATTCTGCTACATATTTTTAGTAAAAAAATTCCAATAAGCATATATTAGCAATATATAACAGAACAGTCAGGTAGTGTGTGAGTCAGCGCTCACTGGCAGCTATAAGGTGGACCATAAGGGATCATCAATAACAGGGAGGGGGGGGGACAACAAGATATACCCAAAATGAATTAATAAGAATTAGTCCATACAGTCCATAGTAGTAAGGGATATCAAGGAGAAGTCCACAGGATGGATGGATCCACAGGTGGATGGGGATTGCACACACAGTCATCGGCAGCTCCTCAGCAGGAAATGGGAGTTCCCTCAGACACAAACAAAGACAGCAGAAAGAGGACACCTGGGTCAGTGTGATAGTAAAAGCAAGTAACACTTTATTCAGATACACTTACATAAAAGTATCTTGCAAGCTGCACACAGGGTGGATGTGGATCACCAATCAAGCAGTCAGCCGTCAACGAGGGATGAGAAGAACGCTGTGGGGATAAGCTCAGACCCGCCGTGTGGAGGTGTATAACCGGCAGCGACTCCAGCTCTCACACCTGCTCTCACAGAGCTAGCAAGAGACCAAATCAGGGCAGGGGTGGGCCGCAACGTGTTTCCGAGGTGCCGCCTCCTTCTTCAGGCAAACCCGCCCCCCTCTAGAGGGGTATATTTATACTGTCTGGACGGAATAAAACAAAAAACACCCAATCAGTACAGAGACTCGGCGTGGCTAGTCGCCAGATCAACAGGACAATACTGGCCAGCTTTTTTAGCTGTAATCCAATCTCCAACATGTATAGCTGTCATAGCATGGCACAGGTGTACCTATAGCACAGCGGGTAACGAGCTAAAAAGTATATTAAATAGAATAAAGGAAAATGGGCATGATTATAAAAAATCCTTAAAATTATAAAAAATGTCATCTGATCCGCGTGAACAGCTGCATAGTAACACATCTATGATAGTATTTTATAATAGGTGGTAAAAAATCAAATAATAACTATATAAAAGGTGACTTCAAATAAAATAACCAATTATGATCACTACATAATTAATTACACTAAAAAAATACAAATGATAAATTTATTGAGATACACACCAGGTAATAATTCCTATCAGCATATCTAAAGGGTGATGCATATATACATGGACTAACTTTATAAATAAGAACAAATGGGGGGGGGGGGGTTGGTAAAAAAAAAAAAAAAGGAATTGGGGGCAGTAAAGGATAGAAGGAGGGGCGGTACTAGAAAAAAAAAGAGAAAGGAAGCAGGAAGAGGAGATATACTGTTAGTTGCAAGTTGATCAGTCTAGGTATCATAGAATTGTGTTGACTTCTATCTCCTTGTTCAAACCCCCAGGCACCAGAGAATTCAAGGTAAAAATCCAGTAGGTTTCCCTACGGCATAACCTCTGGAACCTTTCAGCCCGGGAGTCACAAGGAGGGATAGATTCCAACACCCAGACTTTTAACCCTTCAGTGGATTTATTATGGACATGTAGGAAGCGTCTAGGGACGCTATGTTCATCTGATCCCTTTTCAATAAGTCTCCGATGTTGCCCGAATTGGGCCCTTGCTGTACGACTAGTGCAGCCTACATATAGGAGGCCACAGGGGCAAGTCAAACAATATATAAAAAATTCTGTTGAGCAACTGTAGAATTGCTTGATATGATAGCTTTTACCTGAATTATCTTTAGAACTCTTCTGGCAGTGCTGGACAAAGCGGTACATTTACATCTGATTTTTTTACACTGAAAAATACCCGTCAGATTGCAAAAGTTGGTTAATGTTCTGGCTGAAGTAGTACAGTGAGAAATCCTACTTGGGGCTCCCATATTTTTCACACTTCTAGCTTTGCGATAAATGACTCTTGGTCTCGCAGGCAAAACCGGAGCTAACTTCGGGTCCTTTAAAAGAATACCCCTCTTTTTTACCAACCCCTCCCCCCTTATTTGTTCTTATTTATAAAATTAGTCTGTGTATATATCCATCGCCCTTTAGATATGCTGATAGATATTACCTGGTGTGTATCTCAATAAATTTCAAATTTTTATATTTTCTTAGTGTAATTAATCATGTAGTGATCATAATAGGTTATTTTATTTGAAGTCACCTTTTATATAGTTATTATTTGATTTTTTTTTACCATTTATTATAAAATACTATTCATTCACATTCATTGATGTGTTATTATGCAGCCGTTCACTCGGATCAGATTCAATTTTTTATCATTTTTAAGGATTTTTTATAATCTTGCCCATTTTCCTTTATTCTATTCAATATACTTGTTAGCTCGTTGCCCGCTGTGCTATAGGTACACTTGTGCCATGCTATGACAGCTGTACATGTTGGAGATTGGATTACAGCTAAAAAAGTTGGCCAGTATTGCCCTGTTGATCGGGCGACTAGCCACACCCAGTCTCTGTACTGATTGGGTGTTTTTTGTTTTTTTACGTCCAGACAGTATAAATTTTCCCCTCTAGAGGGTGGAGGGTTTGCCTGAAGGAGGCGGTGCCTCGGAAACGCGTTTGCGGCCCACCCCCCCACCCTGATTTGGTCTCTTGCTAGCTCTGTGAGAGCAGGTGTGCGAGTTGGAGTCGCTGCCGGTTACTGTATAGACCTCCATACGGCGGGTCTGAGCTTATCCCCACAGTGGTCTTCTCATCCCTTGTGAACAGCTGACTGCTTGATTGGCGATCCACATCCACCCTGCGTTCAGCTTGCAAGATACTTTTATGTAAGAGCCCTTGCACACTGGGGCGGTTTGCAGGCGCTATTGCGCTAATAATAGCGCCTGCAAACCGCCCCGAAAGTGCCGCTGCTGTCATCCCAGTGTGAAAGCCCCGAGGGCTTGCACACTGGAGCGATGCGCTGGCAGGACGGTAAAAAAAGTCCTGCCAGCAGCATCTTCGGAGCGGTGAAGGAGCGGTGTGTATACCGCTCCTTTACCGCTCCTACCCATTGAAATCAATGGGACGGCGCTGCAATACCGCCGGCAATGCGCCTCTGCAGAGGCGCTTTGCGGTGGTATTTAACCCTTTCTCGGCCGCTAGCGGGGGGTAAAACCGCCCCGATAGCGGCCGCATACTGACGGTAAAACGCCGCTAATAATAGCGGCGTTTTACCGCCGACGCCGCCCCCCGCCCCAGTGTGCAAGGGCTCTTAGTGTATCTAAATAAAGCGTTACTTGCTTTTACTATCACACTGACCCAGGTGCCCTCTTTCTGCTGTTTTTGTTCAATAAGCTTATATTGATGGCTTACATGAATGTTATAGCGTCTACAAACTATGGGATATATATTGGAATTTTTTTGTTATACTAGTAATGTTGGTGATCAGAGACTTATAGCAGGACTTCGATATTGCGGCGGACAATCGGACACTAACTGACACTTTTGACACTGTGGAAACCAGTGACACTAATACAGTGATCAGTGCTAAAAATATGCACTGTCACTGTACTAATGACACTGGCTGGGAAGGGGTTAAACATCTAGGGCGATCAAAGGGTTAACTGTGTGTGTAGCCAGTGTTTCTGATTACTTTGTGTGCTGCTTTTACTAGGGGAAGAGATAGATTTGAGTCTCTGCTTTGTAGAAACACAGAATCCATCCCTTCCCTCCAGTCAGACTGGAACTCTGCCTTGTTTACAGCTCTGTTCTGAATCTCTGCATTGTGGCCGGTGCCAGCGAACATTGAGTGTCCAGCACCCGCAGATCTGCTTCTGTTATGAATAATCACAGTAGAAGCAGCACGCACACGCGCCCCCTGCAGGCGCAAGTGCACAATCATATATATATATATATATATATATATATATATATATTTATCATACTTACCAACAGTCCCGAATTTCCCAGGACATTCCCCGGATTTAGACTCTTTTCCCGATTTTATTAACTCCCGGAGAATGTCCTGAAAAATTCACTTTTTCCCGATTTTTTGTCGTCGCCGCTGCCGCTAGAGGTCCGCGGCCGGCGGAGACAATGTTTCCGCCGGCCGCCATTTTTGTGAAGACGAGAAGTGGAGTGGAGTTGGATGGCTTCAATAAATGCCGAGCTGCTGCGGTGCCGCCCACCCCCCCGCGCCCCGCCCCGCTCCGCCCACCCCGTTCTGCCCACCCTCTGCCCCACTCTGCCCACCCTTCGCCCCGCCCCGTCCATCCCCGCTCCGCCCCACTCCTCCTTGCTGCCAGTCTGTTATGGAAAGGGGCAGGGGTGGGCGGTGGTTCTATTGTAACCACGCGGCCGGCTCCCTTGGCCTTCTGTAATGGCGGTGGATTCGCTGGGGACTCCTGATGTGAGGGGGGCTCCCCTGGGGACTCCTGATGTGAGGGGGGCTCCCCTGGGGACTCCTGATGTGAGGGGGGCTCCGCTGGGGACTCCTGATGTGAGGGGGGGGCCCTGCTGAGGACTCCTGATGTGAGGGGGGGTTCCACTGAGGACTCCTGATGTGAGGGGTCTCCCCTGGGGACTCCTGATGTGAGGGGGGGCTCCGCTGGGGACTCCTGATGTGAGGGGGGCTCCGCTGGGAACTCCTGATGTGAGGGGGCTCCGCTGAGGACTCCTTTTGTGAGGGGGGCTCCGCTGAGGACTCCTGATGTGAGGGGGGCTCCCCTGGGGACTTCTGATGTGAGGGGGGGCTCCGCTGGGGACTCCTGATGTGAGGGGGGCTCCGCTGAGGACTCCTGATGTGAGGGGGGGCTCCGCTGGGGACATCTGATGTGAGGGGGGGCTCCGTTGGGGACATCTGATGTAAGGGGGGCTCCGCTGGGGGCACCTGATGCAAGGACGGACTCTACTGGGGGCACCTGATGCAAGGACGTACTCTGCTGGGACACCTCATGCAAGGACGGACTCTGCTGGGGGCACCTCATGCAAGGACGGATGGCTGGTGGCAGGTGACGTAGCAAGTGACACACTCAGGGATCCCACTGATTCAGCATTATGGTGAGTTGAATGATTTCATTTTATATTACAATGTAATAATAGAAATAATGCACTTCAATCATCCTGACACTATAACAACCATGGTGCCGGGATGATTGAAGTGCTAACACCAGGTGTTTGGAGTATCTTTATCTGCTGATTGTTAAACTTTCTAGAATACACATATTTCTATTGTTGTGTAGGATCTGGGGCTGCTGTCCCTCCATCCCTCCCTCTCCCTTCATCCCTCTGACCCCCTTTCCCTCGCCATCCCTCATTCATCTCAGACTCTAACCACACCCCCTTTGAGCCACGCTCATTTAAGACACGCCCAGTATTTCGCGTAAACCACGCCCATTTTTTTGCCGCTTCGCACGCCGCATTTTTCTTTTTCCTTGTGCCACGCCCACAAACGCAGGCTCCGCACCCTAATTATTACAAGACTCCGCCTACAGCCAAAAAAGTGTCCCTAAAAATGTTGGCAACTATGATATATATATATATATATATATATATATATATATACATGATCCTGCGCACAGCTGCTGCCCTGTAGCAGTAAAAGTACTATAGGGCAGTCGGCAAGTGCCTGCACCAGTTTTTCTTACATCAGCACAGTTTGGAGGAGACGGCACTGGACACTGATCACATTTGGATTCTATATGTTAAGCTGTACTTTGTAGGTTTGATATTTTGCACTTATCAGAAGTGAGCAGTGCTTTGAGTTGGAATATCATTGTCTAAGGTCATATAACCTTTGTAACAGCAGCCACCTTATTAGCTTATTTACAGCTTATTTACAGTGCCTTGCAAAAGTATTCACCCCCCTTGGCTTTTTACCTATTTTGTTACATTACAGCCTTTAGTTCAATGTTTTTTTAATCTGAATTATGTGATGGACCAGAACACAATAGTCTAAGTTGGTGAAGTAAAATTAGAAAAATATATATATATATATACATAAAACTATTTTTCAGAAATAAAAAACTGATAATTGGCATGTGTGTATGTATTCACCCCCTTTGTTATGAAGCCCATAAAAAGCTCTGGTGCAACCAATTATCTTCATAATTAGTGAAATGATGTCCACCTGTGTGCAATCCAAGTGTCACATGATCTGTCATTACATATACACATCTTTTTGAAAGGCCCCAGAGGCTGCAAAACCTAAGCAAGAGGCACCACTAACCAAACACTGCCATGAAGACCAAAGAACTCTTCAAACAAGTCAGGGACAATGTTGTTGAGAAGTACAAGTCAGGGTTAGGTTATAAAAAGATATCCAAATCTTTGATGATCCCTAGGGGCACCAACAAATCTATCATAATCATATGGAAAGAACATGGCACAACAGCAAACCTGCCAAGAGACGGCCGCACATCGAAACTCAAGGATCAGGCAAGGAGGGCATTAATCAGAGAGGCAGCACAGAGACAAAGGTAACCCTGGCGGAACTGCAGAGTTCCACAGCAGAGACTGGAGTATCTGTACATAGGACGACAATAAGCCATACGCTCCATAGAGTTGGGCTTTATGGCAGAGTGGCCAGAAGGAAGCCATTATTTTCAGCAAAAAACAAAATGGCATGTTTTGAGTTTGCGAAAAGGCATGTGGGAGACTCCCAAAATGTATGGAGGAAGGTGCTCTGGTCTGATCTAACTTTTTGGCCTTCAAAGAAAACGCTATGTCTGGCACAAACCCAACACATCACATCACCCAAAGAACACCATCCCCACCATGAAACATGGTGGTGGCAGCATCATGCTGTGGGGGTGTTTTTCAGCATTCGGGACTGGGAAACTGGTCAGAGTTGAGGGAAAGATGGATGGTGCTAAATACAGGGATAGTCTTGAGCAGAACCTGTGTGTGTGTGATTTGAGGCTAGGATGGACGTTCACCTTCCAGCAGGACAATGACTCCAAACACACTGCTAAAGCAATACTTGAGTGGTTTAAGGGGAAACATGTAAATGTGTTGGAATGGCCTAGTCAAAACCCAATCCAATAGAAAATCTGTGGTCAGACATAAAGATTGCTGCTCACAAGTGCAAACCATCCAACTTGAAGGAGCTGGAGCAGTTTTGCAAGGAGGAATGGGCAAAAATCCCAGTGGTAAGATGTGGCAAACTTATAGAGACTTATCCAAAGCGACTTGGAGCTGTGATAGCCGCAAAAGGTGGCTCTACAAAGTATTGACTTTAGGGGGGTGAATAGTTATGCACATTGAGTTTTTCTGTTATTTTTTCCTATTTGTTGTTTGCATCACAATAAAAATAAAAAAAATCTTCAAAGTTGTGGACATGTTCTGTAAATTAATGATGCAAATCCTCAAACAATCCATGGTAATTCCAGGTTGTGAGGCAACAAAACACAAAAAATGCCAAGGGGGGTGAATACTTTTGCAAGACACTGTATTTATTTATTATTCATCACATTTATTTTTATTTTACTGCATGAGCATTCACTTTTTGAAACATTCATAGGGGTGTTTATAATCCTAGTGTGGGTAAATATAAAGTATTCCAGTACTATAGCTTATGTCTGTGCAAGGGATGTGTACCCATATGGGGATGTGCAGGCAGTGCCATTCATGTCAGCTGGGACTCAGAGGCTACACGGACACAGCTGCTGCTCCCAATCTGACATCCGTGAGAGTATACAGCCCCTGAGGCTGGGTTCACACTGGTACAACACGACAGTCATACGACTGTGGATCCGACTTTGCCCTGCGACTTGAAGTCTGACATCAGTCTGACTTCAATGAACGGGGATCTGACTTTGATTCCGACAATCTGACTTTGATTCTGACAATGCAGGCACTTTGTGTCTGGCATGAATCTTTAGGGGGATCTCCGCGCCAAATAAAAAAAAAAACGGCATGGGTTCTCCCTCCAAGACCTTACCAGGCCCTTCGGTCTGGTATGAGTTTTAAGGGGAACCCCCACGCCGAAAAAATCCAAAAAAATCCTTACCCGAGCACACTGCCCGGGGCATGAAGGGTTGATGATAAGAGTTGGGGCCTCCGGATCCTACCCCGTGCCAATATAAGTAGTGGCACACTGCACACCCAGCATTAGAGCGAGAGAGAGCGTCGAGTCAACATCGGAAGAAGAACAGAGGGAGAAGATAGCGGAGAAGACCAGGCAAAAGAGCGAGAAGACAACGGAGAAGACCCGGCAGAAGCAGGAGACAGCGGACAGAGGGAAAAGAACCGGAGAGGGCTAGAAGACATCAGCGGAGAACGGAGAAGACCCGTAGAGGGGAGAACAAATAGGAAGTGATGCCGGAGCTGCCTTAATAAATTACTTTAAAAACCTGTGTACTGTGTTTTATTTTTGACACTTTTTTTTAGGTGAATGGGTAGGGGTAAAATGTACCCCATACTCTTTCACACAGGGTGGGGGGCCAGGAACTGGGGGCCCCCTTGTTAAAGGGGGCTTCCAGATTCTGATAAGCCCCCCGCCCACAGACTCCGACAACCAACGGCCAGAGTTGTCCGGAAGAGGCCCTTGTCCTCATTAACATGGGGACAACATGCTTTGGGGTGGGGGGGGGCAAGGCCCCCCTGCTCCAAAGGACCCACCCCCCCATGTTGAGGGCATGTGGCCTGGTACGGTTCAGAAGGGGGGTGCTTGCTCCTCCCCACCCCCTTTCCTGACCTGCCGGGCTGTGTGCTCGGATAAGGGTCTGGTATGGATTTTGGGGGGACCCCCACGCAGTTTATTCGGCGTGAGGGTCCCCCTTAAAATACATACCAGACCGAAGGGCCTGGTATGGTCTTGGAGGGGGAACCCATGCCGTTTTGTTTTTTATTTGCCATGGAGTGCCCCTTCAAGATCATCAGAGCACAAGTCGCATGCCAAAGTCGGATCAGTTAAGACAGCGATCCAACTTTGATCTGCCTTCAGTGATATTCAATGACTGAAGTAGGATCAAAGTCGGACCAAAGTAGTGCAGGGCGCATTTTCAAAGTCGGACCAACTTGTGTCGGACCAGGGAAAACATTGATTTTCACACGTCATGCGACATGAGCTCCCAAGGTCAGAGCCTTTGTCCTACCAGTGTGAACCCGGCCTTACACACGCTGTTTGTGTTTAGATCCCTGCACCCGCTCCTGCCCACATTTCAGATTTTGAAATGTGACTGTGTCCATGCAGCTGTTGCATCTACATCCACGTTTATGAGTTGTCTGTACACAGCTCTGTGGTGGATGCAGACGCAAAAAAAAAAGCTCTGCACAGAGGGCAGGACTCAGCATCCTTCTGGATGAGACCTCAGGGCTCATTCACACAAGGTCCACTGGGACAGAGGTGGTAGAACCCCAACTCACTCCAGCCCTGTCAGATCAACAATTTGGAGCTGAAGAGCTTAAATTAAGCAGCTGCTGGCTGTGATTGAAGATTCACCCCAGCCGCCAACACTTCAATGTGTTACTGGACCCCAAAATTTGGTATTTTACTGTAATGGCCCTGCCATTTGGTAACTATTCTCTGTGCTGTGTGCAACCTCAGGTCCTTCACCTTTGCACCTGAAAAAAACTGCCTACTCCCTCTGGATGTGATAAAGCTGTCAGGTTTATTTTACAGCCACAGGTTACTTCCAAAATATAGTTGTTGTTTGTCATCTGGATGGTCCCAGCAGGTCCAGGATAAGGGGTGGGCAGGAGGGGCTGCTGACATGGGCACCGTTGTATCATGTGAGGAGGGGGGGGGGGCACAAGGAGATTGGGAGGGAGGGGATTTGTGTTGAAAAGGGGAATTTGGGGGGCAGCAGGGGGTTAGATGATTTGTGGGGATTTGTGTTAGGGGGAGGGGGGAATGGGGGAAAAGGATTTGTGCTAGGAGGGGGGACTGGGGGTTTGTGCTATAAAAGTAATATGGTAAAGGGGAAATATATATATATATATATATAAAAAATATATTTTTGGGGTGGATTTGTGCAAGTAGGGATGATTGGGGGTGTGTGTGAAAGGAGTGGAAATTTGAGAGGGGTACTTGTACTAGGATGGGGGATGGGAATTTGTGCTTGAAGGGGGATATTTGGAGGGGGGGGGGATTTGCGCTTTGAGGGGTAGAGCATTTATGCTAGGAGGGGATTTATTATGTGGGGGGGGATTTGTGCTGGGGGTATATGGAGAAAGAGAGAGGATTTGAGCTTGGGGGGATGGGAGGGGGCAAAGATTTGTGATGGGAGGAGTGATTTCAGCAGGGGACAGAATTGTACTGGGAGGAGGGAGAATTTATGCTTAGCACAATGCTTAGCGCAATTTGGCATGTTCGTCCTGGGCGCTAGGTGACCTTGTCCCGGCACTGGGTCCCAGAGCAACCACAGCTAGACAGATTCATCATATTTCTCAAGCATATTCCCTGAAGGAATGGGATTTCCTGTTTACTGTCACTACGCATTCCAATTATTATTATATTTTTATACAGGATTTATAAAGTGCCAACAGGGACAAAAAAGGGAGATAGAAGAGTTATGATAGAATTCAAGACAAGAGGGTTTGGAGAGACCTGTTAGTGAGAGTTTGCAATCTAACATACCTGAGAGTGCCTCCTGGACCTTCTGGAACCAGACATCAGTCTTCCCAGGCATATTAGCATGTTATCTGTTCCTTGGTTGACATGTTGTTTACCAGTTGCTTATGTGCAGATATGAGTGCATCAGTGAATGCAAGCTTTGGACCTAAGGTACTGCAGATGGCAATGCCAATTGCCTTGGCATTTGTTTTCTCCTGTCCACCTCTCTTTTTGTAGACTGCTTTCGAACTTCTTATAGATATAAAAGATTAATTCCTGTGTCCCCTAAATTGCATTGACTGAGATGTTCTTAGGAACGTGACCCATAGCTCCCAACTGTCCCTCATTTGGAAGGGCCTTCTCTCTTTTAAGACCAAATCCCTCTGTCCCTCATCCAACCTAATTTGTCCCTCTGTTTTGGTCTGATGTGTATGTCTGTGTACAAAATATACCATTTTGCTACAGAAAGTTTTATGCTGGTCTAAACTATTTATCGAATATGTACAGTATATTACTGCATTTGTCATCCTGAAAAACCAATATAAGGGAGAAATAGAAGTCAAAATGCACTTCTGTGTCGTGGTAAGTTACTACAAATAAAGGGCCAGACTCAAACGATCCCGAGACAGTACAATTACACAAGAGATGGAACTGAATGACCTACTATCAGAACAAAGAGCGTCCCCACAGATAGATATTAGGCATAAAATTGATGGGGCCAGACTGGCATTGAACTTGATTCTCACCACTCAGGCAGAAAAATGTATACGGTGGTCACGACACAGATATTACACGATGGGGGACAAACCTACCACGCTACTAGCATGAAAACTAGTTCTCTGCCCCTACACACCAGCATTGCCTAAACTTAGATTAAACAACAGGCAGTCGAGTCAGAACCCAGAACGCATTATATCTGAATTTACCAAATTTTACTTCAAATTGTACAATGACCCAGCGAAAGTGGGACAAGTTAAAATGGAAGCATTTTTCAGTAACATTTCCTTGCCCAAATTGACACGAGTACACTCGGAACTAATGGACAAAGAATTTTCTCAGAAATAGAAATAGGACAGGCTATAAAAAGTTTAAACCCCTCAAAAGCCCCAGGCCCAGGTGGGTTTTAAGGACAATACTACAGGAAATTTCAAGAGGTCTTAACCCCGCATCTCTGTACATTTTTTAATGCAATCAGACAGGACGCAGATCTTCCAGCACAGGAAAACGCAACGTATATACACGTAATACCGAAACCGGGAAAGGATCACGGGCTTTGCGCAAACTATTGCCCAATCTCGTTGATAAATACAGATATAAAAATTATAACAAAAATCCTGGCGGTTAGACTGAACTAATTTCTTGCGAAATATATCCATCTGGACCAGGCAGGCTTTGTTCCTGGGGGCTAAGCATCAGACCAAACTAGAAGAGTCATGGACATAATTTCGGCAATTCACTCGGACTGGGATGGGAAAGGACCAAGACAGGGTATGTTGCTGTCCCTGGACATACACAAAGCATTAGATTCCTTGGGATTACCTCTTTTTTGTCCTGGCCCAGCTGGGTTTCAGGTCGTACTTTATGTCCACACTCCGAGTCCTCTACAGCTCCCCGACAGCAGCATTAATGATAAAGGGATGCTTTTCGAACGTCATTGCTTTCCAAAGGGGGACTCGTCAGGGATGTCCACTGTCCCCGTTACTCTTCATCCTGGTCCTAGAACCGTTCGCAAGAAAAATTGGTACCTCTACTGATATTCGAGGAACAGAATGTGGTAATAGGGAACATAAATGCATCCTTTTTGCGGACAACATCTATCACCACCCTACTTTCATCCCCTATCACCACCCTCCCCAACTAAGCGTTGTGTCACAACACACGTGACTTTATCAAAGGGTCAAGGGTCCTTGACCCTTTGATAAAGTCACGTGTGTTGTGACGCAACGCGTCAGGGAGGAGTCAGGTGCCGCTGCTTCCGGGTACGGCCGAACCCGGAAGCTTCTGTTTTTACTGTGGAACGCATGATTTTTCAATGTAAGTTGCTACTTTGTTTTTATGAATAAACTTTTAATATACTACACTATGGAGCCATCCTTTTTCTTTCCATCATCCATCTGAGGACATCCGAGGATATCCATTGAGTGCGGGAGAGAGTCGTACTATGGCCAGTGTATCTGTGTTCCTGGAGGCTGTGACAACCATCGGAAGCTCGTCCCCGTTATACAGCTCCACCACCTGTGGGTGGGTACAAGCTCGATTCGGCCCATTGGGGCCCGCAACTACAGGTGAGAGGCTGGGGGAAACGATTAGTGCACTCCGGAACTTGATTGGATCGATATACTGACTATTGGACACTGGCCATCACAGAGTATTGTCCACTGCACTTGCACTTTTTCATCACCTCTAGAAGATCTGTACCGCGTTGTTATCTGGAGTCGCACACTACCATTTTTGAACTGCACTTTACACTTGTTTGGACATTCATCTATTAGTTCACCCGCATTATTTGCACATTTATATTTATACTTAATATTGCACTGGCACTTTTATAACACCTGTAATAGAATTTTTCGGGTTGTTATCTAAAGTCGCACTGTATGGAGTTTTTTTCTGAATTACATTTTTTGATTTTATGTGTATGTTAATAATATTAGGAGTTCACACATTTTCTATATCTATGGTTTATTATTGCTCTTTATGCACATTGCACTTTCATTAGTGAGGTCACTTCTTATATTGATTTTTCTTGCACAGTATCAATGCTATTGTTACTTACTTGATTATTGCACGTTACATTGAGGATTTTTTGCATTCAATCACATTTATTTCTTATTGATTCTTTTATCATCAGCCATTATATTATAGATGAGGTAGCGCCACATATATATTTATTTATTTATTAATTTTCTTGAGTTATGTGAGTGTCTCTTTTATGTTGGCGGCTCCTTGCGTTTATTCACGAGTGTGGTCTTTGCGTACTAGTTGTATCTTTTGTTGCTTGATACACTAGTAGGGGCATACCACAAAAATTTGACAAAGTGTGGGGTAGTTGGATGAATAGCGAAACTACAGTAACAGATTGAATGGCCACTCAGGAGGAGTCTTCACAGCTGGCTCCAACATGTATGTAGTCACTAAATTGTAAGTAATACTCACTTAGCCACTGTAAGGGAGGGTTCGGGGTATTGCTCATGTATTAATGGCTGACATGTATGATAAGGCACAGGAAGAGGGTGTGTGGTCAAGGTTTAAGACCTATCTAACTACTTACTACAAGGTTGTCGCAGACTAAAGGAGGCCTTATTGTTATACTGATTATGTCATCGGGTGAGTTTCTGGGGTGGGGAGGGGGGATTTCATGCTGAAGAAATGTATATAGTTTTTTTTTTTTTTTCTTTTTGTTATGTGGCCATAGGCCTAAGGCCTACTGTTTGTATGCTTGAGATGGTTCTACACCTTCATTTGAGTCCAGATTGTGTTGATTATACTGATTGGACTTGATTAGGAAAGCCACACACCTGTCTATATAAGACCTTACAGCTCACAGTGCATGTCAGAGCAAATGAGAATCATGAGGTCAAAGGAACTGCCTGAAGAGCTCAGAGACAGAATTGTGGCAAGGCACAGATCTGGCCAAGGTTACAAAAAAAAAATTCTGCTGCACTTAAGGTTCCTAAGAGCACAGTAGCCTCCATAATCCTTAAATGGAAGACGTTTGGGATGACCAGAACCCTTCCTAGAGCTGGCCGTCCGGCCAAACTGAGCTATCGGGGGAGAAGAGCCTTGGTGAGAGAGGTAAAGAAGAACCCAAAGATCACTGTGGCTGAGCTCCAGAGATGCAGTCGGGAGATGGGAGAAAGTTGTAGAAAGTCAACCATCACTGTAGCTCTCCACCAGTCGGGGCTTTATGGCAGAGTGGCCCGATGAAAAGCCTCTCCTCAGTGCAAGACACATGAAACCCCGCATGGAGTTTGCTAAAAAACAACCGAAGGACTCGAAGATGGTAAAAAATAAGATTCTCTGGTCTGATGAGACCAAGATAGAACTTTTTGGCCCTAATTCTAAGTGGTATGTGTGGAGAAAACCAGGCACTGCTCATCACCTGTCCAATACAGTCCCAAAAGTGAAGCATGGTGGTGGCAGCATCATGCTGTGGGGGTGTTTTTCAGCTGCAGGGACAGGACAACTGTTTTCAATTGAGGGAAAGATAAATGCGGACAAGTACAGGGATATCCTGGACAAAAACTTTCTCCAGAGTGCTCAGGACCTCAGACTGGGCCGAAGGTTTACCTTCCAACAAGACAATGACCCTAAGCACACAGCTAAAATAACGAAGGAGTGGCTTCGCAACAACTCCGTGACTGTTCTTGAATGGCCCAGCCAGAGCCCTGACTTAAACCCAATTGAGCATCTCTGGAGAGACCTAAAAATGGCTGTCCACCAACGTTTACCATCCAACCTGACACTAACTGGAGAGGATCTGCAAGGAGGAATGGCAGAGGATCCCCAAATCCAGGTGTGAAAAACTTGTTGCATCTTTCCAAAAAGACTCATGGCTGTATTAAAGGGTGCTTCTACTAAATACTGAGCAACAGGTCTGAATACTTAGGACCATGTGATATTTCAGTTTTTCTTTTTTTAATAAATCTGCAAAAAGTCAACAATTCTGTGTTTTTCTGTCAATATGGGGTGCTGTGTGTACATTAATGAGGAAAAAATGAACTTAAATGATTTTAGCAAATGGCTGCAATATAACAAAGAGTGAAAAATTTAAGGGGGTCTGAATACTTTCTGTCCCCACTGTATCTCTGAAATTTACACTGTTTTGACAAACTCCTCTGTAAGGCTAGAGTATATGGAAAGATGGGAAGCAGACTTCCAGGAAGGTGTTGAGCTGGATGAATGGCATACCATAGCCCAAGGGGCCTAGAAATCCATCATAAACACAACAATGATAGAAGCAAATTATAAAGTAATACTAAGATGGTACATGGTCCCGGCAAGACTGGCTACCTTAATCCTGGGGGCGTCTCCATTATGTTTCCTTAGATGCGGACAGGAGGGAACTATGTACCATGTGTGGTGGCAGTGCCCTAAGGTGAGGCAGTGCTGGATTAGGGTGTATAACTTTATTTACACTCTCACCGAAGTAAACCTTATCAAGTCCCTGAGACAGGCACTGCTGGGTTATAAGGTGGAGTCAACATCGAAACCCCAGAGACAACTCCTAGCGCTTTATATTTACGTCAGCAAAAATTATAATTGCGAAATCTTGGAAATCGGCAGTAGTGCCATTCGACCAGCTGAAACACAAACTTTCCTGGATTATGCTCAATGAGCGTATGACAGCAACCTTAAACGATAGAATGCAGATGTTCAGTTTTGAAAAAAAAGGTTTACCTACATTTACCTTTTAACTTACTGCTGTCTAGGTATCAGCAGTTTTGTAAACCTGTCAAGCAAGATGACATTTATTTTGCTTGTGCTGTTCTATGTAGCTGTTTTGTGAACTTTTCTGGGAAGGTGATGGTTCTTTATAGCAATAGGATACAATAGTGACATAATAGTGACATAATAGTGACATAACTGATGACTGATGACTTGATCATTGGGACTGTAGGTGGGTCAGAGGCTCAGAAATTCAATACAGGTGTTTTTTCTGTCCAAAGTATAAACATGCATGCACGGAAGCAAGGACAAGCCAGAAGCGGTCGGGGATAATAATGAAGCTGCTTTGCTGGTGATACTGATGGAGTTATTGCAAACAAATCTTCAAAGGCTTTTTTTTCTAGTGATATCAAGAATATTAATATGCTTTTTTTTTTTCTTTTTTTTTTTTTGGGCAAGTTACCACAACACCATTATCCCATAGTTTTTAAGATCAAAGATACAACTATGTTGGTGTCCCTTGTCAATTTTACATTGTATTTTTTTAAATGTAACTGTCTACTCCCAAACTGTCATTTGAAGTAAAACACATAGCCAAGTATTATTCTCCACAATTTTTTTATTGTGCATTAAAAAAAGAAAACAAAATTAGACATGCTATCTGCCAATAGAACTTAACCAAAAAGTGCATTCTATGCATCCAAAAATATAGAAAATATACCAAATCAAATCATTATTCAACCAAAAAAATAATGTCAAAGCAATAACTCCAAGGCCAATAATAAATAACACATTATCTCCTCCGATTCTGAAACATGGCTGGTTGACGAACGGCCATTCTGAAACTAACTGAAAAGCGTGAACTGAAAAGTGCGAAATTAAAAGTGCGAAATGAAAAGTGTGAAATGAAAAGCATGAATCAATACTCACCAAACTTCTACTAACACGAAATTAGCAGAAGGAGCCCAAAGGGTGGCGCTAAAGAGCGGAAAAACAACATAGTACATCACTACGTTCGTATTTGTTGGCCGACAATTCCTTGCCGTTTGTATGCAAGACAAGTTTGGGCCAACGCCCTTCGGACAAAAGTCCACGGTTTTATTGGCCAACAATCTGATCGTGTGTACGAGGCTCTACATTCTTTAGAATGAAGGAGGCCTGGATGAACCAAGGCTTTGAGCTAGTCATCCTGAATTATCATCAATGTTGCCAGTAACCAAGACCACCAGTAAATGCTAAAAGAGATACCAGTGTCCCTAGCCATCAGTACTGCCAAATATAGCTGCTTTGTTACCTAGCCACCACATCATCTTGCCACAATGGCCCCATTAGCAAATGTCCTTTCCCCTATTTGTTTTTTTACCTTTACCCTTGTCTAGGCACAGAAAGAGTGAAAAATATTGGGGAGTTGAAAAAGAACTTCGCCTAATATGTCCTCTCCACAAATATTTTCTAAAGAACGTCTCAGGTTATTTCTACACGCAGATAATAATTATCATTTGCATTTATTTTCTTATTTACCTTCTCTGCTTCCTTGTGTGCATTTAACCACCATATCTATTGTAGGCATTTAAACAAAATTGTACTTTAAAAATGACATCTATTAACTACTGTACAGTGCATCCGGAAATGGATTAAATTCATTATTTTCCTCAAAATTCTACAAACAATACCCCATAATGACAAAGTGAAAGAAATTTGTTTGAAATCTTTACAAAATTATTAAAAATATAAAAATAAAAAAACACATGTACATAGTGATTCATACATAGTATTCACAGCCTTTGCCATTACACTCAAAATTGAACTCAGGTGCCTGCTATTTCCACTGATCATCCCTTGAAATGCTTCTACAACTTGATTGGAGTCCACCTGTGGTAAATTCAGTTGATTGGACATGATTGGGAAAGGCACACACCTGCATGTCAGAGCACAAACCAAGCCATGAAGTCCAAGGAATTGTCTGTAGACCTCCGAGACAGGATTGTATTGAGGCACAGATCTGGGGAAGGGTACAGAAACATTTCTGCAGCATTGAAGGTCTCAATGAGCACAGTGGCCTCCATCATCTGTAAATGGAAGAAGTTTGGAACAACCCGGACTCTTCCTAGAGCGAGCTGCCCGGTTAAACTGAGTGATGGGGGGAGAAGGACCTTAGTCAGGGAGGTGACCAAGAATCCAATAGTAACTCTGACAGAGCTCCAGCATTTCTCTGTGGAGAGAGGAGAACCTTCCAGAAGAACAACCATCTCAGCAGCACTCCACCAATCAGGCCTGTATGGTAGAGTGGCCAGACAGAAGCCACTCCTCAGTAAAAAGCACATGACAGCCTGCCTGGAGTTTGCCAAAAGGCACCTGAAGGACTCTCAGACCATAAGAAACAAAATTCTCTGGTCTGATGAAACAAAGATTGAAGTCTTTGGCCTGAATAGCATGCGTCATGTCTGGAGGAAACCAGGCACCACTCATCACTTAGCCAATACCATTCCTACAGTCAAGCATGGTGGTGGGGATGTTTTTCAGCGGCAGGAACTGGGAGACTAGTCAGGATCGAGGGAAAGATGAATGCAGCAATGTACAGAGACATCCTTGATGATAACCTGTTCCAGAGCGCTCTGGACCTCAGACTAGGGCGAAGGTTCATCTTCCAACAGGACAAGCCCAGCCAGAGCCCAGACTTCCGATTGAATATCTCCGGAGAGATCTGAAAATGGCTGTGCACCAACGCTCCCCATCCATCCTGATGGAGCTTGAGAGGTCCTGCAAAAAAGAATGGGAGAAACTGCCCAAAAATATGCGTGCCAAGTTAGTAGCATCACACTCAAAAAGACTTGAGGCTCTAATTGGTGCCAAAGGTGCTTCAACAAAGTATTGAGCAAAGGCAGTGCATACTTATGCACATGTGATTTTTTATTGTTTTATTTTTAATAAATTTGCAAAGATTTTAAACAAATTTCTTTCACATCGTCATTATGGGGAATTGTTTATAGAATTTTGAGGAAAATAAAGAATTTAATCCATTTGGGAATAAGGCTGTAACATAACAAAATGTGGAAAAAGTGAAGCGCTGTGAATACTTTCCGAATGCACTGTATTTGTAGATACTGTGAAAAATTGCACTATTGAATTGAGAGCTTGTTATCATTTTTACTACAGTAAGCCACTCTTAATTACTCCTTGTACTTGACCCTGGAAGTGCTATTCTAATCAGTTTCACAGTTAAATGATACCAAACATTTAGCCTAGGTTCACACTGCTGTACGATTTCATACCCGCATGTCAGTTCGACTTCGAAGGTGATTTCAGAGACATCTGTGCGGGTTCCTGCACAGCTGTCTATTAAAATCACACACAAAGTCGGCAAGTACAGAAACTACTTTTGGGAATCGGTGCGGCGTCACAAAGTCGGCGTCGCACCGATTCAGACGGTGCGTCTGCTGGAAATAGCTGCCGATTGGGCATGCGATTTGACATGTGGAATCGCATGCCAAATCATATCAATGTGAACCTGGGTTAAATCACTAAAGTGATCTGAAGTGTTATATTTAACTGTTCATATCATCTTGGTTTCAATGAATTTCTTTTAAACGTTAGTAAATACTTTCCCCAGGAACTTCACTTTTTTTTTTTTTTTTCATCCTTCAAATGGGAAATGCTTTGACTGGATTCTGATCATCATCTTTACAAAGCTTTGCAAGCTTTCTTTTGCAGACCAGCTCAACCAAACTTGTCCTCCCACCTCACAAAGCCTTTTAGATAGACTCCTCCGATATTTTTTGCCACAATAAGAAGAATCCATTACAGGAGTTTGTTATGGCTGTTGCAGCTGGGCAGGGTTAGGATTTGATGAAGATATCTTTTTATGTACAGCATGTCCAATAATGACCACTCTAGTTCAATAGATAATATTATTAAAGCGTAACTCCACTTTTGTTGAGAAAAAAACATTCCCCCCTGGGTGATGTGCATTGCAAGGATTTTAACAAACTTTGTTGCAGATTCCTACCTTTTGTTATTCTGAATAAAGCACTGTGTGTTTGTCTGTGTTAATGTGGGAAAGTGAGTCTATTGGGAGTGGTTTCATAATAATCAATTAGCTGCTGCACCTACAGGGAGTATCTCACTAAAAATGACATTTTTGGGGATGCATGAAATCTGACTTGTATCTTAGGGCAGACTTAGGGGAAAGTAAGTGAGCCAATCACACAAGCAGGAAATGGTGTTTCTGGGGGCGTTCTCTACACATCCTGTACACCTCCAGGTAGCCATATTGCATTTTCAGAAAATTACAGAGCTGCAGATTGAAAAGGAAAGGTGCGTTTTAATAACATTCAATTACAATATGACTTATGTCACAATTGTATATGCTATATTCATTATTCTTTATTTCCTATTCCCCACCCCACAAAAGTGGAGTTACCCTTTAAGTTTGCTTCCTTTAAAAGTTTTTAAATCTTTAAACCCTCACTTGGAGATGAATGATGGGTTCCCCCTGGTGCTTTGCAGTGACATGACAATTTTAGTATACCATTTTTTTCATTTGCATAAATCATAGCTCTGCTTTACTGCAATATGATTTTCTTTGCAATAACAGGGTTTGATTTGCAGATCACAGGTCATATTTCTAACTAAAAAAAGACTCAAGGGCATACATAGATCCATGAAGGAGTATGATAGAGAGATAGAAAAAAATGCTACACAGTAAACATTGTAAGCCCCATTTGCAAAAATAATATAATAGGAGGTGTCTACCTTTATGAAAATGTCTGTAATGTTTAGTGTTACAATGGAAGAAACCAAGGAACTAAAATAAAAAAGATGCTGATCTGATTATCAGAATTTACCGGAGACTGAAAAAAAAGCATTTAGTTAAAGTGTATCTAAACACAAAAATAAAAGTATAAAATATTGAAACAATTGTAAACTATTCAGAATTCTGCAAAATATAAACTTGTCCTTGGGTGCCTATATAATATATATTATATAATATATATAATAATAGATAACATTGTTTTATTTTTTTGCAGGTTACCTTACAGGAAGGTTGTTACTAAAAATGTTCTGAGCCAGAAAAAAGAAAACGAATGCAGCCACTAAATTTAAAGTGGACCTTCAATCATTTTTTCAACTTAACATCTATTAAATCTTCTGCCCTTGTTGTTTTAACTTTGGATAGTAAAACATTTTTTTTTTCTGCCAGTAAATACCTTATACAGCCCACTTCCTGTTTCTTGTCTGGTAAAAAGCCTAGGCTTATGACATCATGCATAGCTCTCATGCCAGGAAGAGAGGGGGGATGAGTCATAAGTGGGCCAATGAGAGCTGCGGGGCTGCAGAGCTGTAGGTGTGCCTCTGTGTATCTTTGTAAATCCAAGAAGTGAACAGGAAGCAGCTTCAGCTGCCCACAGTTAAAATGATTGCAGCCAGACTCAGTGGAGGGAGATTTCTGCAGCATTTTTGGCAAGTACAGAATCACAGTATATATAAAATAATATGCAAAGTGGTTGGAGGGAAGCTTCAGAATGGCAAAGATGTTTTTATTGCAAATTATGTGAGCAGACTGCAGTTCCTCTTTAAGGACTGGTAGGTTGCAATATACATTAATAGTTTTTTTTACTCCCTGTTAAATCCTTTTCTCGCAGTCCATTGAGGGACATAGATTGATGATAATTGAACAGCCTGGGGTTGTTATGCTGCCTACAGGAGAAATGGACATTAGGCACAGACAAAACTGAAGGCTATCCCCCACTGAAGCTATAAACCCTCCTCCCTCACACCTGCTAAGTTGTAGCAAGCAGTGCCAAAAGAGAATGATAGCATATGAAGGAAGTGTGTCTCTTAATGGACTCTGAGAAAAGGTGAGTACAAAAATCCTGTTTTTGCTATTGTTCACAGGAACACAACTTAATGATCATAAAATATAACCTAGGGATGTCCAAAATCAGTCCAAAATAACACAAGTGAATCAACCAAACATGGAAAAAAACAAAGGGAAACCAAGGGCAATAAATAGCTGCTTTTAAAACCTTTCAACGAAAACTAGCAGATGCGGAAGCAAACACATCAACCTTGCAGAACCTTATGACCAAAACTAGCATTTGTGGAAGCATACTCATTGACCTTACAGAACCTTTGACCAAAACTAGCATTTGTGGAAGCAGACACATTGACCTTATAGAACCTTTGACCAAAACTAGCATTTGTGGAAGCAGACACATTGACCTTATAGAACCTTTGACCAAAACTAGCATCTGTAGAAGTAGACACATGGACCTTGCAAAAACTTAGAGAAAGTATGTGCAGAAGATCAATTTGCAGCTGAACAAATTTGTGATATTAAGGCCTGTTAACAAAAATCCCAAGAATCACTCATCACCCTAGTGGAGTGGGCATTAAAGGGGAAAGAAGGCACTTAATCTCAGAACCCATAGGCCTGCACAATACCCTATCATATCCAGTTAAAAATAGTGGATCTGGGAGTTAGAGAACTGCTTTTGGAACCTTCTGGAATGACAAAAAGAGAATCTGTTAACCTAAATGAAGCAGTGGCAAAGAAAAACAAAAAAACAATATGGCCCTCACCACATCCAAGCAATTGAGAAGTCTCCGTGGGGTGAACCAGTGCTAGACACAGGGAAGGCAAAACAATATCCCAATAAGGGTAATAGGGAAAAAACACTTTAGGTAAAAAAAAAAGCTCTGTGGTCCCAAACAACCTTAGCCTTATGTAAGATCAAATTTGGCTCCCTACAGCACCATGCTGAAAATTTAGAAACTCTTCTTGCTGAAGTACTGGCCACAAGAAAGGATACTTTATGAGACAGTAACACTAAGCAGATGCCCTGAATAGGTTTGAGGTCCTTTTAACACCAACAATACTATATTTAAATTGTACAGCTGGAGAGAAGACTTAACAGGGGAAACAGCGTGAGCAAACTCTTGTATAAGAGTGCACCTCGGCAAATGATTAGCAAGAGGACATAGAAAAAAGCAGACAGTGCAGACACCTGGCCTTCAATGCTGCTAAGTGCCAAATGTTGTTCTACCCCCAATTAAAAACATAAAAAAACACATCCCACTGAAATGGCACATATGGACCCCCACACCAGTGAACAAAAAAAGTCTATCATTTGAGGATAAACCCTTTGGAAAGTAGATATCTTAGCTTTAAGCATGGTTGAAATCACTAAATCCAAAATACCCATCTCTCAGAACCTGGGTTTTAACAACCAGGTCATCAAAGTCAGTGAATGAGAAGCAGGATCGTACAATGACATAACAGTATCAGCTCTGGAATAACAGTTTTGGTTCCAGTGGCGGCTGGTCCATAAAGGGGGGCGCTTAATCTCCATGCGGGGTGCCGGACAAATAGATTTCTACACATGAGACATTAGCGAATCAATATTCGTTATTGTCTTCTGGCTTCTCCACCTGGCCAATCGGGACAGGAAGTGGGTCTTAAGCCTAGATTGGCGGGGAGGAGAAGCCGGGTAAGCCGCAACCTGCATGGGGTAGGTGCGGACCTGGCGTGGGGGTTTGTTTTCCGCCCCCCCACCAAATATGTCCAACTTCTTGTTGAACTGAGAAGCTAGCAAGTCCACATCTGGTGTTTCCCAACGCTGACATGGGTCACAGAACATCTCCTGATAAAGAGATCATTCCTTTGGGTTCAGACATTGTGTGCTGAGAAAATCTGCAAAAATCTGAGTTTGGCACCTTAGAATGTGCACTGCAGAAATTGCTGGAACCTGAAACTCTGCCCAGGGCAAGATTGACTCTACCTCCATTGACAACAAAACTCTCTTGGTCCCCCTCTGATAATTATTGTAGGCCCCAGCTGAGGTATTACGCAAATAAATTAAACCAGATGACTGGTTAGCAGGGAGATCCAGTGAAATAACAAAAGGGGTAATGCTCATGTTGATTGGAAGCATCAATTCCTTCTAAGACCAACAATGCTGAACAAATGAAGCAACAACTACCTCTGATGGAAATGGTAGGAAGTGGACCTTCACGTAGTGGTGAATTTATTCACAAGCTTGGCTCTTTTAGTTTGCCATGGAAGTTTAGAACCTTCTAAGCCTGGGGAAGGCTTGTGGGTCTAGATACTGGAACCTGACTTAGAGGAACAAAAATAAACCTATTCTTGCAGGATCGGAAGGAGTCAAACTGCATCACTGATAGTTAGAGTTGCATGCTTGGTACTCATAGTCTCATCACAATTTTAGTGATTTGGTCCAGGGATGATCCAAAAAGATGGTCTCCCATGAATGACAGGTGTAACAAAGGCTAACCTTTTTGCACACTTGCTCTTTTCACTAGGACTTAAGTCAGAATGTCCCGTGGCTCCGGAGCAAAAGACATAATCTGACTAGCAACGTAGAGTGCCAGAAACTGCTTAAGGGCAAGAAATTGAAGATATTAGAAAAAATATTTGAATAGGAGATGCTAAAGTAAACACCTTTGGTGGAGTAGATGTAGGAAGAGATAGCTCAGCTGCCACATACCTTGCCCTGCCTGAGTGGTTAGCAAGTAAAAGCAGCCTCAGCTCGATTCATCCAAGCCATGCCCCCAATATGTTTCGCCACACTGGGCTATCTCTTCCTATTTCTACAGCACTCTTTGGGTCTGGATAAATCTTTCCTGAGCCTGCACCCTCACTAGTCAGTGGCATCCAACTTGTCAACCTGAGCCAGGGCCACCGTTATAGGGGGAGGAACAGAGGAATATTCCAATTCAGGGTGGAATGAACTTCCTCAATTAGACAAAGTTTTCTTCTGTGATGGTAAAAAACTAAAATGTATTTTTCTAAGAAAGAAGGAAACTTAGCATTCAACAATGAGTCCCCTGGAGGGTCTCTGACAGAAACAGAGATATTAGGCCTCTCTGTGTGAGACTACCCCAGAGAAGGTGGGGATGGGTGTTTTTAAACCTCCGTAACTGGTTTTGCCACTGAGATATAAACTCTTACATATCTGAAGAAAACTCCTCAGCTGTAAGACAGGAAGGGGAATAAACCTCAGAGGAAGAAAAAGTGGGTGAGTTGGAAAAGGCTAGAGGCTCAGATGGGTCTGAATGATACCTATGAGAAACGCATAAGGCAAAATCCTCTCCTGCACCAAGTTCAACTTTGTCCAAAGTGCAAATGAGGTCCTGGTAAACTGCAATCACATTTCCTGAAAGCCTAGCAATGTACTATATACACCTACCCTGAAGAGGAACTTTTTCTCAAAAGCGAGGTTTCATTTTAAGATTTGTTGTCCTTTCAGCCACAGTGGAACAATGACATAAGTTTTTTATTTTTTTAAGCTTATTATAAAAATCATTCAGGGGATAAATGATGGTGTGCTAAAATGTGAAAATGTACTGCACTAAGAATTTTGGATGACGAGAATGGTGTAGTGTATGATTCTGGAAGGTGAGTAGAGTGACTTATTCAGTGTGTCTCTGACAGCTCTCATCAAGTTGATAGTTCCGTGTATGTGTGAACTTTGTAAAGCAGCAGGGTCAGTGTTTACACAGTAGTGCTATTCCTTAAATCATCTTCACATGCCATAACTATTCACTGCAGAAAGAGAGAGCTCTTTTATTTTTTCCGTTGAATCAATCCTGAGTTTTGTTATTTACATTCAAATTTATGAGCGTCATTTACACCACAAGTACATATGCTGGACAATTTTGAAAGCCCGGAATTCCTGCTGTCAATGGCAGAGAGTCAGAATGGCACTAATTGCTATATTGTTAGCTTGTACCTTTTAGCTGTTTCTTTACATATATTACCACAAGTTTGCAAACTACTGTATGATGGAACTGTAAAACATGGGGCAATAAATGTTTACAAAGGTTTCTTTCTTGAGATGGGATAACATCTAGTTTTTATTAAACTACAGATCCTATAATTACACAGTTGCTAACATTTTAAAATAATGTCCAGTTATACCTTGCAGCCACAGCAGTATACATAAGCTTAGAGCACTATTACAGCAAACGGTGACGCATTTTAATATCCTCAACACAGATTTACTTACAGGGAAGTTATAGGGTATTTGTTCTGATCCCTTATTTCAAGTTGTTATATTTGGTATTTACTTAACTTTGCATTTGACCTACACATTTTTAAAGGCTTGTGCTCCTATATTTGTGTTACTGTAATAAATGTTTCTAAATATTTCAATTTTTTTAATTAAAGCAAAACTCCAGACAAACATAACAAGCTAAAAATGAATAGCTAAATAAAAGATAGAATAACAAAACAAGTTTTTGCTGCAATATTCACCTTTAACCCAGAGTACTCCAATGCCACAGTACTTTACATGTTCTAAGTCTGATATCCAGCATTATTCAACTCACTTCTTCTGAGCCCAGGGCACCCTAAACCCACTCCAGCCTGTGACTGGTTAGTGAAAGAAAAAGCAGCACAGTGATAAGCTCATTTCTTGGTCACTCTGCTTTCTCCTCATATCAGCATGCTTCTTGCCAGCACATTAACTGATTGGCTCCTTGTATTGCTGTTCCTTGCATACTCCAGATCTGCTATACGGGGACTGAGACTGATACCAGTTCATGTTCAGGTATTTACATTGATTGTTTTTAAAAATACATTTAGGCCCCTTTTACACAAGCACCATCTGGTCCAATCAGCAGGGGATCTGCACCCCAGCAGAATCAGTGCAGAATGGAACACGTCACATTTTTTACATCTGTGTCTGGTTTTCTGCTGCATTTAAATCACATCCATCACATTTAGGTCCAAAAATACAGAAAAAAGATGCAGACTTTTTCTGTTTTGTTCCCAGATCTGGATAAACTTGGAGGTAGTACATCTATAGATCAGGTCCGCCTGAGCTGCTTCAAGGGGCCTAAATGATCTCTTTTTACAAAATTGTATTTCTATTGGGTTTTCAAAACAACAAATATAAAATTGTTACACAATGTACAATACACAGGTATCGAAAACATAATGATATCAGAGAAAAATAAAGAAATAGGAGGCACAGATAAACAATGTCCACAAGTACAGAGCACAGGGGTGATCTGCATGGCATATCAAAGATATATAAAGTAAACAACTCATAGGTAGGTAATGGAAATTAAAAACCAAAAAAAAAATCATAAAAGTAAAAAATAAATAAATAAAAAATAAATAAAAAAAGACAAAGGTTTTTATGAAGGGTATATGGTAAGAAACAAGAGACTCAGAAAGGCACCAAATGGCATACATAGAAATAGGGAGGGGGGGGGGGGGGGATACGGTCAAAAATAATACAATGCTAGTATAGTTGTGGTAATTGGCATAGGGGTCCCATATTTCGATCGATCCCAAAGCTCCCACACTCCATCAAATTGGGGGATAATATCATGTACAGAGGCCGTTAAATATTCCATCCTCCGAATCTCAGCCACCAGATGGAGAAAATTTTTCTACCACGAAGGAGGTGTGTTGGACAACCAGCACAATGGAATAAGCCTTTTGGCAGCTAACAAAATATAAGAGATAAGCCGATTGACTTTTATGGTTATACCAGAAAAAGGGAGACCCAACAAATAGTTTAAGAGAAGGGACACATCCACCACCCTCTGTATTAATAGCCTCACATCATGCCAAAAGGGTTGGATCATAGAACATTGCCAGAAAATATGAAATAAGGAACCTGGGTCAGTCCCGCAATGACAGCAGCGCGACGAGACTGAGGAATCATATTTGTGAATTACATCAGGGGTTTTATACCAAAACCTGAGGATCTTAATGGACGCCTTAAATGATCTCTTAATGGTTACAGAGCTGCTTTATTTGACTATACAGTATCTACTTAGAGTTCAGTTTTAAATTTTCACTAAACCAACATCATAAAAAAAAATACAGTATCAATAAATGGTGTATTACATACTGTTCCTACTCACTCAATCACTATGAGATTTGTTTTCTGTATTCTGCAAAAATCCTGGTTGATCCTGCTGCTCTCTATCTCCCCCTTCTGTTCATGTCCCCAATTCAGCTAGGGATTTTGCAGCTGTGGTGGCAACTTTGCACATGCTCATTTTTTAGTGAGTTTCTATGCTGAACATTTCCTCCCTATCACATTTGAGCAGCCCATGTGGGTGTATACACAGTGGTAAATGACAGCTCACGGCCTCCCTCCTCCTCCATGCCCACTAACCAGATAAATACAATGGGGTGGGGGGGTATTATGTCTTGATTGATGGGGTCTCCACCTCCCTGTTATTCTACGACACAGGCTGGAGAGGCATGACACAGCCTGTGACTGGCAGAAATCCACCCACACCATGTTATTTCCACAAAATAATAAAGATTTGATTTCAAATATATATTTGTATGACAATTTAAAACAGTTTATAAATATTACTTATTTATTTTTACTCTGTATTCCAAAGGCTGTTTTTTTTTATTTTGATGTTTGACCAGTAGCAGAGGACTAGAATTCACTTCTGCTTAAGTTTCCAAGCAGACAGGCTGGAAAAGTGTTGGGTCATGTGACATATTGATTAGAAAAAAAGTACTTACATTTTTTTTTAATTAAAATAATTACAGTGCCATCCACATAAAGAAATAGAAGGGACAATGTAAATTAAACTGTGTGTGTTTAGTATCACTTTAACTACTGCAGAGGGCACGCATGTTATTGCCCTGTGTGACACAAGGCCATAAATATTGAAAAGACTATTTGGTCTTCATTGAATCACAAAGTACTTTTCAATATTCTAAATGTAGAAGAATGTTTTTCTCTTTCCTTGTTGCCCTAGCTCATAAATCTGAATCCCAATGAGTACACTATCTGCACTGTGTTTGTATGTCCTCCTTGTGTTTGTGTGGGTTTCCTACCAAGAAACATACTAGTGGCTTTAGCAGGCTTCCGACCAAAGTTAGCCCCAGTATGTGTATTTGAGTGTGGTAAGGATGTTAGATTGGAGGTCAGGAACTGCTGTGAATAGTGCTATGTAGCATTTACACAAATGTGGGCGATAATAGATATACGACTTGCATGTACACACCAAAATTCACAGGAACAGCTCAAAATATCTAATTTTGAAGGTACACCAAGATAACACTTTTTTTTTAAATATATGACTGCAGTAACAACATATGTGTGGAAACAGTGAAACTCTATATACAGCAAAAGCAGTTACAATGCAATACAAATTCTATTGTTTTAGTGCACCTTTCCCTTCTCAGCCTCCAGTTACACATCAGATATTTGTTTAGAAGCCACAAGACAGTCTTATATGAAAACAGGTGTTTATTAATACCAAAATGCTTACAGATACAAAAACATGATATAAATGAAATTATATAAAAACAACTCTGTTAATAAAACATTGTCTCACCATAAACGTACATAGTGTATGATATAATTACAGGTCAAGCTGCAAAGGTCCCTATTGATTGACCATTTTATGACCGGAAATGAAGAACTTGTATTTTACAGAACACATTGGGGGAATGAAAAAACATTCCTGTGCCATTATAAAAGCACACAAAACTGGTGCGAATGGCAGGTCCCCGTCCACTTCGCTTATGTAGAGTAGACATGGACATAGCCCACCTTCCTCTATGGGCAGTCCGATGTAAACAAACCGCCTGTCCGTTTACATCCATCTGTCGTCTGATCCATCTGTTTTTAGCAGATAGGATCGGATCAGATGTTGGCGGTGTAACAGGACACATGCCCCCAGACATCGGCTGCTTCATAGATGGTCTGATTGAGTCTACCTGAAAAACTGACAGGTGGTCCAGGTCGGTCCGCCTATCTGAAAGGGGCCTAATTCTCACCCTATGTTGAAGAGTATTACTGCTCAGGTTACATAATTTTCAGTAATTTTTTTTTATAACTATCCCTGACATATATTGCTCAGTAGGCTCATTAGGTTGATGTATTAGAACAGACCCCCCCCCCCCCCGCCACCATTTAGTTATTGTAATTTTTAAACATTTGAAATTAAAGTTTATTTAAACCCCTAATCTATTTTTCAGTATGTTTGGCACCGTGTCTCAATGTATGCAGTTTTCTTAAGAAAATGATTCTTTGTGAATCTGTTGCAAAGTTTCTTACCTAAAGATCCTGCCAGTAACAGCATTTCCTGTTGCAGGCTGACAATGCTTAGCCACTGCCTTTCAAAAAGAAGCAGCGATGTCAGCACTCCCTGTGAGCTCCTTTAATTGGCCATTGGACTGCATATCTGATAGACCTGATAAGCAGCCTATTGGCCAACTGAAGGATCACGCACATCAGGCTGGCACTGCTGCTACTAATTGCGAGGCTGTTACTGTTGCCAGCCTGCAGCAGGAAGTGCTGCTACTGGCAGGATCAGCAGGTAAGCAACTCTGCAACAGATTCACAAAAAATACATATAATGAGAAAATACCAAGAAACAAGATTGGGAGTTTTGAGGTACCAAAAAATCAAATCAAATTAATAATACAAATTTCATAGTTTTATTTAAACATACATGATTAAAAAATCAATAAAGTTTTAAAACCAGAACATGAATGATCCTGCAGTCACAATACAAAAGTTGGTAGTCTCTACATGTTTCGCCATAATCATGGCTTTTTCTAGAGCTTTTGTAGGACCTCTATACAATGTCGCTGAAAGAATAAACAATCATTTTAATAAATGCAAAGAAAAAAAAAGAAGAAAAAAAGAAAGAAAGAAAGAAAGAAAGAAAGAAAGAAAGAAAGAAAGAAAGAAAGAAAGAAAGAAAGAAAAGACAATAGTACAAACAAAGACCCCAAAGGGTCTGTTAAATTTACAATTCATACTTATTGGCGTATAACACGCACTTTTTTCCCCTTAAAATCAGGGGAAAATTGCGGGTGCGTGTTATACGCCGATCCCCGCCGATCCCCGCCGATCCCCTGCTGACTGTGAGCGCCGCCGACATACATACATAGCCGAGTGTACTCGGCTAGGTTCGGCTAGCTCCGCTCACAGTCACGCCCAGTCACGCCCTATGATGGACATAACACAGGGACTGGGCGTGACTGTGAGAGGAGCTAGCTGAACCTAGCCGAGTACACTTGGCTATGCATGTATATCGGCGGCGCTCGGCTCCGCCCGCAGGACTAAGAGAGGAGCTGAAAGCGGCCGAGAGCGGCCGGCCGAGATACACAGGACCGGCTCTGTGTATCTCGGCGGCGCCATATTTAAAAACTGCAGTGACACTGACAAGTCTGCAGTGTCACTGGGCAAGGCTGCAAATGACACTACAAGGCTGCAGATGACACTACAAGGCTGAAAATGACACTGAAAGGCTGCAAATGACACTACAAGGCTGCAGATGACACTGACAAGGCTGCAAATGACACTACAAGGCTGCAGATGGACACTGATAAGGCTGAATTGATGGGCATTTAAATGTAAGTTTTTTTCCTAAAAAAGTTTTTTCCCTAAAATTCCCTTCTAAATTTGGGGTGCGTGTTACACGTCGGCGCGTGTTATATGCCGATAAATACGGTATTTACATGGTTACAAAAATATATATAGATCGTCTGATGAATGCACTCTCACCCCAAATGTATATACAATGAGACATAACGCCAAACATATAGAAAGTCGATTTTGGATTTTACATGGTTGCGTTTCACACTTCAAAATATTTTTTGTGTAGTTTTCTGTAAATGTGGGCTAAAACTGTTGAACATTTCAATAAGCTGACATGAAATCAATGTATGTAGTGTTTTCAGAAGGTACATATGGCTAATTCAATAAGCAAACAAAAACAAAGCACTGAGTACATAGTCCAATAACACAACCAGATCAGAGTTCCCTTTGATAGGAGGAAGGCAGGCCTCGAGATAGCCAGGTCCATGACATCTGAGGATTCTGCCTCTCTGAGGACAGAAGATTGTAGCTGTGTATGCCCTAGATACACCCCACTGTTTGGGATTTATAGGAACTTTGATAATAGGACAGATGATATGTTCTCAAAGCATATCATTTTAGATAATTTAATTCCTTTTTGTACCACCTCCTCCTTCCTTTAGATTGTAAGCTCCATGAGCAGGACCCTCCTATTCCTTCTGTATTGAACTGCATTGTAATCGTACTGTCCCCTTTTATATTGTAATGCGATGTGTAAACTGTTAGCGCTATATAAATCCAGTATATTAATAATAATAAGTCTACAAATACAATGGTATTGCGGTTGTAATGTTTGGTAGATCTAAAAATGTGCTGTGTTTATCATACAAATATATGCAGCAGTTTTTCAGAGTCAAAGGTTCATAGAAACTCCAACAAACTCAAGGGGGGGATCAAAGAAGATAATACTCTGGCTACAAATGATACTTTCTTTCACGTGATGGCTAACCCACCACTCATGGAAAGACCCACCTTATCTATTTAATACTCCAGTCACAGTAAAAAAAATGTTTTATAGGATAGAAAATAATTCACATTCATGTAATTGTAGCTGATACAAATACAAGAGTTACAGTCACTAAATGCAATGTTTAAATGAAAGATATACTCAGAAATATATAAAAGCTGCCATTGATTACCTCCTTCAGAAAATGCTAGCTCCTTGGCTGTTTTTGGCTCCAATACTTTATGAGCACTGACATAGAACAAGAATGCAGCAAGCAAAGTCACAATGAAGTCAGAACTTCTGAAATGCATTTGTTCCAAGTCAGAGATTGAAAAAGCACTGAAGCCATTGGATTGGTATCAGAGCATAAAAAATAGAATTTTCAAAAGGAAAGGTTAACAATGGCAAGTCAATATTTCTCTCAGTACAGGTTTCCTTTAATAGCCATTTTTTTTATGTCTATATAAAAAATACATTTAGATTTCTTGACTTTCCTCTTTACACAAGATTGTCAACAACTCATCTAGCTACAGGTAGTTTCCGTATACAGCTTCAGTACTTCAGGTATATATTCTTCTCTGCCAGGCTAATGAGCGGAACGTAAGGCTTGTCTACGTTTCAACTCCTGTTCTGCCTGTTCCTGTAGAGTGCTCACCTACCAAATTAAAAGGAAAAAACATAAGTACCTATAAATGCTTACTGCAGTATTACGATTTATAAGGTCAGAATTACTGTGACATTTTCCTCTGTTTTTGACTCAAGCATACGCCTATAACTATCACTAGTACAGCTGTTTAATTTAAGAATTTCCTACTTTCAAGCAACCAAACATGTAAAATTGAGTGTAAACAGATCAAAAATGCAATGGTGCTGCAATAAATTTAATATATTTCCATCATAACATTAATAGGTAGGTCACTCAAAACCTGTAAAAGATGTGCACCATGGTTGATGAATTTTGTTTTTCTCAGTGAAAGATGATGAAAAAAATGTCATGTAATTGGCCAAAATAAGAGAACACATAGCCATGTAGAGTGGACACACTAGTAAATTCCTTAGAAGAGCATAAAAACATAAATAAACATAAAAATCCAGATATAAAACATGTCATGTTGAGATCTTGAATTTACAACCATTTTGTCAATGGTTCATTGCTTGCTAACATGGGAAATCAGAATTAAATGACAAAAGGAAAAGAGAGCACTGGCACAGTCCTGTAAAAATAAACAACTATGATAAATTTAAATTGGGCTTCACAAAACTATCAAGTCTCACCAACAGTTTATGTCTCGTATACAATGAAATTTAGATGGGCATAGTCACAAAACATGAACTATCATTCAAGGACATGAGGACAAGTGTGGGAAACACTGAAAAACCAGGACCAGAACTGCAAACATGATTACTGTTGATGTTTCCCCAACCAAATGAAAGTTTTTTAGATACGTGGTAACTGTTGCCCATCACATTATCATAAAGTACTAGAGAACGGTGCCAACTCTCTTACTAGCTGAATGGAAATATCTGGTTAAAGAAATTATGAGACTGAAAGACCTCATGACCCATACTTTATGGCTTGATTTGGCAGCTTCTCTCAAGATTTACCTTACTTTTGCTGACAATGCATTTGGCTGATTAATAAAGCATGTTCAATGTCATTATTTGCTGCCAATTTCACCTCTTTAAAAAAAATTGACATCTAGACTTGTTTTTGTTTTCCTGTTGAATAATGCTTTCTGCAACAATCGCTGTTATATTTGCTGCAATGATTCACCAGTCACAATTCAGCACTTTAAACTGGCACAATACATAAATTCCTATGGAAACTCACACTTCTCCATAAACCTTTTGGCTACATTTGCTGTAAATCTGCTGCAGATCTCCTAGTACCTTAATTTGGGTTCATGAGGGCACATCTGGGCAAGTGAATGTACCTAAATGTATTCTTTGCTAGAACACTATTCTCTTGTGATTACAAGGACAAGTTCTTAAATCTGTGCTTACCCTGTCTTACATTTTAGCATTCACCAGATTATCACACACTCATACGATATGCATGTCAAGTTGTCTCAACCAACCCAAATGGACTTTCTAATGACAAAGGAGCACTAAAACATGATATACAGTAAGGCTCCATACACACTGGGCTAAAAAAAAAAAAAAACGCTCATATAAAGTGCTTTTTGTACGAAGTTTAGACGAGTTTAGGAAAGTTTTGCGTTTTTTTCTGCCAGAAAGCTCCAATCAGAAACGCAAACCAGAAGGGTTTTATTTTTCTGCCTCTAAATGCTGAGCTCAAAATATGCCTCTAATCGTCCTAATGTGCATGGAAACATAGGATAACATTGAGCTGCTTCTACAGGCAGAACACAAAACTCCTGTAGAAACAGTGATTTTTCAGCTAGTGTGCATGGAGCCTAATGCCGCGTACACACGGTCGGAATTTTCGACAACAAATGTTCGATGTGAGCTTGTTGTCGGAAATTCCGACCGTGTGTAGGCTCTGTCGGACATTTGTTGTCTGCATTTCCAACAACAAAAATTTGAGAGCTGGTTCTCAAATTTTCCGACAACAAAATCCATTGTCGGAAATTCCGATTGTGTATACACAATTCCAACGCACAAATTTCCACGCATGCTCGGAATCAAGCAGAAGAGCCGCATGGCTATTGAACTTCATTTTTCTTGGCTCGTAGTATGTGTTGTACGTCACCATGTTCTTGACATTCGGAATTTCCGACAACATTTGTGCGACCGTGTGTATGCAAGACAAGTTTGAGCCAACATCCGTCGGAAATAAATCCGACAAAGCATCAGAGGGATCTCATTGTTAAAAGGTATCAGTCATAAGAAGGGTACAAAAGAATTTCCAAGGCATTAGATATACCATGGAACACAGTGAAGGCAGTCATCAAGTGGAGAAAATATGACACAACATACCAAGAACTGGACGTCCCTCCAAAATTGATGAAAAGACAAGAAGAAAACTGGTCAGGGAGGCTGCCAAGAGGCCTATAGCAACATTAAAGGAGCTGCAGGAATATCTGGCAAGTACTGGCTGTGTGTTACATGTGACAACAATCTCCCGTATTTTTTATATGTCTGAGCTATGGGGTAGAGTGGCAAGACGGAAGCCTTTTCTTACCAAGATAAACATCCAAGCCCTGCAAAATTTTGCAAAAACACATCTGAAGTCTCCGAAAAGCATGAGGGAAAATGTGTTATGGTCTGATGAAACCAAGGTTGAACCTTTTGGTCATAATTCCAACAGATACGTTTGGCGCAAAAACAACACTGCACGTCACCAAAAGAACACCATACCCACTGTGAAGCATGGTGGTGGCAGCATCTTGCTTTGGGGCTGTTTTTCTTTAGCTGGAACAGGGGCCTTAGTCAAGGTAGAGGGAATTCTGAACAGTTCCAAATACCAGTCAATATTGGCACAAAGCCTTCAGGCTTCTGCTAGAAAGCTGAACATGAAGAGGAACTTCATCTTTCAGCATGACAACGACCCAAAGCATACATCCAAATCAACAAAGGAATGGCTTCTCCAGAAGAAGATTCAAGTTTTGGAATGGCCCAGCCAGAGCCCAGACCTGAATCTGATTGAAAATCTGTGGGGTGATCTGAAGAGGGCTGTGCACAGGAGACGCCCTCGCAATCTGACAGATTTGGAGTGTTTTTGCAAAGAAAAGTGGGCAAATATTCAAGTCAAGATGCTGATAGACTCATACCCAAAAAAGACTGAGTGCTGTAATAAAATCATAAGGTGCTTCAACAAAGTATTAGTTTAAGGGTGTGCACACTTATGCAACCACATTGTTTTATTTTTTTTATTTTTACTTCCCTCCCCTAAAAGATTTCAGTTTATTTTTTATTTGAGTTGTACAGTTTATAGGTCACATTAAAGGTGGAAAAAGTTCTGAAATGATTTATCTTTGTCTCATTTTTTTACATCACAGAAACCTGACATTTTAACAGGGGTGTGTAGACTTTTTATATCCACTGTATTGCCGCGTACACACGGTCGGAATTTCCGACAACAAATGTTCAATGTGAGCTAGTTGTCGGAAATTCCGACCGTGTGTAGGCTCCATCGGACATTTGTTGTCTGAATTTCTGACAACAAAAATTTGAGAGCTGGTTCTCAAATTTTCTGACAACAAAATCCGTTGTCAGAAATTCCGATCGTGTGTACACGATTCCAACACACAAAATTCCACGCATGCTCGGAATCAAGCAGAAGAGCCGCACTGGCTATTGAACTTCATTTTTCTCGGCTCGTAGTATGTGTTGTACGTCACCGCGTTCTTGACATTCGGAATTTCCGACAACATTTGTGCGACCGTGTGTATGCAAGACAAGTTTGAGCCAACATCCGTCGGAAATAAATCCAGGATTTTCTTGTCGGAATGTCCGATCATGTGTACGTGGCATAAGACTGTGTTCTGCACAATGACTACTGGCAAATCTTTTCTTTGATAAATTGTAATTTGCCCTAACACAATCATAAGGGAACATACAGTATACAGTGGATATAAAAGTCTACACACCCCTGTTAAAATGTCAGGTTTCTGTGATGTAAAAAAATGAGACAAAGATAAATCATTTGAGAACTTTTTCCACCTTTAATGTGACCTATAAACTACAACTCAACTGAAAAATAAACTGAAATCTTTTAGGGGAGGAAAGTAAAATAAAAAAATAAAATAATGTGGTTGCATAAGTGTGCACACCCTCTTATAACTGGGCGTTGTAGCGGTGTTCAGAATTAAGCAAACTCGTTTTAAATAGGAGTCAGTACACACCTGCCATTATTTAAAGTGGGACTGATTAACCCTAAACAAAGTTCAGCTGTTCTAGTAGGTCTTTCCTGACATTTTCTTAGTTGCATCCTACAGCAAAAGCCATGGTCCACAGAGAGCTTCCAAAGCATCAGAGGGATCTCATTGTTAAAAGGTATCAGTCATAAGAAGGGTACAAAAGAATTTCCAAGGCATTAGATATACCATGGAACACAGTGAAGACAGTCATCAAGTGGAGAAAATATGACACAACATACCAAGAACTGGACGTCCCTCCAAAATTGATGAAAAGACAAGAAGAAAACTGGTCAGGGAGGCTGCCAAGAGGCCTATAGCAACATTAAAGGAGCTGCAGGAATACCTGGCAAGTACCGGCTGTGTGGTACATGTGACAACAATCTCCCGTATTCTTTATATGTCTGAGCTATGGGGTAGAGTGGCAAGACGGAAGCCTTTTCTTACCAAGATAAACATCCAAGCCCCGCAAAATTTAGCAAAAACACATCTGAAGTCTCCGAAAAGCATGAGGGAAAATGTGTTATGGTCTGATGAAACCAAGGTTGAACCTTTTGGTCATAATTCCAACAGATACGTTTGGCGCAAAAACAACACTGCACGTCACCAAAAGAACACCATACCCACTGTGAAGCATGGTGGTGGCAGCATCTTGCTTTGGGGCTGTTTTTCTTTAGCTGGAACAGGGGCCTTAGTCAAGGTAGAGGGAATTCTGAACAGTTCCAAATACCAGTCAATATTGGCACAAAGCCTTCAGGCTTCTGCTAGAAAGCTGAACATGAAGAGGAACTTCATCTTTCAGCATGACAACGACCCAAAGCATACATCCAAATCAACAAAGGAATGGCTTCTCCAGAAGAAGATTCAAGTTTTGGAATGGCCCAGCCAGAGCCCAGACCTGAATCTGATTGAAAATCTGTGGGGTGATCTGAAGAGGGCTGTGCACAGGAGACGCCCTCGCAATCTGACAGATTTGGAGTGTTTTTGCAAAGAAAAGTGGGCAAATATTCAAGTCAAGATGCTGATAGACTCATACCCAAAAAAGACTGAGTGCTGTAATAAAATCATAAGGTGCTTCAACAAAGTATTAGTTTAAGGGTGTGCACACTTATGCAACCACATTGTTTTATTTTTTTTATTTTTACTTCCCTCCCCTAAAAGATTTCAGTTTATTTTTTATTTGAGTTGTACAGTTTATAGGTCACATTAAAGGTGGAAAAAGTTCTGAAATGATTTATCTTTGTCTCATTTTTTTACATCACAGAAACCTGACATTTTAACAGGGGTGTGTAGACTTTTTATATCCACTGTATTGCCGCGTACACACGGTCGGAATTTCCGACAACAAATGTTCAATGTGAGCTTGTTGTCGGAAATTCCGACCGTGTGTAGGCTCCATCGGACATTTGTTGTCTGAATTTCTGACAACAAAAATTTGAGAGCTGGTTCTCAAATTTTCTGACAACAAAATCCGTTGTCAGAAATTCCGATCGTGTGTACACGATTCCAACACACAAAATTCCACGCATGCTCGGAATCAAGCAGAAGAGCCGCACTGGCTATTGAACTTCATTTTTCTCGGCTCGTAGTATGTGTTGTACGTCACCGCGTTCTTGACATTCGGAATTTCCGACAACATTTGTGCGACCGTGTGTATGCAAGACAAGTTTGAGCCAACATCCGTCGGAAATAAATCCAGGATTTTCTTGTCGGAATGTCCGATCATGTGTACGTGGCATAAGACTGTGTTCTGCACAATGACTACTGGCAAATCTTTTCTTTGATAAATTGTAATTTGCCCTAACACAATCATAAGGGAACATACAGTATACAGTGGATATAAAAGTCTACACACCCCTGTTAAAATGTCAGGTTTCTGTGATGTAAAAAAATGAGACAAAGATAAATCATTTGAGAACTTTTTCCACCTTTAATGTGACCTATAAACTACAACTCAACTGAAAAATAAACTGAAATCTTTTAGGGGAGGAAAGTAAAATAAAAAAATAAAATAATGTGGTTGCATAAGTGTGCACACCCTCTTATAACTGGGCGTTGTAGCGGTGTTCAGAATTAAGCAAACTCGTTTTAAATAGGAGTCAGTACACACCTGCCATTATTTAAAGTGGGACTGATTAACCCTAAACAAAGTTCAGCTGTTCTAGTAGGTCTTTCCTGACATTTTCTTAGTTGCATCCTACAGCAAAAGCCATGGTCCACAGAGAGCTTCCAAAGCATCAGAGGGATCTCATTGTTAAAAGGTATCAGTCATAAGAAGGGTACAAAAGAATTTCCAAGGCATTAGATATACCATGGAACACAGTGAAGACAGTCATCAAGTGGAGAAAATATGACACAACATACCAAGAACTGGACGTCCCTCCAAAATTGATGAAAAGACAAGAAGAAAACTGGTCAGGGAGGCTGCCAAGAGGCCTATAGCAACATTAAAGGAGCTGCAGGAATACCTGGCAAGTACCGGCTGTGTGGTACATGTGACAACAATCTCCCGTATTCTTTATATGTCTGAGCTATGGGGTAGAGTGGCAAGACGGAAGCCTTTTCCTACCAAGATAAACATCCAAGCCCCGCAAAATTTAGCAAAAACACATCTGAAGTCTCCGAAAAGCATGAGGGAAAATGTGTTATGGTCTGATGAAACCAAGGTTGAACCTTTTGGTCATAATTCCAACAGATACGTTTGGCGCAAAAACAACACTGCACGTCACCAAAAGAACACCATACCCACTGTGAAGCATGGTGGTGGCAGCATCTTGCTTTGGGGCTGTTTTTCTTTAGCTGGAACAGGGGCCTTAGTCAAGGTAGAGGGAATTCTGAACAGTTCCAAATACCAGTCAATATTGGCACAAAGCCTTCAGGCTTCTGCTAGAAAGCTGAACATGAAGAGGAACTTCATCTTTTAGCATGACAACGACCCAAAGCATACATCCAAATCAACAAAGGAATGGCTTCTCCAGAAGAAGATTCAAGTTTTGGAATGGCCCAGCCAGAGCCCAGACCTGAATCTGATTGAAAATCTGTGGGGTGATCTGAAGAGGGCTGTGCACAGGAGACGCCCTCGCAATCTGACAGATTTGGAGTGTTTTTGCAAAGAAAAGTGGGCAAATATTCAAGTCAAGATGCTGATAGACTCATACCCAAAAAAGACTGAGTGCTGTAATAAAATCATAAGGTGCTTCAACAAAGTATTAGTTTAAGGGTGTGCACACTTATGCAACCACATTGTTTTATTTTTTTTATTTTTACTTCCCTCCCCTAAAAGATTTCAGTTTATTTTTTATTTGAGTTGTACAGTTTATAGGTCACATTAAAGGTGGAAAAAGTTCTGAAATGATTTATCTTTGTCTCATTTTTTTACATCACAGAAACCTGACATTTTAACAGGGGTGTGTAGACTTTTTATATCCACTGTATTGCCGCGTACACACGGTCGGAATTTCCGACAACAAATGTTCGATGTGAGCTTGTTGTCGGAAATTCCGACTGTGTGTAGGCTCCATCGGACATTTGTTGTCTGAATTTCCGACAACAAAAATTTGAGAGCTGGTTCTCAAATTTTCTGACAACAAAATCCGTTGTCAGAAATTCCGATCGTGTGTACACGATTCCAACACACAAAATTCCACGCATGCTCGGAATCAAGCAGAAGAGCCGCACTGGCTATTGAACTTAATTTTTCTCGGCTCGTCGTACGTGTTGTACGTCACCGCGTTCTTGACGTTCGGAATTTCCGACAACATTTGTGAAACTGTGAGTATGCAAGACAAGTTTGAGCCAACATCCGTCGAAAATAAATCCAGGATTTTGTTGTCGGAATGTTCGATCGTGTGTACGTGGCATACGTGTTTTAACATGCAGCATTAAAGTATAAATGAAGGCAAAATTTTTTTTATTTAAGTTTTGGATAGAGTAGAGATGGATTAGAACATCTGTTAGGTTTTTAATGCTCTCTGTACCCCTGTTAGGGAGATTCACCCTCTCTATTTGTCCTGTTTACCATTATCATTGAAAGTAAAAGAAAATACCAAATTTGGAGTTTTCCCTAGAAAAGTAATACAGCGGAAATTTTCCAATGGAAACACTAGTTTTGGTCACCTGAAGGGCTCCAAAGGGATTCCCTTAATTTGCAGGGATTTCCTCTCACCTCCTGGATTAGCTATGGGACAGGAAGTGAAGGGAAATCTCCCCAATGGGACACAAATGGCAAAAACAAAAAACGGATAGGGGTTATAAACCTCCCTTACGTATTTGCCTATAGTTCTATTTTAAGTTATTTTTATTGAACAACAGAAACTGTTGCCTGAAATATTCTAACCCAGTAGATCCATTGCAGCACAAAAGACATCTGCTTGTCATCTACCCCTGTACATTTAGTAACAGGGGGTTTCATCAATATGGTTTTTCTTTCTCAGTAGGAAACAGCCACACTAGTTTACCTGTTCCTCTAGGCCTCTGATCCTTTGCCTGTGTGCTCTCTCTCTGTTCTCTAGTGTGATCTCTGCCTGTTGCTGAGCAATGCGAAGCCTCTCGCTCTCAGCGTCCAGCTCCTGCCGATGTCTCACACTCACTTCCATCAGTCTCTGAGAATGAGCTCGTTCCAGATCTGTCATCTGGGCCTGTTTGTAGACAATGGAAATACTATTATTTTACCTGGACAGTATACATCAACATAATATTGGTGAAGAGAATAATCACTATTAAGCCTCATGCACACTGGATGTTTTTACAGCTGCTGTTTTTGGGTTTTTTCAGGTGTTTTTTTCTGCAGCCAGTAAACTCCCCAGCATGTTATCCAATGTGTCCATGCACACATAGGTTGTTATCAGCGTTTTTGGGAGGGGCGTTTTCTGACTCGAAAAAACACCCAGAACTAGTGGGTTTTAAGAGGAGTTTTTTCAGCTGTAAAAACACTCTAACTCTGATAAAAAACGTGTCTATTCAGCGCTTACCCGTGCTTTTGAGCCATAAGCTTTTGTGGGAGTACAATTTTGCTAAAAAAAAAAGAAGCCAAAAAAACGCAGAAAAATGCTGAAAAACGCTACTGCAAAAACACTGCAAAATTCATTCTACAGCTAACGCTACTGGCATTTTTATAATGTCCAGAGTGCATGAGGCCTTAAGCTAGCTATATATTCAGGGATCTGCCTACTAATCTCTCAACAAAGATATTCACTATTCAGGAGGTGTTGGGTGATCTCCCCACTGCTCAAGAGCTAGGTATGAGTGATATGGGCACAACAGGGTGCATATTTTCCTCTCAACAACCCCCCCTTTTTTTTTCTTCCCTTTTTCCTTCTCAGTCTTTGCTATTAGATCTCTTAGGTCTTCTTGCCTATTCCCTCTAAATTTAGAGAAGCTACTGCTTCCCTGGAGGTATAGGTCCCCTTCTACGAACGTATACAGCTTATACCAGGCGTATTACCAAGGCATTGTGGTCAATGAGCTGATTTTAAGTTTGGAAGCACAATATGTAGTAGGCCTGAGATGTGCCTTGTTAATGCATCAAGGGTCCTGAACAAGTCTTGGGGTTACCGCATACTGACAGTGCATTCTATACCGACTGTGAAGTTTCTCATTTTGGAAGAACACCCTTTCTATGCTCATTTATGTTTAAAAATATATGAACTATTACCCATTCTGTAAGTATTTTACATGGTGGGAGATCCACATTCTTTGTCGTAACATTCGTATTCTCTTTTGTGAAAATATTCCAATAAAAATATTGAAACAGAAAAGGGTGAATATTAAGTCATCTGGTCACGTCCTACAATTGTTCATGTCCCATAGGTACCACCATCTCATTGTTTATGGCACATGAAAGATCTGTGATATCCCCTACCATGTATAATGACATGCAAATAAAACATCCCATGTAGGGTCAATTTTAGTCGGCACCTAACTGCTGGTGAAATAAAAACGCAGGATGTTACCTCCAGGTACTGATTCTGTCTTTGGGATTCTGCCAGATCTTTTTTCAGGGAAATCACCAACTGGTTGATTTGTTCCTTCTCTATGCTGAGGCGTTGTACTTCCTCCTCCAAACGCAGCTGCTCGCGTTTTACCTGTATGAGTCACAAAACATTACATTTAGCTGTAAAATATGTGACCTGACAACAAATGTCACAACAATGTTAGAAATCTAGAAAAGGCACATACCGTAGCAATACTAATAAATTTTTTATCTCCAGAGCTATAACAGAGAAATTAGTGTAAAATCTTAACAGAAACTGCTCCATTATCTTAGCTTTGATGTTTATTTATTCCATTAAAAGTAGAACAGTCACAGGCCTGGAATCTCTAGTTGTGGACCTCGACATGCAAACGGTGGTTCACCCTGAATAAGTGCTTGGTATGGTCTTTTAAAGAACATTAACTGGTCTGGATGTATGCTTTGTACCAGGGCCCTCTGACCCCCCCCCCCCCTGGTCTTGGGGGTACACATATTATTGTTATATTGTTGTACCATTTTGCCATTATTTTGTTTTTTTGCTTAAGTTACTCTCACCGTGTAACTGTATACAGCTTTTTCTGCCATAGTAATATTTTCTGGTCCTTTAAGGTCCAGGCGTAATGGACCCTTTCCAAACTGTTGTGTCTTGGTGGATGCCTTGATTTGTTTTGTATGGTTTAAAAGATTCTCAATAAAACTTTCTTATGTAAAAAAAAAGAACAGTCTATCCCTATTACTATGCTAGAAGCTCAAACAGTACAGTGAAAAGGGGATGTGAAGGAAAGTGAGTTTGATCTCGGAATACGATGGATATCTAAGTATATATTTGAAAGAAAAAAGTAGACGATCTTTCAAACAAAAGTGTGTTTGACTAAAGACACAAAACATCATAACATAGGGGTTGGAAAAAATTCAGGATTTCTTTTTTTTTAAATGAGATCTTTTTTTTTAATTAAATTTTTAAGTTTTTTTAAAAAAAAGCCTCATAAACAGCACGTTACAGACTACAAACTAAGAAGGTAGTCAGACATACAGTGACAGTTCAAGTAATCCAAACAAAGCTATTAGCAATTTTCGGAAGCATACGGATACCCATAATCAGCAAACATTAGCTTGTTTGGTAGCAAGGTAGAGAACACAACAATAACATAAAATTATAACTATCAACTCACTTATACGCTCCAAGTAAGGAAGGTACACTGTATGAACATGCATCTGTGGCTAATAATCTAAATAATCTAAACCAAACTTGCACAAATAGACCATAGTACTGATCGATTACATATGGCTTGTGTTACAATGGGACCTCTTTAAAGAAGTAAAATCTAGACTTTAAAAGCATTTAGTGCCTCCAAACTCACAGGGACAGTAGCCTGTCTGAAATCAGGTGGAACGGGGTGAAACCAGGCACTGCCAGCCAGGGGTTCATATGCTGGGATATGAGCTTTAATCGGGAGATAACAATGTTTATTTGATTTTTCCACTCCACAGTTGGAGGGGTAGAAGGCATCCATTTTTGGGCAATTACTTTCCGTGCTATATGAAGCAAACTGATTATAGGATCTACTGCCTCATCAGGCACCATGGAATCATCAAAGATATTGAGAAGACACATTTTAGGGTCCAGGGAGTAGTTTGATATATGGAGGATATGAAAGACACAACCTCTTGCCAATAACTATGGAGTTTTATGCAGCGCCATATCACATGGATGAAATCTGCCGGGCCCCTGGCACATCTAGGGCATATATCCGTATCCTTAAGCCTCCACCTATACAGTTTAGCAGGGGTATGAAAAACTCTATGAAGAATAAACAGTTGAGTGAGCCTCTGAGCTGGTGACAAGGACACTAGGGGAAATGAAATCAGTGCCTGCTCCCACAGGTCTCTTGTTAAGGGGCCCAAATCTTCCCCTCTAGCTCTTCCTAGAAGGGATTAGAGTACGGTTTTGTATCTTAGTCATTAACATCCCATATAAATGAGAAATAAGCCATTTTCTGGAGTCAGCTTTAGTTAGTAGTCCAATAATTTGAAATTCAGGATTTTAAGACAAATGTTCAAATGATCTTTTGTATATGAACTTTGTCAAATAATCCTATCCGTGGATCTAGATTTTTCTGTTCTTTGTTTGCATGCCTATTTTTCCATCTTTTGCTCCTGGAAGCATCATAAAACAAATGTTTTACTGCTAAAAAAATATTACCGTTAGGAAAGAGACAAAAGGTCTGGATGTCCATATAGGCAGATTGGGAGTGACTGGGGCAAGGTTTAACTTCTGACTTTGCTCAAAGTCAAACATTATATTATATGTGAGTGCCTTTTAAAGCATATTGGTATCAGAAGTGAAGAAACACTTTTAGAAAACTCTTGTTATATTCTAATAGGATATATAAATAATTTCACTCTTTTACTTTAAGTACAGGGACACTTTGAGTGTGAAAACATTTGGTAACAAGGAGTTCTAGAAATTCACGTTTAAAATGTCCACCCTTCTTCCAGCTCTTACGCCAAAGTGGATATTTCTGGCTGTGGTTCTGTTGACAGTACTAATTTATTAATTGGACTTTTTTTTCATCTTTCCTGTGTTTATATAAATGTACATAGAAAATCAATTCCCACCCCAGAAAAACTAAAATCTACTGTCACAATCACATACACACACACATGCACACACATTATAGGTAAAAGCTAATGCAGTGTGATTCGATATTGTGGGAAGAAATTCATGCCACCTGTGTTAAAAAAGATATATATATATTTTTTTTAGAATCATACTTACCTAGGTGGATGCAGCATCGGTCCGATGCTGCTTCTGTCCCCCGGCGCCTCTAGCACTCTAGTACACCGCTGATCACTTGGCTCTCACAGCTCCTTGAGCAGAGAGCCACTGACTGTCACTCTGCTCGGCCCCCCTGCGCTCATTGGAGCGCTGGGCTGTGGAGGGGGGAAAGCGGCCGGCTCGCCCTCTTATCGGCTCGCTGAGAGGCTGAGCAGGGTGCCGGTTCAGGGATCTGGGCGGATCCCGACTCTTTGGTCACGATGACGCCTGAGCCTGGACCGACTCTGTGACGTCAGCAGAGAGCGGACTTCAGCCCGCGCTCTGTTAAAAACAGGTCACAGGAGTGCAAAACGAACTGCACTCCTGTAATCCACAGGAGAAGTACAGCCAAATGAGCTTTGGCTGTTCTTCTCCTTCAAACACCATGTCACTGTTATATACACTTTCTAGAGTTCATTATATATTTTACAGTTTTGTGTTATCGGCAGGTAAGACACATTTTTTACATGCTGAAATATGTTCTGTTTATACACTGACCTTTTCCAATGCATTTCTCAGATTGTTGTTGCCTTTCTCCAAAATGACTGCAGAGTGCTGTATATCCTGTTTGTCAATTGCAGACTGTGTCTTGTCACCTTGCAGAATCTTTACCCTATCCTGCAGCTCAAGAATCATGATTCCCTGTTCCTTCTCCCTCAGCTGTTGCTTCAAGAGAGCCTGCAGGGGACAGAACACTTCTACTTCAATACACATAACATTCTACACCTGGGAATGCAGTGTTAAAAAAAGTGCTACATTGCACATGGCTGTATCTAGTGATCATGCTGGCATAGATACCCTTTTCCATGGGCCCCATTACTTTTAATACCAACCACGTTACATTATTATTGCAAAAGCTAAAATTACAATGCTAAGAGGCAGAATGATGTTTACATCTATTTAATTTGAAAGGATACGTTCTCTTTAATGTCTTTAGATATCCCCTTTACCCATGTTTGTGTAGCACACTCTAGTGTACTAGAAGGAATAGTGCGGGTTTTTGTTTAGAGTAGGTAAATTTCCAGGCTTTGATGGCAGCCAAGCAAGGGAGATCGCTGTAGTAATATTGTATTGTACTAATATCGGATCGACCTGAGCTGTCAGTTTTTCATTTTTTGTTTAAATAAAATAAAACTAGTGGTGTGTACCAGGCTTAAGACAAGAAGAAATGGTGGGATGAATTAGATGGAGGGTAATAACACCTGAGGGTCTGAGTTGAAGTATGTCATACATAAAGTTTTGGTAAGATCTGAAAATATAGCCTTGATGCAAACTTAAAGTCAAACATGGGCACGGAAGGAAACATGTTCATACCATGAAGACTGGAGAGATAACCTGCGCAAAAAAATACTCATTGGAATTCCAATTTGTTTTCTTATCAGTTTTCAGACATCCTATTTTAAATGCTCCCCTGCTCTTCATGATCTTGTCTCACCTGCTGTAGATCTTCTGCTCTTGCCTGAAACTCTCTGCATGCCAGCTGTATGTCTCCCAGCTGCTGCTGCTGCTCCTGCACTGTCTGTGAGAGACGCATGTTCTGTCTCTTGCTGTCACTTAGTGCTTGCCGGACAGAATCTAGTCGCTCCTGAGAAAGAATGACAAAACGCCCAGTAATTAGACACTGGATTAGTCATGTGGGATCTAATGTATTTTATTTATTTTTAAATGTCAACATTTGTAAAATAGTCATATAGGTATAAGCCTGCAGTAGAAAAATATTTAGAATGGAAGCAGAATGATCCATCTTTTATTATTGTCAGTGAGAACATAATTTTGAATTATTATTAGATTAATTGTTGTATGATTTTCAAAAACTTGTTCTTCTATTTTATTGATATTAAATATAGAGATTTGCAGATTATCAACTCATACACTTGCATTTTTAAAAGAGCAGCAAAGCCATAAACCAATGTGTACTGTAAAGCTGCCCACATGCACATGCTGTATGTCATTACAAATTTTATATCGAGATATGTTTTTTATTGTTTTTATTCAATAAACACATATTGATAAGATTTACATCATTTTCATTTTTTTTTTTTCATCACAATTTTATGTAAAGACATTGTAAAGACTATACTTTCCCTTTAAATAGGACATTCAACTTTTATCACATGGCTCTGAAATCATAGTAAACTACAGCAACCAATAAGAATTCACTTTTACTGCAGTCATAATTGCAATGGATTCTGACTAGTTGCTATCAGTACTAACTTATGCTATCACAAAACTTATTTTATCAAATTCTAATAGAACTGGCCACAGTTAGATCCACTAGTCGACACCAACCACCTCATGAAACTTAGATTTGAAAATTAAGTTGCTGGGCAAAAAATTCTGGGTTGAAAAGTGACTGTATCCTGCATCCTGTATTCTGACAGTCATTGAAGCAGAAGCTGTCAGAATACAATGGCTGGCAGGGAAATTCCTTTAGTAATGCTGTTTATTGTGGATGAAGAAATCTAGTTGTGTATGGCTAGCCTTAGTTTCTTAAACGTTACCTGCAGGACCCGTCTGTCTTGCTCAGCTGCTGTCAGAGCTCCTTGTAGTTTGTTCACATCTTCCTGCAGGTTACCCCTGCCAGTTGCTGCTTCTCCAAGAGCCTGTGTCAGCCCCTGCGATTTCTCCTGCAGCTGCCTTTCTCCATCTTGTGCCCTAGACAAGGCCAGGCTCAGCTTTTGCCCCTCTCTCAGTAGGCCAGCCTCTCTGTCTTCACTCTCCTTCAAATGTTCCTGTAAGTCTTGTGCTTGGTCCTGTAAAGCCAGAACTTCTGCTTCTCTTTCTGCTAGGCAGAGCCGTGTCCTCTCCAGTTCCCCTTCCAGAGAGCGGCGCCTGAGTTCCAGGTCCGTACTGCGGTTCTCCGAAGCCTCCAGTATTTCTCTTAGGCTCTTGCATTCCAGCTCCTGTCGGCTTTCACAACTGCGAGCCCGGCACAGTCGTTCCTACAATAGTGAGGATATTAAAAACATTTAATGCAATATTCACCTTCAATCCAGGGATTTTTTCTGCAGTATTATTTTACTGTCACTTGAAGTCCGATGGCCAGCACCCTTAACTGATATTCTCTGATCCCAAATCATCCTTGACCCTTCCTTGCCTGTGCCTTTATTCTCAAAGTCAAAACAGCACAGTGGTGAGCTCTCTGTCACTCTGCTTTAATAGCCTTTCAGTATGTTCCTATTCAGCACAAGAACTCTTCTTTTTTCAGAGCTCTGCTGCACAGGAAATACCAGGGGCTAATACCAGGTCAAATTCAAATTTAGGTACTTACATTGCTTTCATTTAAAAAAATAATTTTTTTGATGCATTATTGATTACTGAGCCGTATTAATTTGTTTCATTTGTATCTGCCTAGAATTCAGCTTTAATTTGGTCATTCTGACCTTCTATAACTAGTCTGGGAAAGATTTGGGACATAAGAACAGGCTTATTGTGTTAGGCTTAAGTAGTATTTGGCAGCTAAAGTAACAATACCCTTAATGACTTACTGAAGAAGAGATATTAATACAAAATCCTTGTTCAGGGGTACATTTATAGAGAAATTAGGAGAGGAATGTTCAAAGAAAACTGAAGTGAAGCAATACTCATGTTCTAGTGCCATGCTACATACCTGTAAATCCCTCTTCTCATCATCACACATACGTAGGCTATGCTCCAATTTTGAAGCACGTTCAATAGCAGTTTGACGTTCCATCTCTACCTGACGCAGGTTGTCCTGCAGCAATCGCATTTCTGTGTTTGCTGTGCCCAGCTGTTCCTCTGTCTTATGTTGGCCTACAAAAAAATGATAATATAGGTCACCTTCACATGAAGCAGAAGGAAATCGCTCTCATAGGGACAAAGACATGAATAAAATCTTGATCGGAGTTCTAAACTTTATGACTATACAAGAAAAATGTGTTTTATTACTGTCTATGGGTGAGGAGGAGTTTCCTTCATTTCCTGTTCTGGCACCCATCAATAGGAAGTGGTGACATTTTCCCTCACTTCCTGATCTGTCTAAATCCTGTCAAATATACAGGACTTGAGGAGTAATATAAATGACAAAACATCAAATAAAACGTTGATGGGATCTAACCTTTCCACATTAAAAAAATGACTGGAGTTGAGCTTTAAAGTAGATTGGACATAAAGAGTAATAATTTGTTATGTTATAGGGAAAGGTTATTTGTACCTAAGCAGTACCCAGAATAATTTACCCTTTGCCTGAAGCTCCTCCTGAAAAAAACAGCAGCATACTTCTTGGCATGTTATGCCCCGTACACACGATCAGACTTTCCGACAACAAAACCATGGAGTTTTGTTTGAAGGTTGTTGACTCCAACTTGTCTTGCATACACATGGTCACACAAATGTTGGCCAACAATTATGAACGTAGTGACGTACAAGACGTACGTGATGCCTCCATTACGAACGCTAGTTTTACAAGATCGAGCACTTCCGGCTCGTACTTGATTCCGAGCATGCGTGGACTTTTGTGCAACTGACTTGTGTACACACGTTTGGAAAGTCCGACAACAAAAATTTGTTGGTGGAAAATTTGAGAACCTGCTAGCCAACATTTGTTGGCGGGAAGTCCGACAACAAATGTTCGATGGAGCATACACACGGTCGGACTTTCCGCCAACAAGCTCACATCCAACATTTGTTGTCGGAAAATCCGTTCGTGTGTACAAGGCATAAGGGTGCTTTGGCATGTACTGTATATCTACAGTGATGTATATAAGCATATATATAAGCAAAATATAAGCCCCCCACCCTATTTCTTGGAGTATATAAAAAAAAAAAGAATAAAAAAAAGCAAAAACCTTTAATACTTAGAAACACTGAAGGTGGCCACAGAATACAGCTTTCGCTGGAAAAAATCTTACGATGGTCATTTACAGCCCAATATCTGATATTGCAGTATACATAGTACAGATTGATCTATACCAGTACCAGAGACATAGACTCAAGCCACTTCGACCAGATAGCATCAAACTTATTCATAGTGTTCCTTAAAAAATATGTATGCTTTTCAAATATCATAACCCTATTAAGATCTGATATCCAGTCAGATACAGTCGGTGGATGGAGAGAGGTCCACTTAAGGGCAATCTGTCTGCGGGCAACAAAGAGTGCGCACCTAATAGTGTTGCCTATAGAAAGAGTATAAGTATAGATATCACAGTAGTCCAATAGGCAAAAAGGGGTTTGGCGGAGATATTTATATCCAGTAGCCCATTTAAAGTACCAATCACCTCCGCCCAGTATCTCTGGAGTTTGGGACACCGCCAGAGAAGATGTATCAACGTAGCTGTGTTACCACACCTAGCACAGGCTGGCTCAGATCTCAGGCCAATGGTATGCAATAATTTAGGAGTTCGATAAATCCTATGAAGGATAAAGATCTGGGTCAGTCTGTGTGATGGAGAAAGGGATACATGAGGCAGAGACCAGAGAACATCCTCCCGGACCTCTTCCAGAGATGGGACCAAGATCCTGTTCCCATCTGGCCCTGGAGGGTATGGGAAAGTTTAACAGAAACCTAACAATACCCTATATGTAACAGAAGTAAGACCTTTTGTTAACCTTGCTTGTAAGATCTTGTTAAAAAACAGGGGTAGGGGGAAAGAGTATCTCAGCAGGCGAAAACTGGGCATGCAAAGCATGTCTCAATTGGAGGAATTGATAAAACCAATTTGATTGTAAAGAAAATTCTCCCCTTAACTCTTCAAAGGACTTAGGTAAACCGTTCTCATATAGTTGAGCTGAAGTTGTTATTCCCGATTTTCCCCACCTCTGAAAGCCTCTAAGAACTGAAAGTTGGGGGAGTCTATCATTATCCCATATTGGGGTATATCTAGTGGGGTATGGAATGGCCATCATTTTTTTGACTGTATCCCCATATTTTACACATTAGCTTATAGGTGGGCATATCCGCACATAAAACACCCCCTATTACCCCATCCAAAACATGGAGTGGTGACCGACCCTTAAATGCATAAGAAAATAACCGTCAAGCAGGAAGGGGTAACTGTTCAAGCTCTCATCCAGCAAAATGCTGTAATTGTGATGCAAAGAAATACCTCCTTGGCTTAGGAATGGCCAGTCTACCCGCATTTTTGGGATGTTGAAGAGTCTCCAATTTGATATGAGGGGTTTTATTCCGCCATATTAAACACCTAAATATACTATTAATCTTAGTAAAAATCCGTAAAGGTATCTAGATTAGAACATTATATAAAAGATACAAAAGCTGAGGCATCCATATCGTCTTAATTAGATTAATACGGCCTATTAAGGAGAGAGGGCGTTTATGCCAGATTTTGCTTTGGTCTTGGAATCTAGTGAGTAGTGGAAGTATGTTATCTACAATATACGACTGAGGGGAATCAGAAATAACTATCCCCAAGTATTTTATAGAAGACACAACCCAGAGCTGAGAAAGTGAGGATGGTAGTGGGTCCTGGGGAAGATCTAAGGGCACCAACACGGACTTCTCCCAATTTATGCCTAACCCGGAAAACCTACCAAACTCCTTAACATATTTCATTACTGCCAGTAAAGATGAACTGATATTAGTCAGAAAAAGAAGATCATCTGCATATAATGATACCTTTTCCTCCATATCTCCACTCCTCTTTTCTATTATATTCAGTGCAATATTGTCGGAAACCATGAATCAGACTGAGACAGAAGTACAGTTCAATCACACTTGTATAATAATAAAAGTAAATAGAACAAACGCAGTCAAAACATAGCCAAAGTTCGGTAACCGAGGCAGATAGTCAGACAAGCCAGAAAGTCAGGAAGCCAGAGATCAGTGTAGTGGAACAGCAAGCAGGGTCTGGAGTCAGAAGGAATGTCAGCTAAGCAAGTCTTTAACAGGAATGCAGTCTCTGTGATGTTGACCAAGTAGAAGGCAGAGATCATCTGGGCTGGACGGCTTAAGTAGGCAAAACTGATGAGCATGATATCATCAACAGGTGAGTCACTGTGGAAAGATAGGAGCTGGCAATTAGCCGACAGCTGAGCAGCCAGCTCAGAGAAGGAAGGGCTAAGCCCAGCCCTGACAGTACCCCCTCCTCAACGACCACTCCCCCTCGGAGGACCACCAGGCTTAAGGGGAAAATGTCAATGGAAATCACGGAGGAGGACAGGGGCATGTACATCCGAGGATGAGACCCAAGAGTGGACTGTACCCTTTCCAATGCACCAGGTATTGTATGTGCCCACGGAACTTACGGGAGTCAACAATGGACTGTACTTCATACTCCTCATGGTTCTCAACCTGTACAGGGTGAGGACGTGGCACCGTGGTGGTAAAGCGGTTGCAGACCAAAGGTTTTAATAAGGAGACATGAAAAACATTTGAGATACGCATAGTAGAAGGAAGGTCTAATGCGTAAGCCACTGGGTTAATCCGGCGAAGAATACGGAAAGGCCCATTAAACCGAGGTGCGAACTTCAGAGAGGAAACACGAAGTCGGAGGTTGCGAGATGACAGCCACAACCTGGTAAGAAGGCGCAGGCAGGCGTCTACGGTCAGCATGGAGTCTTTACCTATCATTAGCATGTCGCAAAGCCTCCTGGACTTGTGCCCAATTGGAACGAAGACCACGGAGATGCTCCTCTAATGCAGGAAAACTCTGCGGAACAAAAGAGTCAGGCAACATGGAAGGTCGGAAACCATAGTTCACCATAAACAGGGACAATCGGGAAGCAGAATTCAAGGCACTAGTGTGAGAAAACTCCACCCATGGTAAGAGGTCTGATCAGTTGTTATGATGGTCAGAAATATAGCAACATAGGAATTGCTCCAAGCACTGATTGGCTCGTTCTGCGGCCCCATTAGACTGCAGGTAATACGCAGAGAAGAAAGCTGAATTCCCAACTGTGCACAAAAGGCTCCCCAGAACTGGGACACAAACTGACTACCCCTGTCCGAGACAATCACCTTGGGTAGCCCATGTAAGCGAAAGATCTCCCAAGCAAAAATGGAAGCCAATTCCTTAGAAGTGGGCAACTTCTTAAGTGGAATACAATGAGACATTTTCGAGAATCGGTCAACCACCATAAGGATAACTGTGCTGCCCTGGGAGTTGGGTAACTCTACAATAAAATCCATAGACAGGTGGGTCTAGGGCCTCTCTCCACTGGGTATGGGTTGAAGCAGGCCCACTGGAATGTGTCGTGGAGTCTTACTCTGAGCACACACGGAACAGGCAGCTACGAAGGGGGTTACATAAGCATGTAGACTAGGCCACCAGAATTGTTGGGAAATGGCTAAAAAGAGTTAATTCTTCCCAGGTTGGTCAGCAGCCTTGGGAGAATGGTAAGTCTGGAGCACGGCAGAATGGAGACTCTCTGGGACAAAGCAGCAGTCACAAGGTTTCTCAGAAGGAGCATGGATCTGAGCAGCAAGAATTTTGTCACCCAAAGGAGAAGTGAGACTGGTGCAAACCGTAGCCAGAATATGATCAGAAGGAATCACAGGAACTGATTCCATCTTGAAAGTGGAGTTAGATTGTCGTGACAAAGCGTCAGCCCTTACATTCTTAGTACCGGGTAAGAATGAGACAATGTAATTGAAACTTTACAAGAAAAGAGCACATTGCGCCCTTCTGGGAGAGAGGCCTTTAGCCTCAGACAAGAATGTGAGATTCTTATGGTCAGTAAGAATGAGAACCCGGCACAGTGGTACCTTCGAGGAGATTTCTCCATTCTTTCAGGGCTAAAATGATCGTTAGCTCTCTGTCACCAATCTCATAATTGCAGGTGACAATTTCTTGGAAAAGTAGCCACAAGGATGCATAGCGCTCTTAGAGGTAGGATGTTGAGACATAAGGGCGCCAACTCCAGTCTCAGAAGCATCAACCTCAAGGATAAAAGGTAACGTAGAATCAGCATGTGAAAACACAGAAACAGAAACAAAGGCAGCCTTGAGACTCTAAAAGGCCCTAATGGACTCCAGAGACCAACTCTGTGGGTTACCGTCCTTTCTGGTCATATCAGTCAGGGGCTTGACCAGAGATGAGAAGTTACGAACAAACCTCCGATAATAGTAGGCAAAGCCAAGAAAACGCTGCAGAGGACGTAAACCCATGGGTCGGGGCCACTGTAGGACTGCTGAAAGTTTCTCTTGGTCCATCGAAAAACCAGCAGTGGAAATTACATAACCCAGGAATTTAACTTGTTCACAATGAAATTCGCACTTCTCCAATTTACAATAGAGATTGTTCTCTCTTAGTTTTTGAAGCACACAACAGACATCTGTGCGGTGGCTCTCCAGGGACTTGAAAATATGAGGATATCGTCAAGATAAACCACCACACATAACTGTAACAAAACTCGGAGGACATCGTTAATAAATTCCTGGAAAGCTGCCAGGGTGTTACAAGGGCCAAAAGGCATTACGAGGTACACATAATGGCCTGTTCTAGTATTAAACTCAGTTTTCCACTCGTCGCCCTCCTTAATCCTCATGAGATTGTATGCCCCTCTTAAATCAAGCTTTGTGAAAATCATTGCTCCCTTGAGGAGGTCAAAAAACTCCGTAATCAATGGAATCGGATAGGCATTCTTTTTCGTGAAATGATTGAGACCCCTATAATCAATAGGTCTCAATTCACCACTCTTGTTCTCCACAAAGAAGAAACCAGCACCAGCAGGAGATGAGGATTTGTGGATGAAACCCCAAGAAAGTGCGTCTGCAACATACTCCTCCATGGCCTTATCCTCCAAGATCGACAAAGGGTAAACCCGGCCACGAGGGGGCATGGCACCAGGCTGAGGGTCAATTGCATAATCATACGACCGCTGTGGAGGCAAACTACCGGCTTGACCGTTATCAAAGACATCACTAAAATCGCGGTACTCCTCCGGCAGGGAGGAGAGTGAAGAGGTGCACAAGACCTTGGCTACCTTCTGGAAGCATGTCTTACTGCATTGTGGTGACCAGCATGGAGCCAATCAAAAGAGGGGTTGTGCCTCTGTAACCGAGGATAACCAATAACCAGCAAAAACTTAGGTGAGTAAATAACTTGGATTTGGATTATCTCATGGTGAAGAGCCCCTACGACCATGGACAACAAAACAGTCTCATGAGTCACATGGGCAGGCTGTAGAGGTCTCCCGTCAAGAGTCTCAATGGCAAGTGGAATGTCACGCAGCTGCAGCGGAATCGTGTGCTTCGACGACACAGCCTAAGAAAGGGTAACCGAAACCCGGGGCTTATCCTTCTGGATAACTGTCCGTGACAGGACCTCAAGGTTCGGGCGTTCCTTGGACGGGTAGGACAAGACTTCAAAAAGTGACTTGCCTGGCCACAATAAAGGCACAATCTCTCCCTCCTCCTAAGGGTTCTCTCATCCGCAGAGAAACGCATGAAGCCAAAGTGCATGAGTTTACCTTCACTGATCAATTCGGTACCAGGATGCATGGGAGGTGAGGGAGGCAAGGGTGGTACTTCAAAGCTTGGAGACAAATGTACAGGAGGCTTCTGCAAGCGCTCCTTAAAAGAGAGTCTTTCTCTGAGTCTGGAGTCAATGAGGATGGCAAATGTGATCAACTTCTCCAGCTCAGTGGGTATATCTCAGGCTGCTATCTCATCCTTGATGGTATCCAAGAGACCATGAGAAAAAGCAGCCACAAGGGCCTCATTGTTCCAAGCAACCTCTGATGCCAGAGTACAGAATTCAATGGCGTAATGGCAAAAGTTCTAGTACTCTGTTTGATGGACATGAGGCACTTGGCAGCAGAAGCGGAGCTTGCAGGAACGTCAAATACCCTTTTAAAAGAAGCCACAAACTCAGGGTTACTCAAGACAACAGGTTTTTGCATCTCCCATAGAGGGTTTGCCCAGGCCAAGGCTCTCTCAGAAAGCAAAGATATCACGAAACCTACTTTGCTTCTGTCCGTGGGAAACGCCTGGGGCAGCATCTCAAAGTATATCTCAACCTGGTTTAGAAACCCTCTGCATTGGACTGGATCTCCCCCAAATCGCTGGGCAAGCGGAGTGGAACCAGACATACCTCTAATAGAGGTAATACTTGAGGAAGGTGCCTGCACAGAGACTGGAGCAGCAGTAGGGACGGCCTGCAAAGGTTGTACTGGAGCAGCCACAGTGGGCGATTCAAGGTGAGCCGTTCGACTCAGGAACGTTTGTAACGCCATGGCAAACTGATCCATGCGGTGATGCTGCTCATCCAATCTGGAAAAAATATTACCAACAAGTGGATTGACTGCATCTTCTGAATTCATGGCCTTCGCCTACTGTCAGAAACCATGAATCAGACCATGAAAGAAATACAGTTAAATCACACTTGTTTAATAATAAAAGTAAATAGAACAAACGTAGTCAAAACATAGCCAAAGTTCGGTAACTGGAACGGATAGTCAGACAAGCCAGAAAGTCAGGAAGCCAGAGATCAGCGTAGTGGAACAGCAAGCAGGGTCTGGAGCCAGAAGGAATGTCAGCCAAGCAAGTCTTTAACAGGAATGCAGGAGTCTCTACGATGTTGACCAAGGCGAAGGCAGGGATCATCTGGGCTGGACGGCTTAAGTAGGCAGGACTGATGAGCAGGATATCATCAACAGGTGAGTCACTGTGGAGAGATAGGAGCTGGCAATTAGCCGACAGTTGAACGGCCAGCTCAGAGAAGGAAGGGCTGAGCCCAGCCCTAACAAATATGCAATCCAACTTGCCCTGAAGAAGCAAGATCTTTTGCGAAATGCGCTGACAGTCTGGATTTGGAGTAATATCTGGGAACCAGCATCAAGAAATGTAAAAATAAATCTATATGAACACTAGGGGAGCCCTATTTTCATTCCAGTGTTGGGTACTTTACTTTGCAATATATGTCTCCCTTGCTGGGGTAATGTGTTTATTAAGATTCCATTTACTGATTGTAATAAACTGTATGATTTTATATTGTCTCTCCCTCATATTGTGCCTTAAAGTCTGCCTTGGAACGCTTTGTTCTGTTTGTGCTAGATTTTTACAATTATATTCTTTCTTTGACCCCCCCCCCCCCCCCTCCACACCAGCACACAATCCAGAATGTCAATTAAGCCTTATAACAATGTCATTAAGACTTTTAGCAGCAATTTATACCTCTTTTATCAGCACTTAAATAATCACACTGAAACCCAGAGATTTGTAATGAGCATACCATATATTAGCCAGTAAAAGATTACAGTTTTTAGCATTTCTGACAAGATCCAGGTCTGTGTATTTAAACAATTTTTTTAAGTCAACAGCATAATAATAGTATCGGAAACCTTAATTAGTATAGGCATTATGGCATGTGGTATATTTTGGCTTGCAGGGGAAAGCAGGCGACATTCCTGGCTGTTTCTCACTGCAGAACCAAAATCCAGCCATGTTTTATAAATCCTGATCTGACGAAATCATATACTAAGAAACATCCACCTGATAGTAGAAGAGGGCTATCATTATGTTAATACTAAACACCCCTGTATTACAAGGTGCAGGAGGCAGATTAGGCACATTCTATCTCATACGTGGTTTAGGCATTTTACAAATATAAAGTTAAGCCTCAATCAAATGGTAATTTCATTTCCAATAGTTTTTATTGTTATCACGTTCAGAAACAATGAAATACATATTAGGAATAAAGTGTGAACACTTCCATAACATTCACATTATAATCAATTGTCATCATAACATTTTGCATTGTTATTTACAAATGTTCTTATGTGGAAGGGTATGTATTGTAGTGTCTCAAACTGTTTTGCCTTATCAGGAAGCAAAGTTATGCCTCCCTGAAGAACCCATTCACACAGGGGCAACACTACTTCCAGCGCGACTTTGGGAGGCAACTTGGACACGACTTGAGTATGAATCACAGCATGACTTGGGGCAACTTACAACACAACTTGAAGTCACCTCCAGGACAGGGAACTTTACAAGTGGCCAATCAGAGCTTATCAGCTGTGTGTGAGAAGGAGGGGGCTGGCTGTTTAGTGGAGTAAATTACTTTCTGTTTTCTTTCTGCTTCCTGTATAGTTGCCTCAGTATGAACAGTGATCAGACTTAGAGGCAACTTCCATTGGAATCAATGGGTACAAGTCGCCTTCTAGTCAGATTGAAGTAGGAGCTCCAGACTCCTTCAGAAAAAAAATAAAAGTTAGCAGTTACAGATATTGTAACTACTGACTTTTAATATTAAGACACTTACCTGTCCACAAATGTAGCGATGTCTTCACCCCAGCTGATTTTTCAACCCAGAAACCCTTTCCCCCTGAAAAGTGGCAAGTGTGGCGGCGGGGGGATGAGACAGACAAGAGGAGCTTCCCCTTTTGGGTCGAGCTCCGCTTTAATATTCCATCGAAACTTTGCACAACCACAGAGACAGAAAGTCACTTTGAGGGCCAGTAACTCTATCAGACTAGATATATGCGGAAGTTTTTGGACACTTAAAACCACAGACAAGGCAAATCAATTTTAAATACTTTCACTTTTATTATCATTTATTTTACTGCTGTTTTTTGTCTAGGTTTTTTTTTTTTAAATACTTTGCACTGTTTTTACCTTTGCTTTCATTAAAGGATATTTTAAAATCATTAAGCTTTATCTTTAAATCTCTACAGCAAAAAATAACAAATCCTTGTCTCTTTGAATGCTACTGTATTTTAAGATCTGTCATATCGCTGTCTGTCAAAACAGTGTGTATTACAGATGTTTCTTAGAAGTCAGAATTGTTACAGCAGATGCCGTGAACGGTGTGTGTGTTTCTTTTAAAATATGTGCTGATAGCAGTTGTGTATGTGTAAAGGGTTTACTGCAGAGTTAACTGACCCAGTGATGATCGCTCTCATTCTATGTATTAAGATAAAAAAACCTTCTGCATGCAGCTCCCACCCCCAGCCCTCCTAAAACATACCTGAGCCTGATCTCAATCCAGCAATGTTCACAAGAGCAGCAGCTCTTTCACCTCATTGGACAAAGAAGCAGCAGGAGCCATTGAATCCTGCTGCTGTCAGTCCAAGCCAGTAAGGAGAGAGCAGGGGGTGGGGCTGAGCCGCACTCACAGACGGCTCGGGATTAAGCATGTATGAGTGCCCCCATAGCAAGTGGCTTGCTATGGGGGCATTTGGCAGGGGGGAAGAGCTAGGAGCGTTGGCGGGGGGACCCGAGTAGGCGAGGATCGGGACTGCTCTGTGCAAAACCATTGCACAGAGCAGATAAGTATAACATGTTTGTTATTTTTAAATAATAAACACATTGCCTTTACAATCACTTTAAGGTAGAACATTTTTCTCTGCTCTTCCGCCCTGGGAGCTCTGCACCAAAAAATACCAGTATTCATCTCCCCAAAATGAAAGCTAATATATTAAATATTTCATGCTTATCAAGAATGAAGATAATTCTGATTCATCTGTTATCATGGGAGCAATTTGTTTTCTACACACAGCAGACTTCCAGTCCAGTAATCCTGCTGAAGGACTGTGTGAACATGCTATCTTTCCCTTCTGCCAAATCTAAAGTGGCTGATAACATAATTCATGAGGTTGGGTTTGGCTTGTGAACTGGAAATCAGCAGTTAAACATGAGCTGCAGGATAAAAGTGCAGTGCTCAGTCAGAATATTTGGCTGGAACATGGCTGTATTCTCATATGGACATCTATTACAGAAAAAGAACATGATATTAGATTGTTTACTTTGTATGTTGCACACATTTAACATTTCAGATCAGTTAACCTAAGCTGACTTTAGGGTCTCCGCTCTATGTCCCCCATCTGCTGTATTCCACTGAGGGTACACACCTGGCTTGTATGGTGTGCAGTGGCTGAGATTTTTTTTTTACTTGTTCTGCGGATTTCAGATCAGTTAGTTAAGCCTTAACATGTGTTGCATTAGAGACCCTGTCACCAGACCACTCATTTCAACAACAATCTTCTGTTCATTTAACATAATCATAGGATTACATGTACATTTTATGTATGTTATTACCTGTACAAGCCTTGCTTCTGTATACATCCAAATGGCTACTTCTGGGCACCACCATCTAGGATGTGATGTCAGCCCCAGCAGACTTAGGACTGTCAATTCAGTAACACTCTACAGTATAGCAGGGGTCTCCAAACTTTTGAAAAAAAGGGCCAGTTTACTGTCCTTCAGAGGTTAGGGTGGCTGGACAGTGGCCAGTAGGAGGGAGGAGCGATGTGCTGATGTCACTGCGTTCACGCAGGTCCCGGAGTGACAGGCTGCATTGGAGAGTCGGCCGGCTTGTTTTTTATGCTTTATATATTCTACCTAACTGTAAGTACAATAGACATGTGCATTAGTTTTCGTCCAAATGCATTTTCGTCCGAATTTCGGGTATTTTCGTTATCGTTTTAACAAACCAAAGGCCCAGGCTGGGTATTAAGCCGAAAGTGCTTGTGATCTCCCATTATAGGAGATCATTGGAAGTCAGTAGGCGGCAGTGTGTGTAGTGGAAGTCATCTCTCTCCTATCACATTCTTTGGGTGCATCGTTTGTCAGCTTCACATCAATTTTTCTTCTTTTATTTGATGGACTTTATTTGTGATATTCATTTTTCAGTTTTTTTATTACATTTATTTGTTAATGATTCAGGAGTCTAGCGCAACTTAATTATTGAAAGGTGTATGTTTTGTGTGTATCTCACAAGAAGTTGCAGCTTGGTTCACATTTTTTACTTGATTTTTGATAGCACAGTAATTTTAGTTTGTTTGTAGGAGTAGAAAATGCCCTGGCAGTGGTGGGAGTAAACAATGCCATAGGCTTGGTGGTCAATGGGAGTAAAAAAAATAACATAATTGTGTCAGTGGGAGGACTAGTGTCCCATCTTTGGTATCAGTGGAAGGATTAGTGCCTCAAGGGCCGGATAAAGGCAAGCTACATCCAGCCCACGGGCCACCGTTTGGAGACACTTGCTCTGTAGCATTAACCTTCTCTATTCCTTCAGCAGCTGCATAAAAAGTTATGCGGGGAGTTAAAGGGAGCTGGACCAGCACAGTAATTGGACTCCCAGAAGAGGAGAGGGAAATTACGTGCAAGGAGGTGGAAGGGGGTGGGGACTATGTTCAATTTTTCGAACAAATGCAAAGGCACATTGCAAGCAAATATATTATTTTAATTGCATTTTGTAAGTTGGTAAAAGGGTCTCTTTAGCACTTGCACATTAACTTGCTTGGTGTTATTGTAGCCCATTTATATGAATAAGCTGCCAACGTTCCAGAACGCATAGAAAAAACAGACCGGCAGAATATTTTGCAACACACCACACCACAATGAATGGTAGTGAATTACTGTGCATTGGCAAGGTGCGTTGGGGTGGCATTAAGAATAAATGAATAATTACCATGGGTTGTAGTAATGCATGGGGCAAAATACGCCTCAAGTAAATCTCATCTGGCCTTAAACTTTTCTACAGTAATAACACTTCTAAAAGACAGCACCTGTGGAAGTCTTTAAATTGATCCTATTTCCCTACATTTGGAATCAAGGCCCAGGTGGCACATGGGATCTTGACATCTGCCTAATTCAACATGAAGCTCACCATTCCATTGCTATGCCTCTTCCCTGTCAAAAGCTAGAACTGCAGTGGGAAAAAGATGCACTGACATTTTGCAACTGAATGACAGTGCACAGGTTTAGTATTAGGAGGCTGAGGCTTAACCCGAACTTGGGCAGAAATCGAAACCCTGTGTAAAGCCTGGGCCCTTGAATCTAAAAGGATTCACAGGGACACAGGTCAATCTGAAGACAAAGAGTAGAACCTGGTGCCTACACTTCAGCACTGTTATTACTTCAGAATTGCTTTAGACCAGGTAAGGTTCATGTTAGCTTTTCTAAACCAACCACCTCCTTATAGGTAGAAAGATCATTTCAAAAAAGCCACAGGAACCTGGAAAATACAAGTGTGTCGGAAGCCTGTCAACCGTACTATTGGTCTAACAGTGCCATCTAGGCTAGAAGTTTAAAGCTAAACATAGGCAGATATTTATTCTTGTGAAAAATAACATAGGCAGGTATAAAAACCTCTAAATCATCATTCAGATTGCTAGAGAAAGGGACAGCACTGTAAAAATAGGACTTATACAGTGCTGTGACATAAAATACATAACAAATATATCTAGCTGATTAAGGGATAAAGCTCACAGATAACCTCCTCTTTAACCTCTTTGCTCCTTCACTATCCAATCACAGAACTGATCAAGCTGAATTGCTTTAGCTGAAGTGAAGAAAAGTAAGACCTAAACATGGCTTTGGTGTCTTGCAGGGTTGTATGAATTAAAAAAATTGTTGAACAAAACAAATACAAATACAAAATTTAAAGGTTAAACTGTGTATTTATTTGTATGCTTTCACTTATGCTTTAAAGGTTTTGGAGAAGTCTATTGAGAGCTGCTGCAAACTTACAGAAAAAAGGAAGATGGACCAGGCTGATAGGAGGCAAACATGGTGGCAGTCCATATTCTAAAGAACTCGGTATGTACCCACAAATACCCCAAAAAATCCCAAAAATATATTTTGGATCCAGGTGGAGTTGACCTTTAGGCCCTTTTTACACGGACTTGTTTGTTTGACGGACTCCGCTTGCTCAGCAGTGGATTGATCCGCTGATCCCCGCTGAGCAGGCGGATGACAGGTCCGTCTCCGCTCACTGGTATGAGACGGACCTGTCAGAGTCCCGCTCTCCCCTATGGGGAGATCAGATGAAAACAGGCTGCCTGTCTGTTTTCATCTGATACAATTTGATCCGATCAGCCAGACGGATGGAAAATAGGGTCACCATCCGTCTGGATTTGGCGGACAGGATCGGATCGAATAGCAGCGGGTGTCAGTGGACATGTCACCGCTGACATCCATGTGAAAGGACCCTTAGGGTACCCTTTATATGTTATATTGGTGGTAGTAGCCATCCCAGTCAATTTTAAGCAACACTTAAAGCAGAAGTGTGGGAATTCTAAAAAAAACAAAAACATATATATTTATCTACCTATTGCAGCATCCAATGCTACAGCTGTCCCTCACAGGCTCTAAGCCCAAAACCTGACTAATTATGTGACCACTGATTGCTTAGTTCTTGGGTCTGTTCTGAGCATAAAGCGATCACTGTCAGTCACTGAACTGTGCTCTGACCCTTCAGTGCTCACTGGAGCACCGGGCAGGAGAGGGGGTGGAATTGGCATGCTGAGAGGCTGAGCCAGCTCCCAGTCAGGAATCTGGGTTGATCCCGACATTATTGTCAGGATCTCTCCTGAGTCTGGAGCGGCTCTATGATGTCAGCTTTCAGTTGGCTTATAGGTAACAGAAGAGGAGACATAAATGCACTCCTGTGACCCACATGAGAAGCATGCCCAAAAGAGCTTTGGCCATACTTCTCTTTTAAATTGTTATATTATAGTCATATTATAGTTTAGTTAGACCTTTCTGGGACAGCTGGTTTATCCTGTAGAAAAGAGTAAATTGTATTTATATGTGTTTATTAATATTTTCAGGTTGCAAAGAGTAACAAATCTTATTTTTTCCAAAAAAGCTGGATTTTTTAAAATTGTTTTATGGGAGCACTAAAATTAGACTGTAATGCAGGATAACAAAAGGGTGAACATACAGGTAACAAACGCAAGAACTTTTTTTAAAGATTTGTAGTTCTGTTCAGCTATTATTATGATCCAGGTATCCATGCCACGTAGCATGTTGGGGACCTTACTTTTCTCTAAGGCAGTTAGACCCCTTTCACACTGGAGGTGTTTTTCAGGCGCTTTAGTGCTAAAAATAGCGCCTAAAAAAAGCCTCATCTGCAATCCCAGTGTGAAAGCCCCAGTGCTTTCACACTGGGGCGCTGCGCTGGCAGGACGTCCAAAAAAGTCCCGCAAGCAGCTTCTTTGATGTGCTTTAGGAGCAGTTTATTCACCGTTCCTAAATCGGTAAATAAATAAATGCTTTAGGGACCCTTTATACGGCCGCTAGTGGGGGTTAAAAGCACCCCACTAGCGCCCGAAAAGTGCTGCAAAAACGACGGTAAAGCGCCACTAAAACTAGTGGCGCTTTACCACCAACGCCTCCGCGCTGGCAATGTGAAAGGGCTCTTAAGCTTGGTCAGTAACCTTCCTGCCGTCTCTGACTGGACAATGAATGAGAAATTGGAGAAGTCATCACTCTGCTTCCCTCCTATGTTCATGCTTTGACTAACTAAGGGTGTTGCCCCTCCCTCTCCCAACTTGAGTGCTACAATTACAGGAATGTAATATGAGGACAGATAGGGGTACTGATGCCAGTGACATTTAGAACTATTGTACGTACAGTGATTTTAGAGCTTATAACCATGTTAAAACTAGGTGTAAACCCTAACAATGACCTTATATTATTTACTCCCTTGTGCTCTATTAAAGTGATACTAAAGGATAACATTTTATTTTATTCATACTTACCTGTTCTGTGCAATGATTTTGCACAGAGCAGCCCCGATCCTCCTCTTTTCAGGTCCCCTGTCAGTGCTCCTGGTCCCCCCCCCCCGCTGAGTGCCCCCCTAGCAAGCTGCTTGCTAGGGGGGCACTCGTGCATGCTTGCTCCTGAGCCCTTGCTCTGTATTTCTGTAAGATAGAAAGAGTGTGGCTCAGCCCTGCCCCCCGCTCCCTCTTTACTGGCTGTCTGAGCGAATGGCTCCGCTGTCTCTGAGCCAATGAGGAGGAAGAGAACCCAGAGAGCAGCTGCTCTCGTGCACGCCACTGGATCAAGATCAGGCTTAGGTAAGTATGGGAGGGGGGCACTGGGGGAAGCTGCATGCAGAAGGTTTTTTACCTTCATGCATAGAATGCATGCATGAAGGTAAAAAACCTTCAGCCCTTAGAATCATTTTAAATATAGCATTAAAAGCATTTTGTTATCTTCCTTTTGTAAATGGAAAAAAATACACGTTGATCCTGAAAGAAATCTTGTCAGCTGATAACTTCCTGTCCTCTTTGCTGACGGTTATCAGTTAGCGTTTTTCCCAGCTTTCTTTGTTGACTACAGAAGACCCCCACCCAATGTTATTGAGCTGAGAAGAATGGAAGTGTTCAGTAGTATTGACCGTCTTTGATAACGTCCTCTGACAAAATGCGTAAGGCGGAGTCACGCTCACACGTCACCCCCGGAAGCTCTGGCTGGAACGCAAGCTGGGACACACGCTAGGACTAACTTCCTGGTCTCATTCTTGTCTATAGCCGTGCTCCACTGGGTCAGTTGATTTATGGTTTTATGGAAAATCTATCTTTTAAATAAACCGAACTTACTTCACTACGGAAGTCCCCTGTTTCTTTCTGTATGGAGGAAAGGACAGATTGGTGGTGGTGAGATACGGAGGAGCCCAGGTCTGGAACGTCTGCCGAGAACCTTGAACCGGACTGCTGGGGAGCGGAACCTTGAACCGTACAGGGGAGCGGAACACCAGCGGGATATCCAAGGGAACATCCATCCCACTCTATACCTACTACCCCTGCAGGGGTGACTGCTTTTGGTGAGTGGGGCAACATTGGGGGAGCACTTGCAGTCACCAGCCTTTATAAGGACCAGGGGCGGATACAGAGCCTAGTCTCGGGAGGGGCACTGCCAGAAAATACTTTTTTTGGGGTAAATTTAATGGGGAAATGGTTGGTGTTAGCGCTTCAATCATCACGGCACCATGGTTGTTATGGTGTCAGGATGATTGAAGCGCATTATTACATTGTTATAAAAAAAGAAATAGTTCAACTCACCATAATGCAGAATCAGTGGGAGCCCCGAGCGTGTCACTTGCCACTGTCACCTGCCACACATTGCGGATTGCTACTTGCCATGTCGCCTGTCACTAGATGCAGATTGTCACTTGCCACGTCCCATGCCACACGTTGCAGATTGTCACTTGCCACACGTTGCAGATTGTCACTTGCCACGTCCCATGCCACACGTTGCAGATTGTCACTTGCCACGTCCCATGCCACACGTTGCAGACTGTCACTTGCCACGTCCCATGCCACACGTTGCGGATTGTTACTTGCCACGTCCCATGCCACACGTTGCGGATTGTTACTTGTCACGTCCCATGCCACACGTTGCGGATTGTCACTTGCCACGTCCCATGCCACACGTTGCAGATTGTCACTTGCCACGTCCCATGCCACATTTTGCGGATTGTTACTTGCCACGTCCCATGCCACACGTTGCAGATTGTCACTTGCCACATCCCATGCCACACATTGCAAATTGTCACTTGCCACATCCCATATCACACGTTGCGGATTGTTACTTGCCACGTCCCATGCCACACGTTGCGGATTGTCACTTGCCATGTCCCATGCCACACGTTGCGGATTGTTACTTGCCACGTCCCATGCCACACATTGCAGATTGTCACTTGCCACGTCCCATGCCACACATTGCGGATTCTTACTTGCCACGTCCCATGTCACACATTGTAGATTGTCACTTGCCACGTCCCATGCCACACATTGCGGATTCTTACTTGCCTGTTATAATCATCTCTTGCTGTGTCCCAGTCAAGCAGCAGAGAGATGATGTAATCTCTCTGCTGCCGCGGCTGCCTGCACACTGCACACACAGTGAGGGCGGAACTGCAGGGCGGGCGCTGGGCGGTGAGAGATGATGTTATCTCTCTGCTCCTCCGCCCGCCAGCTCCCTGATTGGCCAGCAGCCGCTCACGCTGTCACCGAGCCGCACAGCTGCTCACCAACAGTGCCGCCCGCTGTCTCTCTCCAGTCCCCACCGGAGCCGCCCGCTGTCTCTCCCCAGTCCCCACCAGAGCCGCCTGCTGTGCTGTCTCTCCCGGTCTCCCCAGTCCCCACCGGTGCCGCCCGAGACCCGCTGTCTCTCCCCACCGATGTCTTTCAGCCACGGAGCCGCCCGCCGGCTCTCTCACCCACAGCAACGCCTGCCAGCACATTTAATGACCCACATTCTCGGAGGGGGCAATTGCCCCATTGCCCCCCACCCTCTGGATCCGCCCCTGATAAGCACTGAAGTCACCGTGTATTTTTATGTTTTGGATCGCATATGGTGTGATCTCGGTTTGGGTTTTTTTCACAGGGACTTTGTTGTTTTTTCACAGAGACTTTGTTTTTTATTTAGACTCTGGTACATACAGTTTACATGAGACTACTAATAACTATATAACTGTACACATATCTGGTCTGGATCTTTTCATACAGATCTTGTTTTACATACCCTACACGAGCTAATGGTTTTATTATAAGATTACACACATACACGATTTTTTGGAAATAGTTCAGTAGATGTTTCACTGCTCACTTCATTATCAACAAAAGACATTGGATTGAATGCACACATTAACCATACACTTTAATACTTTTTATCACTGCTGTTTGCCCTAAGGGGTGATACATCGTAATAACTGAAGGGTTCTTGTAACTAGAGTTGCTGTTATTTAAAATATTACATGCTTACAATTATCCTCACGCACGTATATGGTACTTACCTTAATATTTGATTATTGCACTGGATATGCACTATTTGTATTATTTTTTATTTTTCACTGGATTTGTAATATATAACACTGTGTCATAACAGGGTAGTGCCATTTCCCCATTTTTTTCCTTTATACACTTTAATAGCTCCTTGTGGGAACTAGTTAGGGGCAGGCTGCAACCCTTCATCTCCTGAGCGCGGACTTTTAACTTATTATTCAGTAGTTTCATACTTTCTGCTGCTCCTCCATAGATACAGTACAGTGAGTGAGCGTTTTCGCCCTAGGACAGTAGATGTGCTACTAGTGGGATCACCAGATACCTTTACTGAAATGTTGTTGCATTGTTCTGAGGACTACAGCTATATAATGCACCAAAGGACACATAAGTTACATAGTTACATAGTAGGCGAGGTTGAAAAAAGACACAAGCCCATCAAGTCCAACCTATGTGTGATTATGTGTCAGTATTACATTGTATATCCCTGTATGTTGCGTTCATTTAGGTGCTTATCTAATAGTTTCTTGAAACTATTGATGCTCCCCGCTGAGACCACCGCCTGTGGAAAGGAATTCCACATCCTTGCCGCTCTTAAAGTAAAGAACCCTCTACATCAGTGGTTCTCAACCTTCCTAGTGCCGTGACCCCTTGATAAAATTTCCCAAGTTGTGGGGACCCCTAACAGTAAAATTATTTTTGCTGGTCGCGTTTGCTGGCACAGTGGCGGCGTTTGCTGGCACAGTGGCAACAATTGATGGGCACAGTGGCTGCACAGTGGGACGTTTGCTGGCACAGTGGCTGCGTTTGGCACAGTGGTAACAATTAAAGGGCACAGTGGCTGCGTTTGATGGCACAGGTGGCAACGTTTGCTGGCACCATGGCGACAATTTATGGGCACAGTGGCTGCGTTTGGCACAGTGGCAACAATTAAAGGGGTCAGTGGCTGCATTTGATGGCACAGTGGCAACGTTTGCTGGCACAGTGGCAACGTTTGCTGGCACAGTGGCGACAATTGATGGGCACAGTGGCTGCCCTTGGCACAGTGGCAACAATTAAAGGGCACAGTGGCGGCATTTGCTGGCACAGTGGCGACAATTGTTGGGCACAGTGGCTGTGTTTGATGGCACAGTGGCGACAATTGATGGGCACAGTGGCGACGTTTGCTGGCACAGTGGCGACAATTAATGGGCACAGTGGCTGCGTTTGGCACAGTGGCAACAATTAAAGGGCACAGTTCCTGCGTTTGATGGCACAGTGGAAGCGTTTGCTGGCACAGTGGCGACAATTGATGGGCACAGTGGCTGCATTTGATGGCACAGTGGCGGCGTTTGCTGGCACAGTGGCGACAATTGATGGGCACAATGGCTGCATTTGATGGCACAGTGGCGGCGTTTGCTGGCACAGTGGCGACAATTGATGGGCACAGTGGCTGCATTTGATGGCACAGTTGCAGCGTTTTAATGGGGGGTTTTTTCTGATTGTTTCAGTTTGTTTGCGCCCCCACCACTGATTTATATATAAACGTTGCGGTTGATTCCTCAAAAGTGGTTATTCCGTGCCAGTGCTAGATACACAAAGTGTATAGCTTCCAAACATGTATCTAGCACTGGCACGGAATAACTACTTTTGAGGAACCAACTGGGACGTATATATATATATATATACTACGTATATATATAAGAACACCTGTGACTTCTGGTAAGTCAGACACACAGGAAAAGCTGACAAGACAACATTTTTTTTATTATGGAGATATATATATATATATATATATATATATATATATATATATATATATATATATATATATATATATATATATCTCCATAATAAAAAAAATTTTGTCTTGTCAGCTTTTCCTGTGTGTCTGACTTACCAGAAGTCACAGGTGTTCTTATATATATACGTCGTATATATATATATACGTCCCAGTTGGTTCCTCAAAAGTAGTTATTCCGTGCCAGTGCTAGATACATGTTTGGAAGCTATACACTTTGTGTATCTAGCACTGGCACGGAATAACCACTTTTGAGGAATCAACCGCAACGTTTATATATAAATCAGTGGTGGGGGCGCAAACAAACTGAAACAATCAGAAAAAAACCCCCATTAAAACGCTGCAACTGTGCCATCAAATGCAGCCACTGTGCCCATCAATATATATATATACATATATATCTCCATAATAAAAAAAATGTTGTCTTGTCAGCTTTTCCTGTGTGTCTGACTTACCAGAAGTCACAGGTGTTCTTCTTCTTCAGCAAGTTTCGTTGCCTCCCTCTTGGTACACTCGTCCGCAGCAAGCGGATTTCAGTGGGTGTACAAAGATGTCCGCTTGCCGACTTCTAAGTCTAAGCCTTACTGCGGACGAGAGTACCAAGATGGCGGCGACGGAACGTCACTTCCGTGTAGTCCCTCCTCTCCAGGAAGTGACATCTCGCTGGCCGAGACGGACGGACTCAGGCAGTAACTTCGGGTCTGTCTCGGCCAGCATTCGCGACCCCCTGGAGAATGGGCAATCGACCCCCCCAGGGGGTCGCGACCCCCAGGTTGAGAACCGCTGCTCTACATAGTTTAAGGTTAAACCTCTTTTCTTCTAATTTTAATGAGTGGCCATGAGTCTTGTTAAACTTTCTTCTGCGGAAAAATTAACAGTTACTTACCGATAACTGTTTTTCTAGGATATCTTCCAGGACGGCATAACCTGAGAGATGACTGGTCCACCTGACAGGAAACACAATCAACATACAAGGTTAAAAGGCCCCTCCCTTCCCCCTGCACCTCAGTTCTCCCAAAGTAATAGGTTATCCGGGTGACAGAGAGAAACTCTTCCCGTAGTACTTATATTAAAACATGGGTGGGAAGTAGGCCTGCCGTCCTGGAAGATATCCTAGAAAAACAGTTATCGGTAAGTAACTGTCAATTTTCTCTAGTCATCTTCCAGGACGGCATAACCTGAGAGGATGGACAAGGAGTTCAAGGCCTACCTCAGGGCGGGACCACCGCTTGTAGCACCTTCCTTCCAAATGTCAGATCCTGGGGCGACAGCAGTTCCACTCTATAGTGTTTCAAAAAGGTATCCTGCTTCACCCAAGTGGCTGTGCGACAGACCTGTTCTATCGAGGCCCCAGCTCTCTCTGCCCAAGAGGCCGCCAAAGATCTTGTTGAATGGGCCTTATGCCGCGTACACACGGTCGGACTTTTCAGCTACAAAAGTCCGACAGCCTGTCCGACAGACTTTCGACGGACTTTCGACGGACTTGCGGCGGACTTTCTAACGAACAGACTTGCCTACACACGATCACACAAAAGTCCGTCGAATTCTTACGTGATGACGTACACCGGACTAAAATAAGGAAGTTGATAGCCAGTAGCCAATAGCTGCCCTAGCGTGGGTTTTTGTCCGTCAGACTAGCATACAGACGAGCGGATTTTTCGACCGGACTCGAGTCCGTCGGAAAGATTTGAAGCATGTTTCAAATCTAAAGTCCGTCGGATTTGAGGCTGAAAAAGTCAGTTGAAAGTCCGGAGAAGCCCACACACGATCGGATTACCAGCCAGCTTTAGTCCGTCAGCGTCCGTTGGACTTTTGTAGACGAAAAGTCCGACCGTGTGTACGCGGCATTAAGGTTTCCTGGTACTGGGGAACCGGTCTGCTCATAGGCCAATGTTATTGTCTGCCTAATCCACCTAGCCACAGTAGATTTAGACGCCTGCCCTCCCTTTCTAGGGCCGCTAAATAAAACTAAAAGATGATTCGACTTTCTGTAGTCCTTTACTCTATCTAGATATGTCAATAAACATTTCCTGACATCTAATAAATTAAATTTCCTCTCCTTCTCATTTTTAGGATTATCACAGAAGGAGGGTAAAGTGATCTCCTGAGATCTATTAAACTTAGATGCGACCTTGGGAAGATATAGTGGGTCCTGTCTAAGAACCACTCTATCCTCCAGAATCAACAGAAAAGGCTCCTTAACTGACAGGGCCTGTAGGTCGCTCACCCTTCTGGCCGTGGTTATGGCCAACAGAAACGCTAACTTAAGAGTCAAAAACTTAACTGAAATCTCTTGCGCTGGTTCGAAGGGCGCTTTCGTCAGCGCCTCCAAAACCAGAGATAAATTCCATGGAGGAAATACATTCATTCTGACAGGGGTTACCCTCTCCCTTGCCAGAAGAAATCTCTTAATCAGAGGTTCTAGTGCGAGCCTCTGATCCAAAAATACAGATAACGCTGCTATCTGTATTCTCAAGGTGTTCGGGGAAATCCCCTGATCCACCCCTGCTTGCAAAAATTCCAGTACCACTGGTACTGAAGGGTAAGACACCTCCTTATCACGGCACCACTGTGAGAAGCAATTCCACACCTTGGAGTAGATCCTCCTGGTGACCAGCTTCCTGCTGCCCAAGAGGGTCTCAATTACCCTATCAGAGCACCCCTTACCCCTAAGGATCTCCTCCTCAAGAACCATGCCGTCAGTTTGAGGAATCCCGGGTCGGGGTGGAGGACTGGCCCCTGTAGGAGAAGATCTCGTCTGATTGGAAGACGGAGCGGAGGAGAAATTGACCACTTTTTCAGAGTGGCAAACCAGGTCCTTTTTGGCCACCATGGGGCTATAAGGATCAGTCCGCAATCTGAGCGGGCCAATTTTTGTAAGACCCGTGGTATTAAGACTAGTGGGGGAAAAGCGTATGCTAGATGGAAGTCCCAGTCCTGAGACAGAGCGTCCACTCCCTGGGATCCCCCTTCTCTGTTGAGAGAGAAAAAACGATCCACTTTTTTGTTCCCTCTGTGGGCAAAAAGATCTATATCCGGAGTCCCGAACATCTGACTTATCTGGAGAAAGACCTCCTGATTTAACTCCCATTCCCCTTGAAGGATGGGTTGCCGGCTTAAGAAGTCTGCTACCACATTGGCGGTTCCTCTTATGTGAACCGCCGATATGGACTGAAGATTCTCTTCGGCCCAGTTTAGGATGTTCAGGACTAGACTCAGTAGTTTCCTGGATCTGGTGCCCCCCTGACGATTCAGGTAAGAGACCGTTGTCACATTGTCTGACAGGACTTGGATCTCCAAGCCCTGAATCCTGTCTCCAAAGGATACTAACGCCTGGCCCACCGCCAAGAGTTCTCTGTGGTTGGAGGATGCCCCTGCCTGAGAAGGCGTCCAGGCCCCCTGTGCCTGGATGTCCCCCAGGTGAGCGCCCCAACCCCAAGCGCTTGCATCGGTAGTGATTCTTGTGGGATTCCACTGGTCCCAGGGTAAGCCCACCCTGAGCTTGTCCTGATCCAGCCACCAATCTAGGGAGGTCCTTACTCTTGTTGGAATAGACACCCTTGCATCCAATGACTCTCTCCTTTTGTCCCAGGAGGACAAAAGGAAGAACTGCAGCTCCCTGGAGTGGAGCTGAGCCCAAGGAACCGCTGGAATACACGAGGTCATTAGACCTAGGACCCTCATGATATGCCTGCGAGAGCACTCCCTGGTTTCTTTTAAAGAGGATACTGCTGTAACCACCTTTAATCGTTTTTCCTCTGGAAGAAACAGTTTCTGAAAGTCTGTATCCACCAGATATCCCAGGAACACTTTTATTTGGGACGGTGCCAGAAAAGATTTCTCTCTGTTTACTATCCAGCCCAAGGACTCCAGAGTGAAAATCACTCTGCCTACGTCTATCTCCACCTGCTCTAGGGATTGCCCGTATACCAAAAGGTCGTCTAGGTAGGGTATAAGGGACACCCCCTGTAGGTGTAGGTAAGCTACAACCTCTGCCAGGACCTTTGTGAAGATCCTTGGGCTTGCAGCTAATCCAAAGGGAAGAGCTCGGAATTGCCAATGCTGAATCCCTTCGCTCGTAAGGACTGCGAATCTCAGCAGGGACTGGTGTTCCCTGGTGATCGGGATATGAAGGTAAGCATCCCTTAGATCTATCGTGGCTAAGAACGCACATCTTAATAGGTGCCTGCGCACCGTGTATATACTCTCCATCCGGAAGCTCTTTTGTCGCAAAAACCTGTTCAACTTCCTGAGATTTAATATCAGGCGAAATTTCCCTGACGGTTTTTGAACGACAAATACATGGGAATAAAACCCTTGGTAAAGCTCTTCCGGTGGAACGGGGATGATCACCTCCTGGAACACCAATCCCTGCAAGCTGTCCAACAGCCCTGCAGCTTTTGAAGTTTCCTTGGGGAGACGGGTCAGAAAAAAGTTTTGAGGGGGAGGGGACAGAAACTCCAAACGATATCCCTCTGTTACAATCTGCAAGATATAGGGGCTTTCGGAGATTCTCTTCCACTGAGGGACAAAGTGGGACAATCTCCCCCCTACCCTGATGCTGGCGTCACTTAGACTGCTTGGTGGCGTCTTTAGGTCCAGAAAAGAGCAGACTACCTTTTTGTGCGCTTTTTCCCTTTCCCCACCTCCTATTCGCATCCTTTTTTCCTTTGAATTGACCCTGGTTAACGGAGGGACGAAAAAACTTCCTGCCCCCTGCTCCTTTAGCTTTGACCGGGAACTTTTTTCCCTTTTCTGCTGACCTTGACAGCACCTGATCCAGGCCAGGTCCAAAGAGTTGTGAACCTTCAAAGGGCAAACCACATAGCCTTGATCTAGACATATGGTCCCCTTCCCATGATTTGACCCAGACTGCCCTTCTTGCGGAGTTAAGGAGGGCCGCAGATTTGGCTGTGTTCCTGACAGACTCCACAGCCGCATCTGCCAAATATGCCACAGCCTTACCTATTATTTCTAAGGAGTCTGTGATTTCTTTGGAATCACTGCCTTTAGAAACATGGTTAGAAAGTCTGCCTAACCATGCGTCCACGTTTCTTGCCACGCATGCTGATGCCAAAGCAGGAGCCATGGCAGCCGCATTGGAATCCCATGCTCTGCGCAAAAGCGCCTCCGCCCTTCTGTCCATTTGGTCTTTTAGGTTCCCCGAATCCTCAAAAGACAAGTCAGATTTTTTAGAAACCTGCGACAGGACTGCGTCCAACTTAGGGGTTTTAAAGAATTTCTGCTCTTCTTCCTCCCCAAAAGGAAACCTTCTCTTCCAAGTTTTGAGTCTAAGAACCTTTCTTTCCGGGTCTTTCCACTCTCTCAAAATCACCTCCTTTAGAGCCTGATGAACTGGGAACACCCTGGACTGAGGCTTTCCCAAACCCCTGTACATCTTGTCCCGGGCCGACGCCTGAACCAGAGGTTCTGGGATATCCTCAGAGGCATAGATCGCCCTAAGTAACTGCCCCATGTCTTCCACGGGAAAGAGGTGGCTACTAGCTCTAGGACTGTCACTATCCTGGCTGTCAGCGTCTGTGTCTACACCTTCCTCTAATGAGTCCTCCTCTGACTCCTCTGGGTCCTCAAACTCCTCAACTCCTGAAGTGACAGAGGAAGGGGGTCCTTGCAAGGTTTTCTGACCCCTGTCTGAAAAACCTCCCTGAGAGGAAGTGCCTTCTCTAGAGGACAGGATTTCTCTATCCTCCGCTTTAGGTGCTATAGCAGTCTTAATAGACTGGAGGGTAGAAAGCATCTCCGACTGTACCGCAAGGAAGTCCCTCATAACCTGTGAGGTTTCCTTACTAGACAGTTTTTGTATGCACCTATAGCAAAAAGGTTTCCCATGGTCCTGTGGGAGCTTATCATTACAATTCCCACATCTTTTTGACCTGGGAGGGGGGGGATTTTTGCCCTTCATCTTGTGAGCCCCTTGAGCAGAGCTGCCAGGATCTAGGGAGACAAAAAAGACAAAGTCCAAACTTTAACCAGTTTCCTAAGACTTTCTGTCTGTGTCTCTCTCTCTCTCACTCCCCCCCTATGGTGTAGGTAAGACCCCTCTTACTTCACCACAAAAAAACGGAAGAGGACTCACCACCACTGGCCTCTTCCTGGGCTAAGGTTGCAGCTGTTACCTCCTCTCCATCCATATCTGCTGCTTTGTGAGGTTTTCCGACCTCAAGAGAGGAGTATCGTGAGGCCTCCTGCTTTTCCCTGGAGCGCTGAGTGTCTTCTCCTATACACCGATGATCGGCGCCATTTTGTTGGAGAGCCACTGTCTGAGGGAGGATTTTGGCCTCTAGTGTCTGAATCCGCCATTTTGGCATAGACCGGAAGTCGGAAGTTACAGCGCCCGGAACCGGAAATGCCGCCATCTTACTCCACCCTGGGAAGCCTGCTCCAAACACAGGAGCTTCAGCATTCCCTATGAAATCCAGGACCTCCACCAGCCCTACAAGGCACCAAGGTACCGACCTGGCTGGCGTCCTCTACCCCCTCTGTGGCCTAGACACCAGCCTGAGCTCCAGTTCCTTCATCACCTCCGTACCTGACTGGGTGGAAGGAAAAAGCATGAGGTATGTGCTCACAGGAGTTCCGGGCTACCCCTCTGTACCCGGGAGACTCCTTGCCGGGGAAGACTCTCTCCCCCGGCCATTGGGGGGACCCCCTGAGAAGGACAGGGCCATGGCTGGACCCGCCACCCTCCCCGGCTTTGGCGTCCAGCCCTCAGGGGGGGGACCATCCGCTCCTAGCTTCAGGTCTGAGAAAAAACAACAAACGTTTCGCTGCCGGGAAACACAATCAAGAACTGAGGTGCAGGGGGAAGGGAGGGGCCTTTTAACCTTGTATGTTGATTGTGTTTCCTGTCAGGTGGACCAGTCATCTCTCAGGTTATGCCGTCCTGGAAGATGACTAGAGAAAGTTTTATTTCTATTGTAGGGTCACCAGTATGGTATTTGTATATTGAAATCATATCCCCTCTCAATCGTCTCTTCTCCAGAGAGAATAAGTTCAGTGCTCGCAACCTTTCCTCATAACTAAGATCCTCCAGACCCTTTATTAGTTTTGTTGCCCTTTTTTGTACTCGCTCCATTTTCAGTACATCCTTCCTGAGGACTGGTGCCCAGAACTGGACAGCATAGTCTAGGTGCGGCCGGACCAGAGCCTTGTAGAGTGGGAGAATTATCGTTTTATCTCTGGAGTTGATCCCCTTTTAAATGCATGCCAATATTCTGTTTGCTTTGTTAGCAGCAGATTGGCATTGCATGCCATTGCTGAGCCTATCATCTACTAGGACCCCCAGGTCCTTTTCCATCCTAGATTCCCCCAGAGGTTCTCCCCCCAGTGTATAGATTGCATTCATATTTTTGCCACCCAAATGCATTATTTTACATTTTTCTACATTGAACCTCATCTGCTATGTAGTTGCCCACCCCATTAATTTGTTCAGATCTTTTTGCAAGGTTTCCACATCCTGCGGAGAAGTTATTGCCCTGCTTAGCTTAGTATCGTCTGCAAATACAGAGATTGAACTGTTTATCCCATCCTCCAGGTCGTTTATGAACAAATTAAATAGGATTGGTCCCAGCACAGAACCCTGGGGAACCCCACTACCCACCCCTGACCATTCCGAGTACTCCCCATTTATCACCACCCTCTAAACTCGCCCTTGTAACCAGTTTTCAATCCATGTACTCTCCCTATGGTCCATGCCAACGGACCTCATTTTGTACAGTAAACGTTTATGGGGAACTGTGTCAAATGCTTTTGCAAAATCCAGATACACCACGTCTACGGGACTTCCTTTATCTAGATGGCAACTCACCTCCTCATAGAAGGTTAGTAGATTGGTTTGGCAAGAAAGATTCTTCATGAATCCATGCTGATTACTGCTAATGATACCGTTCTCATTACTAAAATCTTGTATATAGTCCCTTATCATCCCCTCCAAGAGTTTACATACTATTGATGTTAGGCTAACTGGTCTGTAATTCCCAGGGATGTATTTTGGGCCCTTTTTAAATATGGTGCTACATTGGCTTTTTTCCAATCAGCTAGTACCATTCTAGTCAGTAGACTGTCTGTAAAAATTAGGAACAACGTTCTGGCAATCACTTGACTGAGTTCCCTAAGTACCCTCGAAAAGCAAGCCGTCAGGTCCCGGTGATTTATTAATGTTAAGTTTCTCAAGTTAAGTTTCTGCAGTTTTGGTTACTGAAGCCCCCCGATTCACTCGTGAAGACTGAGAAGAAGAATAAATTCAATACCTTCGCCATCTCCCCATCCTTTGTAACCAGATGTCCTTCCTCATTCTTTATGGGGCCACTATGGTCAGTCCTCCCTTTTTTACTGTTTACATACTTAAAGAATTTCTTGGGATTTTTTTTGCTCTCCTCCGCTATGTGTCTTTCATGTTCTATCTTAGCCGTCCTAATTGCACCCTTACATTTCTTGTTGCATTCTTAATAAAGTCTGAATGCTGAGGATGATCCCTCAACCTTGTATTTTTTGAAGGCCTTCTCCTTTGCTTTTATATGCATTTTTACATTGGAGTTAAGCCATCCAGGACTTTTGTTTGCCCTTTTAAATTTATTACCCAATGGGATACATTGGCTAATGCCCTTATTTAATATACTCTTAAAGCAAACCCATCTCTCCTCTGTATTCTTTGCTTCTAATATTTTATCCCAATTTATGCCTTTTAGCAAGGTTTGTAGTTTAGGGAAGTTGGCTCTTTTGAAATTCAGTGTCTTTGTATTCCCTTTATGTTTCCTATTTGTGTGATTTATACTGAAACTAATTGACCTGTGATCGCTGTTACCTAAATTGCCCCGTATTTCCACATCCGTGATCAGGTCTGTATTGTTGGTAATCAGTAGATCCAGTAATGTTTTATTTCTAGTTGGTGCGTCTACCATCTGACCCATAAAATTGTCCTGCAAGACATTAAGGAACTGGCGAGCCTTAAATGAATGTGCTGTTCCCTCCGCCCAGTCTATGTCTGGATAGTTAAAATCCCCCATTATGATAACACTTCCCATCCTTGCTGCTAATCCAAATTGTGATAGGAGATCTGTCTCCACCTTCCAGTTATACTTTCCCAAATTACCTTTTTAGTCTATTTGAACACATAACAAAACAGAAAGGGTCCATGACATAACGAAGCAATCACAATCTTTTTTTGTTCCCGTAATTTACAGAAAAACAGGTGGGGTATTGCATGCAGACACCAAGTTGTTGTTACCCTTATGTGAGCATGACATGTAAAAACCTTTCATCATGTCTTTCACTTTACATAGTTCATTTGAGAGGTTGGATTTTAAAGAACAAAAAGTGCCGTTCCACATTTATGTCATAATCCTAGCCTTTATGTTAGAGCCTGTGAAGATCCTCCAGCGGAGAATAGGATCAAGTCCTTCCCTTCACATCTCCTTGTTAAGGTTGCAGGGTCACACCCTTTTAAAACAGCCCGGGGCTGCAAAGTTTTCATTGCTGAGAGGTGTACATAACATAAACTGAAGGATAGAAAATATGTCATCAAATACTTTTAAAGGTTAACAGACTGGTTAAACTCTGCATACCTTTGACTATATAATATTTTTATGTTTTTTCAAAAGAAGAAATTAGGCGTAAGATGATTCTTTGTAATGTCTGCATTTCACCTCAACAAGGCTCTGTTGGTGGACTTTTTTGTCAGGTGGTGATTATAATAACCTGCTGTGGGAGCTCATGATTCCTTTGTAGCTAAGTGTATAAATACTGTAGCATATATAAATAACCGGATGACTTGCATCCTATTAGAAAATGATCCTAATCTAATAACTGCATGCATAGCATTATTGATAGAGAAGATCTGAAGTCTTGCTGCCATTTGGGTGGTTGGAGGAAGGAGAAACCCATCAGCCAGTTGATGCATATGAAGAGAGCTCTACACATCCACTCCAAAAGTAATAATCTAGTTTTCATTTTGCCTCATGTGTAGTAAATGGATTAATCCTTTCTACATAGGTAAAGAGAAATAATCCTTTATCTGTCTCATAAATGTCTAACTTGCCTGTGTATGAGGTCACACAGTTCTATTATATCAAGTACTTGTTATTACACCATCATTTCACAATTCATACAACACCAGCATATTACGGAATACAAAACCATTTGAATCAGTCGCTTCCCTAAGGAAGCTTGCTATCTGATGTCACTCCCAATGCACTATGAAGAAGGAAGCAAGTTACACATATATGCAGGGACAGAAAGAGTGGGCCTTAACAAACAACCACATGCTCCCAGCACACTGACTGAGCTATCTTCGACAGCTCTCGGTCACGTTTTGTGATTAGGAATCAGGAGAATGGGTTCCTGATCACATGACTGCTGTGAGAGCCAATCGTAGGGACCATGTGATTGTGAAGCCACTCGGCTTCAAGTCATTAAAGCCCACTTAAAGGTCCGCCAGGAGGTATAGGAAAGGGGTTAACATTGTGTTGTTCTTAGGGGGAAATGAAGTATCGAAAGGAAACAAAGTGTTCTTAAAGCCTAAACATTTTTTACCTTAATGCATTCCTTGCATTAAGGATAAAAATCTTTAGGAATCAGCATTAACCCCCCCCCCCCAGATTTTACTTACCTGAGCCCTCATTTGATCCAACTCTGTGCCTGTCTGCAGTTCTTCTCTCCCCTCATTTCTGGGTCTCGCTGGCTTTGCTGGGGCACCGAGAGCCATTGGCTCCCAGTGCTGTCAATCAAAGCCAGTGATGAGGGAGCGGGGGGCAGAGCCAAGTCCTGATGTCTGTGTTTATGGAGGCTGCAGTGGAGCTCAGGACTGAGCATGCACGAGTGCCCCCATGGGAAGTAGCTTTCCATGGGGGCACTGGACAGAGAGGAGGGGCCAGGAGTGCTGGTGGGGTACCAGAGAAGAGGAGGTTTGTGGCCGCTCTGTGCAATCTTATTGCACAGAGTAGGTAGGTATAGACATGTTTGTTTTTTTTTTGTTTTGTTTTATTTTCCCTTTAATCGCTTTAATATATGGAGGAAGCCAATAAAAGCAAGGGGATATCATTCCGAAACTAGCGTGTTTACACCTTGATACTGTACTGTTCCATCCCTTAAATAACACCTACACCAAATAAATAGCAATTGTGATGTTTGGAGTAGCTGCACTACCAGCATATATTGGAGTAATGTTTTTTACATAAATTCAGGCAAATCACAAATAAAAAGTGTGAAATTCTAGCACAAATGTATGGCTGCACCAGGCAGACATAATAGCTTGTTCAGCAATGCGGTCATTGCTCAGTAAAATAAATACATACCTTCTTGGAGCTCTGTGACCTGTCTCTGCAGTTTCTGCAGCTGGCTCTGCAATCTCTCACACTGATCTGTGCGATCATCCAGCTGTCTATGTAGAGACATCCCGGTGTCATCCTGTCACAGAATGTAGAAGCATTTACAGAATGCATTTTAATATCCAATGATGGAAGTAAAACAAATATCTCTTTGACATTAGCAACAAGTCTACCAATGACTCAAACTGTCTCCAAAGTATCAACCCAAAGAAATGGCGCTGCTAAAAAGACATATATATATCACCTAACCTAAAAGATATTTAAATAGGTGTAAGCCAACCTGGGATCTTTATAGGACAATAAAAATTGTATATAAAGGTGAGTCCTTAAATGATGTAATTTACCATGTCCAAAGTGCATAGAGTAAAAAATGTAAAAAAACTCTGTTCACATCTAGGAAATGTGAGTGTGTGAGGTCTGTATAGGCCAATAAAAATATATATAAGGTGAGTTCCTAAGTAGTGTAATACACCATGTGCAAAATACAGAAAATAAAAACTCTATTCATATCTGAGAAATGCGAGTGTGCACCATATAATGAATGGCTTGAGAGCAAGTGCTAGTTGCTATATGAAATATATAAATATATATTTGTATAAAACAAAGTAAACCACTAGTATGTATGTACCAAGTCCCGCCGCTAGGCGGGACTTGGTACACGTCAACGTCATTTCTCTGGTTCTCTGGTTATGGTCTGTGAAACGCACACTGCCCAGACCTAGGAACTTGTCCGCGAGCTTTGTTTTAAATTGGGGCAATTGGAGCCTTTTTATCTCTTATGCTTATGGAAAGTCCCTTTTTTATATTACGGTATATATTTTTTATTTCTGTTAAATAAACAATTTTTTATCGGATTTACACTATGGATGCCCGTTTTTGATTTCTATGTGGATACCGCACTGCATGCACCTTAATCCGGAGCAGGAGAGCGTACTGGTCCCAGGGACATCTGGATTGGGGATCTTATTTACTACATGCTTTTTACCCCTGCAGGAGTGAGGGCTTCTGGTGAGTGCATATACCTAAGGGGGAGCACAAGAAGTCACCTAATTTGCTGTACAGAAGTCCTGATAAAGTTGGATCACTTGAAAACCAGCACAAGTCACTTTATTGGGAATATGGATATTTACTATTAAGATACTATTTATTTTTTCTTATATTTTTTTTAACTTATGGATTGAGGATTCATCACTTTTCGTTGAGATATATATATATATATATATATATATATATATATATATATATATACACATACATACACACACATTGATGTTTTCTATGTTTTCCGTCGTTGTGTCTGTATACAGTTTTTCTTACTTATGTATTGTATGTTCACTACTATTATCTACTTGTTTCACATACATACTAGCGGTTCACTTTGTTATATACAGATATATATTTATATATCTCATATAGCAACTAGCACTTGCTATCAAGTCATTCATTATATGGTGCACACTCGCATTTCTCAGATATGAATAGAGTTTTTATTTTTTGTATTTTGCACATGGTGTATTACACTACTTAGGAACTCACCTTATATATATTTTTATTGGCTTATACAGACATCACACACTCACATTTCCTAGATGTGAACAGAGTTTTTTACATTTTTTACTCTATACACTTTGGACATGGTACATTACATCATTTAAGGACACGCCTTTATATAAAATTTTTATTGTACTATACAGATCTCAGATTGGCATACACCTAAATATCTTTTAGGTTAGGTGATATATTTGTCTTTTTAGCAGCGCCATTTCTCCTTTACTGTGATTATTTGTTTAAATATACCACATGTATTATACCTGTTTAAAGTGGAATTACGTTTTCAAAAACCAGTTAAATTACCATCATCCTAGGAATGCTGTCACATTGGTTGTGGTTGTGCTCTCAACCAAACTATCAAGCAATCAAATGGCTGGTGTCATAACTGATCACATGTGCAGAATAATGGCAGATCAAACAGAGCCTAAAGCTGACCACAGACCTGCAGTTGCAGGAGAGAAAATTGCTCAAATTCCTCTTATGGAGCCATTGTGTACTCAGCTGTCCCTGCTGGGAGAACACAGTGATTATTGCTAGCTAGCTATTATAACAGCCGCTAGCAAAAATCACATGTAAAATCCAGCAGGCTGGTTGTACCCAAGTTGATCGATCAATCAACTTGGGTACATTCAAACTGCCCACACATGGTTCCTGCCATCCATGGCCACGTTAAGGCTCCATTCACATTTGGCACTTTTGGGCTGAATCACTGCGATTCTGCCCGTGATCTCAAATTGCACTAGAATCACAAAACACATGTTCAGGTGCCATTTATGTCCAATGGCACCTAAACGTGGTGCGTTTTTGCCACGATTCATGGCACAATAAATCATACAGAAATCGCAGCAAACTGCGATGCACAAAGCTTTTCAGCCAAAAGAAGCCCCTGCTCTATTTTGGGTGACAAGCTTTGCACGTTGCGGTTTGCTGCGATTGCTGCATAACAGTCATGGCAAAACCACAATGCATTTTTAGCTGCTGTTGATAATTAATGGCACCTGAACATGCATTTTGCAATTGTAGTGGAATTTGAGATCGCAGGCAGAATCACATTGATTCTGCCCGAGATCCTAAAACGCCAAATGTGAATGGTTTCTAAGAGATGGCAGATTCCCTGGTTGAAAGGGACAGGAGGGTTTAGTTCCGCTTTAACTCCTTGGCATCTTTAAAAAACGAATTTGGAGCCTGAATTCAATTCTGGTTGCTATTATAACAAAACTTTAGTATCATTCTTTCTCTTTCCATTATTGACCCCAATTGATCCTTTTAAATACAGTCACATCCTGTAAGGTCACAGTATCATACTATCTAGTTGCTTACCCTCTCCCTCTGAGTGTCCCGCAGTTCCTGCACAAGGTCCTTTAGTGCTGCTTTCACAGTTTCAGGTTCAAGCTCGGGGTATGGAGAGTGGCTGCGATCTGGGGAGCCACTGCGGGAGCTTGGTGTTCTCCGTCCTTCCAAAAATGTACTAGTTGACCCAGCAAATCCTGTATATGTAAATGTTATAGCATTACATTGTGATAAGAAGTAAGAGCAATAAGTAAGGCTGAACATATACTGATTGAATTTCAGTCAGTTTAGCAGGGACCATACAAATTTCTATCAGTGTGTGATCGTCCCTGCTCAACCAAAAGCTGATCGTTTGATCGACTTCTGTGAAAGAGACATGCTGGAAAACCTTCATCTACAAGTGGCTGCAGCAGGCTCCACTGTCAGAATACAATGTCCATTCGGGGAATTCTTCCATCCACTTCCTTTGTGTGGATGGTGAAATCTGTTCATTTTTTGTTCAGCTGGCTGAACAAAAAAGAAAATGAGCTGACTATGGCCAGCTTAAAGTGGAACTTCACCCAAAAGGAAGTTCCACTCTTCCTCCTTTCCTCCTTCTCCTCCTCCCCCTTCTTTACATTTGGCACTTTATTTATTTATTTTTTTTGGGGGGGGGGCTGACTTTGACAAAAAAAAAGGCTGAAAAACGTAAACAATATGCTGTGTACACACGATCGGAGTTTCCGAAAAACAAATGTTCGTTGGGAGCTTGTTGTCGGAAATTCCGACCGTGTGTAGGCTCCATCGGACATTTTTTGTCGGAATTTCCGACAACAAAAATTTGAGAGCTGGTTCTCAAATTTTCTGGCAACAAAATCCGTTGTTGGAAATTCCGATCGTGTACACAATTCTGACGCACAAAATTCTACGCATGCTTGGAATCAAGCCGCACTGGCTATTGAATTTCATTTTTCTTGGCTTGCCGTACGCGTTGTATGTCACTGTGTTCTTGACGATTGGAATTTCCGACAACATTTGTGTGACCGTGTGTATGCAAGACAAGCTTGAGCCAACATCCGTCGGAAAAAATCCTAGGATTTCATTGTCGGAATGTGCGATCGTGTGTACGCAGCATTACAGTCACCACAGGTTTTGCTTTTACTGGGTTTTACACTTTGTTAGGATAACATTTTTATTTGCTGTTTCACTTACAAAGATGACATAGTCATTTAAAATCAGCTGAAAAGCCCATGGGAATATCTCACCTTTACTGGGGGAGCCAGCTCTAAGAGGTGAGGGACTGCGACCCCTGATGCCCAGAGTGTTCCTGAATGCTGAATAAAGGCTGTTTAATTGGTTTTCTGCATCCCTGCGTGCTGTCTGGATCCTGTTCATTTCAGTTTCTAGTGCTCGCACTCGAGTTTCACCTGCTCCAAACTTAAGCTTGAGATCCGCAGCCTCACTTGTAAGCCGCTGTAGCTGCTCCTGCAGTGTCTTGCATCCTTCCTGCAGCCTTTGCTCTCCTGCTCGGCTTTCGCTGAGTCTCTGCTCAAGTTCTTTTTCACGCTGGCGGGAAGAAGCTTCTACAGCTGAGAGCCGCTGCTGCAGAGCCAATATCTAAGGAATTCCGAGAATATAGAAATTAGTGACACTTGCCTGGTAGACTCCCTGATAAACTTTCTCTTAATATCATCTGGCTGACGTAAGTCTGCAGGCTTTCATCATCCTGACTTCACCTTGTTATACAAATGTACTTTTGGAGAATCTTTGCCACACATCATCCGACTCATTAGGTAATGCTTACTGTATAGTATCAGAAATCAAGACACAGCCAGAAAAGAACAATGCTTTTTAACTGATTTTCTGAATAAACATATAAAGGTCAGGCCTTCCAGATATGGCCATACACTCCAAGGTATGGCCAAACCAGGTGGAGTCTATAATTTAGTACCCATTCTGAACTTCCAGATGTGTGTTGCAAACAAAATTCACATGACAACTATATACAATGATAAAGGTGTTTATCTTACAATTATGCCCCGTACACACGGTCGGACTTTGTTCGGACATTCCGACAACAAAATCCTAGGATTTTGTCCGACGGATGTTGGCTCAAACTTGTCTTGCATACACACGGTCACACAAAGTTGTCGGAAAATCTGATCGTTCTAAACGCGGTGATGTAAAACACGTACTTCGGGACTATAAATGGGGCAGTGGCCAATAGCTTTCATCTCTTTATTTATTCTGAGCATGCGTGGCACTTTGTCCGTCGGATTTGTGTACACACGATCGGAATTTCCGACAACGGATTTTGTTGTCGGAAAATTTTATCTCCTGCTCTCAAACTTTGTGTGTCGGAAAATCCGATGGAAAATGTGTGATGGAGCCTACACACGGTCGGAATTTCCGACAACAAGGTCCCATCACACATTTTCCGTCGGAAAATCCGACCATGTGTACGGGGCATTAGACTTTTCATCCTTCGTTATCAACAGGTAAGTAGATCGTTATTATGTGTGCTGGTTGCTCATATGTATTTTGCACATAAGGCCTAAAGCTGACTGCAGAAAGAAGAGGTAGGTTCCTAATCTCTATTAGAGAAATGGACAGCGTATGACGAGCATAAAAAATACTTGTGTCAATGCCATCTGTTTACTAAATTGCCAAAAACAGTGGATGCCTAAATCATACCTGATATTGTGACAGCAATGGATAAAAACTGGGCTTTCTACTGTAAGGGGCATACCAGACAATAACCTTGGGCCACTGAGTGGAGATAGGCAATGGACTGTGTTTAAATTTTTTTAGCCTATAGTCTATTTCTCCCTTGTATTATTTAGTCTCCCTTGTCATTTAGACTAGAAACCCTTTTCCAGAACTGTAATTAAGGCCATGATTAACACAATGTAGGCTGAAACGCGTAAGTATGGGCTACTTTATATGTTACCCCATATATCAATAAAATCATTTTATATAAGATCCTTTGTGAGCGCCAGCTTTTGCTACAATATTTTTGCAGAGCTGCCTTGAGAAGTCTTTACCCCTTGTCCTAGTTGGACAAGTCATCCATAAATGGTCCAGATAAACTGCACTGAAAGCTGTGAGAGCAGGACGATGACCTCATTCTTCCTACCCATCATTTGGCTCTCCTTTTAAAAAATGTAAACATTGTATAATCTCCAGAACAGCAGCAGGAGAGGACCTGAAATATTTTTTCTAAAATCATCATAAAATATATAGACAAGAAGAATTTCCTACAAACATCAAAAGCTAAATGGATATTTATAGTAAGTATTCACATACACATTTTTAATAAGGAAGATATCATTACACATGGTTGTGTAGTATGTGATGATATTTTTCGAATGTCACACACCTCTCTACGAGCAGCCTCTCTCTCTGCCTCGCTCTCTGTAATACGTTGTCTAAGCTCCAGGGACTCTCTGCGGCTCTGCTGCTCTTTTTGCTCTTCCTGCTGGATTCGTGCCTGTAGATCAGCCACCTCTTGCTCCCTCTGGCTGCTTTCTCCACCCAGGGTCTTCACCTGTGTACATGGGAGTAAATCTTCAAGAACCCAATTTGTCCAGGCATGATATACAGTAAATAAATCACCTTTAATTTCTAAAGTCTATTTATACCTATATATTTAAATATATGTGGTAGGGCTACACACTTTATGCACAAGTGAAGTACCTACATGTAAAAATCAGCAGCACACTGACAAGATCATCTCTTTGCTCTCTCCTTCTGCACAAAGTGTTAGACCAACAACACTGCACAAAGCAATACAGCGTGTTACCTGACACTGCTGGCTCTCCCTCCAGTCAGAATTTTGCTATGTAGCAGGGTTGCCAACCATCAGGTAATTTACTGACAGTTTGTAAAAATCTGTGACTTTTACACCTGTCCGTGGATATCAGGGGCTGATAGTTTGTCATGCTGTGTTGACTTTTGTAAGTGTAAACCAGGCAAATTACTTTTTAGTGTTTCCATATCGTGTTTATACTGCTTAACCACTTCAGCCCTGGAAGGATCTACCCCCTTCCTGACCAAGCCCTTTTTTGCGATACGGCACTGCATTGCTTTAAATGACAATTGTGCGGTTGTGCGACGTTGTACCCAAACAAAATTGATGTCCTTTTTTCCCACAAATAGAGCTTTCTTTTGGTGGTATTTGATCACCTCTGCATTTTTTATTTTTTGCACTATAAACAAAAAAAGAGCGACAATTTTGAAAAAAAAGCAATATTTTTTACTTTTTGCTATAATAAATATCCCCAAAAAATATATAAAAAAACTAATTTCTTCCACAGTTTAGGCCAATATGTATTCTTCTACATATTTTTGGTAAAAAAAAAAAAAAAAATTGCAATAAGCGTATATTGATTGGTTTGCGCAAAAGTTATCGCGTCTACAAAATAGGGGATGGATTTATGGCATTTTTATTAATAATTTTTTTTATTAGTAATGGTGGCGATCTGTGATTTTTATTGTGACTGCAACATTGCGGCGGACAGATCAGACACTTTTTGGGACCACTGGCATTTATACAGGGATCAGTGCTATAAAAATACACTGATTACTGTGTAAATGTCACTGGCAGGGAAGGGGTTAAACACTAGGAGGTGATCAAGGGGTTAACTGTGTTCCCTTAGCATGTTCTAACTGTAGGGCGGATGGGCTCACTAGAACATGACAGAGATTACTGCTCCCGATCACTGGGGGCAGTAGATCCCTGTCATGTTGCTAGGCAGAACGGGAAAATTCCTTGATTACATAGACATCTCCCCGTTCTGCCTCTCCATGCCACGATTGCGGGCCACCGGTGGACAAAGAGTCTGCGGGACCCGCGGGCACGCTCTCGCGGCGCGCCGCAGATGACGCAGAAACGTACAGGTACTTTGTTTTGCGCACCCGTGCCACTTTGCTTACGTATATCGGTGTGAGCCGGTCGGCAAGTGGTTAAATATCGATTGTCTTCATTTTTAATAGGAGTTCTGACATTTTTCAGGTTGTCAGTAAAAAAATGTGCTCCGTTAGTAAATCTCCCATATTTTGCCAGTAAAAAATGCAGTGGGAGGTTGGCAACCCTGCTGTGTAGGGAATTACAGGAATCTGATAAAAGCACTTTACACAAGCTGTGGCTAAAAATACACAATCATTTTAAAGAAATATATTACTTTGGTTGGAGTTTAGCATAAAAAAAACTGCATTTAAAGTGCTTTAAAAACATATTCCAGACGCATTTCAAATGTAATTTTCTTTGTGCGCTTTCTGAAGCTGCAAAACACTGCTATAAAGCATGAAGTGACTGGCAGATCTATTAATAATTAAAGTGACATCCAATGCAAACCTGTCTCCGTAGCTCTTGGAGCTGTCTGCGGGCCTCTATATGAGCTCTCTCCACTTCTCGCAAGCTAGTTCTCAGTTGTACCGCTTCACGATCAACACATGATTTTGCCTCCTGCAATACAGCCATTCGCTGCTGTTTCTCCTCTATTGCAACCTGCAGGCTGTGGAATAGTGACATTAATTCACCAGAATCATCTATTCACTATTTTATTGTTATATCACACAAACCATCCTCTCCGTTCCTCCCAAGACCGCCTGCTGTCTAACTCCCTAGTCCCCTCCCATGCTCGCTTCCAGGGTTCCTCTAGAGCTTCTCCTATCCTCTGGAATTCAATCTGTCTGGCTATATCCTACTCTAGCCACCTTTAGGTGAACCCTGAAAACTCATCATTTTAGGGAAGCCTACCCGCCTCCACCTAACAATTGAACTTTTATTTCTTCCATCAGCTCATCCCTCACAGTTATTAACATTTGTGCCACTTGCCGCATCCTATTAGATTGCAATCTCTTATAAGCAAGGCCCTCCTAACCCTCCTGTAGTGCATTGCAACTGTACTGTCCCTCTTTATATTATAACGTGCTGTGCACACTGTTGGCACTATATAAATACTGTATAATAATAATAAAAATAATAATAATAATACTATTCTCACTTAAAGGTCAATGCCACCAAAAATTTCAATTTTAGAAAGGTGTCCATGGTTATATCGAACAGCTTTTTAGATCTCTTGAAGACTCCAGATTTGCCTTCAGCAGTTTGTGTCTCCAGCTCCATCCACAAGAAAATAAGAGAGGGGTGGCTGTCCACAGCTGGATTTCATATTGTGGACTAACCATTGGGGATTAATGAAAGCATTATAGTCCTTTGTAACAGCCTCAGCGATTGACTGGCAGTTCTGATGGGCACACCTTGCCAGCGGAGTCTCTGAGAGACGTAATAAGTCAAAAATATCATTGAGTTTGCCACAAACCACACAAAGCTGAATAATCTTTTTACCTTCAAAGTTAAAAGTACGTAACATAGATACACATTTTTTTTATCAATTAACATATACCCGAAGAAAAAAATATAACCCAATACTGCATCCAAGAAAAACCAATGTTGTTTTTTAATGTAAACTTCTTTAATGTGTACACTACTTGATTTATATATTTACTTAAATAAATAAATAAATACATACATACATATATAAAATATGTCCACGGAGTTCACCTGTCTATCAAATTAATCTCCATATACTAAGTTTAGAGTTTAGTTGTATTTGAAAAGCCTTAGGAATTCTATATCCCATATCTATATCCCAACCCGATGATGCAGGTCTTCTATGTTCTAAATCTCACTATTATGTAACTTACCTGCTCCGCTCTGTTTCTGTCTTCTTAAAGGAAGCCCTCAGCTCAGTATTGGATTGCTGTAGAGTTTCCCTTTCTCGAGTCAGATCTCCAAGATCACGACGCAACTCTAGGGATTCCTTCCTCTGCACCTCACAGGTCTCTTCCATCTCTCGCAGCAGGCGCTGAACTTCAATAAGGTCTCTGCGCAACACATCTCTGGCATCTTCTGCTACACGTAGCTGAGTTCTCAGCTCTTCCACCTGCAAAGATGAACATTATCTATCCTGTGTTTTGGTTTTCTTAGAAACCAGTTTTATTATTGTCTAATAAGAATTAAATTGTCATATTTCCAATCATAAACATAGAGAAATAATGAATGAAACAATAAAAATATAAATAAACAGGGAGTGGACATACAATTACATTTGTGAATATCTCAGCTTACCTCCTTGTTTAGGCTCTCCCTGTCTTGGCTCAGTTGTTTGACTCGCTCACAAAGACTTTTGTTGTCTTTTGCATGAGCTGACACAGCATCTTCAAACTCTGCCTGCAGTGCTTTCAGTTCTGAAGAAACACCATCCAGCTGTTCCTGATCAAGTAAAAAAAAAGATCAAAGGACCACTTGATATTTTCACACCTTACTTCCATATGCTCAGTACGATACAGTATTTTCAATGTCACCATATAGGAGTAGATCTTCCTTCAAATATGACAAGTGGTCTTAGCATGCTTCAAGGTTCTTGACCAATGTTACAATATGGCATGCACTCAGTGAACCCACCAGTCTCTTCTATATGTAAAAATAATAATAGCTATTGGCTGCAAAAATATTTCCAACACAAATTCAGTGTGTGACTATGAGTATTTCTAGTACTCATTATCTGCTTTTATTAAAAAACTGCACTTCATAAAGATGAAATTATTCACTGGTCAAGTCATTTGCATGGAAATAGTTTGTGCTGTTTTAAATCGGAGAACGGTTGGATCGATCAGATTTTCTCACACAGGTGTTTTTTCATGACCCCATGATTGCATGACAGTGTTTATCCACCTTAGGAAAGACTATGTTTCATAGTACACTAACCTTGTCCTGATCTTGCTTGACTTGAGTCTCACGTCTAAACCTCTCAGCCTCCAGTCTAGTGTCAGAAAGCTCCCTTTGAATCTGCATCAGCCGCTCACTTAGAGAATTCTTCTCAGTCTCCTTCTGGAGTAAAGCCTGCAAAAAGAGACTTCACTGATCCACAAGCAACTTAAATATGCATTTGGATGACAGATGACAGATGGAATATGATTTAGACACAAGGCAGCAGATTTAGAACTATATGCCAGATCCAAGGTACAGTAATTCCAAACAGCCAGCTACAGTCATTTTACCAGTCCAAATAAGCAGCTGCAATCCATTTATGGGTGGAATAATTAATATATATACCCATGAATCAAATAAAATTTCTTACTTTTTGCTTCTCATTCTCCACTCTGTACAGGCTCTCTTCTCTGTCTTCCTGCAGGCGTACCATCTCTGCATTCAGTTTCTGCTTTACGTTTTCATGCTCAGATAGAAGTTCTTCTTTCTCCATCTCCATCCGCTGCACTGCTTCCTGCTTCTCCGCCATCACAGCTAAACGCATAGACTCCTGATCATGAAAGATGAAGCTCATTACAGCTCATTACATGGCAATATGTTAAAAGGAAACTCTGCATTCTATAGGTTTGTGGCAGATCCTCTTTGATTAACATGTTCAAAATATAAGGGCAAACCTAAATTGACAGGAATAAACTATGCTAGAATATCTATACTTGTTCATATGAAAACCGCAACTACAAAACTTATTTCCCAACCCATTATTTGTGAATTTCCAATGGACTACTACTGAAGTTGTTTTCACTCCATAAATATTCAAGTATTTGAATTAGAAAGGTTGGAATTGTGTATTCCGCCAAACTATGTTTCACTTTCAATAAATGTTTATTGAGGTATTTTCAGGTAGAGATAATACACAAAAGTCTGTAAGTATACAGAACAATGAACGAGTGATACAGGGGTGACCTGTTGCTATCTTGAGAAGGGTCAAGCGGCTGGCAAGTCACTGGACAAAATGCACTTCTACGTCTGGTGAAAAAGTTTAAACCACTAAACTCTATTTCAACCCATTTTACTCAAAGAGAAGGCATTTCAGTAAACCAGATTTACATATTGTGCTGAATCAATTTCTTACATATTTCAACCTACTGAGCTTATTTGAAAAGTATATGGCCCAATAGAGTAAAGCATGTAATCTGGTATTGGAAATGAATACATCAGTCTGCCTGGCAGAAATAGCATTACCAGTACATTACATATTGTCCTTTGCCTTATGAAAAAAAATTAACTGGTTTTGTTTTTGTGCAATCTGGAAACAAATTAAGCTAACTACATGGCTCTTACCACTCCAGTGCCTTATCCCCCTTATTATGTAATTTGCATTCTTTCATCCATGATGCAACATTTTGTCAAGCAAAAAAACAATAAAAACCTTTTCTTTCTTGAGTCGCTCTATAGCATCCTGATGCTGCTGGGCCTGGTTACAGAGAGAAAGCTGTGCTGCCTGCTCTGTCTGTGCCAACTGCAGCTCCAGCTTGACCTTCTGCTGCCTCAGCTCTGCCATAGCTTCCTCAGCTTCCAGTGCCTGGTGCTGTGCTTCCGCTAAGGTAAAGAAGCAAAAAATGACATTATACCATGAAATGGATACATATAGCATATTGCTGTAAAGCAACTTGAGTGTTCTGGTATTTGTGTACATGAAAAATCCTATTTAAAAAAAACGATGTACAAATCAATTATGCTTCTTTAGAACCATAGACCAAATTTATATTATAGTTAACACCGTGCATTTATATTATAGTTCACTAAACCTTAATTATAGCAATGGAGAAAGATAATGTTTTCCAAAATTAACAGGCACATAGACACTTTCACTTTCTGACATCAGTAAGTTTTTAATGATGAGGCCTGCTCATGAGGCTTTTGAATGGTGTTATAGCTAAATCCATGAAAGGAGCTAAATTCGTAAAGAGCTCTTTTTTTGCCAAAGGATTTGTATTTCTTTTCATTCAGTCCTGCTGTGTTTTGCATGTTCTGAGTTCCAGACATGTTAACAGGAAAAAACCCTGGGAATCCATCTCCCCATCCCTAAAGAGCCTACACTGGCTAACCGTTAAGAATCGGATCACATTCAAGACCCTCTGCCTCACCCACAAATGCATACAAGGAAACGCTCCACTATATCTCCGTGAGAGAATAAAACACTACACACCGAATCGCAGTCTTCGATCAGCTAACCAAAACCTCCTTATCATTCCCAAATACCGCTACAAAGCAAAGGGAGAACGAAGATTTGCAGTCCAAGGACCTCGACTATGAAATGCTCTTCCAACCAACATCCGCATGGAAGAAAACCACCAGGCCTTCAGGAAAAAACTAAAGACCTTCATTTTATAAGAAGCTGACAACAGAGAATGCATCCAGCGCCTTGAGGCGATTCAGTTCGCATTTGCAGCGCTTTACAAATCATTCATTCATTCATTCAGACATAGGTACCTGAACATATACAGCCCTAAACATGAGTATCACTCGGTAAAGTGCCCAGCCGCTGCCTATTTCAGCCTGTCATACATTTTTATAGGCTTCCGGCAGTGAGGCTGGACAGTGCACCTGTGCCTCTCGGGCACACAAAAACCCCAGGATTACTGCATATGGGCTGAACACCCAGTGGGCATGTAGCCTTACACATCATTCCAGAAAGCAGAACTAGGTAGGTGACCAGATTTTTCCCTGTTGCAATTGTAGCAATACCCCAGATGGAGCTACTTTTGTTTGTTCAGTCCGTGCCTCTCAACCCCAAAGAACTGTCCCAGCCCCTCTGGCGCACCTAGCAATGTGATTAATGAATTAACACAGTAATAACACACAGACACAGTTCTGCTCTGTCAAGTTTACTTGGACCAGAGAAAGGTTTAAAGTGATATTAGTCAACCAAGTCCTGTATAAGTAGCCAGGACTTGGTGGAAACAATTTCTGTTTAAGCAATAAATGGCAATTAGCAACAACAAAAGTAACACTGTTAAACAGTAATAAGCAAATCTTTAAGCAAGCTAAGGATAATTGTAGATAATAATATCACTAAAGGGGAACCCCCGGGCCAACCTATAATACCTCAGAGGCTATTGGAAATAATACACTATAGGTATCAGTGGCGTGTGTCCCCTTTAAAGGCAGTAAATAACAGTGTCCTAAAAGTTAGGCCTCACACTATCTTCACCACCATGTTGGAGCTCGAAGAACATGGGTCTTTTAATGTAACAGAGTGATAAGGAACACTAAGCTTTAAACAAATATTTCCCTTCAAAAAAGCATTTATCTGTTAGCCATCCCTTTTTGCTCAAGTTGTAATACTGTCTTATAGTCACTGATACGATTTTATGTTTTCCTTTGTCATTTTGCTAATATCAAGATGTAATTGGCCTTTGTACCTTGAACACTCTTTTTCAGTGTACCCATTTCATATTGCTGTTTTATTTCTTACTTCTACCACCAAGTTATTTGAATAAAAAAGTTTGTAACCAAAAAAAGCATTTATCTGAAATGGTTTTTAAACAAAATATTAAAAAAAATCTGGTGATTTTCTTATTTTTATAAATGATCTCAGGGGAATTTTTGGAAAGCTCAGTGTAGCCATTTTACAATCTTTTAATATCCCCCCAGAAATCTCAGATATCATTTACATAAAGATGAATATAACTGGTCGTGCTTTCTTCGTGTAAAGATAAGTAAAGTTTGATATATGAGCACACTGGATCAATGACATATTGAGGTGCTTAAAACTGTCTATTATACCCATGATCTTTGGTGGTTTTACTATCCAGATGTTACTTATTTTTAAAGGGAATGGAACACAACAGACTTTACTGTAGTTCATAGTCTGTAAGTCATAAAATATTAAGATGTGCAGCTGGTTTGATACCTTGCAGGTTTTGTTTTGCTAGCATAAGGGTATGAATTTCTCCTTCAAGTTGTTCTCTGCGATCTTCTAGCTGAGCTGTGCGACGCTGAGTATCATACAAGGTGCTCTCCAGAGATTCCTTTTGTGCACTAGTTGATGACAACAAGAAAGAAGACCCTCAGTAAGCTAGCACTGGATGCACTGCAGAAACTACACTACACAATGTGCTAAGTATTACCGAAGCTGTTCCACTTCATCTTCCTGCTCCTGCCTGTCAGCCTCCAGAGCTGCTACCTGCACACCAAGCTCTGCATTCTGATTGGTCAGGTCTTCCATGCGCTGAGCAGCACGCTGCAAAGCAGCTGACTGTATGTCCAGCTCTCTCCGGGTTTCTTGTAATTGCTCTTGGAATGTCTGAACTGATGCATTGGCCTGAGAACAGAACATAAGTCCAGGTTTACAAAACACTTAATAGATTTTTCACAGCAAGATATAGTAACCTTAGAAGAGGACCTCAAAAAAAATGGGGTGGGCAACTACAGGGCAAATGAGGTTTAATGTTGAAAAATGTAAAGTAGTCCACTTGGGGGCTAAAAATGTGAATGCTAGTTACTTGCTAGGGAATCCGGGATCCAAAAAGTTCTGGGGGTCCTAGTACATGACAGGCTCAGCAATGGCATGCAATGCCAGGCTGGAGCAAGCAAAGCTAGAAGAATATTAGCATGCATAAAAAAGGGAATTTACACAAGAGAAAAAAACAATAATTTTGCCACTTTATAAAACGCTAGTTCGCCTACATCTGGAGTATGCCGTCCAGTTCTGGTCACCAATCCTCAGGAGGGAGGTACAGGAACTGGAGAAAGTCCAGAGAAGGGCAACAAAGTTAAAGTGGGGTTCCACCCAAAAAACAAAAATACCTGTAAAAATTCTAAAAAAAAAAACAAAAAAAATTTGGATATTTTTTTTTTTTTTCACTTACCTCTAAATGCCTGTTGCTAGGTGGTCCCTCGTAGTCTGCCTGTTCCTTTGCCTGGGCTGGTGACATCACTTCCCCCCAGGCACAGGAAGGGCTCGGCTCTGCTCCCTCCCTCCTGTCAATCATCTGGGACCCATTACTGGTCCCAGGTGATTGAGCGTCCAATCACGGCGCGCGGCGCCGCTCGCGCATGCGCAGTGGGTGCCAGGCTGTGAAGCCACAGCCCGGCGCCCACAGTTGAAATACCGGCGCCGACGAGCGGAGGGGGGGGGACGAGCGGGGCTTCGATCCCCCGCATCGCTGGACCCAGGGACAGGTAAGTGTCCAATTAAAAGTCAGCAGCTGCAGTATTTGTAGCTGCTGACTTTTAATTTTTTTTTTTTTTTTAACGGCCCCCCTGGGCGGAACTCCTCTTTAATAAGGGGACTGGGGGACCTAAGGTACGAGGAACGACTAAAAACATTAAACTTATTCTCTCTGGAGAAGCGGTGCTTGAGAGGTGATGTGGTGACGATATATAAATACCTCAATGCCGATTCTGGCATAGGGAAAAAACTATTCAGTCTCAGAGAGTGTAAGAAGGACATGGGGTCACTCAATGAAATTGGAGGAGAAGATGGTTAACCTTAAACTGCGTAGGGGATTTTTCACTGTCAGGGCGGTAACAACGTGGAATTCACTTCCACAATCGGTGGTGTCAGCGGGAAGTATTAATAGTTCTAAAAAACTCTTGGCCAGGTATCTTAGCTAACACAGTACCCAGTATACAGAGATATGGGAAATGATTTTTGACATGAACACACACACACAGGCTGAACTGGATGGACTGATGTCTTTATTCAACCTTACCAATTATGTAACTATGTACAGTTACTATCTGAAATGGTCAATTAACATAAGGGCCTAAAAGACACTAACTGGTTCATCCTTGTCTTTTAAACTAGTAGAATACAATTTCTTCTCACTTTTTAAATTCCTATGATAGTAAAATCTGCTGGTATATATTAAATTGTATATTTTGTGGTTTTTACTGTTAGTTAAAAATGTTGTTTTTCACCTGGAGAGTATGTTTAAAAGTTTTTTCATTTCCTTCTCCATCTTCATTGTTACCTGTGCAAGCTGCTCCTTTACTTTTGCCCTTTCTCTGTGCACACTGTGAAGCTGCTCCTCCACCTTCTGCAGCTTCCCTTCAGTGTCTCGACATCTCTGCTCCAGTCTGGCTCTATCTGTCTGTAGTTGGGATACCTCCAGCTCCAGTGCTTCTCGCTGCTCCTTCAAAGCAGCACAGCTGGCCTCACTAACACGCCGGTCCTCCTGCAGGGAAGCCCGTTCGGCCTCTAGCTATAACCAAAAAAATCAAAAGTAAGACCAAATAGATACAGTTAATAAAAAGGTCTGAATTACATTGTATCAATTTCGTATAAAAAAAAATATAAAATGTGCCACTCTAATTTAAATTGAGCATGTGTTTTTGACAATACAAATTTTTAAATGTTGTTTGTTGCATAGTGGGCATCAACAGAAATTTCAAGCAAGGCTGATAGTGGCTAATCTTGCCCTGACCACTGAACTGATCCTTCTAGTACACACCCTGAGCTTTTTCCCTTCTGTTAGCCCACCATTCCACTTTCAGACACCAGTTAAAAAAGTAATGTGCAATATCACTGCAGGCTTGATTAAAAATTTTATCTGGTGTTTGGAACATACTTCAGGTGGTTATACTGGATAAACTGATAGATAATTGGAAGCACTTTTAAAAGTAAATGCATATTTATATACTGTATATTACTACGTCATGTTATTATATATACAGCACAAGTACCTGTAAGATGACACGGTTCAGAGCCACTTTATCTTGCGCTAAACCTTCGTTCAGAGCACCCATCTTGGCCAAAGAGTCGCTCAGTCCCGCTTGTTCACTTCGCATCTGGTTTAGTGCCAGTTCCAGCTCTGCTCTGCTTGATTCAGCCTGGCATGGAAATCCATGTTAAAAACACAATCCACACCAGAGACACTGTGTACTGTACTAAGATCAATATTTTCCATCTCGCACTGAGAACTGGATTTTCTATGTGGCATGTCCTAGAGATGACCTTTCTCTGATTAAAAGGAAACATGTACATTTTCAATAATATCCACATCCTGATGAAATTTACATTCTATCGTGGTTAAAAATAAATTGATTTGGCCTTGCCACTGAGATTGTAGCATTTAATTGGGCTTTATGTACAATATGTACAATATGTATGGTGGTACTAAAAGATTTACCGAAATGTTTGAAAAAAACTGCATTGATTCTCACTGTAATGGTTGAAATTGTTATTTGCAACATAAACAGAGGGGAAAGCCAGTCTATATAGTCAGATAACAACTCACTGCTACCAGGAGTCTGCAGGAAGAAACGAGCAGAGCATCCAAGTGATAGCCATCTATCATATAGACAAACCTTGCTAAGAGCAGTGGTGACAGCCTCCTTTTCTCCTTGCAGGACATCTCTTTCAAGCATTGCTTGGCTTAGATTCTCTCGGACGGTAACCAGATCTTTCTTCAACATTGATACCTTCTCTTCCAACTTCTCTTGGGTTCTCTGCCTATTATAACATGAAAAAGTCAATGTTCATGCTGTACTTGGGAAGTTACTGAGCCTCCAAAATGGTGCACTCCAGCAAGTACAAAAAACCTGCTCCTGAACATCTTTCTACTTCTCTGTTTATACTCACCTGACTGCCCACAAGAGGAAATTGGTTAAACTCAGGAGATGATAATCATAATAATATTGGCAGAACACTTTGGAGGGCCTGTACTTATACAGTATGTACTATATTAATTCTACAAGCTCATTAAAGAGTGGACATAATGGGAGTTTTCTTTACTCACTCATTCAATATCTTTAAAAAGTACCGTACATAAACCCAATATCCATTTGTCAGTATATTTGGAACCATGTCTCACTAGGGTGGATTTACTAAAACTGAAGAGTCCAAACTCTTGTGCATCTTGGCATAGAAACCAATCGGTTTCCAGGTTTTTTGTCAAAGCTTAATTGAACAAGCTGAAGTTAGAAGCAGACTGGCTACAATGCACAGCTGCACCAGATTTTGCACTCTCCAGTTTTAGTAAATCAACCCCACTGTGTACACTGTTCATAAGCACTTTATTATTGTGACTCTATTGCAAAATGTCTTACATGAAAATGCTGCCAGTACTAGTACTTCCCTATGCAGGCTGACAACCTTAAGCCACTGCCTCACAATTAGCAGCAGTGTTATCAGCCTGCCACATGAGCTCCTGAGGAAATATGCACACAAGGCTGAAAATGCTGCTAAATGCAAGCCTGAAAATACTGTTATTGGCAAGATCTCCAGGTAAGAAAATTTGCAATAGAGTCACAAATATGACTTGCTTGTGGTGCTTTTCGTGGTTGCACCAGATCTCTTGGGTTAGTTCTGTCCCACTCTTACGAGACCCCTGCCTAAATTTGTTTCATGGTCTTGCAGTGGTTTCAGTGGACAGGAGGAACTTTAAGTCACTGCATGACCAAAAAAATCTTTGCATACTGTAGATGTTTGTTTATATTGTTCTTAACATATGCATATGTTTAATACTTTTATAGTTTGTTGATTCCCTCTTGTTTTGCTCTTGATGAAGCGGAAACATGTAATCCTATAAATGTGTTGAGCTTTTTGCAAAGGTCTGTCATTATCCACGGCAAGAGAATTGTATATACTATGAGAGTATTGTATACTCACTCAAACTCTATTACTCTAAGTGGGTGACAGATATGTGTTAAGGGGGGTCATGTTTTCAAGAGTGTTGAAACTTTGAATAATTAATTATTTCACTTATAAATAAAATAAGTGTTTTATGAAAAAATGTATGTGTTATAGTGCCTCAAAAGTCCTTGCTTTTTTGTAAAAATATTTGGTGAATCTATAACTGGCTAGGAAGTGACAATAATATAGTGGACATAAAGTAAAAACTTGACATGAGGTCTAATACTCTCTCATGAAATCAGCAGGTTCTGTGTGAGGCAGCATCACTGATTGGCAGCTTCTTTATGAGCAAGTAGTACTTTTGCTTCACACAGAACCTTTGTTAAAAAAGTGAATGTGTCATGGGGGTAATCAGAAGCCCAAGGTAGCAAGTGGGTAAGCTTTTTTAACAGAAGTATTTGTTATTGTTTTAACGTCAGCAGGTTAACTAAAAGAACCTAAAGTTTATTTTGGGTTTTAGGCTTGCTTTAAGACAATGTCCTCAGTGACTACATATACAGTAAAACCTTGGAATGCGAGCATAATTTGTTCCAGTAACATGCTTGTAATCCAAAGCACTTGTATATCAAAGCAAATTTCCCCATAAGAAATAATGGAAACTCAAATGATTCGTTCCACACCCATTTATTCATAGGTCCTTCAGTTTATAGTTCATATAAAAAGATTATAGCAATGTGATAGGTTGTGTAACCATAAAATGTCCATCTACAAATGGAAGCCTCCACAAGGGGATTAGAAGAAAAATCCAGCAGGAGATACAGAGTATAAAAGAGAAGAGAGGCGCCTCTAAGCGAAGCAATATGTTGCTAAATGTTGTACCTTCATTCAGTGTAACCATATTGCTACACTTAGAGGCGCCTCTCTTCTCTTTTATACTCAGTTGTGACATGACGCTACATGTATAGCAAGGCATCGCTTGAATATCAAGTCAAAATTAATTGAAAAAATGTAACTTGTTTTACAAAATGCTCTCAAACCAAGTTACTCTCAAACCAAGGTTTTACTGTATATGAATAAATCAAGCAACACTGATAGAGCTTACCTAAAATTACATTTTAGCTTCAGATCCAACAGAATTATTATCTATAACAAAAACCTTGGGCAAACTTTCATATATTGTAGTGCTACACACACTCCAACATGGAATTCCCAAATATTCCAGAAGAAGGTGAATTGTAAAACATCCATCATCCTGAAGTACTCATACTGTATATAATGTTAATTTGGCATTTGTAGATACATTCTACTTCTAATATGTTGCATAAATGGCCCCAGCACGTTGCACAAGCTGTTATCTAAATTGTGCATTCATGACATAAAAACGCAGTTTTGTTCTTCTCACCCTCTTTCCAGCTCTTTCTGGTTACGCTCTCTCTCCCTGTTTAGCTCCTCCTTCTGCTCCTCCAGGACATCCCTCTGGCGTAGCAACTCTGCATTCACTGCCTTCAGTCTTTCAATATCCAGGAGTGAGGCCTCAGCCCGCTGCTTTGCTGTCTGCAAGGATTCCTCTACAGTTTCTTTCTCTCTAGGAAAACAACACAATGACACTCTGTTCAGAAATTTCATAGCAAATGACTCAACTGATTAGAACTAAAAAGTTCTTGGAAGCTCCTGGATAAGAACCTACCTCTGTAACTTTAAAGCATTAGGTTGGCCATACACGGAGCAAATTTCTTTCCTACAACCACGGGTTGCAGGAAAGAAATTCGCCTGATTCCCCCATCAACACAGACAGTGTTGATGGAGAAATCCCTCCTGCTGTGATATTGTCTTTTCCCGGCAGGGGGGCCAGTGAATTGCCAGTGAATTCGGCAGGCTGGTTGTACCCAAGTTGATTGATCGATCAACTTGGTACATTCAGCCTGTCAATTAATGGATTGAATCTCGGCTGGTTCAGCAGGATCCATGTATGGCTGGCCATAGGTTCTTGAGTAAGGGCTACTAAAGGATAATAAACATATTGAAGGGGAGGGGTTGTATTTTTCCTGTGTTATGCCCCGTACACACGGTCGGACATTGATCGGACATTCCGACAACAAAATCCTAGGATTTTTTCCGACGGATGTTGGCTCAAACTTGTCTTGCATACAATAGCTTGTCAAGCCAATAGCTTTCATCTCTTTATTTATTCTGAGCATGCGTGGCACTTTGTGCGTCGGATTTGTGTACATACGATCGAAAATTCAGACAACGGATTTTGTTGTCGGAAAATTTTATAGCCTGCTCTCAAACTTTGTGTGTCGGAAAATCCGATGGAAAAAGTCCGATGGAGCCCACACACAGTCTGAATTTCCGACAACACGCTCCGATCGCACATTTTCTGTCGGAAAATCCGACCGTGTGTACGGGGCATAAGAGTGGTTGGTTTTCTTCTGAGTATTTCTCCAAAGATCCAAAATCATATTGGTAAGTATAGTGGCCCTATTAATTATGAATGTGGTAAATTGTCTGTAAGCTCCTTTGTGGTCGAGGATAAAAAAAATATTGGGCAAATACCCATACATAAAGACTGTATCTAGGAAAGTCTCTAGTGTGGCTGATAAATGCTCTTTTCACCTTATACTGGGACATTACTAAATGCAGGCTATATTTGTGGTTCACAATTAATAAAAAGAAATCAGTAAAACACGTTATATACTATACTTTATATAGACAACTAAACACATGTCCTCCCTTATTAAACAGAGTCTCTGCCCCTCTTCCATCCTCTTTTTTGTGTTCCTATTGTCTTTGTGGTTGAATGTACACTTTTTGAAGGGCTGTTTTCCTTGTTGTTCGGGGAGCCCTATTACCACCAACCTATTGCATCATTCTGCTTACTAACTAGAAGCCTACCTAGCTTCATAGAATACTTGTAAAAGCTATAGCACCTTATGACTGTAACATGCTATAATGGTTTATGCACTATTTTGAAATGTATCCTGTTCTTTGTGTGAATACAAACTTTATTGCCAATTACATACAATGAATAAAAAGAGATGTCTCTCAGCAATATGTGCCATCAACCCAAGAATGTATTCTACATAAATTGTTCATTATTCAAACGCCTGCCTAACCACCAAAAGTATTCATGGTGATAAGACTGTTCCATGAACTTTAAATTCACCCATGAGTATCCAGCAGAATAAAAAGCTGTATTTGCTCATAGGTTGCTGACATAGTGAAGATACTCAAATGACAGAGATGAATAGAACAAAAAATTTGTTACTTATAATATACCAATTTTTAGAGGTTTTAAAAAACGGTGGTGAGATAAACTTTACACATAATACATGCTAGAAAAAACTGATACTAAGACACTCAGTCAATGGAGTCGATTCAAACTCCAAGGGTAACCATATAAAGATGTAGTCCTGTGAATTCCTCCTGCTAATTTTTTTTTTGCCTGGATGCCTGAAAAAAAACCCATTTACTTTAGCTTTGAGGGTCCTCTCTTACTGTGCCCATTAACACTGGAATGCTTCATCAGTTTCCTGGAGTGGGCTCTTCCCTTTGTCTACCTGCCCACTACTTTCCTTCTACATGCATATTGAGGGTTGTTTATGTATGAGGCAGAAATCATCAGTGCCTTGCCTCACACAGGCCACACCCTTTAACTGTGGACAAACAGAATTAAAATGGTCTAATCCAGGGGTAGGCAACCTTAAAGAGGTGGAGATCTACCTCAACAACATGGGAGAAGTCAAGGATCACTGGGCACAGTGTCATCTCCTAACACCTGATTTAAACCTCTAATTGCCTTACTACCGTGTCGCAATTGCGTGCATTGTACGGCATTCATGGGTTTAAATCAGGTGGTGAAGAAGCAACATATCGCCTCCTCATCACCTGTCAACATACACACACTCGGTCTCGGATGACATTTCAGAGGAGCAGCAGTGCCTGCTGCACTTGTGAATGGCCCCCTAGTTGCATTCGTCAGCGGCACCCTTAGGGCACTAAAATTGGAGGGTGGTAAAACAGCAGGATATAATACAAGTCTATGGCTAAACGCAGCAAACCCACAGGAAAGCTGCAGGTACACTGCACTGCATCCGCATTGTGGGTAAATCGCAGTGCATCAGTGTGAAAGCAGCCCTATACTATTATGCCCAGTGGTCTGGAGACCACTAGCTGCGATAAGAGATGGAGTGCAGTTGGTATCAGTCCACATGGGACAGGAGCAAAGCACTACAGAGGAGGCACCAGCTTATGTGGCTCTTGCTCCCTACTACAGCGCCAACTTTACAAGTAATCTCTCTACATTGCACTCTGGAATGGCAGGTCAGCAAGCCGAGATCAAGCAGTCACCTGTCCGTGATCTACTGGTAGATCGCAATCTACAGGTTGCTGACCCTCGGTCTAATCAGACCTAGAGGGAGCCCACCCTGGAAGGCAGTTAAATATTTTGTTAGCTACTGTTAGTTTAAGCATGGGCACTACTTTAAAATTTTGGATACAGCAGGTACCCATTGGGTTTTTTTTACCTCACTTCCTCTGTGGCAATGGAACAAATGGCAATAAAAAGGGGGTTAGTATAGCAGGGAAGGTTGGCCAGTTTTTGCTGTATGTGTCTGTGGTAGGGATATTCTTCATGATAACTCGTTCCTAACCAGGAATGGAATTGAGATGAATTTTCACCAACAGGGACATGGATAAACACAAAAAAAGTTCTAACCCTTAGGTATTCTATCCATAACAAAAAGGTTTGTCTGGTGTTCAGAACATTTAAGAAGTCAAAAGACTTTCACTAACATCAGCAGGTTGATAAATAATTATAATAAGGTCCTCCAGTCATTTTATTCGTTTTTTTGCCCTTCCCTGTATGTACTCGCTCCATTTCCAGTACATCCTTCCTGAGGACTGGTGCCCAGAACTGGACAGCATACTCCAGGTGAGGCCGGACCAGAGTCCTGTAGAGTGGGAGAATTATCGTTTTATCTCTGGAGTTGATCCCCTTTTTAATGCATGCCAATATTCTGTTTGCTTTGTTAGTAGTCGCTTTGCATTGCATGCCATTGCTGAGCCTGTCATCTACCAGGACCCCCAGGTGCTTTTTCATCCTTGATTCCCCCAGAGGTCCTCCCCCTACTGAGTAGAATGCATTCATATATTTGCCACCCAAATGCATTATTTTACATTTTTCCACATTAAACCTCATTTGCCATGTGGTTGCCCACCCCATTCATTTTTTCCATGTATTATTTTTAAAATAATACATGGAGTATTATTGCAGTAACATTTTTTAGCAAGATGAAAATGAGAAGCTTGCTGCTATGCACACCCTTTATAGTTTACCTGTTCAGGGATTCCAGGCTGGCCTGACATCTCTGTGATTCTTGTTTCACTTTCTCCAGCAAGTTACTGATCTCATCCTTATCTCTCCTGAGCTCCAATCCTCGCCTCTCAGCTTCCTGCAGACTCTCCAGCAGTTGCTTCTTAGTATCCTCCACTGATTGCCGAACCAGTGTCAATTCAGACAGAAGCTCCTGATCAAGAATAAATACTGTAAGTACAGACAGGCTGATGGATTTTGTACTGATTTATATAATGGAAGAAATCTGCTGGGTAATACTATTTATTTCAATGATATTCACCAGCTTGGGTATGCAGTTCAAAAAATCTTTATCATTATCAATAAATTATAATGCCACTTTATGGATAATGATGAATGTTAAAGTTGTACAATACTTATGAGATATAATGCCATACTATCTCACCTTCTCTCTTTCCTGGTGTCTGTGCAGTGTACTCTGAACCATTTTAGCAGCTGCATCTTGTCTATATGGGGAACGGCCACGACTGGGTGATCTCCTACTAGATGGAGAAGCAGCCCGTCTAAGTTCATCACCTCCGGGACTCACTGAACTCTCTGTATCAGGGCATAAACTATCTGCTTGACATATCTGGAATAACAAGATAGGGATAGCCTCTATAACAATAGTAATAATACAAGATATATAGAGAATTGTACCATCGTCCACAAACTTAGAAATAGAGGGATCGGGAACTTGGTCCCCAACCAAGCCTCCCCAAAGAAATGAGGCAATTGGACTATCTCGATACGGTGAAGCAAAAGTGAATTCAAATATGTAAGCTATAAAAAATAATGGGTTGGGGACTATAAATAGCAGGCATCTGCCTACTGTTTAGTGCTCTGGACTTTGGGCCCGTGAATCGTGTATCTCAACAAAGTTTACGTTTACCTTGGCGGTTTATATTTTAAATGCAGCCACTTTTCAGCCCCCCCCGCTTAAGGGAATTGGAGTGGTATACTTATTTACTTTGCTCATTGCCTTTTTTTCCATAGGTTATACATTGGGCAGGAGTGTGTGCTTCACTGCACTCCCACTTCTTACCTTTTCCCTGTAGTGGTGCAAACTGCCGCTGTACACCGGTACTCTCTTCCCTAGTGGGACTCTACTTCCCAGGACCCCTAAATCTTTTGTATCTGTATACAAGGTACAGTTGTGCTCATAAGTTTACATACCCTGGCAGAATTTATGATTTCTTGGCCATTTTTTAGAGAATATGAATGATAACACAAAAACATTTCTTTCACTCATGGTTAGTATTTGGCTGAAGCCATTTAATATCAATCAACTGTGTTTACTCTTTTTAAAACATAATGGCAAAAGAAACTACTCAAATCACCCTGATCAAAAGTTTACATACCCCAGTTCTTAATACCGTGTATTGCCCCCTTTAACATCAATGACAGCTTGAAGTCTTTTCTGGTATTTGTGGATGAGGCTCTTTATCTTCTCAGATGGTAAAGCCGCCCATTCCTCTTGGCAAAAAGTCTCCAGTTCCTGTAAATTCTTCGGCTGTCTTGCATGAACTGCACGTTTGGGATCTCCCCAGAGTGGCTCATTAATATTGAGGTCAGGACACTGAGATGGCCACTCCAGAACCTTCACTTTATTCTGCTGTAGCCAATGACAGGTTGACTTGGCCTTGTGTTTTGGATCATTGTCATGTTGGAATGTCCAAGTAGGTCCCATGAGCAGCTTCCTGGCTGATGAATGCAAATGTTCCTCCAGTATTTTTTGATAACATACTGCATTCATCTTGTCATCAACTTTGACCAAATTTCCTGTGTCTTTGTAGCTTACACATCCTCAAAACATCAGCCATCCACCTCCATACCTTTCATCATAGGCCTTGTTGACTCCTCTGCAAATGTATCGTTTAAAGCTAAATTTTGGTCTCATCACTCCAAATGACTTTGTGTTAGAAGGTTTGAGGCTTGTCTCTGTGCTATTTGAGGTATTGTAAGCAGGATAGTTTCTGGCATTTGAGTAGTAATGGCTTTCTTCTGGCGACATGACCATGCAGCCCATCTTTCTTCAAGTGTCTCCTTATTGTGCATCTTGAAACAGCCACACCACATGTTTTCAGAGTCCTGTATTTCACCTGAAGTTATTTGTGGGTTTTTCGTTGCATCCCAAACAATTTTTCTGGCAGTTGTGGCTGAAATTTTAGTTGATCTACCTGACCGGGGTTTCGTTTCAACAGAACCCCTCATTTTCCACTTCTTGTTTAGAGTTTGAACTTTGCTGATTGGCAGTCTCAATTCCTTGAATATGTTTTTATATCCCTTTCCTGTTTTATACAGTTCAACTACCTTTTCCCGCAGATCCTTTGACAATTCTTTTGCTTTCCCCATGACTCAGAATCCAGAAACGTCAGTGCAGCACTGGATGAAAGATGCAAGGATCTGTCAGGAGTCTAGAAACTCATTGACCTTTTATACACACACACTAATTACAAGCAAACAGATCACAGGTGAGGATGGTTACCTTTAATAGCCATTCAAACCCCTTTGTGTCAACTTGTGTGCATGTTATCAGGCCAAAATCACCAGGGTATGTAAACTTTTGATCAGGGTAATTAGGGTAGTTTCTGTTGCCATTATGATTTAAAAAGAGTAAACACAGTTGATTGATAATAAATGGCTTCAGCCAAACACTAACCATGAGTGAAAGAAAAGTTTTTGTGTTATCATTCATATTCTCTGAAAAATGGCCAAGAAATCATAAATTCTGCCAGCGTATGTAAACTTATGAGCACAACTGTATATACTATGTCCTTGCTTCATAGGTTCCTATTTCAATTCACTTTCTTTTGGTTTTCTTTCCCTTCCCTCCCCCTCCTTCCTACCCTCTTCTCCCCCCCCCCTTCTGCCTTTTCACCTTCTTCCGCCCCTTTCTCTCGTTTCCCTGCCTCTCTCCCCCTTCCCTCCCTCCCCTTTTCCTTCCCTTTCCCTGCTGTCCTTCTTTTTTTGTCCCCCCTCTCCTCTCCTTCCCTCCCCAACTTCCCCTTCCTTTTTCCCTTCCCCCTTCTTCCCTTCCCCCTTTTTCCCTTCCCCTCCTGTTCTCTTCTTTTCCTTTCCGCCCCTCTCACCACACTTTTTCAATTTCAACAATTTTTGCTTTTTGATTTTTTCAATTTTTCACATTTTCATTTACTCACAATTCCTCACCAATTGTCTCCCATCCAACTCAACTATCACAGTCACATCCTTTCACTTCCAGTCTTCTATCCAATTTAACCATCACAGTCATACCTTTCCACTCCTAGCGCCTTCAAAGTACTTAGTTTACCTACATCACCTGTCTTATTCCACTTATTTAGATTCCAGTCCACTGTTTTGTAAGTCCCCCCTAGTCGCCGCGGGGGACCCCCCTTTTGGTGACGCCTTGTGCCCTGTGCCTGCCAGGACGTGTGGGTAAGCAGCTTCACTCTTTCCCATTATGTATATACATTGTCTATTTGACACTTTTGTATTAAATGCTGTTACCATAGATTTCTTTGGTTAATTAAACTGTCATTGATCATTTGTCAATCAAATTACAGATATCCTCCAGATGAAGCGGCATTAGCCCACAAAACTAGTTGAGATGTTATCCGTGATCAACTATCCCATTGTGATCTTCCCCATTCGGGGATCATTATCTTGGTGATACACATGGATTTTTACCATGCTTTTATCCTGTAACTGATTATTTGTTATGTGTTATTAATTTTGTATTCATAAACCTTTGTATTATTTTTTACATATTTGCTTACATATTTGAATTTACTTTTGGTTAACCGTACCAAGATAGTCCAATTGCCTCATTTCTTTGGAGAGGCTTGGTTGGGGACCAAGCTCCCGATCCCTCTATATCTGGAATAACAAACAGCAGAATGGTCTATAGTGTAGACTCAATGATGTATCACCAGACAGTTTCCTACAGAATGTGTATTGTTTGCCAGAGCTGTATTATTTGCCACAGTGAAGAATAGGTTTTCAGATAAAGCAAAACCAATAAAAAGAACCAGTTAGCACTTATCTTTCCTTGGTCTATGGTAAATTGATAAAAATTCAAACCTGACTGATTGCAGTAGATTACATTAGAAATAATTGTTGCTTTTTTGCACCTTCCTGTTAAGTAAAAAATTTAAATAATTTAATTTTTTAGTTCCACGGAATGTGCAAAGCTTTTGCAGTGACTGTTACCCACTTTCAGAGAAAACATTTTCAACTTTGTTTTAATGGTTTAATTGCAGGTCTCATGGGCAGGAAGGCTGTAAGTTTCTGTCTGAGTCTGAAACCAACGCCTCTCCATTTCTAGACATGGTCATTGTTTTCTGGACTGTGGATGCAGGTGCTTTGGCATTCTCCATGTGTAATTAGTCTGTGTAGGTGCCCCTCCCCCCCCCTTTAGAAGTCTTGTGTTATTATAATTGCCATTTAGGTTTAAAGTCCGTACACAACTAGAAAATCATACAAAAAAATACCGCTTTCGACGTGTTCGTACGATAATCTGATCTTTAGTATACAGCTTTCGAGAGCCGATCATGATAGTTTATCCGAAATTATCCAAAGGTACAAACACAAAAAAAAATTTGTACGATACCAGATCGTATGATTTTCATTTAATCAGTACAGTTTTCTTCTGAAAATACAATATAGATACAATACAATACATTACAGAACTCCTGAATTTTTACTCAGTCTTACGAGAATTTTCGTAACTTTAGTAACCTCTTCATTTTTAATATAAGGGCTAGCATGCAAAAAAGAAAAAAAAAACATGCAATCATTCATCAGATAATCTAATCATGTTTACCAGGCTTCAGTCTCGATTGTAGGCATTGCTAGATCATTATGCCTTTTTTGTTTATATGGTGTTTTTTTGTTTGGTCTTTCCATGTCCTAGTCAAGTTGTTTTTTTTTTTAGTCCTCATTGATTTTATGTACTATGCATATCTCCCTTTTTTTTGCTTAGGGCTGCTTGCCGCTTTGTTACTGGCACTTCTGTTGTACTTTGTATCTCTTAGTCATTTCTTGGACTTTGTGGCTCCTCCTGGCAACCCGTATATTAAGTCTCTAGCAACTCTGTTGTATTTTATGTCTTTCAGCACTCCCTCACACCTGTCTCCATCCACCATAAATCTGTACCTTATTTGTGTTTCATGCCTTGCGGTACCTTGTCTTGCCATGTTTAAACCTCCATTATTCTGATATTAGCCCTAGTGGTCTGGACTCTGTCATAGGACGACCAGCATTTTTTTCTAAATTTAGAGTGTTTACTCCTTCACTAAAAACAGTAAATACACATTTTTCAAGTTGCAATAATTAACTTTTTAAAAAGGTACATCTTATGTGAACAATAATTTATGAATATGCTGCATGCATGTTGGAAACACCTTAATAATAAAAAAGTTTTTTTTCAGAGAGAAGCGAATGCCACAAAAATTATAATGATGTAGAACTGGAACAGCATATTCTTTTTTTTCACATTTTATTTAACAGTTAATTCCCTTTTGAAGTGCTCTAAAGAATCTTCATAGGTTTATTATATTTAATGGCAAGACGTTCAACAATTCACTACTTGACTTAACTTCCCTGGCATTATGAATATTTCAGATTTTTGTGTCTCAAAGCAGTACAATTATTTTGCATAGAAATTTGGCGTTTTATATTGTAGGCCTGTAATTCTTAGCAATAACACACTTAAATCTGTCCACCAAGAGTCTAGTAGATATTCCGGGTATGATGAAGTTTGAAACACAAAATCATAAATTATAATATAATAAATAAATATAAATAATTATAAAAAATAATAATATAATAATAATAATAAAAAACATTTCCCCACAATTCACTATCACTCAATTCTGCAAGTGTTCTAATTTACTATCGCTGTTTTCTAGCTGGTCTAAAACCACTTTTGATGTAAAGGGACACTTTTTGGTTGCTGTGGACAATCTCCAGTTTCCAGGCAGAAAGAACAGTATATATAATATAAAACTGCATGCAGGGCATTGGACAGAGCACTGGGGACAAAAGGGATGTGAAATGATTTCATACAGTAATGTATTCTGTAAGATTACAGTGTACTGTATGTGTTATTATTATTGTTACCCTGAGCCACACTCGGGAATACCGCCAGGGAGGTTAATAAACAAATTACTTACATCCAAACTGAATTTTTATACATGAGCCAAAAGGTACATAAAAGTACAAGGATAAAGCTCAAAAGAGGTGTAAAGCAGAAATTACGTGTCAATAAAGCCCCGCTGAAGTCTCAGACCTTTGTAGCCTTATATAGATATATATAGATACCCACGCATGTTATGAATTGTGACTCATTTTTTTTGGAAATGCTTTACAAAATCTTTCTCTCTCAATGAAATTACCATTTCCAGAACTTCTCTCCAATACTCTGTGCTAGCAGAGCTGAGTAACAGCCACACCCTTTAGCACATCTTCACACAGGGTGTTATTTATCAGCCGGTTCAATAGAAACCAGCCATCATTTGGCCCATGTGTATGGCAGCGGGTCCGACAGAAGCTGGCCTGAATGTCTGGCTTCTGTCAAAGGGGCATGACTGAAAGTGGTTTGCGGATCGGTATATGATCAGCGCTCTCAGCCAATAACTGAGAGCGCTGACTGACGTGTTCTGGCAGGGGGGCCATCCCCCTGTCAGAACACAATAGCTTTAATAAGGGGGGTCGCCGTACTAACAGTGCATAGTTAGTACAGTGGCTCATCCTGAGCTCTTCAGTTTTTTTTCGTTCATCCCACTGGGTTGAACAGAAAAAAAAAAACTGCTAGCGTGTACTAGGCTTAAGTTTAATGTTTATTTTTTATTTTGTTTTTGTCAAGACGATGTTTAAGAGGATGCATTGCTCTGCTGTGTGATAGAAGCAGATGAGTAAAATCAAGGTTTATTAAAGACATACAAAAGGATCAACCAATGTACTTCAGTCTTTATGTTGGTTCATTCAACAATAATAAATCTAAATACATTGGGACACATCCACAAATACAAATATGTTCACACCCAGGAGCAACATAGATAATAAGCTGTCCATTTGTAAGAAGCATATTGATAATAAGTAATGGCCCATTGGAATGAAGCTACACACCTGAGTTATGGTATTTAGTGCATGTTGCAGTGACTCGCATTCTTCTCTGACACCTTCCAGCTCTTGCCAGGTGTTACAACCACTGCTCTCCTGTAAACATAAAGCATATATATTTATCTATATCTTGTAATTGAATGGGGATTAGGTATCTCTGGTCAGCTTTAATTATTCAGTACTGTTAAAAAAAAAAAAAAAGCTGTCATAAAAGAAATATGACAACTTTGCTTCTTTTCGGCGTTCCACCTCTTTTCAGCACAAAATTGCTTCATGGCTGCTACAAAACAATTAGACTTGATATTCATCTGTAAATATGAAATAAACAAGACGTATTCTTGCAAGTACATTTTCTACTTTTCTGCCTTAAGAAAATCTAAAGTACTTTAGAAAATTTAAAACTGAAATCATCCTTTAACAACAGCAGCATGAGTGGGGATTTACTAAAACTGGTGAACTCAGAATCTGGTGTAGCTGTGCATGGTAGCCAATCAGCTTCCAACTTCAGCTTGTTCAATTAAGCTTTGACAATAAAATCTGGATGCTGATTGGTTTCTATTCAGTTTTAGTAAATCAACCTTTGTGTAATAGCTGTGCTCTGGTGCTGACCACCACCGTCAGTATTATATTTCTGGCAGGATAAACAGGTATCATTTTGCACTTATCGAACATAACAAAATACTTTATTGGTCTATTTATATGACCAAAAGAGAGCAAATAAGAGAAATTAATTGTAAGGATTTACATGAACTTAAACACGTTAGATTCCTGATAGGCAGCTGGGGAGCTGCAAAAAAGCTTTGGTAAGAAGCAGAGTTTAGTTTCACTGTAATCTACTTAAAAAAGAGCCCTTGTGTCTTGAAAGCTTGCTATGATTTCCCCTATAATTTAACATCAAAGGTAAGAGTTACATTCGATTCTTAAACCTACAACTTTTTCAACAAAGGACAAAAATGCAGAATGCAAATAAATTGATTAATACATCACATTATATAGAGTTAAAAATGACTAAACCACTAAGCTGGCTATGCGGACAGGCCTAAGAAAGTGTTATAAGTAATGGAGATATTGAAGCCAAGTAATGGCTGCTTGGATAGGTTTTAGAAAGAAAGCCAACAGGAAATCAAACAAAATTATAGAATATAGGTTTGAAGGTGAAAACGCCAGGAACAATTTTGAGCTTATGTTCAAACATGTATAAATATTTAAGATTATGTTTAAAATGTATAATTTCTTGTCTGTATAATAACAATCATGGCTGTTACTTCATTTATTTTAGTGTCTGAGCTGAAACTAAAAGGTGTTATGTATGTTGTCTGTACACAGGCCAGAGTCCAATAACACAAAATCCAAGTTTGCAGGGAAATTCCAGTTCAAAATTCAGACCAATAGTCAAGACAGATGGCAAATGTCATATACAAAAATCACATGAAAGACTCACAAAAAAAGCAGTTACTGTATTTATCAGCGTATAACACGCACTTTTCCCCCCTAAAAATCAGGGGGAAATCATGGGTGTGTGTGATGCCGCATACACATGAATGGACTTCTCGTCGGATTGAACGCCGAAGGACTTTGACGGAGTTCCGACAAAACGGACTTGCCTACACATGATCCCACCAAAGTCCGATCATATCAAATGTGATGACGTAGGACCGGACTAGAAAACAAAGTTCAATAGCCAGTAGCCAATAGCTGCCCTTGCGTCGTTTTCGGTCTGTTGGACTAGCATACAGACAAACCTTTTTTTCGATAGGAATCGAGTCCGTTGGAAAGATTTCAAACATGTTCTATTTCTAAGGTCCGTCAGATTTTTCGACAGAAAAGGTCAGATGAAGCCCACACATGATCGGAAAGTCCAACGGATTCGTTCCGTCTGACCTTTTCTGCCGGAAAGTCCAGTCGTGTGTACGCGGCATTATACGCCAATCCCTGCTGCCTCGGAGTGGAAGGAGGGGACGAGTGCCACTGGATTACACAGCCGCGATCTCCTGTATATCTGGCGCTCAGTCACACACAGTCCCACCCCCCTGGCCCAGCATTGGACCACTGTTCTGTCCATCATATGAGCCTGGCGGGACTATGACTGACTGAGCGCCGGATACACAGGATCTGTGTAATCCAGCACTGGCGCTGCTGCAATCGTCGGCAAAGGCGAGTCTGCAGATGGATACTAAACAGGCTGCAGTGATGGGCATGTTAGAGGCTGCAGATGGGCACTAAACAGAATGCAATAATGGGCACATTAGAAGCTGCAGATGTGTACTAAACAGGCTGCAATGATGGGCATGCTGGAGGCTGCAGATGGGCACTAAACAGGCTGCAATAATGGGCATATTAGAGGATGCAGATGGGCATAGATCAGGCTGCATTGATGGGCACTGGTGAGGCTGCAGATGGGCACTGATAAGGCTTCATTGATGGGCACTGACCCTTATTTTAAAATTTAAGGTTTTTTCCTGAAACTTCCTTTTTAAAGTTATGGTGCCTGCTATACGCCAGTGCATGTTATACGCTGATAAATATATGTTATGTAAGACATCATTGGTAGTGGGTCCATGTAGTCATCCATTATTCATCAGTGATAATGTGTGTGTGTGGGGGGGGGGGGGGGGGTTCACTGAATCTCACTGATTCGCTCACTGACATTTTAGCCTTTCAAAATGCATGCATTTTTACCCTTTTTATAAAGAATTTTCATGTGTGAATTTTTACATGTGTTTTCCAGGCAGAGATGGTACTTCATGTACTAAAATGCACGTATGATGCATAAATTGTGTGTTTGTCATACATTTGCATTTACCACTTTGGCAGATGTGTTCAAACCAGAGAAAGTTCAGCAACATGCTGCTTGCGCACTGAACGAAAATGCAGGGATGTGACAAGTTCCAATGACTATAATGGCACAGATCTCATAATGCATTTTGTGTGCATTTAACTACACCAACCACAAAGAACCAAGAAAAAAAAGAGTAATAAATAATAGATTTGTCATGCAAGAATAAAATTTTTATTCCACTGAGTGAGCCAAATCCTCCTTCATGTGTTCTTTACACACTCCAGACATGGCAGCTCACAGTGGGAGGGTTTCAGCAGCAGAGGCAGTGCTATCAATTCAAAAAACAATGGAAAGGGCTGAGTGAGGCCAGCAGTTATTGAAAAGCTACAGGTTGTGAATTTTCAGTGACAATTCTAAAATCCACACCCCATGCAATGTTTCTCTTCCCACTGTAGTCCAAGCAGACAGAGTCTACATAAGGGTGATAATGCTGCTCTAAATGTAGGAGCAGTGCAGCAGCTTAGTAATCCCATGTGGCCCGCGGCGCCCTCTGATGTGGCCCTCCACCTCCTGCTCTGGGATGGCAGGTGGACAAGCCCAGATCGCGGGTTTCCCGGCCTGCCATTTCTGAGCATCAGTGTGATGAACGGAGACGGCGCTAGAGGAAGCAGAGCCGATACTTCCTGTATCACGCCAGCTCCTGTCACAGTACAGAGTATACAGACAAAGTACATTTGGTATCACTCTGCCTGTGACAGGAGCCAGCGTGAAACAGAAAGCATCGGCTCTGCTCTCTACTGCAGCCGCATACTTCCTCCAGTGCCAGTTCCTGTCACACTGATGCTCGGGGATGGCGGATTGGGTACCAGCCGCCAGTGGTAACAGCCAGCGGTACCCGCCAGAAGTAACAGCCAGCGGTACCCACCAGCAGTACCAGCCAGTGGTACCTGCCAGCAGTACCAGCCAGCGGTACCCGCCAGCAGTATCCACCAGCAGTACCCCCCAGCAGTACCAGCCAGCAGGACCCACCAGCAGGACCCGTCAGCAGAACCCGCCAGTAGGACCCACCAGCAGTTGGGGTGCAGGTAAACCTCAGTACATCAGTGTGAAAACAGCCTTAGGCCCCTTTTACACGGTTGGTCCGTTTGGGTAATACTGTCCATTTTTCAAACAGACTCTACATTCACCTCTATAGAGCAGCAGATGTAAACAGACTTGTGTCCGTTTACACATGCCGATCTCGAATCTGATCCGCTTCAAAAAACAGAAGGGTATCTGTCCCTTTCTGTCTGGGCGAATAGGACTGGAGGGCCCATAGAGTAGAGCGGTCTGTGTCTGCTCTGCATATGCAGAGTGGACACAGACCTGTCAGCCGCCAGCTACGCTCATTGTGGCCCAGGTCCAATTACCAAGTTGCTACAGTGCCCCTCGCTCTTCAAAAGGTTGGGCACCCTTGCATTAGGGAGCTGTTTGGAGTGGACTTCACTGGCAGGGTCAAAAGGTATTTGTGAGACTTTTGGAAAACTAAGGGGAAATTAAGGTGCAGATGCACATACAATGAAATGCCACAGCACACATTTGAGGGAGGGCATTGCTCTACTTTAACAAAAACAAAAAACCGTCAACAAAAGGGTTAAGCAAATTAGTCCGAAAATAAATACAAATAAATTGCTTGGACATTTACCCGAAAACACCTGAAAGGGGCATATTTATAAAGCAGTGAATTTGACATTAGCCAAACAATTACTGTAGGTGTATGATCCTGCTCAATACATTTTAATATACAGTAAATATTTCAATCATTGTAATTGAAAACAGCTGCACCAGAAGCAGCCACTTTAGTGAATATTTGGTGAATGGCACATTCACTGCTTTATAAACATGCAACTTTACCCATCAATTTACCAGTGTTCCAAAATAGTTACATTCAAGGCATGCCATGAATCATAAGGCCCCTTTCACACTGGGGCGGGAGGTGCATCGGCGGTAAAGCGCCGCTATTATTAGCGGCGCTTTACTGTCATTTTAGTGGCGGTATTCGGCCGCTAGCAGGTCGGTTTTACCCCCCGCTAGCGGCCGAGAAAGGGTTAAAAACCACCGCAAAGCGCCTGTGCAGAGGCGCTTTGCCGGCGGTATAGCCGCGCTGCCCCATTGATTTCAATGGGCAGGAGCCAGGAAGGAGCGGTGAAGGAGCGGTGTATACACCGCTCCGAAGATGCTGCTAGCAGCGGTACTTTTTTTCCCGTCCTGCTAGCGCACCGCTCCAGTGTGAAAGCCTTCAAGCTTTCACACTGGAGACACAGCAGCGGCTGTTTCGGGTCAGTTTGCAGATGCTATTTTTAGCGCAATAGCGCCTGCAAACCGCCCAGTGTGAAAGGGGTCTAACTGTCACAGTTGCCTGTGCTCTCAATTGAACTGTCAAGCCATCAAATGGTTGATGTCATAACTGATCACATGTGCAGCACCATAACAACTGCGGATCAAACAGAGGATAAGATGGCAACTTTCTTTGCTGTAGGGGATTGGAGGGTTTATCTCCACTTTAAGTGTTTATTTTATTTATTTTTTAAGCAGTCATTTTTTAAAATGAATTATTTATTTATAAAGAATCACAGTAAGATACAAAAGTCAGCAGCAGGAAGAAACCATACATTTTTCCATAAGACACAAGTGGAAGTTCCCCCCACCCTCTTTCCCCAGCAGTCTTATGGAACAAACACATCACAGGTCCCAGAAAGCTGCAGGACCATTCAGATAGCAACGTGGCAGCTCATGCTCGCTGCAAGCAATCACAGCCATCTACCCACAGTTACTATGCCAACACTGGGGACCGAATCCTGGTGAAGAAACTGGCCGGGTGATGACAGTGCTGGATCCCTGGACAGGTAAGTGTCTAATTATTAAAAGTCAGCAGCTACAGTTTTTGTAGCTGCTGACTTTTAATTTTTTGAAAGGTGACTGAAGAAACAGTTTAATGAACTCTAATAAACAGATTCTATGGTAAATACAAAAATTCTATTGTTGCATTATGTGTTTATGTGAAATCTCCATTAATAGCTGTAAAATATTTTAATTAGGAATATATATCATTTAGCTTGTATCTATGCAGGCCGGAAGATAGTATCTTCACAAATATCTGTGAGAAGACCAGACAAGACAGGGCCCAGGCCTTTGTGCACAAACAATGGGATTCAAACCTCATTGTTTTACACAAACTCACTTCAAATGATCCTATGCTGGGATATGCAATAAAGGGAGGCCAATATTTACCGTATTTATCGGCGTATAACACGCACCGGCGTATAACACGCACCTCAATTTAGGAGGGAATTTTAAGGAAAAAAAACTTTTAGGAGGGAAGTTGAAGGGAAAAAAACTTACATTTAAATGCCCATCATTGCAGCCTTCTCAGTGCAGCCTTGTCAGTGCAGCCATGTCAGTGCAGCCTTGCTAGTGCAGCCTTGCCAGTGCAGCCATGTCAGTGCAGCCTTGCCAGTGCAGCCATGTCAGTGCAGCCTTGCTAGTGCAGCCATGTCAGTGCAGCCATGTCAGTGCAGCCTTGTCAGTGCAGCCTTGCTAGTGCAGCCATGTCAGTGCAACCATGTCAGTGCAGCCATGTCAGTGCAGCCTTCCCCAGTGTCCAGTCCAGCCTTGCCCCAGTCCAGCCTTGCCCCAGTGCAGTCTTGCTGAAGCCTCTGAGCTTCAAAATCGCCGACCGCAATTTGAAAATGGCGCCGCCGGCGCCGAAATACACAGAGCCGGTCCTCGGCTCTTCTCGGCGGCTCTCGTTTACTTTCGGTTCCACTCGGACGGTGAGCGGAGCTATCCGAAACTAGCCGAGTATACTCGGCTAGGTTCGGGCGGCGCTCGAGTGAAACCGAAAGCCGCCGAGAAGAGCCGAGGACTGGCACTGTGTATTTCGGCGCCGGCGGCGCCATTTTCAAATCGCGGTCAGCGATTTTTTCGTTCTGACAGGTCAGGATCGCAGGGGATTGGCATATAACACGCACCCGCGATTTTCCCCTGATTTTAAGGGGAAAAAAGTGCGTGTTATACGCCGATAAATACGGTAATTTCCCGGGAAAATTCAAGTCAATCTCTGGAACACAAGGATTTGCATTAAAGGGGGCTGACTTAGGCAAAGTGGGAAGCTAACCAATCAGAAGTCACTCCATGCCAACCAATGAGGCATTGGCCTGTATTGATATACACAGACTAGATGAGAGGAATCTCTCTCTTTATGGTAGAGCAGCCATCAGAATGGGACCTTGGTGAGAAACGAGTAATTATGGGAGAGGTCTGCCCTTTTACTTGTAACTAAATATGTTTGTAGATTAATGTCTTAAGGAATATACTCTGTATTCCTTCATGTAATTCTCTTATTTTAACCTAATATTTTCTTCCTTGGTGTAGACTATAGATAGATTTTTGTGTATTAGATAGACTTTCAACTACTTACCAATAAATATTGTTATTGTGTTAAAGCTTTCACTCTTGATCAAAGAACTCTCATTTAACCCACATCATATGTTTAAGATATTAAATCTTAAATATAATAAACAGGTAACACTATTTTCTTTTTCCTTCCTTTAGGGACACGTGATTTAGAGACAACTGGGATGTCCAAAAGCAGTCCAGCTAAGGGGTGGCATTCTGGTAAATCGTTTGCCTTATGCTGAAAAACCAAAGAAGCACTCACAGATATAGTGGAGCAAGCTTCAACAGAAGAGTGGAACTTAATCCTTAAGAACAAAATTTTGAACATTGATCGGTCTGAGCCACCATAAAGCTACAGGCTATTCTTCTGTTCTTAAAGTGGTACTTATTTTCTAGTAGGAGCCAATATGGTTTCTTTAAGCCTGGGAGTTATGGCAGTGGCTCGTTGCTTCTCCAGAACAAATTAATCCCGTAGGGATTTGAGGGACTCTTCATCAGATACTGTCTCTTCAGAAGGCTCAAAAGCTGCTGTAGCTGCAGGTATGACAATGATTCTGGGCAAGAAGGCATTGAAGTACTTCTACAGAATCAGCATTCAGAGTTAGCAATCAAATTTGCAACTTGACCCATAAAATGTCCTACTCCCTCATGTAGTGCAGTCAATTAGGAAATGTGAGCATAAGCCATAAGCTGAGATATATTATGCAAGGCATCTGTCATATAGAGGCAAAGGGATTCAAAGGGTCTATGGTTGGGGAGATTTTGTCTCTGGAGGTGGTCACAAAAGTTCCATAACTGGAAGTTTTAAAACCAAGCACCTGGACAAGAGGAAGTGATCATATGTGTTAGAGGCTTCAGATAACCAGGACCCATGGCCCTCATGACAGATGAGGGATTTGAAATATGATATGACATGAAACAGAAATATGTGATGTAGTGTATCCCTGGAGGGATCTCATGATTTCCCATGTCATGGGTGCATGAGGGATAATATGTGCACTGTACTGTAATAGGGTATCCCAGACTTTACATAGTGAGTTCATAATGGGTTCTGGAGTTAGGGCTGATGTTGGAGAAATAGTCATAGCAAAGGACATAAAGGAGATGTAGTTTACTCCTTTTTTAAGAATATCCACAGTTTGCATGGTTCATGGTGGAAACGGTCAGAATAGCTAACTTGTAATATAATTCTAAATGTGGCAGACTGGAACCTCCTTGTTGTTTGCATTCATTAGATTATCATATTTCACATGTGCAGGAGATTGTGTCCAAATGTATCTGAATGTGAGTTAGGGACCTTAGATTGTAAGCTCCTTGAGGGTAGGGACTGATGTGAATGTACAATATATATGTAAAGCGCTGCGTAAATTGACGGCGCTATACAAGTACCTGAAATAAATAAATAAAAATAAACCAATGTCCTGACAAAGTGGCACACTGCCTGGAATAGTACAAAAAGTGGAGAAGTAGGTCTTATAGAGGGACATCCTACTTAGCCAGTTGTTTGCTTGACAAGGCTGTCAGTTTTTGCTGGGTTTGTTATAGCAACTAGAAGATAATAAATCAAAAAATCTCTTCTAAATACTTTAGAAATTGTGGTCCAGAAGATTCTATGGTACACATTTGGTGGTGTGCCCCAAAATATGGAAATTTTGGATCAAAATATTCAGATTTATACATGGAATTACCAAAATATATATTAATAAATACCCAGTGATTGTTCTCTTTCAAAAAAAATTATATGAGCTTACCTAAACACATCAAACGCTTAATTTCCTATATTATCCTAGCCACTAAAGTAACCATTACACGTTGTTGGAATCAACCTGGAATAACGTTTGATTTTGTCATACAAAAATTTAATTGGGTCATGATTAATGATAAATTGGCTTGCATGTTACACAATAGCCCGGCTTTTTTTTGACAAAACGTGACAACCTTGGATACAATATTCATCTATGAATATTGGGAACTGATAAAGAAAAAAACTGTCCTTATCTTACCCACATCTTTCTTTCTTATCTTTCTTTTATTTTATTTGTTACTCTTTTACTTGTTCGATACCTTCGGTATGGTATATCTTATGTTCTTAGCAATATCTTATATATAGTATGTTCAGAAAAGACAATAAGTCATTTTTAAATAAAATTGCAATTTTTAGATAATTTATATCCCAGTTGGCATCTAACCCATCGGAGACCTTCTCCCTGGATAGAATTAATTTCTCCTACAAAAATGGGTTCTTACCCATAACCGACCTCTACTGACCCTAGATAGAGTGGAATTCAGATCACAAAACATGAATCTGATGATATTTAAGTCTTACTAATATACTATTGTAGTTTTGATACATGTTGTGGATCCATATACAATGTTTTTGTTTTTTTTATGTTTACTATGTATTACTTGGAGCATGAGCGCCTAAGCATCTGTGTGTGCTATATTCTTTGTTCTTACTTTTACAATTTTAATTAAAAAATATCAAGAACAAAGAAGGGACACATCATCTTTATCCATTCTTTTTTTATTAAACTGCAGACTGTCAGAAGGGAATCGTGTGTTTAATGTTTTTTTTGCAAAAAGAAAAGAAAGAAAAAAAATTATATAATATATATCAGTTTATAAATTTGTTACCACTAAGGGAAAAATAACATAAAACGTACCCTTTATGATTACCCTATGTACCACCTGGTGTTATACCATAGGTTGCAACTTTATTATTATATTTATTTAAAATGTATCTCTTTAGTCACTTTCTATTTAGGTTTCATACACGTTTTGGTAAAGCCATCATGTGGCTCACCTGAATTAGCCTGACTAATGGGTCACCCAGGCAGCCTTCACCTGGAATGAGATGTGGGCTCTGAGTGACCTAATCTCACACAGCAGAGCCCTATTCACTCACTACTTCAGATTTATAGCTGTTTTATGAAGTGTCTGCAAGTGACCACGTTAACAGAAAATCCCTGGAGAGTAATGATGGAAAGTGTCAGTCAAAGAAAATAATCAGAGTGTGTAAAAACCGTGTTCTCTAAATACTGTTTTCAAGAGCCCTTCGGGGAATTTTACGTGGAGTACAGCTCACAGTTCATGCTTCATGAGGTGACTGTGCAGCAACTCTATTTCATTACATAGATAAAATAATCTTTCTACAAGGGGTTTACAAAACACCTGCAGGAGTTCCATGGGGGTGAAGTTTAATGTCATAGTGTAAAGTAAAAACACCAGATATTACCAGACATTGTACAATATATTTTCACATGTATGCTTAAATTAAATTCCAACAAAAACTACAAAGATTAACTTTAATGTACCTATAGTCTTCTCACGCTGCTCCAACTTTAAAGGGTTAGTGTATCTTTACCAAAAAACTGTCAATGCAGGTAAATGGTGCATATAGATAAAAACAAGTGATTGTAAGTGCTTTATTATTTTATTAACACCTTCCCGCCCAGCCTGTAGTCAAATGACGGCCGGGTGGAAGCGCGGTTATCCTGGGTGGAAGTCATATGACATCCTCCCCAGAACGCGCCTTGCACACGCACCACGTGCCACACTGCAGTGCAATCTGTCACCTGCTGTGTCCACCGGACACAGCAGATGAAAGATTTGTGTACCGGCCCTCTGCCGATACTATGTGATCGCTGTGACTATTCACAGCAGATCACATGACAATTGTACACAATGGATGACTTTCATTCATGCCATTCATTGTGTACTATCGTGTTGATCTCTATGATTGACAAACAAAGATTTGGGGGGGACACCCTAAAAAATGCATTAAAGATGGTGCAGCCATAAGACCATACAGACAGAACAAAAGATTACAGCGCGCACATACAGAAATTACATTTCTGTAACTTTCTTAACTCCTGCAAGGCTATTTAAAACACCTGAACATATTCAGAAAATATGGGGATTTAGTTACACCATATGGCCATATAGTGCTAAGCCCACTACTACGACAAAGTACCCCAATATCAGTGGGTCCTACGCTATCCATAGAATGGAAGATCCTGCTTCTCTGAACCATGGGAGAAATACACTCTATATGGGAGAGCTAAAGAACTCCTCCTATAACGCAGGTGGATACTAATAAGAGGTAATGATGGAGGGGTGGGGTGCCCCAGCCAAGAAGCAGGATTCTCCATTCTATGGATAGCGTAGGACCCACTGATGTTGGGATATTTTGACGTAGTAGTGGGCTTAGCACTATATGGCCATATGGTGTAACTAAATCCCCATATTTTCTGAATATGTTCAGGTGTTTTAAATAGCAGGAGTAAAATGTCATTTTTGCATGTGTGCGCTGTAATCTTTTATTCGATCTCTGTGATTGGTAACAATGATCATATGGTAAAGACAGAGCCAATCACAGCCCATCTGTACCATGTGATTAGCTGTGGCCAATCACAATAGTAAACACTGAAATAATAGTTTTCATTCAGAAAAAAAAATGGTTGCTTATAACAGTGAAATTCACTGTTATAAGCAATCATAATGTGTAAAAAGAAAAAACCTGATCACCTCCCCAGAGTAGTACAGTGTTACTATGGTAACACTGTATTGCTCTGGTCACAGTATATAAAAAACAAAAATGTAAAAAAGAAAAAAAAAAATAATAAAATAAACAAAATTGAAAAAAAATCACCAGTCAGTGCCCCTGATCACCGCCACACCAGTTATATGATGATGCTGTACTGCACTGGTGACAGCATGTAAAAAAAAAAAAAAATTGTAAAGGAAACTATTATATTATATCTCTTCATTTTCCAAAAAACTACAACTTCAAAAAACTCGCCATGGCTCCTACTAAATATCTTGGACTGTCGACTTTCCGAAAAGGGGTCATTTGGGGGTTATTTGTACTGTCCTGGCATTTTTGGGCCTCAAGAAATGAGATAGGCTGTCAGTACATCAGGACTGATCGATTTTCAGATATACTGTATATACCATATTTTGTAGACTCTATAACTTTCCTAAAGACTAAATAATATACACTGATTTGGATTATTTTCACCAAAGAAATGTAGCAGAATACACTTTGGTCTAAATTTATGAAGAAAGATTTTTGATTTGCAACATTTTATAACAGAAACAAAGAAAACCCCATTTTCTTTCAAAATGTTCAGTCTTTTTTCATTTATTTAGCAAAAAATAAAACACCTAGTGGTGATTAAATTCCACCAAAAGAAAGCTCTATTTGTGTGAAAAAAAATTATAAAACTTTCATATGGGTACAGTGTTGCATGACCATGTAATTGTCAAAGTGCAAAGACGCTGAAAGCTAAAAATTGGCCTGGACAGAGAGGAGGTGAAAGTGCCCAATATTAAAGTGGTTAAAATAAAAAAAACATGCTATATGTACCTGCTCTGTGCAATGGTTTATCACAGAGCAGCCCAGATCCTCCTCTTCTCTAAAGCCCCATACACACGATAGGACTTTGTACAAACTTTCCCTTGGATTTTTGTACAAAGGGCGTTGGCCAGAAGTTTGTCTTGCATACAGACGACAGGACTTTTCCAGCCAACTTTCACCAAATCACGTGGTTTTTCAGCTCTTTACCACCACCCCTTGGTCACCTTCTGTATTGTTGTCTGATACTGTGTCAATCTCGCCACTTTTATTGGCGAGATTGACACCTTGCGAGCCGGGTTCACACTGGTGCAGGGATCTGACTTGGATCCCCGCCAATGCCAGGCACTGTGTTTGGTATGAATCTTGAGGGGGAACTCCACGCCAAATTTTAAATAAAAAACCGGCATGGGTTCCCCTCCAGGGGCATACCAGGCCCTTAGATCTGGTATGGATTTTAAGGGGAACCCCCTACGCCGAAAAAACAGCGTGGGGGTCCCCCCCAATCCATACCAGACCCTTATCTGAGCACGCAGCCCGGCCGGTCAGGAAAGGGGGTGGGGATGAGCGAGCGCCCCCCCTCCTGAGCCTTACCAGGCCGCATGCCCTCAACATGGGGGGTGGGTGCTTTGGGGGAGGGGGAGCCCTGCAGCCCCCCCACCCCAAAGCACCTTGTCCCCATGTTGATGAGGACAAGGGCCTCTTGTCGACAACCCTGGCCGTTGGTTGTCGGGGTCTGCGGGCAGGGGGCTTATCGGAATCCAGGAGCCCCCTTTAATAAAGGGGCCCCCAGATCCTGGACGACCACCCTATGTGAATGAGTATGGGGTACATGGTACCCCTACCCATTCACCTAGGGAAAAAAGTGTCGATAAAAAAACACACTACACAGGTTTTAAAAGTAATTTATTAGGCAGGTCCAGGGGTCTTCTTCGGACTCCGGGGGTCTTCTTCCGTCTTCGGGGGTCTTCTTTCGACTTCGGGGGTCTCTCAGGCCTCTTCTCCTTCTCTCCGGTGTCGTCTCCGCGCTCTCTGGTTCTTCTTCCTTCTGCCAGGCTCCTCCACTATCTTCTGCTCTTTTGCCGCTCTTTTGGTAGCGGAGGAGCTCGGACATCTGGATCTTCTTCCCTCTTCTCTTCCAGAGATGTTGACACAACGCTCTCTCCGGCTGTAATGCTGTCTGTGCGCTCTGCTATGATTTATATAGGCGGTGACCCCGCCCCCCTATGACATCACAGTCCCGGGGCATGCTGGGACTGTGAGGTCATAAGGGGGCATGGTCATAGGATGATATGATGCGCATCTAGAGTATGCTGTCCAGTTCTGGGCACCAGTCCTCAGGAAGGATGTACTGGAAGTGAAGCGAGTACAAAGAAGGGCAACAAATCTAATAAAGGGTCTGGAGGATATTAGTTATGAGTACAGGTTACGAGCACTGAACTTATTCTCTCTGGAGAAGAGATGCTTGAAAGGGGATATGATTTTAATTTACAAATACTGTACTGGTGACCCCACAATAGGGATAAAACTTTTTCGTGGAAGGGAGTGTAATAAGACACGTGGCCACTCATTAAAATGAGAAGAAAAGAGGTTTAACCTTAAACTACGTAGAGGGTTCTTTACCGTAAGAGCGGCAAGGATGTGGAATTCCCTTCCACGGTTGGTGGTCTCAGCAGGGGGCATCGATAGTTTCAAAAAACTATTACATAAGCACCTGAATGACCACAACATACAGGGATATACAATGTTTGACTTGATGGACTTGTGTCTTTTTTCAACCTCACCTACTATGTAACTATGTAATGCGCATCATTCCCCCCCCCCCCGGCACTCCTACCCTCTGCTGAATGCCCCCATAGCAAGCTGCTTGCTCTGGGGGCACTTTTGCTTGCTCGCTCCTGGCCCCCGCTTTGTGGTGAGGTAACCCTTTAAAGCTAATCTCCGGTGACATATAAAAGACTCTAATTATTGCAGTTCACCAATTAAATGTAATTTTATTTAATGCAAGCATTTAGTATCTTTATTCAATTTGGTATCAGCCTTACAGTCCCTGTGTAGAAGAACTCAGACTAGGAAAGAGAGATGCAGCACAGGGAGCCAGTCAGTTCTGCTGCAGTGCTCATGTGCTAACAAGGGCCATGTTGATAGGAGGAGAGAGCAGAGTGACAGCTACATGAGCTTATCGGTGTGCTGCTTCTCCTTTTACTGACCACTCACAGGCTGGGGAAGTGACAAGGTCTGTAAGTGTTATATACAGCAGAGAAAGGCTATTTTCTGATAAACATGAAATTAGTCTTAAACAACATACTATTTTATCAGTTAACTCACCAATTTTTGCTTCTCCTTCTCTAGCTTACTGTTCTCCTCTTTTAGCTTGTCAACTTTAAGTGACAACTCTGTCAATCTGAGGGAAGAAATTTCAAAGTATTATAATCATTCATGTAATAAACAATCTGAGATTACTGTAAAACAAAGAATGGGGTTTAATTGTTTTATTTAACCCGGCAGCCACAGCTAGCTGCTCACACCAGTCAAAAACAGCAGTAAGAATCAGTAAATTTCTGTCACTGCCATTAGCACCATGGAAAAACGTACATGCAAATATAGCCTTAGTCTGTCATTTTTGAACTTTTTTTTAACAAAGCCTTCCAACAAAAGTGTCATTCAGAGGGTTGAGACAAACCATTTCACACTGTCAGGTACTTACAAAAATCAGCTTTTATTAATGTATTTAAGACCTAATAAAGGCTTAAAAAATTCAGAAAAAGTAAAACCTTGCTGCAATTGCTTGAAAAGTGTTTGATGGAATTCAGCTTTCATTAATTAGTGAAGTCCATCTAAATCTGCTTGTGCATCTAAAGCCTTGTACGCACGATGAGATTATCGGATTAATGATCGTCCGTTTTTTGTTGCATGCTAGCCTCATATTGAAAATGAACAGGTTAACTAAAGTTAACGAAAAAATCTCGTACAACAGAATACAACTTCCTAAGTAATGTAATGTGTTACAATACGTATTGTAATGTATTCTTTCATTTCTGAGCATGCGTCGTCTTGGTCTGCCGATTTTTTTCAGACGAATACCGTACTGATTAAACGAAAATCGTACAATCTGGTATCGTACGAGAAAAAAAATTTGTGCTTGTTCCTTAGGATATTGTGGAATGAACTGTCATGATTGGCTCTCTGGAAACTGTGTACTAATGAACAGATTATCGTAAATCACTCCAAAAGCGATTTTTGGCATCTCATTTTCTGATTGTGTGTACTAGGCATTACGCTACCCTCTCCCCAGATTGACAATGCTGCTGTCCAAAGGTGTCTCTGTAGCTCTTCCATCTAGAGTAGAGACACCCTAAGACAAGAAGTATTTTACTTTGTGGATCATCAGGCTAAAATCAAGCCTTAAAAAGTAAACATTTATCATAATTAAAGTAGAACTAAAGGCAAAACTTTTTCCTGACGCCACCATGGCACCATACTAATGATAGGCTCCGCCTTTCTTCCACTCCCTCAGGACCAATGAATAGCATAAATGAAAGCTTAGGTAGGCCCCACCCCATTCTTTTTTCCCTCATACCTCCACGCACCAGTGAAAAGTAAGCAGTTCTGTGTCCCCACCTCTGCCTCCGGGCAGTATCCGTCTAGGTTAAGCCTCTCCCAGTGCGAAGTCCCAGCGTCAGGCTGCTAAATGCGCCAGAGTAGCTTGGGAGCCCCTTCTGTGGGTCTTGATGGGGCCCTGCAGTGTTAGGAACAAAATCTGCCTTTAAAATCAGTGACTGCAGCGTTTGTGGGATTTGGAGGGGCCAGCTATGCGTCCCTTCTTTACCTTTCCCATGTCTCCTGTTATATCTCTCACTTCCTGCACCTTCTGTTTCCTTTCCTCCTTCAGTGGCTCATTTCTAGGCACATTACCCTCCCAAAAAGCTGGATCTTTGTTCTTTTCTGTCTAAGCATACCTTTAGGGCGAGCGCGGCCGCCCAGCTCTGTTTTTCTAGGCTTAACGCGCGCAGTGACATCATTGGATTGCGCCGCCTCGTGCATGCGCACTGGCCGGCTGGGAGAACGGGCTCCATTTTGGTTGTGGGCAAATTATGCCCTTTTCCAATAGTGGAGAGGAAAGTCCAGGAAAGAGACTTTCTCTCTCTCCAGAGATAGTTTAGTGGCCTCGATAGGTATAGGTGAACGAGTGTTGGCTGGACTCTTAAAAATAGCTCCAGCATGTATTTCCTTTTTTTCCGGTCCCTCCACAGAGACACTTCCCACTGGCGCCCCTGCTGCCTGCTGTAGTTATAGCACAGATATGTCTCTGTGTGTATGTATAGGTATGTGGGCAAGTGTATATATAGGCACTCATGATCACTTCAGTGGATTCCTCACTATTCCTCCACCGGACCATTTTCTCCCCCGCAGAGCTGCCAAATCCACCGCAACAACGGGCAGGCTGCTACAATAATTACAGACACTTCAGACTCAAGGGGGAGTTGTCGTGGTCCCATTCACAGGAGAAATTGCAGGTTTCCTACCCAGCCCTGTTGGTAATTCACAGGGGTCGGGGGTTAGCATCCACTTGCAGCAGATGGCTGGAGGCTATCGCTAAATCGTCAGGATTCCTATCCTTACATCCCAAACTTTTTTCTTTTCCTTTTCTTTCCAAAATAAGTAAGTTTGGCGACAGGTTAGACGAATCTCCACTTTATCAGCCTACCTTTTAGCCTATAAATATCTCTAAGAATGTTCACAAAGGTCTCAGTTCCATGTCAGTTCCACTCAGAAAACAGGGTCTCCAGGTTCTCCCCTACCCAGGCATCATTCCTCTTCTATCCAGGGGACTGGAACAATTGCTGCCACACCAACAGGTTCTCATATATACCCCTCAGAGATATGACTGAGTTATCAACTTTCAAAAAAAAAAAAAGAGAAAGGGGAAGAAAAGCCATTTTTTTGCAATCCAACAGTTAAAGTGCCTGTGGGGGCTCTACTAGTTCCTCTGTTTTGCTTCCATCAGAGAAGGGCGGTGACAGTCAGGAAGAGAATTTTGAGGACAGATACCTCTACTTCTTGGATGACTTCTCAGTGTCTCAGCCTTTTGGGCGCAATGTTGTCATACATACCGATGATTCCTTGGGTGCATGGGCACCTGTGCCAGTTTCAACTACAATGGAGGAAAGAGGATATGGCACAGTTATTAACAGTGTCACGCAGTATGTATAGCGTTCTGCGGTGAGGGAAAGACCTTGAGGATGTCACAAACTGTTAGAACCATTGGACTGGATCATTGTTACGAATCATATCGGCAAGACAGCCTGGAAGGCGCACACTGCGAGGGACTATCATTCAAGGCAAGCAGAGATTCCCAGCCAAGGAGAGTAGTCTCAAAAGCGCTGGAAGTTCGAACAGCCTTACTTATCACTTTGGCCTTGCTACACAGAATCAAGGGAAGACCAGTCATCTTGCGCATGAGCAACAGGACAGCAATTGCTTATATTCGGCTCCAAGGAGGAACTTGCGGAAATATGCTATTGAGAGATGTAAAAGCCATAACATCTGGGTCGGAAGATCACCAGCAAATTCCGGAAGCAGTTAACCTTCTAGTGGACTTGAATACACAGACAGACTGTCCATCATGCAAACTTGCCAGAGCACGAGTAGGAAGCTGGTCCACAGGTAGCCTGCCACAGACAGACTTTTCTGCTTCTCACAGCAATTACCAGCTTAAGAAGTTGTCTGACTCGGGTTTCCGCACCTAAAGGCAGAGAGGACAGAGGCTGAATTTGTCCATGAAACTGCAATCAAGCCTACAGTATATACATCACCCCCAACTTCTCTCGTAATTAAAATCCTCTTAAAGCTATCAAGAATGAACATTGTAGTCACAACCACTCCTCCATTCTGACCATGGGAGTCTTGGTTCTTCCTGGCCATTCACTTCAGAATACAGAAGCCGGAGCACATGCGCAAACCGGAGATGCAAGCATGGCGGATGGAAGGGGAAGCCGGAGAACCTAGCTTGCTCCAAAGTTGCTCCAGAGTGATCTCTACTTTGTGGTGTGCGAAAATGCACTCTACTAGCAACTTCTATGCCAAGATCTGGAACAAGTTTGCCTTTTTCTTTTTGGTATGGCAAGATATTGATCCTACTGCGCCTCCGGTGGCAGCTGTTCTGGACTTCTTGTAGGCCAGATTAGACATGAGCCTTACCCTATACTCTTTTGAGGTTGCAGGTGTCGGCTATGCCGGCAATAACAAGGTTTAAATTGGCCGAAGGTCCTTTAGATTGCACAAATTTTGAAGATAGTCATGAGGATTTGTCAACCGCAAAAGAGAATCGTTCACAGTAAAGTCTATCGATGTTCCTGGTGTTTATATCAGTTCGACCATTTACTCCAACAGAGCAGTGTTCAGTTTAAGACATCGCTTACTAAGCAGTATCTAGCGCAAAAACTTCAAACAAAAGTCTGTTTGAGTTTCAAGCTCTTAGAGCTTCAAGAAAGCATATTGCTTTCGTTACAGGAGTAGAGTTGCATCCTGTAAATCATCTTGTATCAGAGGTAGCGACAGCTCTGCATCTAACAATCATCTGTCCATTGCCTACCTTTCAAGATGCTCATGCAAGAAAATCACACAAATTGGTCATTCCCAGAACCTGAAAGAGCTTTCTATCCACAATTGCTCTTTTCAGATCATATGAAAAGTGTTTCATTGTTCCATCTGGAATTCATCAGGCAAGAGAGGTTACCTCCTGGACTCTAGCAGGCTTGGTTGGGCAGATGGGCGATGGGTCGTGAGCCTTCTTCAGTGGCAGGATGCATACTCTTCCAGAGTGGTTGAGGCCTCATAGGCAGCCCAGTTGAAAGCATCTATGGAATCAATCTGCAGGAAAGTGTCATGGTCTTCCCAGCATACCTTTTCAACCTGTACAGAGTAGATCTGGGTGCCTTGTCATCAGTAGGCTCCGAAGGAACGACTGTTCAGTCTTCTGTCTCATTTTAATTTTAAAAATTGGTTTGTCAAGTAGAACCCACATTGTCAACTAGTTTTCAATCACTAGTATGCTGCCATGGTGGCAAATACTTACCGTAAATTTTCTTTCCTGGCGCCAATCCATGGGAGAATACAGACCCACCCTTGTGCGTTTCGGTATCTAGCTAATTACGAAGAATGGGGTGGGGTCTAACTAAGCTTTTATTTATGCTATTCATTGGTCCTGAGGGAGTGGAAGAAAGGTGGAGCCTATCACTAGTATGCTGCCATGGATTGGCATCAGGAAAAGAAAATTACGGTAAGTATTTGATACAATTTTCATTTTGGAGAAAGTAAGGGAGACCTATAACCCCTGTCATTTTTTTTTACCAATATCTATGTCCAATTCAGGAGATTTCCCTTCACTTCCTGTTCCATAGCCAAAACAGGAAGTGAGAGGAAACCTACCCAAAGTGAGGGGATCTTTGGCTTTCACCAGGGTCACCAGAGACTAGTGTCCCCATTGGTAGCCTTCCCCTCTATTACCGTTTTGGGGATAGCCAAAAATGGGGGATTTTTTTAAACTTTCGGTGATGACGTTAAATGTGACAAATAGAGAGGGTAAATCTCCCTAATGGGGCCATATACAACAATAAAAACCTGGCAGGTGTTCTAATCCCTTTCTACTCTACCTACAACTAAAGCAAGATTTGACATCATATCACATGATCAGACTTACCTACCAAACTTAGTTGTTTAGTAATGCATCTTGTTTACTGCCTCTTCAATTAAGCACAGGATCTTTTTTTTGTGTTTTCTGTCTACACATCGTTTTCTGTGGTTGCTGTCAATAGCAGTGTGTCGCTGGAGCTACTGCAGCATGAGGCCCCCCTTTCCTCACCTTAAGGCTATACATCCTCATGCTCTGGATGTATGTGTGCTCTGAGGAGAACTTGCGATTTGCCTACTTTCCTTTGAGTGAGAGTATAGCCCATGAGTGAATCCTAGCCCATACTTTCCATCTATAACAATGCCAAATACGAAGAAAGTGTATTCTAATAAACAAAGAGAGAGAGCGAAGACAGATGAAGAAAGGTATATACAACAATTATAGGTGGAATACTTGGAAATAATGCTGTGTGCTGGAGCATATACTTGGTAAATATATTCTACTTGAGACTGATCTTTATTAAAAGGAGAGTTTAACGCCACTTTAAAGTGTATCTATGTATCTTATTTTGGATTGTCACACATTAATATTGCTTGCATTGATATTGTAATGTTGATGTCATAAAATCCAAGTGTATGATGTGACTCCAAAGCTCGGTTCACATATGTCCAGGCCACTGTTTCACATATGTCCAGCCCGGACATACGTGAACCATCTCCAAAGAAAGCCGGTTCAGTTCACATGTCATGCGAGTTGGATGCAGTTCAAAATGCATCCAATTCGCATATATGTGAACTAAGCCTTAAAGTGGTTGTAAATCTCTCACATGAAAAATGAACAAAGCATATCCTTCTTTAGCATGTACTTGCCTTAGTCCAAAGAACAAATGGTATTTGCATGAGTGGGGAGGGGGATGGGTAAAGGGGTTTCAGCACACAGTCTGGGATTGACAGCCTCAGCTGTGTATGTTTCCCTAGGAGATTGTGTAGGGAACGGGGTCTCCCTTCCCTCCTTTTAGGTCTCGGATTATACTCAGCGCTCTTCTCTGAGCTTGTGCAGAGTGTGACATCAGATCCCCACCCCCTGCCTCTGGAAGTTCAGAGATGCTGTTTAAATTCTAGACATTAAACAAATGTAGAGAAGAGGTGGCTGCTGATAAACAAGTACAACTTATTGCTGTAAATAATAACATTTGTTTCATTTTTGTGTATTACCTGAAGCCAGTCACTTCACTAGGTAAGTGTGTTTACAACCACTTTAAAGAAGAACAGCACTTTTTGGACCCAACCTGAGATAACAATTAACCTTCTGGGTGCCCAATATTGCCTAAGGGCAATATATAAAAAAAGGTCCTGTTTGTTCCCTGTCATACCCCTGCAGGTCTAAGCCAGTATACAAAAATGTATGCCCCATGTCACAACAGATGCTTCCTTGATCTACCTACTAAATATTGGTAAGGTGTTGGAAGGTGACATCATCCCAATATATAGTCATATCTAGAAAACCCTCTTTATGTAGGACTATCTAGGCACATTGCAATTGCAATTTTCTCAGCCTGTGCCTATATAGTCCTACATAAAGAGCACATAAAGAGCTAGATATGACCTTAATCGACCCAATGCTATGTAATGAAGAAAGTTACATATGTGGGCACAGACACAAACGTTTTCAGGGTGCCAGGTCTTGAAAAGCAAAGGTAACATAGTTAACTGATTGCATTTAGTGATTTTAGCAGCTCCTCTTTTGACAACAATATCGAACTTTTCCATGGGACTAGATTTTTCTTTTAACTAGAGACATCAAATGTTCTAAATAATGTGTGTAAAAAGTTCAACTAATGATCATGAAAATAGACACTACTGCTTTCCCTGGACACAGCAACATCACTGAGAAACAATGCAATGTTCATATATAAAACTGCTGAGACAGCAGTTACAGGAGCACCAGAGGCTTTAACCTCCAAATGATTTGGCTTTAAGTGCAAGTGAGAGAAGGAAAATCTGACAGAAGAAACAAATTAAGGGTCCTAAGAGATTATTCATAATCTGTACTCATAATTAACATGTTTATGTTAACTATGACCAATAAAGCACCTAAGACAGTATTAACCTCCTCCGACTAAAGTGTCTACATCGACTTTGTAAACAAATGATTGGGTGACGTACAGGCTACAGTTCAAGGTAATGAATCACACACACTGCTAACACCATTTCTTGGATTCCGGGTGTTGTCTACAAATATCAGACAAAGGAATCTATTTATTCTGATCATAAGAAACGTATCAAGCCTTCCTGTTTCTTTCTGTTTGCGTTTTCAGCCTCTCAAGAAGGTCAGAAGGTTATTGCCAATCCGGCTACTTATACAGGATAATACTTCCGATCCTGACAAACTGTTTCCAGCTTACGGCATCAGAAGTTTTGGCTCAACCATGCCATCAGCACTTCCCATAGCAGTTACTGTAATATTTATCTAAACTTCGTACAGGTGCTACAAGTGTCTGGAACAGGAAAAATAAATCTTGACGGACTTAAAATAAATAGTGTTTACATATAGTTCTTTTGCTTGTATTAAAGCTGAACTCCAGGCACAGAAACTCAAATCTGAATATATTTCTCAAAAATCCCCCCCCCCAAAAAATTAATTCCACTTTGTGTGCATCAAATGCCTTCACAAACCTTGCTATAATTTTGTAAAAGCAGCAGTGACAGCATTAGGGACCTGGCAGGCCTACCCACTACAGGCTGCCTTCAGAAAACTACATTAGGGGGTGGAGACAAGACCAGTCACCCTACACAAGTAGAGAGAGCAGCAGTGACGGGTCTTTATTACAGGAAGCTCCTTCACAGAGGCAAACTTCCACACTAGATTACTGGACAGATCTGGAATAAATACACAGAGCACACCATAATTCAAGTTAAAATATATACAGTGCTGTGAAAAAGTATTTGCCCCCTTCCTGATTTTTTGCATATTTGTCACACTTAAATGATTCAAATCATCAAACAAATGTTAATATTATACAAAGATAACTCAAGTTAATACAAATTGCAGTTTTTAAATTATGATTTCATTTATTGAGGGAAAAAAGCTGTCCAAACCTGCCTGGCTCTATGTGAAAAAGTAATTGCCCCCCTAAACCTAACAACTGGTTGTGCCACCCTTGGCGGCAAAAACTGCAATCAAACATTTGCGATAACTGGAAATGAGTCTTTCACATCTCTGTGGAGAAATTTTGGCCGACTCTTCTTTGCAGAATTTTTTCATTCAGCCACATTGTAAGGTTTTTCAGCACGAACTGCCTGTTTAAGGTCATGCCACAGCATCTCAATCGGATTTTAAGTCCAGACTTTAACTAAGCCCCTCCAAAACCTTTATTTTGTTTCTTACGAGCCATTCAGAGATGGACTTGCTGGTGTGTTTTCGGATCACTGTCCTGCTGCATAACCCAAGTGTGCTTGAGCTTGAAGTCTGGAACTGATGGTCGAACATTCTCCTTCAGGATTTTCTGGTAGAGAGCAGAATTCATGGTTTCCTCAATGACAGCAAGTCGTCCAGTTCCTGAAGCTGCAAAACAGCCCCAGACCATCACACTTCCACCCCCATGTGTGACTGTTGGTATGATTTTCTTTTTATTAAATGCTGTGTTAGTTTTACATCAGATGTAACGGGATGCACACCTTCCAAAAAACTTCAGCTTTTGTCTCATAAGTCCACAGAATATTTGCCCAAAAGTCTTGGGGATAATCAAGATTTTTTTGGCAAATGTGAGAGGAGCCTGTGTGTTCTTTTTGGTCAGCAGTGGCTTTGGCCTCGGAACTCTCCCATGGACGCCATTTTTGCCTAGTCTCTTTCTTATTGTTAAATCATGAACACTGACCTTACCTGAGGCAAGTGAGACCTGCAGTTCTTTAGATGTTGTTCTGGGTTCTTTTATGACCTCCTGGATGAGTCCTTGTTGTGCTCTTGGAGTAATTTTTTTTGGCCGGCCACTCCTTGGAAGGTTCACCACTGTTCCAAGTTTTCTCCATTTGTGGATAATGGCTCTCACCGTGGTTGGCTGGGGTTCAAAAGCATTAGAAATGGCTTTGTAACCCTTTCCAGACTAATACATGTCATCTACTTTTCTCATCTGTTCTTGAATTTCTTTAGATTGCGGCATGATGTGTTGCTTTTTTAGATCTTTTAGCTTGCTTCACTTTGTAAGACAGCTTCTATTTAAGTGATGTCTTGATTCTACAGGTCTGGCAGTAATCATGCCTGGGTGTGGCAAGTGAAATTTAACTCAGCTTTCCAAACAATTTAATTAATTACAATTAATTCATAATTTAGCAAGGGGGGATTACTTTTTCACATAGGGCCAGGCAGGTTTGGACAGCGATAACCACTTCAGCCCCTGAAGAATTTACCCCCTTCCTGACCAAGCCCTTTAATGCGATATGGCACTGCATCGCTTTAAATGACAATTGCGCGGTCAGGCAACATTGTACCCAAACAAAATTGACGTCCTTTTTCTCCCACAAATAGAGCTTTCTTTTGGTGATATTTGATCACCTCTGCAGTTTTTATTTTTTGCGCTATAAACAAAAAAAAGCGACAATTTTGTAAAAAAAAAAGCAAAATTTTTTACTTTTTGCTATAATAAATATCCTGCAAAAAATAAATTAAAAAAAACTAAATTTCTTCCTCAGTTTAGGCCAATATGTATTCTTCTACATATTTTTGGTAAAAAAAAATAAAAAAAAAAATCGCAATATGCGTATATTGATTGGTTTGAGCAAACGTTATTGCGTCTACAATTTTTTAATTTTTTTTTAGCAATAGCGGCGATCTGCCATTTTTATTGTGACTGCCACATTGCAGCGGACAGATCTGAAACTTTTGACATTATTTTGGGACCACTGACATTTATATAGCAATCAGTGCTACAAAAATGCACTGATTACTGTGTAAATGTAACTGGCAGGGAAGGGGTTAAACACTAGGGGGCGATCAAGGGGTTAAGTGTGTTCCCTCAGTGTGTTCTAACTGTAGGGGGGATGGGATCACTAGAACATGACAGAGATCACTGCTCCCGATCACTGGGAGCAGTAGATCCCTGTCATGTTGCTGGGCAGAACAGGGAAATGCCTTGTTTACATCTCCCCGTTCTACCTCTCCGTGCCACGATCGTGGGCCACCGGCGGACATTGAGTCTGCGGGACCCGTGGCAGTCGCACACCTGCGCCGCGCACACTAGCCGCTGCCGATGTTGTGACGTACGGGTACGTTGTTTTGCGCACCCGTGCCATTCTGCTGACGTATATCGGCGTGAGCCGGTCGGCAAGTGGTTATCTATGTGTAATAATAAAATTTGTTTGATGATCTGAATCATTTAAGTGTGACAAATATGCAAAAAAATAGAAAAATCAAGAAGGGGGCAAATACTTGTTAACACAACTGTATATCTCTTGTATTTGGATAATATTTGCATATCCTGGAGTTCAGCTTTAAATACAGAAATATCGACGTCATTTTACACCCCATAACATAAAAGTGTAAGATTCTTTAATGATTTCGGTTGTTTTGCACAGCAATAAGTGAGTACTTTAGTAAACTTACAGAAAGTGTGATTTTAGATCATTTGTAAAGAAATAAATACAATATATTTTATATAATCCTGTAAAAACAGAGTATTCATCACTTATATAGTGTGTGTGTGTGTGGGGGGGGAGTTATACATCAGAAAGGAAAGGCAAGAGAGGATTCATCTTTCGGATGTGAGGAATATGGCTGGTTGTTATGTCTGTGGTTACTCTTCCAGCTGTCTTTGCTCAAGTTTGTGCAACTTAGAGCCAGAGTTTATTATTATCTGCAACTATGTAACTACATGTTACATGCATGTAGCAATGAGGGATATTATCTTAATAACACATTGCATGACACTTGTGTGGGATGACAAACTCTGGGAATTAATAAAGAGCGTCATAGACAGTATTTAGAATCCCCTTGTGCCTCCATGCAGCAAATGTTTTTGCAGGTGACAGTGCTTGGGGCAAGCACTGCAAGCGGAGGTGCCGAGATGCAATGAGACAGGAGTGTCTATACAGACACACTGTCCTCAGAGCAGCTGAGCTCCCCTCCAGCCACTGCTGCTGTCACACAGACAAAGCTTGATGGCAATGAGACAGAAGTTCCTCATCAGGTCAGCACCCCTTGTGACTGACAGCAGGCAGTGAGTGGATTTCATAGCCAATAGACAGCCTGCTATTGGCTATGAAAAATCCGCCCACTGTCTGCTGCCAATGGCCAAGACAGAATGGATCTGTTTGAGAACTACTCCCTCAGCTTCCCCATCAGACTCTGCTCACTGTCAGCATCACTGGTTGCTAGGAGCCTGTCAACTGTGAAGCCAACAGAGTCCTTGACAATTAGTGACAGGTGGGAAGGGAGAGAAGTGATGGCAAACATGTTGCTCTTCTACAGAGTGTACAGAAACAGACACTTTGCCTGTTTCTGTATGCCAGGTTATAGTTGGTCTTTTCTCCAGTTTCATTAGCTATAAACTGGAGGTATTTTTTTTTTAGTGCAGCCATAGTGCTACATTTCAAAAGTGGTGCTATTAAAAACTACCTGAATATTTCCTAAGTTTCAATAAAGCTACCATAACTGGCTGAAATGATATTTTAGTCTGATGCAGGCCATTTTGAAGGGGCCATATCCCTAGAAAGTGTCACAATTGCTTTACTGAATTCCTGTCACTGTCAGCAGGACAAAATAAAGCAGAGTTCAGGTGTCAGTTTCTCACACCTACATGCATGCCATGTACAGGAGACTTAAAGAAAAGCATTAAAAAGTTAGGCTAGTCCCGCATACAACGATCATTGACTTGTGTAATCAAGCAGCAAGTTAAAGTTCCAATGGGGAAATAAGATAGAGGGATGTTGGAGTGAACAAAGGCTATAGTGTTAATATGGGCTAATGCTACAGTCTGCATTCACTTTAGAGGTATTACGGTGCTAAGCAAAAGAACCATATATGAACATATATCTACTGCAACCAGCTTTAATACATTCCAAGGGGGCTATAAAACATGAGCCCACATCCAAATATACAAGTCCTTGGGTGACTTTGGAGGCAGTGGTCACCAGGGTGCTTGGTTTTGATTCTGTCTGCATTGGAGCCAAAGGGAAAAGCTGACCATTCAAACTGTCTTGCATATATCACATTTCAGTTATTATAATCAGCATATTTATTGAATGACAAAACTGTTATGTGGTGCTACTACCTGGAGTTCTGTTCCACTTTCTCAGCATCCCACTGGCTCTGCATTTGGATCATTTGTCGCACTTTGTCTCGTAGTTGCTGCTCAAGGCGGGCTGTATGAAGGGAAGCCCCAGCAGCATTCTGAGACAGACGCAGGTTGGAGTCTAAATTCAAACAGGCTGTGTGCATGCGCCGTGAACTACGTGAAATTTCGCTCTTCATCTCACCAAGACCCCTGGATGGGAAGAAAAAGCACAATTTATACAATTAATTGTTAGCCCTACAGAAGTGGAGGCAACCATTATTTGGGCTAAAGGAAAGTTCAGGCTAACGGTTCTTTAGGAAATAGTGAAATATTTTCATCTTGTGCCTTAATGTTACCAGTTCCTATTAAACTAATAAACTGTAATTCTATAATTTGGTCCAGCACAGGGAGATATGTGTTTTTGAATGCTATGCTTGGTCACCTATATAGTGCCATATAGATGTCATCTGACTTATTTATGTAGATCTGCTGTCTTACATGCAAATGGTCCAAGTTATGTTCTTGCAAATGTAGGATAAACCCCTCACCTGTCTGCCATAGAGCGAAGATCGAGGAATTGACTACGCAAGGTGGCTGTCTGCCTCCACAGAGTCAGGATACTGTTGTGTTCACTGCTCAGGTAAGACGTATAACTCTACAAAAGACAGAAACATAATTGGAAATAAAACCTAATTTGGTTTACAAAAAATCATATTATTGACATAAATCTGTACATTGATCAATACTGAAAGCTAAAAATGCTGCCATAGATGCAAATAAAAGCTGACATAATGAGGCTGATTTACTAAAGAAGTTGAGACTTACTCAATAAAATTAGTTAACATTTACTGTACTTCAATTATCCAATAATGTGAAAAAGCAAATTCTTATTAAAGGGTTTGTTAACCCACATGATTTACTTTATATAATCCGCTTTATGTTCTAATGATATGTCCCCTGTGTGTGTGCTGTTTAAAAAAAAAAGCCGTATATACCTTATCTGTGAGCGCCGCATCTCTCCTCTCCCCGTCTCACAGATGCAGCAGGAGGGGCCGAGATTCCCCCGCTGATGTCAGTCTGGAGGGGAGGAGGAGAGAAGGCGAGAGCCGGCATGTCACGTGACTGCTGATCAGCGCCCACAGATAAAGTATATACAGCTTTTTTTTTATACAGCACACACACACAGGGGGACAGATCTTTAGAAGCCTGAGTAGATTATATACAATTAATCATGTTATTACAGCAGCAGCAGCAGGGAGGTCGAAGGAGGTGGGGCGGACCCTGACACAGGAGCCGAGAGGCAGGGAGGGGAGGGGGAGGAGGACACAAGAGCAGAGAGGAGAGACAGCAGGGCTGTGGCTGACGGAGGCACGAAAAATGACCACAGTGTCAGCACTCAGCAGCCATGATTACAGTGGTCAGTTTACACAGGGGTGGGGAGAAACTGGCAGGATCAGCAAGGTTTTTTTAGGTGTTACAGGGGTCCAAATGACACAGGGCAAGCACTGTGTCATACAACATGCTTTAAAGGAGCAGGATCCATTTTTTTTTGGGTTAACATACGCTTTAAGTTCATCAGTATGTGACTTTGTATTCAAATGAACACAGTAGAATAAGTCTCACCTTTACTTGACACTTATGTGTGATAGTGAGAGCCATTCTCTGTAAACATCCATGGCAATCTTAAAAATCAGCACCAAATTCCCAAATTATTCAGAAACTTCATAGGTTTTGTTAAAGAAAAAAATGGAGCCCTTGCCTTACCTCACTGTGTGGATCACAGATATTAATTGTAAATCCTGGTTTTGAACTTATAACCTTTTTACTCTGTTCTAACTATGTAAATTCTCAGCAAACTCAGCTGCTGAAACAGCAATTCTGTTGATTCATTGGCTTTCCATTGTAAGATTACTATTTGTTATCTATAAAATGTAGTCATTTTTCTTCTAAGGAACTTAAGAAAACATTAGTAAAATGCTACCTGTTTATTTATGACTTTTCATGTGAGAAATATGACAATTGGCAACACTCCCCAGCATGCACCACAGAACCCAATTTGGCTCTGCACATTTACTTTAGTATAAGAGCTCTAGCTATGATATTTCATATATTGGGAGAGTGGGAGAATTTTACAGCAAGTATTTCTCATAAAAGAATAGCTGACAGGAACAATATATTGCAATAATATATTACAATATAAACAATATGTTTTTTAATCAAACTAAAAAGCAAAAAAGCAAGTGAATAAAAGTATTATTTGCACTGTGCTTTACAATATAATCGTTGTCCAAGGGAAGGCTAACTCGGTGACTCGAATGGCTGAAAAAGACATCCATTTAAAAGGGATGGAACTATCCCATGGTACCAAAATTAAAGCAAATACATCTATTTATTACAAAAACATTCAATATTTAAAACAACCGCTCATGGCAGTGCTTTCTTAAATAAAATATACCTTCCTATTTATTTACAAAGGCGAGCATCATAAGAATTAAAAATAGTTCATGTTGACTGAGAGTAAAGTTCTGCTTTAAGGGAGCAGCTGTGACACCAGAACAAGAAAAAGAGCAGTCGTCTTTGGAAGTCACTTACTGTAATAAAAATATGCCAGGGGTTCAAACCTTTCCCCAATTTAAAAAAAATAACAAAAGTCTTTTGTTGCAGTCTGCGTTACTTCTTTCCTTTAACCTTTTCTGATTTAATTTGCCTCTATACTATTTAGGTTTAAAATCAGTATAATATTACTATTTATATGTACCCCTTTTTGGTTGGATATTACCAGTTAAAAAAAATTGCAACTTCCCTGGGCATTTTTGTTAATGTGTTAAAAGTTGTATACCCAAACATGCATTATTTTTGCAAGTTGAAAAGAAATAATGTTGGGTAAAAATAATCTGGTGCGTTTTTTTAAGCCATTGACTTATTTTTGTTAAATCCCCTGGTATTGATTTTAAAGGGGTTATAAGCCCTCAAGGTTTTTCACCTTAATGCATTCTATGCATTAAGTTGAAAACCTCCTGTCATGCAGCAGCCCCCCAGAGCCCCCCTTTTATTTAACTGAACTTGGTCTTTACAGGGACGGGGACGAGCACACCAGCTCTAGCCGGTGTCTCGGGTCCTGATTGGATAGATTGATAGCAGCACAGCCATTGGCTCCTGATGCTGTCAATCAAATCCAATAATGCGGGAGTCGGGGCGGGGCCGAGTCCTGCTGTCTGTGTCAATAGACGCAGCAGCAGAGCAGCAGGACACGGGAGCGTGCCTGCACAAGTGCCCCGAGGGAGAGCGGCTCTCCAATAGGGCACTCAAGAAGTGGAGGAGCCAGGAGTGCCCCTGAGGGACCCCAAAAGAAGAGGATCGGGGCCACTCTGTGCAAAACCAACTGCACAGAGGAGGTAAGTATGACTTTTTTGGGGGTTTTTTTAAACAAGACTTTAGATATCCTTTAATTTGCTTTAAAATCTCTTATCCTCCTGAAAATAAAACTGGTAAAGGGATCATTACAGTACATTTCAAACCAAATCTTATTTTTTTCTTCATGGAACAGAGAAAGATTAAAATTCCTTGCAGTTTTTACTGCTGCCAGGGATGCCATTAGTAAGATTGATGAAATGAGGGAAAGCTTGCATATGGGACACCATAATAAAAAGCTGACAGGGGTTTTGGTCTTCCCGTACCCTACTAAAAAATAGTTTTTTTTCCTTTAGTGTTGCCTTTAAAGATTTACCCTCATTACTGTCTGGAATAATTGCTGTCAGGAACACAGTAAATGAGGGGTATCTCTCTAATGAAGAACAAAGAGCAGTAAAACCAAACTAGCAGTTCTAAGCCTTCACTAAAAAAAAAAAAAGGAAAAAATTGATGGACTTAAAATTAGTAATTGATAATCCTGTTAATATTCTATATATGGTGCACAATCATTGTTTACATAAACAAGCACATACTATGCATGCATTTGCATTTGTAAGACCCCTTTCAAACTGGGGCGCTTTTGAGTTGTTTTAGCTTTAAAAATAGCGCCTGTAAAGCGCCTGAAAAGTGCCTCTCAAGCTTCCCCAGTGTGAAAGCCCGAGTGCTTTTACACTGGGGCGGTGTGCTTGCAGGATGGGAAAAAAAGTCTTGCAAGCAGCATCTTTGGAGCAGTGCGGGAGCGGAGTATACACTGCTCCTCCACCGCCCCTGCCCATTAAAATCAACGGGCAGTGCTGCCGAAGCGCCTGCAAAGCGCTTTGGCAGCGGCGCTTTTAACCCTTTATTCGTCCGCTAGCGGGGGTTAAAAGCACCCCGTTAGCAGCCGAAAAGCGCCGCTATAACAGCGGTAAAGCGGCGCTAGGCTTAGGCTTTACCGCTAGCGCCCCTCCGCCCCAGTGTGAAAGTAGCCTTCGTGTGTGGGCAGAGTGATGGTAATGCTTTTACATTTATTTTTGTTGTTTTAATTTTATGTTTATTTTTTTAAATTGTAACATTTTTTTCCACATATCTTTATTGCTATTGCAAGCATTGTGCAGGTGAGAGGTACTCTTTATAGAGACTCAATTGGCCCCCTTTATATCTCCTCTACTTCAGCTGATCAAGTACAGACTGTGCTTGATGTACTGTTTACCCAGCTTTGCAGCCTGGATTTTGACAGCTCTGAACCTGGAGCTGGAAATGCTCAAAGATGAGCACTTCACGCTCAGCAGAGTACATTGAGGAAAGGATTTTCCTCTATGTCTTCCCACTCCCCATCCTGATAGCATTATTGGGGTCTTAGACTACCAGGAGGGGCTTGTAAGCCACAGAGTGGAAGGGGGTGTCTGGCGTAGGCAATGACACACTGAAAAAATTGATCAGACAGCTCTGCAGCCAATAGGATTACTTTTATTACAGTGCTGTGAGCTTGCTAAACAAAAAAGAACCAAGATTATGGTTGCAATTGTGAGGTTTTTTTAACCAATTGCCCCCCAAGCCAAATCTGACACTTCTCATATACATGTAAAAATAAGCTTTTTTTACTAGATAATTACTTAGAACCTCCAAACATTATATATTTTCTGAAACCAAAGGCCCTAGGGAAAAAAGAGGGTTGGTTGTTGCAATTTTTATGTCACACAGTATTTGTGCAGCAGTTTTTCAAACACAAATTTTTTTGAAAATACACTTTAATGAATTTTAGTGCATACACACAATGAAATACCCTGTTGTTTATTGCTCCATAGGCAACACTTTAAAAGTCTTTACGGGTTACCTGTTTAGAGTTACACAGAAGGTCTGGCACTAGAATTATTGCTCTCGGTAGAATTATCACTGGCACAAGAATTATCTCTCTGACATTCGCTGCGATATCCCACATGTGTGGTGTGATTGCCGTTTACATATGCATGAAGGACCAAAGCGTCTGTTTGCATTTGTGCATTAGCATGAGAGGAAGGGGTGCTTTAGATTTTTTTTTTTAACATTGTCTATTTTTATCAACTTTATTGTTACCACAAGAGATGTGAGAGAGAGCCACCTTCCTCTTTCCCATATGTAAAAGTGTCAAAGCGCCTATTTTAATTTTTTTTTTTTTTTTAAAAGTGTTATGATCCAACACCTATTTAGCCATTCGGATAACTTTTACATCTTACATCATTTACTCAGCATCGCCGGCTGACATAAAAGATACCAGGGTCACGACTGCAGCTGCAGTCATGACTCTGGTAGAACCAATTAAACTAGAGGGCATATGGGTATGTCAATATGAGTCAAGTGGTTAACCATTTCAACTATTTCAAGGCCAGGTTGTATGGGATATTACCAAAATTCTGAAGTGGTTAAAGTGTTGCTGTGCGCACACTGGGAATTAAAATATATACATATTCTTAACCAGCAGTGAACTTTGAAACAAGTCATCAATGACCTCTCTAGCTGCTTGTAACGTGACGTTATTAATTTTAAAGATCCTCAAGATGACAACAAAGATTCTAGGGTTTGGTTTCAGTCAGTTTCTAACAGCTTAGAAACACCCGCTGGTTGTTTACAGTGGATGGCAGACTGACAAGATTCTGATGCAAAAGGAAGTAATAGGAAAGAGTTAAGGTTTCAATGCATGTGTTGTGAAATAAAATGTTTATGTCTTCACAATGCTTACAGATAAAGAGGTGAATAATGATTGCTTTTAAGTGCATTTCTGCTTTTTCAGAATATGTTTGTTAGTGTGCATGATTGATCTGGGCTCAGGTTTACTAGTTAATTAGGCCTGGTTCATACCTATGCATTCTTTAGTGCTTTTTCAGTTTTGGAGAAACACACTACAGTCCATTTAACATAATTTCCTATGGATGTAGTTCACATCTGTGCATTTTATGGAAAGGGCCAGGGATTTGTTTAAGGTTTTTGGTTCCATAGACTTAAATGGAACAAAAATGTGTATTGAAAAACGCAAAATGCACCTGGAATATGCAAACTGCAAACTGCAACCTGCATGGGTGTGAATCAGGCCTCAGAGAACCCTGCAGATTAAAAAAAAATGCCAGTGGCAAACAATATGCAACATCTTAAAACATTTTTTTTATCTCAGAACAGATCAATAAAATAAACAAACAGACAGGAGTTATTTTGGACCATTGTTTTAGTATAATTGCTTATATATAATTTTAGGATGTCTTGTTTGAACAGATTCAAATCCCAGCTCTGTATTTAAATGAGATTTTGGCCAGGACTTTGATATGGCCATTCTGAAGTAACGGATTTCCTCTCTTTGTTCTTAGTTCACTGGAAACAAGTTTGATTATGTAATTTTTTTTCTTTAAAATCCATATTCAAGATCATTCATAGAGAAAATGTGTAAATATCTAGAATTAGGATACATTGATTAGAGGGTAGTTGGTACTGGATGTTCCAAGGAGTTAATGTTTTCCTTGAATCACACAATCTTGATTACCTGCTCTTCACATAAAAATAAAATCTGTAGATAGGAATGGACCCAGAAGGATTTATCAGACTTGGGTCTCCTTCAGTTCAGTTTAGACTCCCTATGATGGGGATAATTAAAAGGGTGGTGGCTTTTGGGGCTATAGCCCCGAATCTGGGGCCCATAGCCCCCAGTTTCTCAGAGATGGCCGTGGCCTCTCTGCAGCTGGGCCACGAGTGTGGCGAGCAGCACCGGAGAGCAGGCAGGCAGCACAGGAGAGCCGGGCGGGCAAGAGAGCAGAGAGATAACATCATCTCTCACGGATGCTCTCTGGGGGACCCTGATGTAAATGGGGAGCACTCTGGGGACCCTGATGTAAGTGGGGGGCTCTCTGGGGACTCTGATGTAAGGGGACGGCTCTCTGGGGACCCTGATGTAAGGAAGGAGCTCTCTGGGGACCCTGATGTAAGTAGGGGCTCCCTGGGGACCCTGATGTAAGTAAGGGGCTCTCTGGGGACCCTGATGTAAGGAAGGGGCTCTCTGGGAACCCTGATGTAAGGAAGGGGCTCTCTGGGAACCCTGATGTAAGGAAGGGGCTCTCTGGGAACCCTGATGTAAGTAAGGGGCTCTCTGGGAACCCTGAGGTAAGGAAGGGGCTCTCTGGGAACCCTGAGGTAAGAAAGGGGCTCTCTAGGAACCCTGAGGTAAGGAAGGGGCTCTCTGGGGACCCTGATGTAAGAGGGAGGCTCTCTGGGAACCCTGATGTAGGGGGGGGGGGCTCTCTGGGAACCCTGATGCAAGTAGGGGTCTGTCTGGGGGCCCTGATGCAAGGGGGCTTCTCTGTGGACTCTGAGGTAAGGAGGGGCTCTCTGGGGACCCTAATGTAAGTGGGGGAGGCTTTCTGGGGACCCTAATGTAAGGGGAGGCTCTCTGGGGACCCTAATGTAAGGAGGGGATCTCTGGGGACCCCGATGTAAGAGGGGCTCTCTGGGGACCCTGATGTAAGTGGGGCTCCCTGGGGACCCTATTGTAAGAAAGGGGCTCTCTGGGGACCCTGATGTAAGGAAGGGGCTCTCTGGAAACCCTGATGTAAGGGAGGGGCTCTCTGGGGACCCTGATGTAAGGGGGAGGCTCTCTGGGGACCCTGATGTAAGGGGGAGGCTCTCTGGGGACCCTGATGTAAGGGGAGGCTCTCTTGGGACCTTGATGTAGAGGGGGCTCTCTGGGGACCCTGATGCAAGTGGGGGTCTCTCTGGGGACCCTGATGCAAGGGGGGTCTCTCTGGGGACTCTGAGGTAAGGAGGGGCTCTCTGGGGACCCTAATGTAAGGGAAGGCTCTCTGGGGACTCTGATGTAAGGAGGGGCTCTCTGGGGACCCTGATGTAAGGGGGGCTCTCTGGGGATCCTGATGTAAGGGGGAGGCTCTCTGGGGACCCTGATGCAAGGGAGGCCTCTCTGGGGACCCTGATACAAGGGGGGGGCTCTCTGGGGACCCTGATGCAAGGGGGGTCTCTCTGGGGGCCCTGATGTAAGGGGGGCTCTCTGGGGACCCTGATGCAAGGGGGGCCTCTCTGGGGACCCTGATACAAGGGGGAGGCTCTCTGGGGACCCTGATGTAAGGAAGGAGCTCACTGGGGACCCTGATGTAAGTAGGGGCTCCCTGGGGCCCTGATGTAAGTAAGGGGCTCTCTGGGGACCCTGATGTAAGGAAGGGGCTCTCTGGAAACCCTGGTGTAAAGAAGGGGCTCTCTGGAAACCCTGATGTAAGGAAGGAGCTCTCTGGGGACCCTGATGTAAGGGGGAGGCTCTCTGGGGACCCTGATGTAGAGGGGTGCTCTTTGGGGACTCTGATGCAAGTGGGGGTCTCACTGGGGACCCTGATGCAAGAGGGGTCTCTCTGGGGACTCTGAGGTAAGGAGGGGCTCTCTGGGGACCCTAATGTAAGGGGAGGCTCTCTTGGGACTTTGATGTAAGGAGGGGCTCTCTGGGGACCCTGATGTAAGGGGGGTTCTCTGGGGACCCTGATGTAAGGGGGAGGCTCTCTGGGGACCCTAATGCAAGGGAGGCCTCTCTGGGGACCCTGATGTAAGGGGAGGCTCTCTTGGGACCTTGATGTAGAGGGGGCTCTCTGGGGACCCTGATGCAAGTGGGGGCCTCTCTGGGGACCCTGATGCAAGGGGGGTCTCTCTGGGGACTCTGAGGTAAGGAGGGGCTCTCTGGGGACCCTAATGTAAGGGAAGGCTCTCTGGGGACTCTGATGTAAGGAGGGGCTCTCTGGGGACCCTGATGTAAGGGGGGCTCTCTGGGGATCCTGATGTAAGGGGGAGGCTCTCTGGGGACCCTGATGCAAGGGAGGCCTCTCTGGGGACCCTGATACAAGGGGGGGGGCTCTCTGGGGACCCTGATGCAAGGGGGGTCTCTCTGGGGGCCCTGATGTAAGGGGGGCTCTCTGGGGACCCTGATGCAAGGGGGGCCTCTCTGGGGACCCTGATACAAGGGGGAGGCTCTCTGGGGACCCTGATGTAAGGAAGGAGCTCACTGGGGACCCTGATGTAAGTAGGGGCTCCCTGGGGCCCTGATGTAAGTAAGGGGCTCTCTGGGGACCCTGATGTAAGGAAGGGGCTCTCTGGAAACCCTGATGTAAAGAAGGGGCTCTCTGGAAACCCTGCTGTAAAGAAGGGGTTCTCTGGAAACCCTGATGTAAGGAAGGAGCTCTCTGGGGACCCTGATGTAAGGGGGAGGCTCTCTGGGGACCCTGATGTAGAGGGGTGCTCTTTGGGGACTCTGATGCAAGTGGGGGTCTCACTGGGGACCCTGATGCAAGAGGGGTCTCTCTGGGGACTCTGAGGTAAGGAGGGGCTCTCTGGGGACCCTAATGTAAGGGGAGGCTCTCTTGGGACTTTGATGTAAGGAGGGGCTCTCTGGGGACCCTGATGTAAGGGGGGCTCTCTGGGGACCCTGATGTAAGGGGGAGGCTCTCTGGGGACCCTAATGCAAGGGAGGCCTCTCTGGGGACCCTGATACAAGGGGGAGGCTCTCTGGAGACCCTGATGCAAGGGGGAGGCTCTCTGGGGACTCTGAGGTAAGGAGGGGCTCTCTGGGGACCCTGATGTAAGGGGGCCTCTCTGGGGACCCTGATACAAGGGGGAGGCTCTCTGGGGACCCTGATGTAAGAGGATGGCTCTCTGGGGACCCTGATGTAAGGAAGGAGCTCACTGGGGACCCTGATGTAAGTAGGGGCTCCCTGGGGACCCTGATGTAAGTAAGGGGCTCTCTGGGGACCCTGATGTAAGGAGGGGGCTCTCTTGGGACCCTGATGTAAGGAGGGGGCTCTCTGGAAACCCTGATGTAAGGAAGGGGCTCTCTGGGGACCCTGATGTAAGGGGGAGGCTCTCTGGGGACCCTGATGTAAGGGGAGGCTCTCTCGGGACCCTGATGTAGAGGGGGCTCTCTGGGGACCCTGATGCAAGTGGGGGTCTCTCTGGGGACCCTGATGCAAGGGGGTCTCTCTGGGGACTCTGAGGTAAGGAGGGGCTCTCTGGGGACCCTAATGTAAGGGCAGGCTCTCTGGGGACTCTGATGTAAGGAGGGGCTCTCTGGGGACCCTGATGTAAGGGGGGCTGTCTGGGGACCCTGATGTAAAGGGGAGGCTCTCTGGGGACCCTGATACAAGGGAGGCCTCTCTTGGGACCCTGATACAAGGGGGAGTCTCTCTGGGGACCCTGATGCAAGGGGGGTTTCTCTGGGGACTCTGAGGTAAGGAGGGGCTCTCTGGGGATCCTGATGTAAGGGGGGCTCTCTGGGGACCCTGATGTAAGGGGGAGGCTCTCTGGGGACCCTAAAGTAAAGGGGGCTCTTTGGGGACCCTGATGTAAGTGGGGGGCTCTCTGGGGACCCTGATGTAAGGGGGGCTCTCTGGGGACCCTGATGTAAGGGGGAGGCTCTCTGGGGACCCTAATGCAAGGGAGGCCTCTCTGGGGACCCTGATACAAGGGGGAGGCTCTCTGGAGACCCTGATGCAAGGGGGAGGCTCTCTGGGGACTCTGAGGTAAGGAGGGGCTCTCTGGGGACCCTGATGTAAGGGGGCCTCTCTGGGGACCCTGATACAAGGGGGAGGCTCTCTGGGGACCCTGATGTAAGGGGACGGCTCTCTGGGGACCCTGATGTAAGGAAGGAGCTCACTGGGGACCCTGATGTAAGTAGGGGCTCCCTGGGGACCCTGATGTAAGTAAGGGGCTCTCTGGGGACCCTGATGTAAGGAGGGGGCTCTCTTGGGACCCTGATGTAAGGAGGGGGCTCTCTGGAAACCCTGATGTAAGGAAGGGGCTCTCTGGGGACCCTGATGTAAGGGGGAGGCTCTCTGGGGACCCTGATGTAAGGGGAGGCTCTCTCGGGACCCTGATGTAGAGGGGGCTCTCTGGGGACCCTGATGCAAGTGGGGGTCTCTCTGGGGACCCTGATGCAAGGGGGTCTCTCTGGGGACTCTGAGGTAAGGAGGGGCTCTCTGGGGACCCTAATGTAAGGGCAGGCTCTCTGGGGACCCTGATGTAAAGGGGAGGCTCTCTGGGGACCCTGATACAAGGGAGGCCTCTCTTGGGACCCTGATACAAGGGGGAGTCTCTCTGGGGACCCTGATGCAAGGGGGGTTTCTCTGGGGACTCTGAGGTAAGGAGGGGCTCTCTGGGGATCCTGATGTAAGGGGGGCTCTCTGGGGACCCTGATGTAAGGGGGAGGCTCTCTGGGGACCCTAAAGTAAAGGGGGCTCTTTGGGGACCCTGATGTAAGTGGGGGGCTCTCTGGGGACCCTGATGCAAGGGGGAGCTCCCTGGGGACCCTGAGGTAAGGAGGGGCTCTCTGGGGACCCTAATGTAAGTGGGGGAGGCTTTCTGGGGACCCTAATGTAAGGGGAGGCTCTCTGGGGACTCTGATGTAAGGAGGGCTCTCTGGGGACCCTGATTCAAGGGAGGCCTCTCTGGGGACCCTGATACAAGGGGAGGCTCTCTGGGGACCCTGATGTAATGGGACAGCACTCTGGGGACCCTGGTGTAAGGAAGGAGCTCACTAGGGACCCTGATGTAAGTGGGGGAGGCTCTTCGGGGACCCTGATGCAAGAGGGAGGCTCTCTGGGGACCCTGATGCAACAGGGAGGCTCTCTGGGGACCCTGATGCAACAGGGAGGCTCTCTGGGGACTCTGATGTAAGAGGGAGGCTCTCTGGGGACCCTGATGTAAGTGGGGAGGCTCTCTGGGGACTTACACTTACATTAGGGTCCCCAGAGAGCCTCCCCCTTGCATCAGGGTCCCCAGAAAGCCTCCCCCTTACATCAGGGTCCCCAGAGAGCCCACCTTACATCAGGGTCCCCAGAGAGCCCCTCCTTACTCTGAGGTAAGGAGGGGCTCTCTGGGGACCCTGATGTAAGGTGGGCTCTCTGGGGACCCTATTGTAAGGGGGAGGCTCTCTGGGGACCCTGATGCAAGGGAGGCCTCTTTGGGGACCCTGATACAAGGGGGAGGCTCTCTGGGGACCCTGATGTAAGTAGGGGCTCTCTGGGGACCCTGATATAAGGAAATGGCTCTCTGGGAACCCTTATGTAAGGAAGGGGTTCTCTGGGGACCCTGATGTAGGGAGGGGGCTCTCCGGGGACCCTGATGTAAGGGGGAGGCTCTCTGGGGACCCTGATGTAAGTAGGGGCTCTCTGGGGACCCTGATATAAGGAAATGGCTCTCTGGGGACCCTTATGTAAGGAAGGGGTTCTCTGGGGACCCTGATGTAGGGAGGGGGGCTCTCCAGGGACCCTGATGTAAGGGGGAGGCTCTCTGGGGACCCTAAAGTAAGGGGGCTCTTTGGGGACCCTGATGTAAGTGAGGGGCTCTCTGGGGACCCTGGTGCAAGGGGGAGTTCCCTGGGGACTCTGAGGTAAGGAGGGGCTCTCTGGGGACCCTGATGTAAGTGGGGAAGGCTTCTGGGGACCCTGATGCAAGGGGGAGGCTCTCTGGGGACTCTGATGTAAGAGGGAGGCTCTCTTGGGACCCTGATGTAAGTGGGGAGGCTCCCTGGGGACTCTGATGTAAGAGGAAGGCTCTCTGGGGACCTTGATGTAAGGGGGAAGCTCTCTGGGGACCCTGATGTAAAGGGGAAGCTCTCTGGGGACCCTGATGTAGGGGGAGGGACCCTGATGTAATGATAATATATATAATATAATACAAATATATTTTAATATAATCTTTACCTTACTGCTATGGGCTCTAGCCCCAGATCTTTTGTAGACCTAGCAACGCCCCTGATCTCTACATAGTCCTTCAACAGGTGGCCAAGAACCTCTCAAGAATTCTTTTTTCTTGATAACATCTTTATTCACAAGCCTACCTTAGGAAAAAAAACTGCCCGAAACTGGTTTTATTTGTACATGACCAAACAAAGCCAGAAATGCTGCCCATCTCGAACCTGCTAAAGACCATCTAGATATTTCATACTGTAGCACTAATGGAATAATAATAAACTTTTTGAGAAAGGTGTCAAACATTACACTTTGCAGAAACAAAACTGCTGTATCAGGAAATTCTCCAGCTGAATACCAAATGGCCTCCCTCTGACCCTAAACTCAAATCAAAGAAGGGTCATGTATTATGGGAGTAATTCAAAACAAAAGAATGAATTAACAATAATCACAGAAAAGCTTGCATTTTTGAATGGCCAAGTCCGAGTCTGGTTAAAATTGCATATAAATGGGGCAGGAGGCGGAGCCTAGCAGAGCAGACATGCATTGTTAGAGCTCCACACCGCTGAGGAGAGAAGAGAAGGACAAAGCGGAGCCTGCAGGCTCAAAAGGTATCCATTTGAACCTTTTTGCCCAAGGGAACAAACTGTGAAAGTTTGGGCAGGAAATATGGTACTGGGAGGAAGCCGTGGCAGAAATAAAAATCACCTCACAAAGAGCTCACAGGCACTCACTGCAGCTGAAGCAGCTCCAGTCACCTCACAAGATACAGCACCAGGGCGCTCTCACAGACAGAAAATGTCACAGCAAGACTCTCCATTTGAGTCAGATACAGAACAAATCCTCTCACAAACTTCTCCACAAGCCTCCTCAGTATCCCCAGTAATATTATTACAATTTGAAAAGATGCTTCATAAGGCTTTAAAACAAACCTCAGACCAAATAACAAAAAGCCTAACCAAAGAAATAAGAGAGCTGGGAAACCGCACCGCAGCCTTAGAAATAAAAATGGATGAAATTGAAATTACAACCCAAGAAAATATAACAGAATTAGAACAATTAAAAAAAGAGAATTTAATACTTCAAACTAAGCTCGAAGATTACGAAAATAGAGCCAGACGTTCAAACTTGCGCATAAGGGGAATACCTGAAACTGTGACAGACCTGCAATCTACTATTACTGCTCTATTACAAGAACTAAAGCCAGATATCCCTATTGAACGTTTAGAACTGGACAGAGTACACAGAGCCCTCACAGCCAAAAAGAAAGATGGACCCCCACGTGATATAATCACAAAATTTCATTATTACAGAACAAAAGAACAAATACTAATTGCTGCAAGAGAAAAAAAGGAACTTAATTTTCAAGGACACAATTATCAAATTTTTGCTGACCTATCCCAACTTACTATTACTAAAAGACGATCCATGAAACCCCAACTAATGGAACTGCAACGCCACAACATTATGTATCAATGGGGCTTCCCCTTTTCAGTCAGATTTAACTACCAAGGTACAATTTACAGAAGCAGATCAGCAGATGAACTACAACAAACCCTTTTAAAATTAAATCTGACAGAACCCACAAGCAGCAACACTCCCACACACAGAAGAATGGCATCATCTTCACCTTCAGGCAGCACCCAGAAAATTTCAGAACAAAATGGGAATCATCATTCTCACAAAAGAGGCCGTTATGCCACATCATCCATGGACCAAGAAGATTCAATGGACTGACATCCTAATTCCTGATATCTCTTCATTTATTATACTAAGAGATGGTTCTCTATAAAAAACCTATATTTATAACTGAATGTAACTGCATTCTGATAGTCACACACTGTGTGGTATCATGTTACATTCCAGTTATATTTCTTATTACTTCTGATTCATATAGCCTTAGAATATATAAGTGAAATAAGGAAATTCTTGTTCAGTTATATATTATCAAGTAATAACAATAGATTTATTACTTTTTAGGACAAATATATTCAATAATCCAGAAGTAATGGAAGCTTTTTCTTTCTTTTCTTAAAACAAATATATTATTACCTAACTAGTTCCTAGAATTATGTTTTTGTTTATTCTAATCTGAAGCAATACAACCTCTATTTTATGAGTTAACATATCTAAACAGTTACATATGAATAAAATATGTAATTGTTTACTCTAAAAGGGTTAAAATCCCAAAATAATTCAAACTATCTTCATCAATACCAAAGTTATTAACAGTACCTTTCTAACTGAATTATTTAGCCTAGGGCAAGACTAACCATATACAACCACCCTGGAATAAATAATTTCAACAAAAACTATATTCTGCACTCCAATTAATGAAACATCATTTTGATGTCTTTTGACATAGCACTTCTCTCCTGTAAGCGGAAGATCCGTGTACCCCCATTAGCCCTCCTCATTCTCCCAACCATATTATGTGGGAGTGTGACGAAGGCACTTATTCCCCTGAGAGAGATATTTATTCTCTTTCACGGGTAAATTGTGATTACTTGCAAAAAATAATTTATACAATGTATCTTCTAATCTCATATGTTTTTTGTTTACTCTTTACTCCAGAATTCACTGGTTTCTTTTCTATCTATTCATCTCTTCAGTCCACACAGGTTGATCTGCGCAGTCAGCTCTGCATAACAAAAAGTAAGTCAAAACTATTTGATCTATTGCCATGGCACCACTGAATATACTTTCCCTGAATGTTCAGGGAATAAATGTCCCTCAAAAAAGGACCAAAGCCTTCCGTACTTTCCATAACAAGAAGGCTCACATAGTATGCCTCCAAGAAACACACTTCACCAAAGATTCTACTCCAAAATATATTTCTCCTTTTTATCAACAAATTTACACGGCTTCTGCCTGTACCAAACAAAGGGGAACTCTAATTGCATTTCACCGATCCACACCATTCACCTTATCATCAGAAATTAAAGACCCAGAAGGTAGATACCTGATACTCATGGGTTATATAATGGATACAGCAATCACGGTGATTTCCTACTACGCTCCTAACAAACAACCTACACCATTCCTCTCACATATATTACAAGTGATTAATACACACAAAATAGGAACAGTGATAATGTGTGGGGATTCGAACCAGGTCCTCCTCCCATTTCTAGATAAATCACCTTTTACACCATCCAAAATAACCTCTAGATTACCTTTTTCTCAACTTCTTTCCAAATACAATCTGGTAGATTCATGGAGAGAAAGTAACCCAATGAAAAAGAAATTCACTTATTTCTCGCACCCTCATCAAACCTTCACCAGAATAGATCATATTTTTCTAACAATAGGAATGATACCAGAAATTATTGCAACAGATATAATTCCGATTCCGTGGTCTGACCATAATGCAGTATACACTACTATAGCCTCAGCCATACCAAAAGCGCATGACCCAACGTGGTACTTACCGGACATAATACTCAAACACCCACTACATCAGATGGCCATTGAACAAGCTTTAAAGGAATACATATCAATTAATAATACAACAGACATTTCCCCAATAACACTGTGGGAAGCTCATAAGCCTGTCTTGCGTGGTACAATACAAAGACAAATGGCACTATTTAAACGGGAACGCAAAAATCTAGCAAAAAAACTAGAACTCAATTTTAATGCAGCCTACATATCATTTCAAGATAATCCATCTCAGAGTACAAAATCTCATCTGGAAAAATCTAGATTGGAATACGATCTATTTCTCACGGAGTCAGTTGATAAATCCCTCAAACGCTCCAAACACAATTTCTACATGAATACAAACAAACCAGGTACATATTTGGCTCGGGCATTAAATTCAACTAACAAATCTTTCAAACCAATACGTTTGAAATTATCAAAAAATGTTTACACTTGTAATCCAGTTAAAATAGTCCATAAATTTCACTCACATCTCGCAACTTTATACAAGACAAACAATGAATTTAATCCTACAGAGGCTGAATCCTTCTTCTCAAAAATAACCTTACCTGAGTTATCTCAGAATCAAAAAAGCAGTTTGGATGAGCCTATAACTATAGATGAAGTTGCTAACGCCATAAAAGACCTAAAACTTAACAAAAGACCAGGCCCAGACGGCTACTCGGCTTTATACTATAAAACATTCTCAGAAATACTCTCTCCCATTCTCACTGAAACTTTTAACAAACTTCTAGATGGACATTCTTTTCGGCAAGAAACACTAATGGCAATTGTTTGTATGATCCCAAAACCCCTTTCTGATGATACTTCCTGTGTGAATTATCGGCCTATCTCTCTGTTAAACCTCGATATTAAATTATTAGCAAAAATAATAGCAAAACGCCTCAATAGCATTATAGGAAAATTAATACATAGAGATCAAGTAGGCTTCATGCCAAATAGACAGGCAGGCGATAATATACGCAGGGCAGTGTTATTGGCACATATTGCTAAAAAACGGAAAATCCCTTTATGTTTTCTATCTCTCGATATTAAGAGGGCATTTGACACAGTATCCTGGCAATATATGCAATATTCATTACAAAAATGGGGTTTTGGACCCCACTTTTTAACATGGATCAAAGCATTATATAATAAACCCAAAGCCTATATAAAATATGCTGGATACAAATCTGAAGCCTTTAATATCGAAAGAGGTACCCGACAGGGTTGCCCATTATCTCCCTTATTATTTGCCCTTATACTCGAACCCATGGCCCAATACATCAGAACAAACCAAACTATAACTGGCATTGAAGTAGGAGGTATTACACACAAATTATGTATATTTGCAGACGATATATTACTTTTTCTATCATCACCACAGGTCTCTGGTCTTAACTTAATACCAGCTCTTGATGGATTTGCAGCCCTATCCGGCCTTATGATTAATCCTAAGAAATGCCTAGTGCTTAATATTTCACTCACAAACATGGAATTGATCCCGGCTAGGGCTGCACTCCCATTCACATGGGCAGAAAAATCAATCCCATATCTTGGAATTCATTTAACAGCATCTCATTCTGACTTATTCTCAACCAATTATCCTCCTGTATTAAGACAGATCACAAATCTAATAAAACAATGGTCGCAACTTCCTTTATCCTGGATAGGGAAGATTAATGCAATCAAAATGACTATTCTACCCAAATTGCTTTATCTATTCAGAGTCCTCCCTATTCCAATTCCTTCCTATTTTTTGAGAATAGTACAAAAAAGAGCAACTTCGTTTATATGGGGCTCTTCTAAACCACGTATACCTATACACACACTACATCTTCCCAAAAATAAAGGAGGCCTGGGATACCCTAATTTTACTAACTACTACAGAGCAGCACATTTGGCCAGTCTGTCCAAATACCATGCAAAACAGGAAATCCCATTATGGGTATTTATAGAGGCTTCAGAAAATGACCCTCTATTAATATCAAATTTATTATGGCTTGATCCTAAAGACCGCTTTAAAATTCATAATCCCATAACTAAACACTTCTTATCTCTCTGGGATAAACTAAAAACCAAATATCAGTTACAATCTCCACACAATCCTCTCCTTTCTTTTATCAGAAATCCGGCCTTTTATCCGGCATGGATCTACCCAAATTCTTTTAAAGCTTGGACAACATCAGGCATTCAGACACTAAATGACTTCATAGCATCTAAATCATTCCTTTCATTCCCATCGCTTAGAGAAAAATATGATCTACCAAACTCTGAGATATTCAGATATCTCCAAATCAAAAATTTCTATACACCATTCCTAAAGGGGGATACACCATTATCCCAATTATCCATTTTTGAATCAATCTGTACAAAAGATCCATTTGCTAAAGGTACAATTTCATCACTTTATAATCAATTATATGGAGTAGCAAATCTTAATAGACCCTCTTACGTTCAGAGGTGGGAGGAGGACCTGGGACGAACTTTAGAAGACACGGACTGGTCTAACATATGGCTCACATCTAAGTCATCCTCACCCAACATCTTAGCACTGGAGACAAATTATAAAGTCCTAACTCGCTGGTACCTTGTACCCGCTAGAGTGGCAAAATATTCACCTAATACCTCAGCTCTTTGTTTTCGAGGATGCCCAGAAATAGGCACATATTTACACATATGGTGGACGTGCCCAGTAATCCAAACCTTCTGGAAGGAAGTCTTCGTGATTGCATCTAAAATATTTAAAAAAATAATACAACCAGATCCATATTTAACTTTACTTAATCTAAAACCGGAATGGTTAACACTCTCTCAATTCAAACTTATGATCCAACTAATAACGGCTGCAAAACAAACAGTGGCCAAGGCATGGAAATCTCCTACATTGGTACTAGCAGAAACAATTCACAGAATGAATAATACAATGTCCCATGCTAAGATGGTAGCCATCGATCAAAATCAAATTCCAAAATTTGAAAAACTTTGGCATCCTTGGATAAAACAACAGTTCCTGTCAAACTTCAATGACTCTGTCCTGTTGCCATGGTAACAGATTAAATGACTTACAGAGACACCCATTCTAAGGCTTCAAAGAGAACTAAAAAGAATAATAAACTGACGAGCGGGACAACCTTGTGGACCATACCTCTACCTTTCAACCCTTTTTCTTCTTTCTCTTTCCTTTTCTCCACCTTACGATTAAAGCTCATTATCAGAATTTATTTGACCTATATACACTCTACTTGTAAACAATATGTATAGTAGGTATAAATCATTTAAATACCTACAAAAGTAACTAAGGAAAGGATATATATCTTTAATTTAGGTTTACGTGAACCCAATGTTTAATATTTGAAATTTCATGATATTTACCTATATAAACCCTACTGTAAAACAATGAGCTTACTTTATAGATCCTTGTAAACTTACTTTATGTATCTTTATAACATTGTATACTCAATAAACTTCTTTTGACAAGAAAAAAAAAAAAAAAAAAAAAAAAAAAAAAAAAAATTGCATATAAATGTTGCCTCGGGATTTGATTCTATTCAAGCAGGACATCCCACAAATATGCATGGATAGAAACAAAGATATCACACATTTTCATCAATCAGCAACAGTCTGTTTGAAGTTATTGATAAATTGTAAGTTGTACCTGTTTACTTAATAGGGTAGAATTCAGAAGTGCTATGAATAGGTGTCTGCATGGTTTTTAACCAGCCTTGTTTGTTTCAACCTTTGGTAAGTAAAGATATGGCTTTCAAAATGTTGTGCAGGTTTGTTAAATACTTATGGCATTATTATGGCTTACAGGAGGATCAGATCACATTTTGGGAGGCATTCACCCAGACATCCAGTAACATCTTGATGAGAAACAAGATTCTGCTTACATTTGTAATATTTCTCATTAGTTTAGTTAGCATGTAATGATGAATGACAGTGGTGGGGCACATTCACAAACTTTGTTCCAATAGTAAACTCAGATGTTTTCTATTTTTGTAAGGTCAGATATTGAGCAGCTTGGGACCTGTGGCTTTTCTTTAAATCTACAAGGTACAATAGTGAACTGGTAGGGGCCCCAAGGATCCCTTCAACAGTTCACTTTGTTGAAGCACATATTTGCTACATAGGTCTACCCTAAATAAATATAAATATAAAAGCATATATTTTAAGATAACAGCCACAGATAAAATTAACAAAAAGGCTGGTAGGTGTCTTGCAAAAACCTAATTTGGTAACTGGTAAGGGATCCCAATGAGCCCTCTATCAGCTGCTATATAAATGAGGATATGGTACTGCAGACGGAGTACATCAGACCTAAACACATAATGCCAATGGTCAAAATCAAGTTGGAGTTGCGTCTAATGGAATTCTAAATCAAGTCAAATGATTATCTGCACATGGCGACCGCATGTGTAAGTTGAAGGTATAAGGAAAGTAAAGTATTTGACAAATTTAATTTATCTTTAGATCTGATAAATATTTGATTTGCCCCCTAGTTAAGATCTGAGCTAAATGAATGATATTATGGCGTTGATTTACTAAAACTGGAGAGTGCAAAATCTGGTGCAGCTGTGCATGGTAGTCATATCAGCTTCTAACTTCAGCTTGTTCGATTGAGCCTTGACAAAAAAAATGGAAGCTGTTTGGTTTCTATGCAGAGCTGCACCCGATTTTGCGCTCTCCAGTTTTAGGAAATCAACCCCTATGTTTACATCAGAGCTCAGAATGTGATACCATACAAAGATGAGGCAAAGATTGAATCTGAAAGTGGAGTGCAACTATTAACTTCCGGAATACCTAGTTTGGACAGGGCTATGTCCCATAGCTTGAGGCACTGGGGTTGATTTACTAAAACTAGAGAGTGCAAAATCTGGTGAAGCTGTGCACGGTAGTCAATCAGCTTCTAACTTCAGCTTGTTCAATTAAGATTTGACAAAAAAACAACTGGAAGCTGATTGGTTTCTATGCAGAGCTGCACCCGATTTTGCACTCTCCAGTTTTAGTAACTGAGTCAACATCAGTTTAAAGAACAGTAGGCCTGTGTACCCTTTAAAACTGCAGTGAATACAGTAATAGAAAGAGAGTGTAGGGAAGGGGTAGTATTGTCAGGGGCTATGAGGTGCATAAACTGGGGGGGGGTCAGTGGGGCACCAGTGGAAGATATGAGAAGTCTGCAAACCCAAGGTAAAGTCTGGCAGGGCCAAGCCTCTCAAATCCTTATGATGTTTCAGAGTGGACCAGTTTAGTTTGGATCTGCTGGAGCCCCAAATAAAAAGTAGAGAAAAAAGTAGAGCATTTAACACTTTAATATATGATTATTTCCCTTGATATGTCAAGGGAAAATAGCTAAGAGAATGCCACTGAATATTTAGGCATTTGGGGGAAATTAATCATTTTACCAAGTTTAATACGTCTATACCAATCAGGAGCTTAGGTCAAATTTCAATCTTAGTTTTAATAGTAGTAAGCAGGGATTTAAAATTTAAATGGATATAATCCTACATTTCCTTGCAAATATCTATACAGAGATATCTAATTATAATGACCCTGCATAAAGGAAGTTATGCTTGATAACTAGTAATAGGAAAGGAATTAACAGGCAAAAGTTGTGATCACCAATTGGCAACCCTGACCATCTCACTTACTACCTGCAGGATTTGACCTGTATATAAACAAAAAAGTCAGTGCTACTACCCATACATCACATAGAAAGCAGAGATCCCGGGTGCTCGATCCACAGTCGCTGGCTGAGTAGGGAAATGAGGAAAAGATGATCCGCACTCCGGTGATTTCTCTTAAAAAGTGTAATATTTATTGACAAGCCACAGTGACCAAACGCAAATGAGAACAGTTGATGCGTTTCAGCCTATAAGGCCTTAGTCATAACCCATTACCCAGGATTTGACCTGTACCTCCTTTCCTTATAGGGGGGGTGAGCAGGCCTGTTAACAATTCTCCTCCTTCTTCCATTGCACACCATATATGTCTCCTACATAAAAGTGGTTGAATTGAGTTGAATTTCTATGCACTACTGATTCTTTATGCCTCAGAACCAAAAACTACATTTTTGTGGACCTCTGTTTTCTGTTCATTTCTGTAGATAGTCTACCAGATGTGTTATTTCAACTCACCATGGTGGATAATCCTATGCCTGTTGAGCTTGATGCTAATTTGTACCTTCACCTTGCTTTATACTTCAAGGTGGTGTTAGCACTTTATAAATTAGCCCCATGTGAATTTTAATTTTTTTTAATAATACATTTTTATAGTAAGACAAGAAATAATGGTAGTGGGAACCATGATTCACGTAAAAACATGAGTGGGAGCTTTTTGGTGCGAGCGTGAACAGTCATTTGGCAATAGTATGCTGACAATGACACATGCAGTGCATAAATGCACAGCTCTAGCTATGATGGTTAATAACTATAAGATAACATAGCTGGTCAGGAGAATGTTAGCACAAGACAAACTGTTGGGTTTCATATAATCAAAAATTTTAGAATATTTGTTAGCTTAGTAAAAATGTGCTGACTTTTCTTTTTATATGGTAAATTCGTTTTTCATTTACGGAACAAACATTTACAATTTTTCATTTACAGAATTTTAAGTAGTGTAGAAAGTCATGTCATGTTAATGACATTAGATACCAGTTAATCTGAAGCTACATACTCAACTGTATTTTCATTACCATAAATGCAGTCTCTGCACAGTCCATTGAGTTAAAGGGAAACCATATTTTTTAAGCAATTTCTTTTTTTAACATATGTTTTCCTTTACTTAAAAATCAACTTTTACAGGCTATTCACAGCACAACTGGAAATCACTGTGCAGGAAAATGCCATTGTAGCCTCCTTTTGCTGGATATAAGTGGCACCTATTTCCTACAAATGACAAATATTAAAGTGGATGTAAACCCGAAATTTTTTTTTTATGTCATAATATAGAGTATAAGATTTCCTATCATTTGAGCCCAGTCTTGCCACAAAGAGTTAATCCATCTCTGAGCAATCCTCTTTTATTGTTCAGTGAGATAAATCTTGACAAACAGAGAAAAACTTTGTCAAATCCTCCCCCTTGCTGTGAGTGACAGGTGATTTACATATCTCGCGCACTAGCTTAAGACATGCATTATTTTTAATTTCCTCCCACTCCTTTCTTCTGCTGCTCTGCCAGGATTGGATGTTCCACACCTCAGCATAATCGGGCATGCTGAAGTCATGTGGTTACTTTCCTGTCTTTTCACTGGATGTTAGAGATCATAACAGAAGTTCAGTGTAAGAAATACACAGGAGAAAATGCATATTGACAAGGGGAGTGTAGAGGTGGGCGGGGAGTCTACTAACATCACGACTCCACCCACCGAGCTCCAGACAACAGACCCACCCACACAGAATATGCAGTTTTTCGGCTCTCATAACAGACAGAGGGGAGACATTTGACAGGCAAAGATACATGCAGGAGGCATGTATATCCTTATAGATAACCCCTATGGCAGTAGATTAGAAAGGATGACATTGGGTTTACATCCACTTTAAGTATTCTAAAAATAGCTTGGGAATTTGTATAGCTTTCTTTGTAATGTAATGCAGTTTATTGTCAACACATATAAAATGGTTTCCAAGCAGTGTATTTAGGTACTCTTTCACATAAATAAAGAAGTTGCCAAAAAAATGTTGAAATATTCTTATGCAATAATAAATATAAGCTGATAAAATATTAAGTTTTTGGGGAAAAAGGAAAAGAAAAGAAAAATATATATATAACACTGTACATTTTCTAGTAAACAAATCATTAAGCAAAAGATATTTTTACGTTAAGGTACGTGTGTGAAAAAAATAGATGTATATTCAATATATCCTGCAATAGAGCATGTGTCAATTGGCATCAGTCTGAGACGCTTTTGAGGTCATTCAGCATTTACTGACAGGTGCAATTGACTTGAAGTTGATCTCCAACTGCTTTGCGCTGAACATCCTTCAAGGTGTGTTTTGTATCCCCCTAGACTTGTATGGGAATGCAAAATACAACCAAAAGCTCATTGACACAGACCCATACATGCACATTCTACCATGTCTGGTCTGCAATGCTGCAAACACATAAAAATACCTGTTAATCTTAACTTACTGTTTGAGCTCACAACCCTGCCTCTGTTGCACTGAAATCTCAAAAAGTGTTGTTAGCCTTTCCTAAGTTCTGCCATGCTGAATTATACCGGTTTCAACATTATGTTATGAAGATGAGAAGATGGGGAGGAGTTCTGTAGTCTAGCAGGAGATTTTTTAGGTTGCATATTTAGCAGGAAATCTTCAGGTTGGTTCTTCAGAAATCACAGAACAGGAAAATGAATAATGAAACACTTTACACTATACATTATCTGAAATCACCTCTTTCTCTTTCCTCCACTCTGATTCCCGCTGCTCCAAGTTCTCATGTGCTCTGTGGAGTTCAGAGGTCAAATGTCTCATGTCTTCTGTCAAGTTGTCATTAGATAGCTTTAATTGATCCATCTGCTCTCTCAGGGTCATGTTCACTTGCGCAAGGCTGCTGCTCCTGTAAGTTAGCAGGGAAAATAATTCACTAATATCCAAACAAAAGAATGGCAGCTCATGAAAAACTACTTTCTACTGCAAGCATTACATTATATTCCTCCAAAGTCATGCTCAGATAGGCTAACAGTGTGCTAAGATGGCATTGGATGGCTAGATTGGTGGTAGCCTGTTGACCAATACTAGGAGAGAAAAACCTACAAAGTACTCAGTCTTTTATATATTTACTTTCCTCAAAGTCTAAGCAGAAGTGAAAGCCAATTTATTCATAGTTTTTCATACCTCTGCTGTTCCTCCTCCAGCCTGGTCAAGGCATTTTTGAGGTCCATGCTGTGATCCTGATCCAACCTGTGCAAAGTGGACTCCACTGTATCTAGCTGTACCTGCAACTAACAGAGGACACACATCTTTTAAGTCATACATAGTAGATGCTCTATGTTTACACAGCATAACTAATAGTAAGACCACAATCTAGGAGAACCAGAAATGAACAACAATGATCCAGATCACATTCTGCAGGTGCAGACCTGTCTAAGAGCACATTAGCCAACATATAGCAGCTATATTTTTCAGTAGAGTTGCACCGAATGGTAAATTTTGGTGCTGAAACCAAAAATGCAGGATGCATTATTGGCAAGAAAAGCTCAAGAAAAATGCATCCCTTTAAATTCCATGTATGTCTTCTCCGCACAAAAAATGCACCTCCCAGTTGAAATGCATTAAAACCACAGCAAGAACACATCAATAACGCATCTGTGTTACGTTTTTGATGCGTTTCTTGAGTCACCTAACCTATGAAAACACGTTTTCGGCACCATTATCGACACCTTTTTCTTTATCGGTAAAATGCAGAAAACATAATTTTCAGCCGCCACACTTTCTGTGCATCTCTATTTTTCAGTAATAGTGTAGATGTCACAAATTTTATAACTAAGGGCTAATGCAAACTAGGCTTTAAAATGCCTCTTTTACAAACATTTGAAAAAAAACGTCAGTACCTCTATGTTAGCCTATGTATCCATCCACACATAAGCAATTACAGGCATATTAGAAGAGCATTTACAGAGGCTGAAAAAAAAAACCACATCACCAGTGCATTCAGGTGAAGAGCAGCCAAAACACTAGACTTGTTTAGAGCTTGAGCGTTTACTCATTCCAATGGTGAGAAAAAAAATCAATATTCTGGTCAATGAAATTCATTAACGCTCAATCGCTTGACACGTGTGCAATACGCAGCTTTGAATGCTTTTTTAAGTAGCTCTTTCCTGCCAGGAGTAAACGCTTTTAGAGGAGCCCCTTGTGTTCATGTGGCCTAAAGTGTTAGTTCAACTTTTCACAAATAATGAAAAGGTGAACCAAACACTTCAAAATGTTGTTTGCTTTTAACATTCAGCTTTATTGTTATTCATATTATACAGGATTTAGGATTTGCGCATCACTTTACAATATAAAGGGAGACAATACTGTTACATAGCAAAGAAATACAAGAGGGTTAATGGGGCCAAGCTTATAAGTGCTTACAATCTAATAGGGTGGGGCAAGTGGTACAAAAGGTAATAATTGTGAGGAATGAGCTAATGGAAGAACGCAAAGTGCAGTTGTTAGGTGGAGGCAGGATAGGCTTCCCTGAAGAGATGAGTTTTCAGGGAGTGTCTAAAGGTAGCCAAAGTAGGAAATAGCTGGACAGATTGAGGTAGGGAGTTCCAGAGGATGGAAGAGGCTCTTGAGAAGTCCTGGAGATTAGCACGGGAGGAGGAGACAAGAGAGCTAGGGAGCAGAAGATTTTGGGAGGAGCAAAGAGGACATTTGGGTGATATTTTGAGACAAGATTGGTGATGTAGCTTGGGACAGAGTTGTGAATGGCTTTGTATGTTGTTGCTAGTATTTTTAATTACGTTTGCTGAGCAATCAAAAGCCAGTGAAGGGATAGGCAGAGAGGGATAGCAGACACTGAGTGGTTAGTAAGGTAGATGAGCCTGGCAGCAGCATTCATGATAGACTGAAGGGGATAATAGCCTGCGTAGGGGTAGGTCTAAGAAAAGGGAAGTGTAATAGTCAAGGAGAGAAATACAAGGCAGTGAATGAGTAGCTCAGTGTTTTCATTAGTTATAAATAAGGTGAATTTTAGAGATGTTATAGAGGTTAGGTCTACAAGCTTTTGACAGTGATTGGATTTGAGACTGAAAGGATAGGTAGGAGTCTAGGATTACACCTAGTACCCTTGCGTGAGGAGAGAGACTGATAGTTGTATAATTGATGTTTACGGAAAAGTCTGGGAGGAGGGCACAGGTGGTGGTGGTGGTGGTGGTGGTGGTGGGGGGGGGGGGATAGCACAATCTCAGTTTTAGAAAGATTTAGTTTGAGGAAGTGTTGTGACATCCATGTTGATATATCAGTTAGCAAGTTAGTAATGCAAGAGACTGAAAGAGTGAGGTGAGTAGTAGAGTGATAGATTTGGGTGTCATTGGCAAAGGATGGTATTGGAAGCCATGGGAGGTTATTAAGTGACCAAGAGAGGAGGTGTAGATAGAGAAGAGAAAGGGGCCAAAAATAGAGCCTTGGGGGACCCCTACAGAAAGAGTAAGTTAAGAGCAGGAGACAGAGTTGTAGGTAACACTGAAGGAGTGCTCTTATAGATAGGAGAAGAACCAGGAAAGAGCAGAATCTTGGAGGCCAAGGGAGTGGAGTTTATTGAGGAGGAGCTGGTGGTCAACAGTAACAAAGACTGCAGAAATGTCTAGTAGTAAGAGTATGGAGTAGTGGTCATTGGCTTTAGCCGGTAGTAAATCATTATTGAGTTTCAGTAGGAGTCCTGTGAGCAAAAGCCAGACTGTGAGGGGTCAGGAAGGTTGCTTTCAGTGAGGTAGAATCTCAGACGGTTGTAGACTATCGGGAAGATTTACTAAAGCTGGTGCACACAGAATCTGGTGCAGCTGTGCATAGTAACCAATCAGCTTCTAGGTTTTATTGTCAAAGCTTAATTGAACAAGCTGAAGTTAGAAGCTGATTGGTTACTATGCACAGCTGCACCTGATTCTGTGTGCACCTTTTTTTGTACATCTTCCCCTAAGCGTTTAGAGGTAAATGGGAGCAAGGAGATAGTTCTTAGGTTGCTTGGGTTAGTGGGGTCTAGTGAGGGCTTTTTAAACATGGAAGTGATCTGTTCATGCTTTAGAGGTGAGTGGAGGGTGCCAGTAGAGCTGGAGAGATTGAAGAAAAGGGTGACCATAATAGTTGTGAGGGAACATAATCCAGGGCACAATTGGTTAGGTGGGCATCTGAGAAAAGTTTGGTAACCTCTTCAGTAGTACCCGGGTCAAAAGACAGAAGTATTGAATGTGCTGTAAGACAGGGCGAGGAAGGTATCTGTACAGTAAAGATGTTCTTACAAATTGCATCAATCTTGTTTTTGAAGTGATTGGCAAATTATTGGGCAGTGAGTTAGTCAGTGGGTGGAGGTGGTGGACAAAACAGAGAATTAAAAGGTAGAGAAGAGCTGATGAGGACTGGGTGACAAGGTATTAATAAGAGTGACAAAGTAGGTTTTGTTTGGCAGCATGGAGGCAGGAATTATATTTTAGGAGAGCAGTTTTTAAATGACTGGTCTTTTCCAAGTGAAAACCACATACACTGTTAGAAATTTGTTTGTTCAAGAAATGTATTCCATCCTGCTCCTTAAAATTTTCCTGTCACTACAGTTGAAAAAGAACATCGATTTGACCCCACTAACGATTAGAAAATTGAATGAATGATTTTAAAACAAAACATTTGGAACAGTATTCTACTGTGTATGGCCAGCTTAAACATTTTAAAAAAACGAGGTCACTTGAAAACAGACCAGCTTTTTGTTATGCACATTTTTGTTTTCTGTAGCATTTTTACTTTTTTTCTAAAGTGGATTGTGAACTTTCTATTACTGTGAAGTAAACTTCAAGAACACCTGTGTACTTTTCTCAAAGCACAGAAACTGCAGGTATTTGTTTTACTGGTGTGACATTAGTCAGTTTGATAGATGCCCCCTGTTAATTGATTGCTGGATGGAAGATAGATGCTCCCTGTTTTAAGCATTGCTTGAACAAATTCTTTAGATGTTTCTGAAGTAATGTAAGATGAAAAAAAGAGTAGAGCCAATCTTACACATTTTTAAAGAGAAGAGTAAAAGATGATCTCCAAGCAGGTATAAAATAACTAAATAATTCAAATAAATGAATGCAGGAATAAATTCACTTAAAGAATTTAAATTATTTTTCATTCTAACTAGTGTTACATTTAACATTGCATTAACTCCTTTTAATCCCCTGTACAGTGAAACTAACTCTCATAGCGAGGGGCTGCACTGGGAGCCAATCAGATGAGCCCATAAGTGTATCGTGGTTCTATCACTATCCAGTAACAGGCTTAGGGCAAAAATGTTGGTTAGCTGAATTGCAGCACAAAAAAGTGAGGTCTCCATCTTGGCTTTGCTGACTGGCAGGGCAGTGTAAAATTCAAGACTGAGTACACTGAAAAACAAATACTGTGGCAGGCAAAACAGCTCTGATATATGGATTTCATCTTCATATTTAGTGGTTTTCTGGAGGTCAGCTTGAAAAACAAGAAATATTGTATGTGTGCAGCAGTGGCGGCCCCTCAATATGGGGCGCCAGTTGTGCCGCCCCCCCCCCCTAATTCATGCGTCTGGCCCCTAATCTACATGCAGGGCGCTGGACGCATGGATCCCAATGGGGTTTTTTTTATTTTTCTCTTTTAGAAGCACATGATTAGAGCCTGAAGCTCTAATTGGCTTCAAAAAAGGATGGCCTTGGGGTGCAGAGCACTGCGCCCTGAGCCCACCCAGTTATGTGACAATAGCGAATTAATAGAGGAAGAGGAGACGCAGGGTGAAGCCGCCGCCCGGAGGAATAGCTGCCCTTGACTTAGAGATGGGGCAAGTTCGGGACTTGTGACCAACTGGGGGGGTGGTGGTTTGTTTGCCACCCCCCCACAAAAAATATACCACCAGCCGCCACTGGTGTGCAGGTGGTTAATCTCAGGTGAGTATTCTGCTGGGTATTGATGCCTGAGCATCTATCCCCCTGTATATCACTCCAGGAGCAATATTTGCTCATCTATTGCTAACCTAAAGAAGAATTCCAGGTATAGATATTTTATACATAGTTACATTGGTACAACTTAGACCAAGGTAACTATGCATATATCATACCTGGTTGATGTCTCTGGTAGCTGGAAATCACTGAAGCAGATATTACTACTCCAGCCACTTGCTTCTGGGTCCCATCCCGGGCAGCTGCCATGCTGCATCCTGAACACAGGAGGTCAGCCGATCGACTCGGGCGCCATTCAGAGAATGCTTTGCATTCTCTGAATGAATGCTTTGCATTCTCTGATTGGATGAGGTGGAGAGGCAGAGCGGTGACGTTATGTTTCCATCTTGTCCAAGCAAAGAACGCGGTGCATTCATTAAAGGGTAACTCCACTTTCGTGGAGAAAAAAAATAGAAAATAAATAAAAAATAATATAGTGCATATAATTGCGACACTAATCATATTGTAATTGAATGTTATTAAAAATGACCTTTTTTTTTCAAACTGCAGCTCTGTAATTTTCTGAGAATGCATTGCAATATGGCTCCCTGGAGTTGTTCTGTACACAGATTGTGTACTGACCACTCCCCAGAAACATAATTTCCTGCTTGTGTGATTGGCTCACCAATTTCCCCAGAAATCTGCACTAAGATACAAGTCAGATTTCAGGCGTCCCCTGCAACAAAAATGTCATTTTTGGAGAGATACTTTCAATAGGAACCCGTCTAAAGGGATGCAGGCCTAGCAGATTTCCTCATTAGTGCCCTGCTGATGCCACACCTGACAGTTAATTATGAAACCACTCCCATTAGACCCACTCAGAACAGAGGCACAGAGAAACACACATGGGTTTCTACAGAATAAAAAAAGGTAGGAATCTGCAACATAGGTTGTTATACTCCTTGCAATGTACATAGATCACCCAGAGGGGATTTTTTTTTCTCAACAAAAGTGGAGTTATGCCGCATACACACGGTCGGATTTTCGGACAGGAAATGTTGGATGTGAGTTTGTTGTCGGAAAGTCTGAACGTGTGTATGCTCCATCGAACGTTTGCTGTCGGACTTTCCCCCAACAAATGTTTTTGTTGTCAGAATTTCCGATCGTGTGTACACAAATCCGATGCACAAAAGTTCACGCATGCTCGGAATCAAGCAGAAGGAGCCGCACTGGCTATTGAACTTCCTTTTTCTCGGCTCGTTGTACGTCTTGTAAGTCACCACGTACCCATGTTTGTAATTGTTGGCCAACATTTGTGTGGCCGTGTGTATGCAAGACAAGTTTGAGCCAACATCCTTCCAACAAAAATCCACGGTTTTGTTGGCGGAAATTCCGATCGTGTGCACGGGGCATTACACTTTAAGAACATGCTAAGATTTCTCTGAATGGCACTGGTGCCAAGCTGTGTTCAGAATGTAGAAGGGTAGCTGTTGCAATGGGAAACGAAGGAAGTAGAGATCACTGGAATAGCGGTGTCTACTGCAGTGATTTCCAGCTTCTAGGGGGATTGGCTAGTTATAGTATATAACTGGACCAATGTAACTATGTACAAAATATTCATACCTGCAATTAGGTAGACTTTCACCCAAAATGGAAAGTACCACTCATACTCTTCCTCCCCTCAGCCTCTGACATGACATCCCAGGAGGTTGCAGGACCAGTCCTATTGCAATGCTGTTCCTTGCGCATGTGCAGTGGGGAGCTGGCTGAGTCACAGTTGGAAGTCCCAGTTGGTTCCCAAATCCAAGATAGCGGCCCTGGAGAGACCGGCAAAGATTTAACTGTGGAGAAGACAGGCTGGACTCCATGGACTAGTGAGTACCTGTTTTGTAACAGTATTTGTAGCCGCTGACCTTCAATTTTTTACAGAGTGAAGTCTCTCTTTTTTTATCAACTCTGCTCAGTTATAATATTGGAATTCAATGAAAAAGACTTACGGACACTTTTAGTAATCTGATTTATTTTATTTCTTTTTTGCTTTAGCCTTTCTGTGACATACCACAACTGTAAAATTCTTTTTAAGGAGAGGCAAGTAAAAAGAATCCAATTCCATTTTTTTTTTTCATCTCCAAGAATCACAAAGTTGCACACACCTGCATCCCAGCGGTGGGAAAGAGGCATTCCAACTCAACACATAATACAAAAGAAGACAAAAGGTACACGGCTGTAGCATGTTAATAAGTGTTCCCAGCCACCACAGGTGCTCAGAGGAATGGGCTGGAGAGGATTTAAGTAAGACATGCTTAACAGCACAAACACGGTGCCAAAGCTGCTTAAATGTAATAGTAAACATTGTTTTTAACTTCGTAATTGAAAAACCAATTCAGACTTGTTTAGCACGTTATTCCTAAATATTTTTCACATTCCTAGCATTTTAAAAACATGGGCTGAACATGTTCTGTGTAAAACATCAATAATGCAATATTTCCCTCCGTCACTCATAGGCGTCTCGAACCTCCAACTGACTTACAGGAACGAACTATGCAGCTTTGTGTAACAATAACAGGAAATGTCCATGTTTACACTTTGAGAATTATTAGCTATGTTGATAAGGCCAATGGTTTAGCCAAATGCCAACAATAAAATTCCTTATGCTTTATTATGAAATTCTGATGGTAATGCGAGAAAACAATAGCAAAATATATCTAAAGCCAAAACCTTTTTTTAGTTTTGAACAAGAGTTTAAGCCAGGGTTTTCTCAGCTCCAGTCCTCGAGGCACCCCAATAGGTCATGTTTTCAGGCTTTCCATTATTTTGCACCGGTGATTTGATCAGTTTCACTGCCTTAGTAATTACCACAGCCGTTTCATCTGAGGGAAATCCTGAAAACATGACCTGTTGGGGCGCCTTGAGGACTGGAGTTGAGAAACCCTGGTTTAAGCCACCATAACATTTTTATTGCTGAATGTGTCCCCGTTCATCATCTTTGTTTTTAATGTCACAGAAAATTATTGGGTATTGAAAATGTTATAAGTATCTTCAAAACAGCTTCAAAAGAGGAAATCATACAATGGGGACACCTGTTCTGGTGACACCAATCTATGGTGGGATCTCTTCCTGTTGTGTTTATTGGACAGAAAGTGAAGGGAAATCTTCTCAATTTAACACAGAAAGACAAAAAAAAAATCTGACAAAGGTTCTACCTATTTCTGACTCCATACAAAATTTAAACAAATGGTTTTAGATATAGTTTGACTCAAATTCATAAACACCAGAAGGAACTCATTAGATCCTCCTGTTTGTGGAGTGTATTGAGTTGTGACTTATGTAGGTCATACAAGGGTCGAATTCCGAATGAATTTTCTTTAGAAAATCATACTTGATTTGATTGTAGCCGTATTAGTGCAATTGTGACAGAGAAAATTGAGTACTGTCCGTGATACTTTTTTTATTTGCACTAACATACAATTTTTCAGGACAAGCTTTCGGGGTATGTTCCCTTCTTCAAGGTCCAAGCAGTACTGATTCACAAAAATCAGAAATCTTGTGCATTTTGTGATGGGATGATGCCATCATTGATTTTTAAATTCGACCACCAAGCCTTCAATTTCACCACGCGTTGCCACACAAAATAATGTTCATGGCGGGGAACTTCTTTTCTTTCTGAGAATTTTCTTTTCATGTGCATTTCTTTTTCGATTATACTTCTCACACATTTCTCCCACCATTGATTCGAAAATCATTTGTTTTTCAAAAAATTTCCAACATGCCCACTCACTCAAATTCGAACGAAAATCAGCCTGCAACCCCCTAATAGTGCAAAATTCAAACAAAAATTCTAAAAAAAAAAATTTCCAAAGAAAATTCTTTTGAAATTTGACCCATGTATGGCTGGCCTTAGGAGGTAACGCTTCTGAGTAAAGGGCTTACTATGTTTTATACTGTGCCTAGATGAACACAGGGCACCGTGTTAAGGCTGAACCACATGGGAGATTTTAAACCTCTTGTTAACCACTTCAGCCCCAGAAGGTTTTACCGCCTTTCGGACCAGAGCACTTTTTACAATTCGGCACTACGTCGCTTTAACTGGTAATTGCGCATGCAATGCTGTACCCAAACAAAATTTGCATCCTTTTTTCCCCACAAATAGAGCTTTCTTTTGGTGCTATTTGATCACCTTTGTGTTTTTTTTGCGCTATAAACAAAGAAAAAGCGACAATTTAAAAAAAAAAAACTATATTTTATACTTTTCGCCGCGATTCTGCCCTCGATTCCAGAATCACGTCAAAATGCAGAACGCGTTTGCAAAAAATCTGCCTCCACTGCATACTTACTGATAGTTTCTGCTGCTCACTCTCTGAGGTTTTCTCAAGGAGCTTCTGTTCCAGTTCTCCGCACTTACTCTTGTATTGCAAGACCTGCAAATTAGGCACTTATTGTTAGAACACATTTTTAATGGGTAACAACTACACATATTTTAAGGAATCTTTTAACAAGAGGAGTATGTAGGCTGTCATTACTGACCTCCCTCTGAAAAGGTTAGTTGCCTGCCTGTCTCAGGCTTCAAGAACTTTTGAATCACTACTCTGGAATAAGCAAGCAGAAATGCAATCAGCGATGCAACTTCAAATTTTCAGGGGGAGAGATCAGCCATGGCAGCTGATGCAGGCAAATTTTTATCAGTAAAGGTTTCAGTAGGCCAAAAGTCTAAGGGCCAACATTTACAGACCCATTGGTGGGTTCAAAACACCAAATTGCAACAGATTTTGCAGAAAAGTATTACCTTGTGAAGATCAATGTAAAAAAAAATATCCTAGCACTTCTAGACATCTCACTGCCTTTCAAGTGCATCTTGTGAGACTGAGGCTAGGTTTCCACTAGTGCGTCCCCAAAGTTGTGCGATTTTGCCGCGATTTTTTACCGCGATTTTACCGCGACTTTTTACTGCGATTTGAAGCAATGCCTGTATCTATAGACCTCAAGTCGCATCAAAGTGGGACCAAAGTAGTGCAGGGACTACTTTGAAGTCGCTGCGACTTGAAGTCGCACAGATATGAACGGTACTCATTGGAAATCATGGGAAACAATTTGTCATGCGACTTTTCAGTCCCAAGTCGCATGAAAAGTCGCACTAGTGGAAACATAGCCTGATGGTGCATTATTATTACTGGTCTCATTCATGCATTGCGTATTTAGTATTTGAAAAAGGGTCCTTTCCTCATAACTAAGACAATATGAACATGAGGCAGTAACCAAAGTAGACAACTGTAATAAAGATGTGCCATAATATACTTTCCTGCTGCTCAAAATTACTGCAAGGTTATAATACCTTTCTACCGCATAATGCAAGGATATCAGAACTGCAAACATCAAAGCAAAATCAGACAAAATAGAGCCATGGGATGCTGAGGTTTGTGAAATATTGTTTTCTGTATAGCTGGTGAGCTATACAGAGGGGAGCTGGTTATATTAGCCTCCTGACATCAATTTCCCAAAATGCATCTAAAAAAAAGTGAGCTGCCTGTACTGTTTATGAATGGGAGGTGCTGGGGATAATATTTATGTATACATATCTATATTTATCTTTACTACGAAAGATTTTTTGAACAACCTATTATATTCTTAGATATAGTTTGCAGCCACCCATGGGACTGTAATTGTCTACTTTTAGATGTTACTTGTATGTCCACATTAAAGACTTTAAACCCGGTTTCACACATGTGCGGTGCGAATTGAAGCTCAGGTTTCACTGGGAAGATAAAAATCTGTTGTTCAAAGGCTTCTCTGCATTCTAGCTGCGGATCAGTGAGCAGGGAGAGGGGGAGGTGGAGGGGGGGAGGTGTAGTGAGGAGAAGGTGAAAATCCTTCTTCAGAACGCAATGCATCTGCGAATCAGATGCGTTCCCATAGGAGGTAATAGGCTTGTAATTCGCACCGCAATGCCCAAAAAACGCACACCTTTTTTGTGCAATGCGCAGTGCGAATGCAACGCACATATGTGAACCAGATACATTCAAATGAATGTATTTTAAAATGTCCTGTGAATTGGATGCGGTGTAAGCCGCATCTAATTCGCATAGGTGTGAACCCGGGCTAAGGCCACAGATTTACACACACTCACCCACCTACAAAGTTAACAGATTTTCAGTTATGAACATTATTATACACTCAGCGCAATTCAAATAACACTACATAGATGATTAAATGTTTGTTTGACAGAAAAAAATCAACCAATTTATTTAATTTTGGGTTCAGATAAGAGAATAATTGTTTATTTGTAACAAAGCAAAAAGAGAAAATAAGTAAGACAACTGTACAAAGTTCTTTTTAGTGTAGTGTATTTTTGAATATGATCACTCAGAGCAATAAGAGCACTTAAGATAATATGTGGCACTTCTCTTAACATGTACCTATATGTCTACCCCCCTGTTAAGCTACATTGATTTTTTTGGAGACTGCAATCCATTCTCAAGAACACTAAAGGCAACAAGAATTGGGAGTTGGACCTTTCTATCTATGCTTTCGTAACAAGCTGTTGGGGCTGATTTATATGTGTGTTGAGCTACATTACTCAACGTAGTCCCAATGCAATAACAGGCTGAAATCCATTTTTTCCAATAGGCTTAGTTCACACTAATGCAACACTAGCAATAAAATAAAGCATGATGGGTGTGAAAGAGATTATACCTGTCTGGCCAATGTTTTTTGGAGTACCAGTGTTCAATTCCTACTGAAGGCTGCACTATAACCCAATTGTTTCTGAATTACTGAATCCTGTGCTTTTTCATGAACGACAAACAAAAACTTCTTGCCCATACTGTATATACACTTTAAATTTGTAGATAAAAGTTTAAAGCTTTCAGCCGGAATGGCACTTTTCTTAACAAGAAAGCAACATGTGTCTACCACCTGTTGAGCTACATTTATTTTTATGGGGACTGCCATTCACTCTCTAGAACACTGTAGCCAACATTTCTGGGAGTTGAATCTTTCCATTTTTGCTTATGCAACAATTAAGAGAAATCCTGATTCGATTCCATGCTGCTGGGGCTAATTCACACTGTGGGAGTTATTTACTAAAGGCAAATCCACTTTGCACTACAAGTGCAAACTACAAGTGCAAAGTGCACTTGAAATTGCACTTGGAAGTGCAGTCGCTGTAGATCCGAGGGGGACATGCAAGGAAAATAAAAAACAGCATTTTAGCTTGCACGTGATTGGATGATAAAATTAGAAGAGCTTCTCCTCATTTCAGATCTACCGCTCAGATTTACAGCGACTGCACTTCCAAGTGTACTTTCAGTGCAATTTCGAGTACACTTTGCACTTGTAGTTTTCACTAGTAGTGCAAAGTGGATTTGCCTTTCGTAAATAACTCCTTATGTGTGTTGATCTACCTTGTCCGACATAATTCCAATTCAATAACAAGATGAAATTCATTGTTTTCAGTAGACTTAGTTCACACCAACAGAACACATTTAGAAAATAAAACATGCTGCATGCAGTACAAAGTGTTACAACTTATTATGGTGTGTTACAACACATGTTAAGGGTCTATTCACATCTAGGCACCAATACAATGCATTAAAAAAATGCACATCAATGCAATATATAAAAAAAAAGCTCATATCAACTTACATCAACTCAGGTGCATTCAATGCATATTATGTGAGCTAAATGCTAATCAGACATATTAATGCTAACAGACATGGTGTAAATCCAACCTTAAATTGATGCCCCTAAATCAAGGTTGGACTGCATCGTTCCCAAAACAGAAGATATACATTGCAAATCTCTCATCTTTCATGTGATCAATCAGTCAATAGCATAATTATAAGTGCTAATCTCCTTCAGAAATACAACTGTGATAATTTTCCGATGTATTTCAGAGTGAGCAATAGTAGTAAAACATAAACTGGTATTTTATTTTCAAAGTTACAGCTAAGGAGAAAGTTATGGAAACTGTCATGTAGTTTGGAATGATTACAGCAGGACCGTTATTATTCACCCATATCAATATTATTTATGATTTGGGGAACATAATATAAATCTTTTCAGATATAGCAGGAAACTATGAACTAGAGAATCACACAGCACCAACGAGGGCTCATTGTTTATTCTGGTGGAAATATGCTGATCCGTGGTGACCACGTTGAATGATATGCCTCTAACTTGGATATTAAAGTGTATGAAATCTTTTCCATGCTTTATATCCATCTTATTAAAATTGAGCTAATGTGAAAGAGGAGGGCAACAGCAACACAATACCAGCAGACCCACAGAACAAAAGAATAAAATTTGGGGGCTACCTGCAGCTCAAAAAACTCCCTGAAGCACCTCATGTCCAAAGCTGGCAAAGCTGGCATCAGATAAGGCTTGGAAAATCCAACTTGTAAAACTTACAGAACATGTGAACAGAACAGCTGTCTTAAAATCTGGAAAGAAGTTTCCCCATACAGTACTGAAACACTCACCAATCTAGTAGGGAGCGCTTAGACAAAAAAAAAATTGTGGAGTGAGAAGTTGGTTCCTCATTGCGGTGAGCATCAGGGATGACAAAAAGAAAGGCAGTCTTTCTAATGGCAGCAGTGATTAAAAGGTGACCATGCACAGCATGAACTACATCGAGACAGAGAAGGCCAATCTCCTTTTGATGTATGGGAGCCAGAGGGACAGAAGAACAATGTCCTGGTTGAGACAAAATGCCAAAACCAACTAAGGACAAAAAACCATCTAGGCCTCAATACCACCTTTTTCTTGTGTAGAACCAAATAGGGCTCTTTACAGGACAAGGCCACCAGCTCGGACACACGCCTTGTAGAGGCAATGGCAACAAGGAACATAATCTTGTAAGTATATCTGCAAACATCTCATAATAAAACACAATAACAGTGCATTCAATTATTATGATTATTATGAGATGTATTAAATTCACATTCCATCAATTGTATAAGGATAGCGCACTTGAGAATATTTATTTGTCTACTTAGTTACACACCCAGATTGGTGTTTTTGATGCAGCGGTCCTCAATTTTTAATTATAATTGAGTTTTTCACTTGGTTAATAATCACTAAGTGGATAGGGTGATTGATTTACAATATTATTAAAAAACTTTTATTTCAGTAAGCGCACAAATATATTTTTGGTTATAAATATCTGCAAACATACTGTAAGTTGATGGGCAAGTCAAGACATTTGTTTAAAGTATAACTGAAGGCCCCAAAGAAAAACTAATGCTAGGAGTTAAAAGTTTTTTTGTCAGAAGAGACATGGAAATTCTATTTGGCCAACAAACATCTTCCCTGGACACCTAGCAATTACTTGTTTTCTGTGTACATGCACCATGCAATGTAAATCTAGGCTCGTTCTCAGCATGTGCAGGAGTTACATTATCATCGACCACCTAATGGCTGATGAGCAGCAATGTAGGCCCTAGAAGTAGCAGTAGAAAAGATGGTGGGGGTGGGGGATAGAGTGGGGTCAGCTAGCCTAGATCTGTCATCACAAGACAGCCCCCTATGCAGAACACACATACAATCAGGGGATCTCATTTCTGCTTTACATTTTGCAGAAGATCTGTACCAGTTGTAAAAAGATGTTCCATTTAAATTTTATTTTGACTACTGACCATTTTTATCATGAATACTAACCCTCCATATTTATATTGTAGTTACTAGGCATAATTACTAACTCTCTTCAAACATATCATGTGTACTGAGGCTTTATAACGTTATCATGATTACAGGTCATCTATTTTTCTATCATATGAGGTAATCTGGTAATCTGTCGTCATTTTATTGTGATTGCGGAGACTCCATAAACTTTTATCATAACTGTTCGTCATGACTGATCGTCAGTTTTCTCTTCATTATAATTGATCATCCCATCAAATTCACAGATTTTTCTATCTCATCATAATTTCCATTTTATCTTAGCATAATTGTTAATCTTGGTCAAATCAATGTACATCCAAATATGAAACAAAATTTGTGGCTACCTTATTCTGCAATCTTTGTACTAGCTGAGCTTGCCTCTGCTGCCCCTCCTGGTAGGCTGCCAGTTTACGTTTATAAGCCATCTCCTCTTCCTGGAAGCGTCTTCTCAGTTCTGAAACCGTTTCACTTTCTCCAGATCTCATCATCTGTTCCAGCTGTCAAGAGGTTCACAGAACATAAACACATTTGCAAAATGAACATATCTAAATCACGGAATAGATATCTTTATTGGCAGTAATGGTAGAAAATGCAACTTTACAATGTATATAAAAAAAGATTACATAAAAACGTTATGTATGTATCTGATAAGTGTGCATGTGTACATAAATAACAGAATCCTGTTGTACTGCTCTGATTTTGTGGGTATATCATAGACTAGACAGCAACATCATTGTGTATTTCATGGTGGAAGACAGAAATCACAGGAAACCAATTATATCTCTGAAGTACACAGGTGATACAAGGACACTGATGGGGTTGATTTACTAAAGCAGTAGTGCATGTTTATTTTGGGGTAAATTTTCACTTAGCTTAATGAAGCTGTGTTGACTTCAATCATCCAATAATGTGTAAGCAAAAATTCTTTTTTTTTTTGCAAATTGAAAGATTCTTTGCAAAGTGAATTTTCACCTAACTTCACCTCATTTACTAAGCTAAGGGAAAATTAACTTTGCAAAGTAAACATACACTAGAAAGATTGAATTGAATAAAAATGTCAAATGAAACCCAAAAATACTGCTTCTACTGTAGGAGGAGGCAGTGAGATCAGGAGTGCCAAGCTGCAAACTAATATATATGTTCCCGTTATGCAGTAATGACTAGTAACAGTAATCTAGTCAGCAGATCAGAAAATCCCACCTGGTTTGCTTCCATATGAATGTTTGATGTGGAAAACTGCTTTATTCAAGTTAATTTGGGGGAAAAAAAAACTATGAAAAAGTCTGAAAAAATTAAACAACATAGTGAATTGAAAAAACGCTAAAGTAGAAGTAAAATGTATGAACAATCACATTTTTTTAGTACTGCTGAACTTCCACAGTCTCTTTGCAGCTACTTCACGTCTACGTACATGCAGACCAGAGTTGGTTGCATGGTATTTCTCAGGACAGGTTTTCTGATGGTGACAAGAGTGAACCATGCCTGCTTTATGTGTGCTAAGATGGCCATTAGTAGTCTCTATCAAGCGCCTGTGTTACAGGGTGACAACACAGAAGAAAAGTTGGGAGATCTAAACAAGGTCCTTCATAGCATGATCACCTGGTATTGTTTTAACAAAAGCAGCAGATTTTTTTGAACAGGTTTTATTTAGGAGAGATGTATACCATTAGAAACAAGATGTAACATGGAACTATATTCCATCAGCTTAATATTACACAGTGGTAGTAATACAAGATACAGAAGACTCTGTTACGTTATAAAGAACAAGCTAGGCATCATAATACAATCTCATGAAAGGAATAGGAAGTTGTTGTCATACACAATTCTGGGAACATCCCTAAAATGTTTCTTTTATTTTTGAAGGTTAAAAAAAAGCCCTGCAAAAAACTCTGGGCTCAACCAGGGGTCGGGAAAAAGTAGGGTCAGAGGATGAGGGAACCTAAGGAAAGGGAGGATACTCTCCTTGTGGAGGGGATACCAGATCGAGAAGGGCCAAAGACGATGAACAAAACAGGGAGAAAGGGGGGGGGGTGTTGGAGGACACAGGAAGTGGAAAGTTATGGGGCGTACACACGGTCGGACTTTTCGTCTACAAAAGTCCAACGGACGCCGACGGACTAAAGCTGGCTGGTAATCCGATCGTGTGTGGGCTTCTACGGACTTTCAGCAGACTTTTTCAGCCTCAAATCCGATGGACTTTAGATTTGAAACATGCTTCAAATCTTTACGTCGTAACTACGACGGACCCCGAAATCCGCTTGTCTGTGTGCTAGTCCGACGGACAAAAACCCACGCTAGGGCAGCTATTGGCTACTGGCTATGAACTTCCTTATTTTAGTCCGGTGTACGTCATCCCACGTACAAATCCGTCGGACTTTTGTGTGGTCGTGTGTAGGCAAGTCCGTTCGTTAGAAAGTCTGCTGCAAGTCCGCCGAAAGTCTGTCGGACAGGCTGTCGGACTTTTGTAGACGAAAAGTCCGACCGTGTGTACGCCCCATAAAGGGGAAGGGAATAAGGGAAGGAAAAGAGTCCTTTCCCTCTTAAGCCCCCACCTGCCATCCAAGTGACCTGGGAGTGGCAGAAAGTGTAACGCAAACCTCACAACCACTGCAAGTCCAGGTAAAGTGGTCTCAGTGTATAGCTAAAAATCAGAAAATGCAAGAAAGGGTTATAATGTCTGCTTATATTTGTCCTAGCATTTGAATTTCTCCCAGTAAAACCACTTTTGGGTTTGGACGGAACCCCTGTTACCAAGGGCCGCAGTAAGATCTTTCATCGCTTGGATGTCGTTCACTCTGGCAAACCATTGTTTTAGGGTAGTCGGGTTAGTATGTTTCCTGGAACTCAAAATACAAGCCTTATGCCGCGTACACACGGTCGGACTTTTCGTCTACAAAAGTCCGACAGCCTGTCCGACAGACTTCCGGCGGACTTTCGGCGGACTTGCAGCAGACTTTCTAACGAACGGACTTGCCTACACACGACCACACAAAAGTCCGACGGATTCGTACGTGATGACGTACACCGGACTAAAATAAGGAAGTTCATAGCCAGTAGCCAATAGCTGCCCTAGCATGGGTTTTTGTCCGTCGGACTAGCACACAGACGAGCGGATTTCGGGGTCCGTCATAGTTACGACGTAAAGATTTGAAGCATGTTTCAAATCTAAAGTCCGTCGGATTTGAGGCTGAAAAAGTCTGCTGAAAGTCCGGAGAAGCCCACACACGATCGGATTACCAGCCAGCTTTAGTCCGTCGGCGTCCGTTGGACTTTTGTAGACGAAAAGTCCGACCGTGTGTATGCGGCATTAGTGGCATTCAGCAGATAGATTACTAGCGATTTCTTGTACCTCTTTTGAGACATGGGCGTAAGGTGGAATAAAAAGCAGCAGATTTAAAAGCATTGAAAATAATTTTTGAAACTGATGGTAAAGCATATATGAGATTTTAACAATTGGATTTACATCTACTTTCAAGTGGTTGTAAACCTCAGACATGAAATATGAACCCTCTATAGTGAGTACTTTTCTCAATTAAGAGCAGTAAGTGTCATTTCTGTCTGCTGCTTCATTCCTCTGCTATCAACATGAATCAATTCTGATAAGTTTTTCTGACTCTAAAAGAAAAAAGGTGACAGGGAGGGAGCTCCAGCTGATTGACAACTTCGGCTCTGTTTCTGTGTGCTGTGTGAAGGGAGTGTGTCCCTTCCCTCCAATCAGGGATGCCATCAGGGGGGTACAGCTGTTACAATTGTAAGGGGCCCCGGGGCCCGAGGGGCCCGCCCAGGCCAGAAGAAGGCAGGACGGGTGAAGGGGATCCGTGCTGTGCAGTATAGAAATGACCTCACAATTTCTGCAGTTCTCATGTCATTTATTTTAGACATAGAGCTCTTTACTGCCACCTCTGGCTACTATGTGTATGTGCACCCCTCTTGTGACAGTGATCTGCCTGTACTATGCTTCTCAGCAACATGTCACCTTTGTAAAAACGAGCTAGGACCAGGTAGGAAGCTACAAATAGGGGCTGTGAAGGAAAGGGAGGGGGGCCGTTTGTGTACAGGGAGGGGCCAGAGGCTTGTGTGTATACAGATTTGTGTATGTGGGGCTGCCATATATGCAGGTGTGTGTGTGTGTGTGTGGGGAGGGTGGCTGACATATATACAGGTGTGTGTGGAGGGGCATATACAGGTGTGTGTGTGGGGGGGGTGCTGACATATATACAGGTGTGTGTGAGGGGGCGCTGACATATATACAGGTGTGTGGGGGGGGCGCTGACATATATACAGGTGTGTGTGTGTGTGGGGGGGCATATACAGGTGTGTGTGGGGGGGTGCTGACATATATACAGGTTTGTGGGGGGGTGGCTGACATACAGTATATACAGGTGTGTGGGGGGGTGCTGACATATATACAGGTCTGTGTGGGGGGGCGCTGACATATATACAGGTGTGTGGGGGGGCGCTGACATATATACAAGTGTGTGTGTGTGTGGGGGGGCATATACAGGTATGTGGGGGGTGGCTGACATATATACAGGTGTGTGTGTGGGGTCGCTGACATATATACAGGTGTGTGTGGGGGGTGGCTGACATACAGTATATACAGGTGTGTGGGGGGGTGGCTTACATATATACAGGTGCGTGTGGGGGGGTGCTGACATATATACAGGTGTGTGTGGTGGGGGCTGACATATATACAGGTGTGTGTGTGGGGGCATATACAGGTGTGGGGGGGGTGCTGACATATATACAGGTGTGCGGGGGGGCGCTGACATATATACAGGTGTGTGTGTATGGGGGGGCATATACAGGTGTGTGTGGGGGGTGCTGACATATATACAGGTATGTGGGGGGTGGTTGACATATATACAGGTTTGTGGGGGGGTGGCTGACATACAGTATATATACAGGTGTGTGGGGGGGTGCTGACATATATACAGGTGTGTGTGGTGGGGGCTGACATATATATACAGGTGTGTGTGTGGGGGCATATACAGGTGTGGGGGGGGTGCTGACATATATACAGGTGTGTGGGGGGGGCGCTGACATATATACAGGTGTGTGTGTGTGGGGGGGCATATACAGGTGTGTGTGGGGGGTGCTGACATATATACAGGTATGTGGGGGGTGGTTGACATATATACAGGTTTGTGGGGGGGTGGCTGACATACAGTATATATACAGGTGTGTGGGGGGGGTGCTGACATATATACAGGTGTGTGGGGGGGGGCGCTGACATATATACAGGTGTGTGTGTGTGTGTGGGGGCATATACAGGTGTGGGGGGGTGCTGACATATATACAGGTGTGTGGGGGGGCGCTGACATATATACAGGTGTGTGTGTGTGGGGGGGGCATATACAGGTGTGTGTGGGGGGTGCTGACATATATACAGGTATGTGGGGGGTGGTTGACATATATACAGGTTTGTGGGGGGGTGGCTGACATACAGTATATATACAGGTGTGTGGGGGGGGGTGCTGACATATATACAGGTGTGTGGGGGGGGGCGCTGACATATATACAGGTGTGTGTGTGTGGGGGGGCATATACAGGTGTGTGTGGGGGGGTGCTGACATATATACAGGTATGTGGGGGGTGGCTGACATATATACAGGTGTGTGTGGGGGGTGGCTGACATATATACAGGTGTGTGGGGGGGTGGCTGACATACAGTATATACAGGTGTGTGGGGGGGTGGCTTACATATATACAGGTGCGTGTGTGGGGGGGGGGCGCTGACATATATACAGGTGTGTGTGGTGGGGGTTGACATATCTACAGGTGTGTGTGTGGGGGGGGGGGGCGCTGACATATATACAGGTGTGTGTGAGTGGGGGGGGGGCGCTGACATATATACAAGTGTGGGGGAGGTTGGCTGACATATATACAGGTGTGTGGTGGGGGCTGACATATATACAGGTGTGTGTATATGGGGGGGGGCTGACATATATACAGGTGTGTGAGTGGGCTGACATATATACAGGTGTGAGGGGGGCTGACATATATACAGGTTCGGGGGGTGGACAAATATACAGGAGTGTGGGGGGGCTGACATATATACAGGTGTGTGTGAGGGGGGCTGACATATATACAGGTGTGAGGGGGGCTGACAAAAATACAGGTGAGGGGCCTAAAAATTTCTGATGGCTGCCCTGCCTCCAATCATCTGTCAGGGCTCTCCTCACTGAGCTCTGCAAAGTCTAACTTCAGCTCTCCGTCCCCTTTTTTCTGAACTCTAAGTCAAGCTTTAAAATTCAGACTTTGAATAGATGTAGAGAAGAGAAGATAGACAGATACAACTTATGTAGGAGGGTGTGTTTCATCTCTGTGTATCACCTGAGGCCAGTCACTTCACTGGGTATATGTAAGGGTTTACAACCACTTTAAAGGCCATTCTACTGTTTTCCTATATCTTTTAATAGTAAGATCTGTCCCATAATTCCTGGCTCTTAGGTATTCCAACTCACTTTGGAATTTTGGGGTTTTCGTTGCTCTTTTTTTATTTTCCTGTACTGGAAGATAAATTAAAAATACAACAAGGAAAGTGGGGCTTATACTTCTTATGGCAAGTGAGCAGACCCAGGAACGCAGGCAATGATAATTTACTGCCAAAGTTGCCCACACACATAAGAAACTATTAGGTGATCTAACTCTCTGGTATTACCAAAAAAGCGTTGAGTGACCCTTTAAGGAAAATTCCTTCTCTGGCATCCCTTTACGGAAAATAAGAGATAGCACCAGGTCTATGGTGACATAAATGTTTCAAGAAAAGGCAGCTGAATATTGGAAGTTACATTTCTCATGAAACAAATGGTGCTATATATGTCTTTTGTAAGTTTTCCCCTATATGTACTGTACTATGTAAACAGAATAACACATGGCAAAAGGTTTAGTATTTTTCATGCTAACATTTGGAAGTGATCTGTAGGAGTGGCTGCTCCAGAGAGAATTCTGCTGCTCACACACTGTGGCCCCTGTTATAAGGCTATGCTAACTCACTATCCTTTTAGTTCCATGAATGCTGAATGAGCAAGTCACTGTGTGGAGTAACTGGTCCCCAGGGGATCACATCAACCTGACTCAATCGCACAGTACTGGGATAAAAAGGCATAACTGACTTGTTATTTTCTTGTTGATAGAACCTTTTTGTTGTTTCTCTGAAAACATGTAGAATATAGTCACTAGACCTAAAACACTTGCATTAAATGCATTCAAGAAAATGTCATTTCTTAAATTTACACCAAATAAGATGTAAAATCTTCATCTTATTAAATAATTCTATTACATATTTTTTACTATTTGCTATTTATGGTAGAACAGTGGTATATTGTTAAATCTTCTCTTTTGCATTACTAGACATTTTGGTCTGCATAGAGGATGTTTCCTGCAAATCATCTGCAAGTCAACTGTTTGTAGGAATATTTGTCCTGCACAATGACAGCATTATTTCAAATACAGGCAACAGTGTCAGCCTTCTGTATTGTGTATAGACAGTCCTCTAGATTTGTGTACATCTGGAAATGAATTACAATAAACAGTGTTTCTGATGCGCTGAGTAAGGCCGATTGTCAGAAAAACGCATTGCACACAGAAATTTTCAAAATGTTATTGTTGCCACACTTACGCTGCTTTTGCATTGTCCAATCACAGGACCGCCAGACCTGTCAATTTAAGTAAGCAAGTCTTCTCACTGCGCCTGACAGAACATTTTTTTTATAAAACACAATAACTGTTCCTCTATAATGCACCATGCATTATCCCAAGAATAGCTAGAGCAGCCTCTGATTTCTCAAGAACCCTAGATTTCCTCTAGGGGTTACCATGGTTCTTTGAGCAGTAGCAGATGAAACTATTGTCTGATGGTGCCTGCATACAGTAGTTCTGGCACCATGATTTAGAAGACCCACAGACATAGAGTCAGTGAAGCCTCTCCTCTCATTTCTAATGTAAGTAATCACTGACCCCAATGATATGTTTAGCTTTCTTTATGGGAAGAACTCTTCCCACTGACCACCAATGTAAGGGGAATTCCTACCACCAACCATGAATATAAGGTAGGACTACAGTGACTACCAATGTAAGGGCATTCTTTTCACAGACCCTTAATGTAACAGGGCAATCTTTCTAAAGACCTCCAATCTACAGAGGCACTTCTCCTACTAACCCCAACTGGGGGACTTCTCCACTGACTACCAGTGTAAGAGGGCTTCTTTCAAGTGACAACAAATATAAGAGGGCACCTTTCTACTAACCATCAGTAATAGGGTACTTTTACACCAGCCACCAATGTAAGGAGGCACTTTTTAATGGGTACCAGTGTAAGGGGGCATCTTTGCAATGAGCACCAATGTAAGGAGTCACCTTTTTGATGAGTACCAGTGTATGGGAACACCTTTCGACTGACTCTTAATATAAGAGAGTAAAAAGAAGGACTTAAAGAGGATCTTCACCCTAGAGGATCTTCACCATAGAAAAAAAAATTAAAAGTCAGCAGCTACAAATACTGTAGCTGCTGACTTTTAATAAAAAGGCACTTACCTGTCCAGGGAGCCAGTGCTGTCCTCGCCCAGGCTGGTCTTCAGGTCCCCGGCGCCGGCATGTTTGCTGTGGGAAGTCAGCTGTGATTCCTTGTCGCTGCATAGCCGGATTCCTACTGCACAGCACTTTGTACATGTAGCCACAGCCTCCTGGAATCTGAGACGTGTCCCAGAAGGCTGCAGGCAAAGAGGGGGGCTGAACTTTTGCTTGGATCCAAGCGGAAGTGGGAGCGGGTATCTATCAAAACTAGGTTCCTGCTCCCCCCCAAAAAATATAATGTTCCTAATGTAGTAGAGAAGAGGGAAGGAGGATATAAAGTGAAACTTCCCTTTTGGATAAAGTTCTGCTTTAAGTGAGGACTAACTGTGCAAAGAAGAAAGTACCAGAACATGTAAAGTCCAGATTTTATTTGTATGTATCATAAAAAAACAAAGTATATCAGGATTCAAAGGGTCCCCTTCATCACAGTCTGGCAGTGTTTGATGAAAAATTATTAGTTGCAGCCAGGAACAAGAGTTTTCACTCATGCATGTCATACAATTTAAAAAGAACCCTAATTAGACTGATTGGAGATCTTTGGTTGCATGGTCAATTGAAAACTGGATCTGTTTCAGCCTGGCTAGTTATCTATTGTTGCCAAACCCCCACTCACCAAGTGTTTCAGAGTAGCTGTATGCATTTTTTTTATTTCCCTGTATTCATACGTTTTGATCCAGTTAAGCCAATTTTGATATTTAGCCAGCAGCTGACTGGCGCCATTAGCATGATGCTGCCACAATTCTAAAGCTCAGGTACAGACGGAGTGATCTTTATAGTTGGTTTTACATTTTTTCAAAGCATACGCCCTAAAACCACAGAGCCAATTTGCAGCAAAAATTGTCCTTCAAAACATATGCCCTTTAAAACAGGCCATATACACTGATCTATTTGTGCCAGAGGATACAGCAACATTGTTGAGGGGTTCAATTTGTGGCTAAATGGCACTAAAACAGTTTGGAAATAATTATTAACTTGACAGCTCTCAATCTGATATAAAACATTTGTGCTGAACAAAATCCGTGGAGAAATATTTATGTTGTCCAATAAAATGTGTCACTATAGAAGCATTTCTTTTTGAGAGTGTGAAAGCTTGACGTCTCTTGTGCAGCTAGAAGGGATCTATGGGGGGAAGGGATAGGAGTCGGAGATCACACGTCCCTGGGAAAGTGCTTGTGGGGAGGGCAATGCTCCCACTGGGTTGTTAACAGCCAGACAGTTTATTTAGTGTTGTTATGAGAGAGCGTTAATTCTGCTCGGGAAGGTGGGAATGTGGCCCTGTGGGGGGAGCGGAGGGATGCAGCTGGAGGTAATGATGCAAGTTCTGCTCTCAGGGACAAGGTCACAAGGCAGTCAAGGACCCTGCTGTCACTGTGTTTGTTGGCTTGTAGTAGGCTGCCAAAGCCTGACACAGCACACAAACAGAAATTTCAGCCTCTGCTGGAGTCAAGATGAGTACGACATGCAGATGGCACTGTGAAAGAGACTTGGTTATTACTTTAAACTGTACTAAATATATAAAAATGCAGGTAAGGTATTACTGTACTAGTGTTCATTTTTGCTCCAGTCAAAAATGAACACTATAAAGCCACTCCGAACTCCTAAACACCTCTAATTTTCACCCTGACATTCATCACATCCACCTGGAAGCCCTCCCTGCTTGCTTTTTCTTGACAGGCCATGAATCTGAGCCTGCAAAATGCAGGTCAGGAGGTTCCTAGTTTCATTCACAACTCTATTCCTGTAAGAGTGAAAATTCAAATGGGTGCACAGCCAAGATTCTAATGAAAATAGACTATAGCCCTGCTCAGAGGCATGCAAGCCCTGTTATATGTCAGCATTTCAGTATAATAAACTCACAGGATGACAGTGCAAATGACCTTTTGACTTTAGGGACTCTGACACTCCCTTCTGGTATACCCACGCGCATGGCAATTAAATCTAACACAACCATGTGACAGTATAAAAAAGGGAAATATAGTGATTATAATCAAAACCAGGCATTGTGACCTTATGTAGCTGGTAATATTTCCACTACCATTCTGAATCATTAGCGTTCCCTGCTGATGGCGCAGACAGAGTGCAATGCCAAGTGATATTCCTTGTCCTAGTCTAGGTTTTTGTCTTATGAATATTCTGATCCTAGTTACCTTTTCATTGAGTGCATGGTTCTTGATGGTGAGGTCATCACGCTCAGAACGGGTTAGTGCCATAAGGTCTTTCAAGCGAAGTACCTCATCTTGCAGAGATCTGTTCTCCTCCTTTAGACTTATGTCAGTTGATATGTCTGGGAAACCTAAAGAAACAGAACAATTAACAGGAATAGAAACATTTTTGGGGGGAACTAAAACATTTTATTGTTATTAGTTTTTAAACGTACAAAAAAAAGATGTACAGGACATTCAAACAGCCAAAGTGCAAAAGGTTCCATCACACCGATATTTGAATAAAAATACAGTAAGTAAACCTCAAGCCATGACGTGCAGTAGGTTATCACCTAGCGCTTAAGATCATCAGTCTTGCTTCCAAGAAGAAGAGAATACATAATCAAATAAGTCTTAACCACGCGGAGGTACGCAGCCGCATACCAAAGGTCACTGTATGAGGTACAAAAGTGAAGAAGAGGAGTAAAAGAGGGTAAGAGGAAAGAAGAAAAGAAAGTGGAAGGAAGGGAGAGGGGATAATAGAGAGTTCACCTGCTCCAGGGCCCAACCAAAACCGAAGTCACCATTTGCACACTTCCCACAGCAGTCGAGGGTAAGTCAGACAGAGGAAGCTTCTAGAAGCTCCCAGGGTTCCCAAACTGGGTCTAATGAATCATTTAAGGAACCAATCAGGTATTCCATTCTCTTCACATCTCTGATCCTGGAGTGCAGTTCAATCAAAAAGGGGGGGCTCTTGTTTCTTCCATTTGAGAGCAACCAAGCACTGCGCTGGTGTCAGCAACTGTGCGAGGAGTTTTTTTAGAAATTTTATTAAAGGATTGAGGAGGGAGACCCAGGAGGAAGGTTTTAGGACTGAAAGGAATCTAGGATCCAAAGATTAAGTGGATTAAGGCGTGGACCATCCACTAGTAAGGGGCGATCAGGACCAGTAGATGTGGTGCAATGTGCCAGGATCCTTTTTTGCATCGCCAGCAATGGTAGTCAGGGATATACTGTATAAAGTGGAGCAGGTCTGGGGTTTCTACAAATATAGAGTGGAGCAGGTCTGGGGTTGATATCAGTGAAAGAGAATCTTATACTGGTTTTCCTTATACAAGGTATATATGGAGCTTTTGGAAGCCTAGGAACAAATAAGTTGCCACGTCTTCAGGCCTGCTTCCACTTGGCATATAGCCATGCTGAGCCGCTAGAGGCATGGAAATGGAAATAGTTACATAGTTAGTTTGGTTGAAAAAAGACACAAGTCCATCCAGACCAACTTTACCTATAAATATTAGTATCCAGTTATATTATGTGCATTTAGGAAAGAATCCAGGCCTTTCTTAAAAGCAATCTAAAGATTTGGCCAGAATCAGCTCTTGAGGGAGTCTATTCTACATTTTCACAGCTTTCACTGTGAAGAAGCCTTTCCATATTTGGAGATTAAATCTCTTTTTCTCCAGACATAAAGAGTGCCCGCTTGTCCTCTGTGAGGACCTTAAAGTGAAAAACACTACACCAAAATACATAAAAATCGGGTACAAAGGTCTGGCAATTACTTGACTGAGTTCCCTAAGTACCCTCGGGTGCAAGCCATCTGGTCCCGGTGATTTATTAATGTTACGTTTCCCAAGTCCAATTTTAATTCTGTTCTCTGTGGAGGTGCTTCCTGTGATGTGTCATGAGGATAAACACTGCAGTTTTGGTTACTGAAGCCCCTTGATTCCCTCGTGAAGACTAAGGAGAAGAATAAATTCAATACCTTCGCCATCTCCCCATCCTTTGTAACCAGATGTCCTTCCTCATTCTTTATGGGGGCCAATATGGTCTGTCCTCCCTTTTTTACTGTTTACATACTTAAAGAATTTCTTGGGATTTTTCTTGCTCTCCTCCGCTATGTGTCTTTCATGTTCTATCTTAGCCGTCCTTATTGCACCCTTACATTTCTTGTGGCATTCTTTAGTCTGAATGCTGATGATGATCCCTCAACCTTGTATTTTTTGAAGATCTTCTCCTTTGCTTTTATATGCATTTTTACATTGGAGTTAAGCCATCTAGGACTTTTGTTCGCTCTTTTAAATTTATTACCCAATGGGAATGTCACGGAACGTCCCTCACTTCGCTTGAGTGCTTCCGTCAGTATACCGCTTCCTAAGTTCTGGAACACAAGTCCAATGGATCTGGCTATAGGAACCCCCAAGAACTAGACAACACCAGTCTTGGAGTACATCAGAACTACTTCTTTATTTGAGATCTCACACACATTTATACACCAGGCTGACTCAAAGCTAACCTAATTAACCTAATTAACATGAGCTCCAATAGGAGTCGTCCCGTCTCCTACATTGTATAGAGGACAATGTGATCAGCTCATTCAATTAACATACATTACCATAAACATCAACACAGGGTTAATTAGAACAAACAACAATGAGTTAAATACCCTTAGAACCTAGACTAAACTTATTTACATTAAACCCATTATAGCTGACATCAGACAGGTGAGTGGAGTTGATGACATTAGCATCTCCTCACAGGATGTGTTCCAACAGTATAATTCAGTCTTATCATTCTAATATGGCATATAAAGGGTTCCAGAGTCTGTGTGTTTTGGGGGGACATGGAGCTGAATCCAAAGTAACACCAACCCCAGGGTCCCCAGGCATACAGCTCACAGAGAGCACCATTCCCCCAAATGCTAGGGCCCATAATCGGTGGGCAAGAGGCTTGCGTTCAGTACCCTCCAATAGCCTCTGTCCCGGGTGAGTCTGTCACATTTCTCCCCTTTCGGCAGGAGACTAACACAGGAGGAGACCCCAGATGGGTTGACTCCGAAGTTAGTAAGTAGCTCCAGTCCTCTAATGCCTGTACCCACACAGTACCCCAAATAAATTGTTCCAAACAAAGCATTACTCACCCAGCCAACCTCTGCCTCTCTCAGAGAACATATCTGCCGCTGGGGAGAGGCCTGGACTGGCCCTTCTCCCTGGAGTCCTTCCTGCCGCTGGAGAGAAGACAGGGTGACTGGGCTCACTCTGTCATGCTGTTGGGGATCTGGGCCCACTGCCCAGAATCCCTGGGGTATACAGGTGGAGACTGAAGTCCCATCCACCTTCACAGGAAATCCATCCTCTGTTAGTTGAGGGCAGAGTCCAGCAGTCCTCAGCCCTGTTGCCAGCCCTTCTGCTGGAAACCCCACACCATCTGTTCCAGCTAACTGTTGGGGAGGGAGGCCGACTGCCCCGCCTTCCTGGAACTCTGTAGTTGTTGCCGGTGCTGGGCAGAGATTGGTAGCACTCTGCCCTGTTGCCAGCACTTCTGCTGGGGACTCCGCATCCTCCGCTCCGGCTAACCGTTGGGGCAGGAGGCTGGCTTCCTCCACTCACAAACTGTGTAGCTGCCATTGGGGAGGTGAGCCGGCTGCTTCCTTTTCCATTCCCTCATCTGGCCGCTGGGACGACATGTTGATGGTACTGTCTCCCAGGTGCACGGATCTTTGCTGGGGAGGAAAGCCCGCTTCCTCCACCCTGGCCAACTGTTGGGGAGGGACAACACACACATCCTCTCCCTTCTCCCCCTGTTTCTGCTGCTGGGAAGTGATTGCCATCTTCTCACCCTGAGCCTCCACAATTGCTGCAGGTGTGGGGCAGAGGTCTTGGACCCTCTGTCCGGTTGCCAGCACTTCTGCTGGGGGTTTGCCAGGTGGTTCCTCCTCTACAGAAACGTCTATTAAATCCCCAGTCTCTGGAATTGGTAAAAGTGTGGGACAGAGGTCTTGGACCCTTTGTTCAGTTACCAGATCTTCAGCTGGAGAAGTTTGTTTTAACTCCATAGATGCTGCTGGCAGAAAATCACATGTCCCTGTCAGTGTTGTGGGAGAAAGGCCGACTACCTCTTCTCTCAAGAAGGCCGAAGCCACTGTTGGTGCTGGGCAGAACACAGTGAACTTTGGCCCTGATAGCAGCTCTTCTGCTGGAGGCTCATCGGGTTGTTCTTCCTCAGCAGAAAAGTCAATCAAACCCCATGTCTCTGCAACTGATGTCTGGGGATAGAGGTTCACCATCTTCTGTCCATGGAACCCAGAAGATGCTATCATTTCTGGGCAGAGGTTAGCAGAGCTCTGCCCTGTTGTCAGCACTTCAGGTTTGGGGACGGCAATCTCCGGATTTTCCACTGCCGATTCTCTGGCATGCTGCTGAACTTGTTCTAGCAGTTTCCTGTATGCCCTTTCCTGATGCTGTTCCTTCCTTAGCAAATGGTCCAGATCAGGTTTGAGCTCTGAGACCCCTGCAAGACCGAGCATAGACTCTCTATATTCTCTCAGGTCCTCAAGGTCAGGTTCCCCTTCATCGCCAAACATAAAAAGATCTGTAAGGCTCTCCCACAGCAATCCAGGGCCGCCAAAGTCATATCCCTCCGGAGAGCATTCTGTTGTCTCCCCTAACTATCCCTCCTCTGTGTGCCATTGCAGAGCCCGATAACGATTGTCCAGCTCTATCTCCTGCAGGACCAACTTGTCCAACTCAGTCACCCATTGCTCCTGGGGCTGCTCTCCCAGGAATGCCATCCGCAATGCCCGTTGGTCACTGGCCCGTTGTTCTTGGGTTGGAAAGCACTTGCCCTGTTTTATACCAGCGAGACGGAGGGCTGCAATCCAGAGCTCCACCCGAATTTGCTGCCTGAGCTCCAGGTATTCATCCTTAGACACAGTCCTGGTGTATGTTGAAAGGATGATCCGCAGCAGCCCCGGGAACTCTGATGCCAGGTCCATATTTCCGCTGGGGTGACTGAAGTCTGCTATGCTGATCTTGGATCCAGTTGGAGGTTTGGATGTCCCAGACTGCAGGAAGCTTTCCCGCTGATTGCCACCAATGTCACGGAACGTCCCTCACTTCGCTGGAGTGCTTCCGTCAGTATACTGCTTCCTAAGTTCTGGAACACGAGTCCAATGGATCTGGCTATAGGAACCCCCAAGAACTAGACAACACCAGTCTTGGAGTACATCAGAACTACTTCTTTATTTGAGATCTCACACACATTTATACACCAGGCTGACTCAAAGCTAACCTAATTAACCTAATTAACATGAGCTCCAATAGGAGTCGTCCCGTCTCCTACATTGTATAGAGGACAATGTGATCAGCTCATTCAATTAACATACATTACCATAAACATCAACACAGGGTTAATTAGAACAAACAACAATGAGTTGAATACCCTTAGAACCTAGACTAAACTTATTTACATTAAACCCATTATAGCTGACATCAGACAGGTGAGTGGAGTTGATGACATTAGCATCTCCTCACAGGATGTGTCCCAACAGTATAATTCAGTCTTATCATTCTAATATGGCATATAAAGGGTTCCAGAGTCTGTGTGTTTTGGGGGGACATGGAGCTGAATCCAAAGTAACACCAACCCCAGGGTCCCCAGGCATACAGCTCACAGAGAGCACCATTCCCCCAAATGCTAGGGCCCATAATCGGTGGGCAAGTGGCTTGCGTTCAGTCCCCTCCAATAGCCTCTGTCCTGGGTGAGTCTGTCACAGGGATGCATTGGCTAATGTCCTTATTTATTATGCTCTTAAAGCAAACCCATCTCTCCTCTGTGTTCTTTGTTCCTAAGATTTTATCCCAATTTATGCCTTCTAGCAAGGTTTGTAGTTTAGGGAAGTTGTCTTTGTATTCCCCTTATGTTTCCTATTTGTGTGGTTTATACTGAAGCCAATTGACCTGTGATCGCTGTTACCTAAATTGTCCCATATTTCCACATCGGTGATCAGGTCTGTATTGTTGGTAATCAGTAGATCCAGTAACACTTTATTTCTAGTTGGTGCGTCAACCATCTGACCCATAAAATTGTCCTGCAAGACATTTAGGAACTGGCGAGCCTTAAATGAATGCGCGGTTCCCTCCGCCCAGTCTATGTCTGGATAATTAAAATCCCCCATTATGATAACACCTCCCATCCTTGCTGCTAATCCAATTTGTGATAGGAGATCCGTCTCTACTTCCTCCCTCGGGTTAGGGGGCCTATAGCATACTTCCAGTATTACTTTCCCCTTAGTTTCATCCCTTTGGAGCTCTACCCATAAGGATTCCACCTCCTCCCTAGCTCCCTTAGTGATGTCATCTCTCACATTCACTTGTACATTATTGTTGATATATAGACATACCCCTTCCCCTTTTTTACCCTCTATATCCTTGCGATAAAGGGAATACCCTTGAATGGTTGCCAGCTAATCATGAGAGCTGTTGAACCAGGTCTCTGAAATTCCCACAAAATCCAAATCCTCCTTGTACAACAGTATCTCTAGTTCACCCATCTTGTCCGCCAGGCTCCTGGCATTGGTGAACATGCCACGTAGTTTAGACCAGTCGCATATTGTCCTCTTATTGGGTGTTTCGAGATTGCAACTAGGACTTGCTAATGCCCTTCAGTGCCGCCCATCAGTGCCCACCAGTGCCACCTATCAGTGCCCACCAGTGCCGCTTATTAGTGCCCACCAGTGCTGCCTTATCAGTGCCCATCAGAGCAGTTTATTTTTAACAAAAAATAAAAAACCCAGAGGTGATCAAATACCACCAAAAGAAAGCTCTATTTGTGGGAAAAAAATGACAAAAATTTCATTTGGGTACAGTGTTGTATGACTGTGTAATTGTCATTGAAAGAGTGACAGCGCTAAAAGCTGAAAATTGGTTTGGGCAGGAGGGGGGTTTAGGTGCCCAATAAGCAAGTGGTTAAGAAAGCGCTTTGTTACACACACCCTACAATAAAAATGATTTTTCATTGAACAAAGAATTTCTTTTTCTAAGATGACCTCAGTCCACATGTACATCTTCTGTATGTAGAGCACTGTCTTAACCGCTTGCCGCCCGCCATATAGCAATATGACGTCTGCAAAGTGGTTGCGATATCCTGACCGGACGACATATGACGTCGCCAGGATATCAAGCTGCTGCACGCCCCCCCCCCCGGGGGCGCGCATCACGGTGATCGTTGTTGCGGTGTGTCATTCTGACACACCGCAACTCCGATCTGACAGAGACTCTTTACCACGTGATCAGCCATGTCCAATTGTGAAGGAATGTGATGTAGATAATAATAATAATAATCTGAAAATGTCTATTTTCTTATGTGCATACATATTTTTCTCCTTACTCATTATATAAGTATACAGATTAGCTCTGTTCCTATATTTTCTCAAAATGGCGGGTACCCCCTACATCCCACACATCAGAAGAACGCGGAACTGAAGATAAAAACCAAGGACAGCCAAACCTCGTTATGAAGATTCTCCATCTTCTTTTCTCCTTCTTAACCAATGAGATGTACCTATTAGACTAACATAGCAATGACGTATTTGTGTGTATAAAACATTAGCACCGCCTTGAATAAATTAGAAGTGTAAGAAGTAACGGAGCTGAGCGTGTCTCAGAGTGTTTACTTTTATATGCATGCATATCCACACTTTTCAATTAGAGACAGCAGCAGATAACCTTGGGCTCGATTGGAGCTCTTAATCATTTCCATAACAGCTGGTGCCGAAACCCGGGACCTCAGGCTACAGTCGAAGCCGTACCGCGATAAGCATTTGGGCGTTAACTGATTGATGAGACAGGGGTTTGCGCAGCCCTAACAGTACCGGTAAGTCTTATTTATATTCTTACCACTGTACGACTTTCTTATCTTTCGGTTGACGGCTGGATTCTGTCGGTATGCTGAGACTGTCTTAGAGGCAGGTATTTCCTCGCCTGAGGTTGTTTTAACGAACCTGTCAATGGGTTTCTGCTGACTGTATTTGTTCACTGTCTGCCATTCTTTGGGCTACGAAACTCAGCAGTCTAAAAGTGCTACATGTGTGTTCTCATCTCCAGATGAGCTGTCGGCCTCTGGAGTGAGATGGGTTATTGTGGCAGTCGGTTATGGGACGGGTTACTCTGGGTTCGTTGAATCTTTGAGGGTTATCTCAGCTGCTGGCGTTGCAGTCTGAAAGCATTACAGATGTATCACCCCCAGATGAGCTGTCGGCCTCTGGGAGTAACTGTAATGACGGCCTTTAACTGGGTTTAAGGGGAGTTGTCTGCCCCTGGGGTTATCTTAGCCTGCTGAAATTTTGCAGTTCGAAGAGTGGCAGGTGTAATGTCCTGTCGTGAGTGTATTTGTGGTTTACTGTTTGCTTTACACGAGAGGGGTTGGGGACTGGTTAAGGTCGGAGGGGGGGCTGCCCGGGGGATCTGTTGGGTCACGGGCCGTTGCTCCTCACTACCCCAGATGTGTTTGTTCTTGTTCTGAGATTAACCGTACATTACAGGGTTATAGCAAACAGTAGAAGCTAGGAGCGCAGTTTTATGTGCTCCCACCCAAGGAATTTGTTGATAAGAACACTGAGAAAGAATATTAACCCCTTGGTTGTATGTATTCTCCTCTCAAGCCGTTAGCCGAGAAACAGAGAGAGAAAAGAATGTGATAGTGAAGAGGAGATAAGATGTTGAAATAGTTAACAAAGTTGAAAGAAGTGGCGAAAGTTATGTTGCTGAAGAAACAGGGAGAAAAATCCTGTGTGATAAAGAAAATTGGATAAAGGAAGTTAAGAAAGATGGCGATTGTATTATGTATGTGTATCACAGAGCTGATGATATGTTGGAACTTGAAACAAAGGAGGGGAGGGACAGCACTGCCCTCCGTCTAACAACCACTCCTTTCTCACCACCCAAGCACAACCCACTGTGACAACTCAGCCCGGCGGCCAATCTTAGTGCACCCATGCCTTCACTTTCTACCCAGTCCAGTGCACTTCCTGCCGGCGGCCATCTTGGTACACCCATTAAGCTTAAACAGCCTGTACCCAGCCCTCCCTGTTTTAAACCAAGATGATTCATACCACACACCTGTCTTCCCCAATACGGGAGCATCACATTCCCAGGCCGGATATGTTAATGATGAAGAAGCATCTGAGTGGGAAGCCCAACAGCAGGCAGCAAAGCCACCCACTGATTTAACCCCCAATCCGGCTCCAGACTCTCAGTTCCGAGAGGATCTCAAACACATGCTGGCAACCGTAAGGAACAGTGCCTCTTGCCAGCCCCCGCCCCAACAACAGTCTCGGTTACCAGAAGGGGCACCAGTGATGTATGTCGCTTTTACTCTATCACAAGCAGCGGCCTTAGTGACAAGTCTGCCTGACCCAGAGAAGTAGCCAATTCCCTTCTACCACAGGATAGTGCAGATACAAGAAACTTACTCAGCTGCCTGGAGAGACTTGATCAGCCTATGCCAAATCAAAGCAGGACATGTCTTTTGGCCAGTCATGCAGACGGCCTTCAATGATGCCAGCCTGACAAGTGCCACTTCCTACACCTCAGGCGTGGAGTTCTGTGCACAACTCCACGACTGGGCAAAGGAGAAGTTGACGGATCAGAAGACCACAATCCAAGATATTACCCAAGATAAAGGGGAGTCTGAAGAAGTATCATACTAAACTCGTACAGGCCTTTGATGATCTGAGTTTCTCCCACTATGAAAAGAGACACACACGTTTCCTGCGTGGGAGTGGATGGGTTGCTCCGCTCCAGTCCATTTGTAGAGCCACTCCAAGTGGGGACATTTCCTGATTTGCTTGCCAGATTTGTGGTGTCCTCTACATGTCCCTTGAATCTACTAGGAGCTGATGTGTTGTCCGGACTACAGGCCTCAATCAGGACACGCCTGAAGGGGGGATGAAGTTACATACTCCCCTATCTTTAGAAGACTAATCTGCTTTGTGTTCTCTGCCTCTCCTGATGACACTTAATGAAGCAAAAACTTCAAGTTCAATACTGCAGGAAGTACTTGACAGAATCCCTGCGTGCCTATGGTCCACAGGACCGGAAGACAACGGTCACTTAAAGGTGCCACCAGTTTCAGTCAAGCTAAAAGAGGGCGCTTCATTGCCCCGGAAACCACAATAACCCCAAGAAGAGAATCCTAAAGAAGAACCAGGTACCTGCTGTGGATGCCTTTGACTGCAAAATACCTCACAGAGGTGGACCTTACAAACGCTTTCTTCAGTGTCCACCTTCACCCCTCCTGCTGGTACCTTTTTGCATTCATCCACGGAAAGAAACGGCAACATACCTAAACAGTTGTGCCACAAGGGGCACAGAACTTTCCAAGCCAGTTTGCAAAAGCTATGGCTATCATCCTTGACACATGACAGGAGGAACACCCGGAAGTGATTCTCTTCCAACATGTTGATGACCTTCTCCTTTGTGCAGCTGACTTACCCCCTGTTGAAGTCACCTCAGAAAGCCTGTTGTGCTATCTTGCCAACCAGGGCTGCAGAGCCTCAAAGCCCAAATTGCAGTGGTGCTCAACACCTGTCATTTTCTTTGGACTAATTTCCTAGTGCAGAGCATGGATTCCAGAAGCCTTCCTACTGATGCTCTGCAATCAGACCCTTCCAGATGTCTCCTGAAGAAATATCTAAGTTTGAGGCCCTCAAGTGTGCCATCTCAGGCGCTAGGGCTCCCAGACTACGACAAAACGCTCAAGCTCTTTGTATCCGAACGTCTGGAACATGCTGCAGGTGTATTCACCCAATCACACGGCATCAGCCTACGCCCCATAGGATATTATTCCTGTCGGCTGGATGCGGTAGCAAGAGGAGGCCTATTGTGTCTGCGAGCTGGCTTTGCTATACAAGCCTTGCTTGACAAAACTTTGAACTTGGTCCTCGGACACTGCCTCGTTCTGCTTGCTCCCCATGATGTTGTTGCCATATTCAACCAAGATCCAGCCGAAACACTTGTCCACTACCAGACACTTGAGACTCCTGTGTTCCCTCCTACTGGACAGCATTACTCTATTAAGTTGTCAAACACTGAATCCTATCACCCTTCTTCCACTTCTCGAGGGGGGAAAGGAGGAGTAGCCTTACCACCGGTGATGTCTGCACAGGAGGCAGAGCTGTAAGCACTTACTACAGCATGTAAATGGGCAGAGGGAAAAAGAGCCAACATTTATATGGACTCAAGATATGCTTTCAGCATTACCCATGATTATGGTGTTATCTAGGACAGAGGATTCCTGATGGCTGCAGGAACACCTGTGAAAACTTGATTAATGCCTTGCTTCTCACAACCCAAGTGACTATTATGAGTAAAAGCACATGACAAACTGAACTCAAAGGAAGCTTAAGGCAATCATCTAGCCAATTCAGCTGCCAAACAGACAGCTGGTGGTCCATGGGAAGTGGACAGTAGGGTGGTAGTAGAAGACCACCCCGTGCTTACTTACAGACTTTCCCAGTGGACAGAGTTTATCTAAAAGAACTACAGGAAACAACAAGTCCTGATAAGAAGGAAAGCTGGAAACGGAGAGGAACAACTCTCAGAAATGGACTATTCGAGTGCAACAAGAAGCCTTGTCTACCCAGGAGTATGTACCCAGCCGTGGTGCAATGGGCACATGGAGCTGCCCACTTGACAAAGACTTTTATGAACTCTCTTATCAACAAGTGTTGCACCAAGAGTTACTCCACTGACCGACAACTTCTGCAGATCATGCATTATCTGCACCAAATGTAACCCAGGACGCACAGAAAAAACACAGAAGAAGCACCTGGCAAAAGCCCTATACCCCATTCCAGAGGATGCAAATTGATCATTCTCAAGTGCCAAGAAGTGGCAGATTCGAATACGCTCTAGTGGAAGTGGTCACGACTGCCAGGACCACAGCTAAGAAACTACTAAGTGAGATAGTATGTAGATTTGGGGTCCCAGAGGTGATATTGAGAGATCAGGGACCAGCCTTAACAGCAACCCTTACTAAAGAGAGTTGGGCAGCACTGGGGGTTCAGTTGGCACTACACACCCCATACCACCCTCAAAGTAGCGGGAAGGTAGAAAGGATGAATGGGACACTAAAAACAGGATGTTAAAGATGGCCCAAGAGACTAACATGAGTTGGCCAGACAGTTAGCCCATTGCCCTGTTCAGTGTCAGACACACCCCCAGGGGAAACATGCCCTATCCCCTTATGACATTTTGTTTGGTTCAGCTCCCAGACTTGGTTGTTACTTTCCACAACAGTTACAGTTACAGTCTGATGTGTTGACTAATTAGGCTGGTTTTGAGTCTTTGATCCCCATAACAACTGTCAGCAAGAATGTAGATTGGATTAACTACATGTCATGGTTATGCAATAGAGTTTGTCGATCAGCATACCTGTCTCCATGTGTTCATCTCTAGAGACCAGCTGACCCTCACCTGACTGCTTTTGTAACCTCTCCTCTAAGCATAGCCCCACCCCAGGCCCTATCAGGGAACCCTATATTAACCTGTGCACCGCAAGCCAGCAGTGCTGATCAACCATTGTGTGTTAGCCTCTATGTGTACTTGCTGTGTTTCCTACATCTGATTCCTGTTACCGACTTTGGCCTGTTCCCGACCATCCCTGTTTGCCTGTGACCCTGATGTTCCAGCCTGCTGCCTCCTTCCTCTTCTCCTGTAGTCTACCGTGAGCGTGAGCTGTGAGACCCTGGGGGCCGTGACCTGGAGCCAGACTGCAGCGCAGTCCATCCTTACCATTAAAGGCTCTGGTGAACACCTGCTGGCTCTTAGACTCAGCGCCCTGGGGAATCTATGCTCTAGCTCCCAGTGGGATCTGTGTCAGTGATCCAGTAGACCTGATTCCTGAACCTCCCAGGGTTTAAGCCGCAGCAGTCAGCCGTAGGGTCCACTACCTTGCGGTGCACTCCTGATCCCAACGGTGTGCATCTGTCACCCAGCCTCTAGGTGACCTGACACTACACATATTATAACCAACAGAGATTTGTAAATTACTCTAAAGATGCCCTCCAGCGAATTGCTGACCAGTTAGCCCCCACTTCCTACATGACATTCCAGGACCGGATGGCCTTAGACATGGTGCTAGCTGGGAAAGGAGGTGTTTTGTAAAATCATAGGAAAAAACGGGAACCTGTTGTACATACATTCCTGATAATACTGGCCCAAATGGTAAGGTTACTCTAGCTATAAAGAAATTAGAAGATCTGTCACTGGAGTTGAAGAAGAACTCAGGTATCACAGACCCATGGGATCAATATTTTAGCTGGATGAGTGGGTGGCAGAAGGTGCTCGCCCAGATACGGGTAACGGTATTAATAATCCTGGTCCTTTTAGCCCTGATTGTATGCTGTATTCTACCTTTTGAAAAAAAGTTAATGAGCAAGGCTGTAGAGAATAGCACACCTACATTTCTCCACCAAGAAGAAGAGGACCCCCTTATGATGGAAGATGACAAACCCTTCACTCTCCTACAGTCACTCCTTGTCCAAAACCTCACAATCCTATAGGGTTATAGGGATAGATAGCACCTGACTGCACCTCTCCAGCTGTATTGAGGAGGGTAGTGAACAGTTGCTGCCCAATTCTATATACAGCCTAAAAGAGTTGCTGAGGAGAAGGGCCAGGCCAAAGTAGGACCTTTAGTATTAGGGACAGAAAAGAGAAAATAGTCATTTTAGGGGGGATTGTGAAGGAATGTGATGTAGATAATAATAATAATAATCTGAAAATGTCTATTTTCTTATGTGCATACATATTTTTCTCCTTACTCATTATATAAGTATACAGATTAGCTCTGTTCCTATATTTTCTCAAAATGGCGGGTACCCCCTACATCCCACACATCAGAAGAATGCGGAACTGAAGATAAAACCAAGGACAGCCAAACCTCGTTATGAAGATTCTCCATCTTCTTTTCTCCTTCTTAACCAATGAGATGTACCTATTAGACTAACATAGCAATGACGTATTTGTGTGTATAAAACATTAGCACCGCCTTGAATAAATTAGAAGTGTAAGAAGTAACGGAGCTGAGCGTGTCTCAGAGTGTTTACTTTTATATGCATGCATATCCACACTTTTCAATTAGAGACAGCAGCAGATAACCTTGGGCTCGATTGGAGCTCTTAATCATTTCCATAACACAATCATGGCTGATCATGATGTAAACAGAAAGAGCTGTTAATTGGCTTTTCCTCACTAGCATCTGATGTAAGTAGAGGAGAGTCGATCGGCTGCTCTCCTGACAGGGGGGTCTGTGCTAATTCTTTATCAGTGCAGCCCACCCCTCGCATGCCCACCCAGGACCACCAGGATGCCGCCAGGACCACCAGGGATGGCCACCACACTGGACCACCAGGTATGCCACCCTAGACCACCATGGAAATGCCAATCAGTGCCCAGGCAGCTGCAAATCAGTGCCATTCAAAAATGCCTGCCAGTGATGCCTATCAGTGAAATCCATTGCCAGTGCCAGCCATCAGTGCCACTTTTCAGTGCCCATCAGTGCCGCTTATCAGTGCCCATCAGTGAAGGAGAAAACTTACGTATTTACAAAATTTTATAACAAAAACAAAGAAAAACTTTTTTTTTTTCGTTTAGCAAAAAATAAAAAACGCAGAGGTGATCAAATACCACCAAAAGCATAGCATGACTGCGCAATTGTCATTTAAAAAGTGACAGCACTGAATGCTGAAAATTGGCCTGTGCAGGAAGGTGCTAAAGTACCCTGTATTGAAGTGGTTAATATGGCAATGTTGGGGGGAAATCTCCCCAGAACATTTCCCATTGAATAATTTGGCCTCACCTACTGTTCTGGTGACAACTCTAAATTGTTGTTTTTTCCCCTCATTATCTATCTTGGTGACAGTTGTCATTAGGCCAAATAGAGGGGGGCGGCTCCCTTCCGGACTTTAATCTAAAATTAAAGGAAAAAGGTATGCTTTTACATGCCCTTTAATACATATCAGACGGGTACATCCATGTTATTTTTAAAAAAGGGGAATAACTGCGCTGATTCAAACATTTACCAATGATATGTTACCACTAATACAGTGTGTAAACCCTATACAGCAACCTCACAGCGTATATGCCTTATACACCAATCTTACTATAAAGTGCAATGTGTCAATAAAGTGAACAATTGAATTGTGCAAACTATCACTCCTTAGAACATCAATAATATTTCAAAACCACTGTAAAGTGCAAAGTGACGATAAGGTGCCAAGTATCTACATAAGTATATAATATTTCCAAAGTCCATTTCCATTTGTCATATATGTTCTCAAATTTTCATGCATGCTTTGTGCTGAATCTTTTCAAGCAATTCATGTGCCACCACCACCTTCTAAAATGGGCACTCACCAGAGCCTAAAAAAGAGATTTGCCTTTGGTTCATCTGGGATAACCACTCCACTGGCCTGGCTTTGCTCCAGCTAGTTTACCGCTGGGTGCTCCTCCTTTCTCCATATAAATAATGGTGTCCCATAAAAATTAAACATCCATCATTGTATGTTGGATGTTTGCATGTATGCATAAAATATTTATTTATCTTGACTAAAAAGTATTCACAATAGTTAAAATGCCAACTCACACTTTATGGTGCCTCAAGACCGGCACTGAGTCTGTCCAGCCATTTGTTTTTAACCACTCCAATACTGAGCGCTTTCACCCCCTTCCTTTCCAGGCCAATTTTCAGCTTTCAGCACTCTTGCACTTTCAATAAGAATTGCGCAGTCATGCAACACTGTACACAAATGCAATTTTTATAATTTTGTTCACACAAATAGAGCTTTATTTTGGTGGTATTTATTCACAAATCAGTTTTTTATTTTTTGCGATATAAGCGAAAAAAGAGTGGAAATTTTAAAAAACAACAATATTTTCTAGTTTCTGTTTTAAAAGAAATCCAATAAAATCAAATTTTGTCTTAAATTTAAGCCAAAATGTATTCTACTATATGTCTTTGGTAAAAAAAAATCCTGTTAAGTGTATAATAATTGGTTTGTGTGATCACGGATATATGTACGCAGATGATCACGGACATATGTATGCAGATGATCACGGACATATGTATGCAGATGATCACGGACATATGTGTGCAGATGATCACTGGGACATATGATTTTACTGTTACATATGTGGGACAGGTGTTTTTACTGTGTGGGGACATGTGTGTGGGGACATGTGTGGGGACAGTGTTTTGGGGACATTGTGTGTTTACACTGTGTGGGGACACTAGGCCGGTGATCAGTGTGTAAAAAGCTGTAAAAAACAGCTCATACTCACTGATCACCGGCTGGCTGCAGCGATCCCCTCTACTCTCCTCACTGACAACTTCCGTGTGAGGAGAGGAGAGCCGATTGCCTAGCAACCAGCTCTCTGTTTACCTCACATGACGGCTGTGATTGGACACAGTTGTCATGTGATCAGGAGGGCCAATCACAGATCCCTCCTGCCGATCGGAGATGCACCGTGTCCGGGTGACATGAGCGCATCGGGATCGCGCCGCTGCGAGGGGCTCTGAACCTCTGAATCTGGTTCCTGAACATCCACTCAGAAGGAAGAAGCTCCCACCTGGCCGTATATGTGCAGTGGCCGGGTGGGAAGTGGTTAAGGATCTGTTAGGCCGCTCTGTTTCTCTATCCCGACGTGCGTTCCAAGCCTCGTTTTGGTGCGGGTCCATAAACAGGAAGTGACGTCCGTAATTACCCAGAAGCCTCTACACGTTTTGCATACATACATGCGTCATCAGGAAGCTGGGTACGCCATTTTGGAAATGGTATTTATGCCATTACTGATAGTTAATTAGCCAATCTAATCGTGAAGCAAAAGACTGGAAACGCATCATTGTTTTGCTTTAGTTGTTGCTATACCGGAAGTAAACCCTCCACCATTTTACTTATTGGCAATCCCAATCCACGACATGTAAACAGGGCCATTACTTATTTACCCTCCCCCACTGCTTATTTAAATGTATTCTATACCAATTATGATACCAAAAACAGACGGCTGGAGAGACCTTACAAAAAACATTTTTAATAAACATTAACTATTGTGAATACTTTTTAGTCAAGATAAATAAATATTTTATGCATACATGTTGCGCAATGATGGATGTTTAATTTTTAGGGGACACCATTATTGATATGGAGAAATGAGGAGCACCCAGCGGTAAACTAGCTGGAGCAAAGCCAGGCCAGTGGAGTGGTTATCCCAGATGAACCAAAGGCAAATCTCTTTCTAGGCTCTGGTGAGTGCCCATTTTAGAAGGTGGTCTTGGCACATGAATTGGTGAAAAGATTCAGCACAAAGCATGCATGAAAATTTGAGAACATATATGACAAATGGAAGATTGGTGTATAAGGCATACACACTGTGAGGTTGATGTATAGGGTTTACACACTGTATTAGTGGTAACATATCATTGGTAAATGTTTGAATCAGAGCAGTTACTCCCCTTTTTTAAATACAACTTTTCCTAAGCCTAGGGTTTATGACAATTTAACTGCAGCAGATCAAATTATAAACGTATTAATTTTATACATATATATTTTTTTTTGCGCCGGTGACACAAAAACTTTCACATCCATATTATTGCTTAACTTGTTAAAGAATCGAATAGTTGTTACTTACAGCTGATGAAAGTATAGGAAATCTGCATCCACGGAAGGCAAGAGAAGAATAAGTGGGAAATATTACAGAAAAGTAAAACCATAAAAGTATACAGTAATGAAAGAAGCAAGATATAATGTTTTGCATACAGTGCAAAATATATCTGAAAAACCAACCTTCTGGTCAGATAACAGATATCAGAAGTAGAAGCGATAAAATGGACTTACTATATGGAGAGTCATCACTCAGATTCTGGGTGATGATCTCACGAATGCGCGCTGGGACAGGAGTAAGTGTGTCTCGCTCCCCTTCTCCGCTGCGAACACTCAAGATTCGGTCTTCATCTGCACTGTCTGGATTAAGTACTGTGTTCTCCAGGCGCTAAAACAAACATTTTACAAAGACTTAGAAAAAGAAGGTAATAGACATTTTTTTAATAATTAAATTTCATTGTTACTAAACACTTATGTAAATAGCTGAATAATTCCTGACAAAACAATCACATTCCAATATGTGTACATATACTTAAACAATAGAGAATAAGAGGGATGACGTGGGCAGTAGTCCAGAGCACACAGTGCTAAAGCAGCCCATTAACATAAGACTACATCCATTTTCCACTGGATCAGATAACACTCTTATGAATATGGTGGTAGACAGACACCAACTGGCTCCAGGAGATACAACAATTAGAAAATCTATCCTAATCACTACTGATACCCTTCATCTTTGCTCTCCACGTTGGCAAAAACATGCAAAGCAGAAATGATTTTGCAGTCTTATGAAGTATTCTATATTACTGAAAAGTTGAGGCTCAGAGGGCATTCTTATTGTGCCTAGGCATCTGAAATTCCCATATAACATCTGTAAAGAAGGTATGTATAGGTAGGTCCATCATTAGCTCTCCATAACCAGCTAAGTCTGCAACCTACAAACATCTCAGGGTCTGTCATTTTTGTTGCCAAACAAGTTTTTTTAGCCTTGATTTTTAAAGATGAAATAAATAATTCTGGGCTCTAATACCACTGTTGTGGTGCTCCCCCTAACCACTCTTATATATATATATATATATATATATATATATATATGCAGCCTAAGAGGGGCGTGTCATATTTTTAAATGAACACTCAAGCTATGACCTTCAAAAGTATGGAAATAAAGCCAAAGCAAGAAGTTTGCAGTATATTTCACTAAACGTACAAAGCTGATATTATCTTACTGTATTTAAATAGAACTGAAGCCAATAAAAAACCTTGGTGGCTCTTTTACCTTCCTGCTGAAACTAATTAAATAATAAACTTTTGTTTAGTGCTTTGGTGGGGCTTTGATGAGGCTTCAGTAGGGCTTCGATGAGGCTTCGGTGGGGCTTTGGTGGGGCTTCAAGCAAACTTTGCCATAGACTTCTATGGAAGCTTTGAAGACGCTTTGAAGCACCACTAAAGCTACATGGGGTATAATTTTTGAGCCGAAGCAAAGAAAAAGCAGGTGTAAACAGGACTGTTCAGAGAGCTTTAACTAAGCCTGTCCGAAGCCTTGTTTTGAAGCAAGTGTAAACTAGCCATTCATGTGTGTTGAAGCCGAAGCAAGTGTAAATGAGCCCTTACATTCCTGGAATGCTGGGATTGGTAACTGTCATATTTACTGTACGTGTGTCCTCAACCAAACTGCCAGACCACCAAATGGCTGGTGTCATAACTGATCATATGTGCAGCACCATGGCAGCTGCAGATCAAACAGAAGCAGCTTCCTTGGCTGTAAAGGATAGGAGGGTTTAATTCTGCTTTAAGGCTGTCAGCAGATCGACCTCTACAAACTCGTCAGTGCTTAAAAATGGAGAGAAACTGAGCATGTGCAGAGCAGGGTAAGACAGTGTATTACTGGATTTTAAACAGTATAGGCGCTTATTTTTAATGTTTTACATAGCTATACCTGCAAAAGGGGCCTGACTAAAATTCCACTTTGAAGTGAAACTAAACTCTCCTATCCTTAACAGTCAAGGATGCTGCCATTTCAGCCTCCGTTGGATTTGCAGTTGTCATGGTGCTGTACACGTGATCAGGTATGACACCTGCCATTTGAGGGCTTGACATTTCAGTTGAGAACACAAGTACTTGTGACAGTTATCATTCATGGCATGCCTTGAGGGTCGGTTCACACTGGGGCAACACGACAGCCGTCCTACTTTGGATCCGACATTGCCCTGCGACATGTGTCCGACTTTCAATGAACGGGGATCCGACTTGGATCCCCGCCACTGTGTTTGGTATGAATCTTTAGGGGGAACTCTGCGCCAAATTTAAATAAAAAACCGGCATGGGTTACCCCTCCAGGAGCATACCAGGCCCTTGGGTCTGGTATGGACCTTGAGGGGAACCCCCTACGCCGAAAAAACGGCGTGGGAGGTCCCCCCCAATCCATACCAGACCCTTATCCGAGCACGCAGCCCGGCCGGACAGGAATGGGAGTGGGGACGAGCGAGCGCCCCCCCCCCCCCTCCTGAACCGTACCAGGCCGCATGCCCTCAACATGGGGGGTTGGTGCCTTGGGGGAGGGGGCGCGTTGCGGGCCCTCCCCAAAGCACCTTGTCCCCATGTTGATGAGGACAAGGGCCTCTTCCCGACAACCCTGGCCGTTGGTTGTCGGGGTCTGCGGGCGGAGGGCTTATTGGAATCCGGGAGCCCCCTTTAATAAGGGGGCCCCCAGATCCCGGACCCCACCCTATGTGAATGAGTATGGGGTACATCGTACCCCTACCCATTCACCTAGGGAAAAAGTGTCAATTTAAAAAAAAACACTACATAGATTTTTAAGGTATTTTATTAGACAGCTCCGGGGGTCTTCTTCCGACTTCGGGGGTCTCTCCGGTTCTTCTCCACGCTCTCCGGATCTTCCTCCGGGCTCCTCCGCTCTCTTCTGCCGCTCTTTTGCTAAAGCGGAGGAGCCCGGTCTTCCGTCTTCTGCCCTCTTCTCTTCTTCTGATGTTGACACGACGCTCTCTCCGGCTAGAATGCTCTCTGTGCGCTCTGCTCTGACTTATATAGGCGGTGACCCCGCCCCCTTATGCCGTCACAGTCCCTGGGCATGCTGGGACTATGACTGCATAAGGGGGCGTGGTCATTGGGTGATGACCACGCCCCCTAAAACGTCACAGTCCCAGCATGCCCAGGGACTTGACGGCATAAGGGGGCGTGGTCACCACCTATATAAGTCAGAGCGGAGCGCTCAGAGTGCATTCCAGCCCCAGAGAGCGTCGTGTCAACATCAGGAGAAGAGGGCAGAAGGCAGAAGATTGAAGACCGGGCTCCTTCGCTATAGCAAAAGAGCGGCAAAAGAGCAGAAAATAGCGGAGGAGCCCGGCAGAAGACCCGGAGAGCGCGGAGAAGAACCGGAGAGAACCCCGAAGTCGGAAGAAGACCCCCGGAGCTGTCTAATAAATTACTTTAAAAATCTGTGTAGTGTTTTTTTTTAAATTGACACTTTCCCTAGGTGAATGGGTAGGGGTTCGATGTACCCCATACTCATTCACATAGGGTGGGGGGCCGGGATCTGGGGGCCCTCTTATTAAAGGGGGCTCCCGGATTCCGATAAGCCCACAGACCCCGACAACCAACGGCCAGGGTTGTCGGGAAGAGGCCCTTGTCCTCATCAACATGGGGACAAAGTGCTTTGGGGTGGGGGGGCCGCAGCGCGCCTCCCTCCCCCAAGGCACCAACCCCCCCATGTTGAGGGCATGCGGCCTGGTACGGTTCAGGATGGGGGGGGGGCGCTCGCTCATCCCCCACCCCCATTCCTGTCCGGCCGGGCTGCGTGCTCGGATAAGGGTCTGGTATGGATTGGGGGACCCCCCACGCCGTTTTTTCGGCGTAGGGGGTTCCCCTCAAGGTCCATACCAGACCCAAGGGCCTGGTATGCTCTTGGAGGGGGAACCCATGCTGGATTTTTATTTAAAAATTGGCGCGGAGTTCCCCCTCAAGATCATCTGAGCACAAGTCGCATGCCGAAGTCGGATCATGCGAGACGGCGATCCGACTTTGATCCGACTTCAATGATAGTCAATAGGCTGAAGTCGGATCAAAGTCGGATCAAAGTAGTACAGGGAGTACGCTCTGAAGTCGGAGCGACTTCAGTAGTGTCTATTAAGACACTCCCATTCACTTAAATGTGAATCTCTTTCTGGGGCGACTTGAGGGCGTACAAGTCGGATCCCAAGTCGTCCCAGTGTGAACCGACCCTGAAAGTAAAGCGGAGTTCCACCCAAAAGTGGAAGCTCTGCTTATCTGCTTCCTCCCCCCCCCCCGGTGCCATATTTGCCACCTTCCGGGGGGGAGCAGGTACCTGTCACAAACTTACCAAGAGATCTGGCCACAGCAAGATCACTCAGAAGTTTGGCCCCCCTCCTCCTTCTCCCGCCGATGGGCGAGTCAGATAGGGAACTGGCAGTGAAGCCGCAAAGGCTTCAATGCCGATTTCCCTTACCACGAATGGCTGCAGGAGCACCCGAGAGTCAATGGATTTCAGGACAGGTGAGTGTCCTAATATTAAAAGTCAGTCAGTATTAGTAGCTGCTGACTTTTAATTTTTTGCTGGGGGTGGGGGTGGGGGGGGGGTGGGGGGGGGGGTTTAACGCCTCTTTAGGAAAGTTAAATTAATGAGTTTAGCTCCTTTCGTGCTCAGTATTCAAGCAAATGGGGACACACCCTAAACACCCTCAACTGTGTGAAACGCATGCAGTGCAGTGAATTGGTGGGACATTTCCAGGGTAAAAACAGGAGGCAAGGAGGTGTCATATTGCCTCCTGACCTGCATGTCAAATGTACGCATGTCTAAACTTAGTCTTATACCATTAATGCAAAAAACTGTATTAAACCCGGAAGAATTTACCCCCTTAAGGATTTTTTGCGATACAGCACTGTGTCAATTTAACTGACAATTGCGCAGTCATGCGATGTTGTACACAAACAAAATTTATGTTCTTTTTCCCCACAAATAGAGCTTTCTTTTGGTGGTAGTTGATCACCTCTGCGGTTTTTATTTTTTGTGCTATAAACAAAAAAACACAGACAATTTTGAAACAAAAAAAACCAATATTTTTTACTTTTTGCTATAATAAATATCCCTCCCAAAAAATGTCTTCATCAGTTTAGGCCAATATGTATTCTTCTACATATTTTTGTTAAAAAAAATTGCAATAAGTGTGTATTGTTTGGTTTGCGCAAAAGTTATAGCGTTTACAAAATAGGGGATATGTTTATGGCATTTTTATGAAAAAAAAAATGTACTAATAGTGGTGGTGATCAACGATTTTTAGTGGGACTGCGACAATGCGGTGGACAGATTGGACACTTTTGACACTTTTTTTGGGACCAGTGACATTTATACAGGGATCAGTGCTAAAAATAGCCACTGATTACTGTATAAATGTCACTGGCAGGGAAGGGGTTAACACTAGGGGCAATCAAGGGGTTAAGTGTTCCCTAGGGAGGTGTTTCTAACTGGGGGGAGTGGACTGACTCAGAGTAGAGAGATCGCTGTACCTGATCACTAGGAACAGCAGATCTCTCTCTCCCCATGCCCTGTCAGAATGGGCATCTATTTGTTTTCCTTGACAGATCCCCGTTCTGGCTCTCTGTGGAGCGATCGCGGGTGGCCCACGCACATCGGCTCCGGCGTTGTGCCTCTGGCACCTGCTATTGCTCTTAAAGCGGCTGACATACATGTACGGCGATATCATTGACCACAAAACCAAATTTGTGTGCACCAAATGCCTTTGCACAGTCAGATATTACTTTGTAAAACTAGAAGTGACATCATGACAGGGCTGTACATAGTAGTTGGGACGTAGAAGGTCCACCTTACAGGCTGCTCAAGCAAACCTCAATGGGTTGGATACAAGACCAGTCACACTACACAAGGAGAGCAGGGTGCTTGAAAAAGTCAATGCCGGAGTCCATCCATAATCTGCAGATTTCCAGCAGAAAGCTAACACATTTTGACTCCCAAAGACAGCAGCAGGGATCATCCTTTTATACAGGGATGCCCTGCACACATAAAAAAATCCAGGAAATCGTTTAACACTGGATTACTGCTCAGATCTCGAATAGACAAAGAATACCAAGAATCCTGTAAGAATATACGTGCTTCATTTATTTACTGCGGATTTTAAGACCACTTGACATAAGTAGGAAGAAAATAAACAAGGGGTAGGTACAAAAGAGAAAAAAAAGATAGAGGACGGAGAGGGAGCGCATGGCTTTCAATCAAATGTGTAAGTCAGCAAATTGACTTTCTTTTAACAGAGAGGTAAATATGTGAAAAAGAAGCCTACAGCTTCCACTATTACCTGTAAATGTAACTCTAAATTTTTTTAATGCAATATTTCATATTTACCTGGCTAAAATAGTTTAAAAAACAATTTACTTGTCTTGAGCATAGTAAATAACAAATAAACATATAAAAGATATACTATATACGAAAGCTCTATACACACAACCTTTTACCATGTGTAGCTCTTGTCGGGATGGCGTACTTGTTGCTTTATTGATAAAGCTAGCATGTGTACACTATATATTCATATTTTACAACTTCATTTACACAAGAATACAAATGAACCACAATGCCCATTTAGTTAGAAATGGCATTACATGAAAACTCCCATTCTGGAGCTCTCACACAAAACCTTTATTACTAACAGAATCATTAAATTAGAACTATAGGCTAAACTTTTTTTTTCCATTTTGGATAGAGTAAGGGTGTGTCCCATTGCAGAGACTTCCCTCCACTTCCTGTCCCATAACCAAACAGGAAGTGAGAGGAAATCCCTGCAAATTAAGGAAATTCCTTGGTCACCAGAACTAGGATTCCCATTGGAAGATTTCCCCTCTAATACTTCTCTGGGGACAACCCACAATTTGGCATTTACTTTTACTGTCACTTTCAATGGTAATGGTAAACGGGACAAATGGAGAGAGTGAACCTCCTCAACGAGGACACAGACTGCAATAAAAGCTGACATAGGTTCCAATCCCTCTGCACCCTTTCCAAAACTAAAAAAAAAAAGTTGCCTTTAGTTATACTTTTACAATACTATAATTCATTATGAAGAACTTTGTATTCCTGTTCCCCTGTGGAAACCAACAACATAGTGAACTATTATACTACGCATTGTAAAGCGTCTTACTGCACTAATCTTATGTAATCTCCCTGTATACATATATATTTTTCAAGAATGTGAAACTGTATTAACCTCTGCCAGGTGCTTATTGCTGTCTGTATCCTTGCTGTGAAGATTCCCTCTCTCTATTTCTTCTGGTGGGCATTTTAATCACTACTGTTGGTGTAGTGCTCCGGAGATTTGAAATCCTCACTCCTCTCCCTCTTCTTTCTGCAGCGCTTCTGGGGCAGATCAAAGCGATTCTGATTGGTCAGCGCCAGCATCCATTCCAGAAGTGATGTAGAAATAAGAAGAGGCAGAAGAGTGGGAATTTGAAATCCCTGGACTACTACACTGGTTGCATGGGCACTGACAGCTCATCAACCACAGCAGGGACTGGGGGGGGGGGGGGGGGGGGCAGATGGGAAGGGTATACGCTTGCATTATCATTCATTATGAAAAGGTGAACTAAACCTGTAAGCAAGAATCAATAGGATATGGCTATTCGGTGAACAGATGTCTGTTAGTCTGCACATCTATTGTCCTTCTCTGTGCAAAACAAGGTGCAGTGATTGCGTCCACAGGACATTACCGCTGTTGTGATGCTGTACAGCTGTAACCCATACACAGAAGACTAACATTCCTGTATGACCCTGCCGGCAGGTGTTACCATGTATTTATCCTGTGTAGTGTGTACACAACATTGGAGAAAGCACGTTGGTTTCCTGTATCCCAAGGGAGCAAGCAGCAGCTACATGGAAGGAGAGGAGCCCAGGACTGGTGCTTCCATTCAGCCCAGTCTCGGGGTACTGCCGCCCCCACCCTAGCCCGGAATTGCTTCCGCACCTGTCGGTGGCTGTTGTTGACTCAGGAGGCCACCCCACCCCTTCCAGGCAAGCTCTGGAGCCCAGCTCAAAGATTTGGCAGGTTCTTGGACTGTTTTCTTTCCCTTAACAGTCTGGGCAGGTGCCAGCCTAGGAACAAGGGAGTCAGTATACAGAGAGTGAGTGAGAGAGAGAGCTGGGAGGAGGGGAGAGGAAGGAGACGACGAGTGGGAGAGCAGAGGGGGTGAAAGTGTGAAGAGAGGAAATGGACGAAGTCAAAACTGCAAATAAGTACGAGACAAGTTCAGAGACGTAGAACATGAAGGCTGGTCATATCGGGCACAATATTCGGTGAAACTGGATGTTCAGTTTGGAAAACAAGGTATCCAGGAGTAACATTGGTAACCAGAAGAAGGCAACCAGTGGTCCTTTAACACGTTCCAGCCAGTCCTGATTGAAAAGGGGACATATAACTAGAATTCTCTCTCAGTGTATTTTATAACAACTATCACACAGCATGACAGTGCACAGGACTAGTGATAGTATAGCTCTATAAAGAAGTAAGTCCTGAGGTCAGAACACCCCCTGCTGTATATTGTTTTACTACAACTACACAGGCATGCCTTGCAGAAGCTCAAACTGAACAACACGATCTACACATCTCAGATTGAAACAACTGATACTTGTGAGCAGTCAAGAAGTGACAGAGCCTGGGGTCAAATAGAGCACCCTACATGTTGATTATACCACTCTTCACAAATCAGCTTTGCACTTCAAAAGGAGTAGTCCACCTTTTGGAAACCCACATCAATAACAAAAAAAGGTGCACTTATTAAATTTCTGCATGGAGCTTGAAGAACATTGCAACTGAGACCAGTGCAGCCCCCAGTCCGTACAGAGGTACAAAGCTACCATAATAGGGCTGAAGGAGGGCAGCAGTGGACTAGAGATGGGTTGATATTAACGCAATTGTGCTGCATTGAGATCTGCATTGAGTTCCTCTGCCACAGTGGGTTCCTGTGAATGGATCAGTGAATAGATAATATAGCTATGTGGGTGGGGACTCACATATGCTGAATTCAAAAGAAAACCAGAAGGATGCAGGGAGAAGCACCCATGCAATTAAATGAGAAGTACAGCCAAAGCTTGTTTGGATCACAGGAGTGCAGTTCGTTCTGCACTCCTGTGACCCGTTTTCAGCAGACAGTGGGCCAAAGCCTGCTGTCGGCTGACATCACAGAGCCGGTCCAGCCCACATGCTTGGACCAGCACCCAGCCTCTCCTGTCCCCTCCACAGCCTAGTGAGCGCGCGGTGGGGGGTGGGGTGGGGGCAGAACAGAGAGTCGGTCACGGACAGTCACCAACTCTCTGCTCTCGGAGCTGTGGGAACCTAGTGATCAGCAGTGTTTTATCGCTTGGTTCTCAGTGTTAGAGCTGGCAGAGGACCGATGCTGCATCCAGCTAGGCAAGTATGATTCACAAAAAAAAAGCAAATTCCATATTTCTCTTTTAAGTTAAGTGTGTCTCTGGTGGGGGGCTGGTGTGTTGTGGTTCGAGGGGAGGAAGGTTGGGGAATGTGATCACTTTTTGTGTTACTACCTAAAAATGGGTGACAAAGGTGAACTACTAAGCCTTTAAAGGATAAGTTCACCTTTTGGAACATATTACATTTAGGGTGGAACATGAAACATGTTCCTGCAGCTGCAGCCATTCCCCCTCCCCTCCCAGTGACAGCGGGTGGGGGTGCATCTTCTCTGGGCGCTGTCACTCTTTGAAAGTAATTCATTCATTCATTCACAGTCCTCTGTGAATAGAAGACTATAAGTCCCGACAGCTTTTGCGCCTGTCAGCTTGTAGTTCTCAATGAACTACCACGGTGCTGTTGAGCACCGTGGTAGTTCATTCATTCTTCCTGTCAGTGTGTATCTGCTTACCCATACGAGGTATGAGCAAACAGATACACTGAGAAGTCTGCAGGACTCAGCAATCTGCTGCTCACTGGTGCAATGCTTTACATGCTCCCAAAACAAAAAATAATAATTGTACATTTTTTTTACCTGAGGATTTTGTTAACAATATATACGTTAGGTCAGAACTGAAGTTAAAGTGGTTGTAAACTTAAAAAAAAACAAAAACCTGCAAGACAAAAGCATAATGAGCTAGTATGCATCATAATTATGAAACAGTTACCGTAGATCGAAGCTGTTGCAGAGGTCCCTGTACACCAATGTGACCAGCGACATGTCTCCCGGAGTTATTTCCGGGTTCGTGGGCTCCGGCGATGTGATTGGCTGGAGCCATGATGACGTCACACCTGTGAATGCGGGAGCACGGCACAGCTACTAAAGAAATGGCACAAGCGAGCCGTTTCTTCAGTGCTCATGTGCCGATGACGTCGACATATGTGGATACAGTGAATATCTCCTAAATAGTGCAAGTTTAGAGGATATTCACGGTACCTACAGTACAGGTAAGCCTTGTTATAGACTTACCTCTAGGTAAAAGTGGTAGTACGGGGTTTACAACCATTTTAAGTGGTGGCACAGACTCACTGCCAAGATCCTAAACCACCACTTAAGTTCAGGGGTCAGGACATGTGAAGGACTGTTTTTTGTTTTTTTGTTTTTTTTTTGCACTCCATGACTCTGACCCCTACAATGAACACAACCAGTGCCAGGTTCTCAACTGATAAAAGTTTGTGATGTTGTGAAGTACACAGCCTAAGTCTGGCCATACATTATACATACTTGTATAATTTTCCTTTAGATCTACCAAAACCATATAATACGAGGTCAAACCTAATCACTTTCAATTTGTATCCAATCAGGCAGGCCCTTGCACTACATATTGAAGGTAAGTTTAAAGGAAATTGAAAAAGAAAATTGTATAATGTATGCAGCTTACCTCCTGAACCTAGATAAATAGGGGTGAATTTTAAAGAAATTTACATAGCAATTTACCCAGTGAAAATGCATTTACATTTGTTCTGTGTGAATGTGGGGGAAAAAAACAAACAAACAAATGTTATTAGGCAATTTCCTGTGCTCATTTTTTTTATATGGTACTTAGCGTCATCTAGAGGCCAAGTGTGGTATTTTCCATAACAGATCAACGGAAAACATTCAATCAGCACAGGTGAAAGCCTAAAACATTTATTTTACTCATTCTCAGAACAAATTTCTATATAAATTGTTATAGATTCACCACATAGTATTAGATCAAGGCAAATCAATTATTGCAAATTTCATGCATCAAATGTAAAGACAGAGCTAAAAGGATGTTTTATGCAAAGTATAAAACATCTATCACTGCCAGAGGACAAATGCAACCTCTAAGCTGCAAATGTAAACTCTTCACTTACATTGACAGCTAGAATTGCAGTAATCTTTGTAGACTACTCCATTGCAGCAAGATAAAGCTATATGTTCTCCGCTATAGGGAGAATCAAGCACGTAAAGTCCAATTAAGGTGAAATAAATCATACAGAATGTGAACTAAAGGCTCTAATGCCCCATACACACAATCAGGATTTCCGTCAGAAAAACGTTGGATGGTTTTTCCAACGGAATTCCGCTCAAACTTGCCTTGCATACACACGGTCGCACAAAAGTTCTCTGAATTTTCGACCGTCAAGTACGCGGTGACGTACAACACTACGACGAGCCGAGAAAATGAAGTTTAATGCTTCTGAGCATGCATCGAATTGTTTCCGAGCACGCAAAGGACTTCTGCGCGTCGGAATTGCTACAGACGATCGGAATGTCCAATAGGAACTTTTTCCGAAAAATAGAGAACCTGCTCTCAATCTTTTGCTGGCAGAAATTCCACCAGCAAAAGTCTGATGGAGCATACACACGGTCAGAATTTCCGACCAAAAGCTCACCTCGGACTTTTGCTGGCGGAATTTCCGATCCTGTGTATGGGGCATTATTGTGTTTGTATATAGCTGGAAGTATTTATTTGAGGATAGACATATTTATGAATGTTATTTGTATTTGTTTTTTCCTTTTTTTTTTTTGCTTACTGGATGTCTTTTTGCGGTTTGAGTGGGAATAGTGGGTGTTTATTTACTGCATGTGGATTAAGCTGTGAAAGGTACACATAATGAGCATTGAAATTACAGGGACTAAACAAAGCTGCTACAGAAAGTCAAACAAGCTAATAATAGTGGTACCATGATATGTGTAAATTAAAGTATTTGGAGCCATCTATTACCAACAAGGAATTAGAACAACCAATTGAAGTATAACATTGCCCCCTGCTGGACATACATGGAAGTAGTGCAAACACCAAGATAACAGTAATTTTACTTGCAGTGCATATATCAATCAATCTGTTGCTACAAGAAGATAATATATGCATTTATGATCATATAAAAGCGATTTCTTTAGCTAAGGCACTGATAAAATAATAAAACACAACTGATTACCACTTTTATCTACTTGATATTGATATACGAAAGAGCCCTGTATGCATTCTACGGGGCCTGTGATAAATCTACACTTGGCCTCCCTGTTATTTTCACACTAATGCCCCGTACACACGGTCGGACATTGATCGGACATTCCGACAACAAAATCCATGGATTTTTTCCGACGGATGTTGGCTCAAACTTGTCTTGCATACACACAGTCACACAAAGTTGTCGGAAAATTTGATTGTTCTAAACGCGGTGACGTAAAACACGTACGTTGGGACTATAAACGGAGCAGTAGCCAATAGCTTTCGTTTCTTAATTTATTCTGAACATGGGTGGCACTTTGTGCGTCGGATTTGTGTACACACGATCGGAATTTCCGACAACGGATTTTGTTGTCGGAAAATGTTATAACAAGCTCTCAAACTTTGTGTGTCGGAAATTCCTATAGAAAATGTGTGATGGAGCCCACACACGGTCTGAATTTCCGACAACAAGGTCCTATCACACATTTTTCCGTCGGAAAATCCTATTGTGTGTACAGGGCATAACAGTATAACTGACACAGAGCAAAATAGGGAAGTTCCTATTGGTGAGCTTTCTGTTCCTGATTAAGACATACTCAGAAATTACATGATGGGGAGGAATGCCAACACACAGGAGGCAATATTAAAATTTCAGCATAGGTGGGTTCATATTATGCAAACATTTTAATTGGTTAATTTTATGAGAATTTTGATTTGAAGTAAATAGAGTTTATTAGGTTCAACTCCATGCACCAGAAAAAATACACTTGCAGAGGGGCCCCCACAGGAACTGGTCATAAGCATGGTGCATCATCATTGAAGAAAGAGGGGGAATGTGGATTGGTAAGGTTTGGAGAAGATATAACACACAAGGCCTTATTATAATTTTCAAGGCACCTGTTTCTACCAAACCATGACACGTATTTTTTTGCCACTGGATTATTGAGATTTTATGTGGTAGACCGACACAAAGTGGCACATAATTGTGAAGTGGGAGGAAAACGATAAAAGATTTTCAACATTTTTTACAAATAAATATGTGAAAAGTGTGGCGTACATTAGTATTCTGCCCACCAGTCAATACTTTGTAGAACCACCTTTTGCTGCAATTACAGCTGCAAGTCTTTTTGGGTATGTCTCTACCAGCTTTGCACATCTAGAGAGTGACATTTTTGCCCATTCTTCTTTGCAAAATAGCTCAAGCTCTGTCAGATTGGATGGAGAGCGTCTGTGAACAGCAATTTTCAAGAATATGCTTTGATCTAAACCATTCCATTTTAGCTCCTGCTGGAAGGTGAACCTCCCCCCCCATTCTCAAGTCTTTTGCAGACTCTAACAGGTTTTCTCCTAAGATTGCCCTGTAGTTGGCTCCATCCATCTTCCCATCAACTCTGACCAGCTCCCTTGTCCCTGCTGAAGAAAAGCATCCCCACAACATGATGCTTGCACCACCATGTTTCACGGTGGGGATGGTGTGCTCAGGGTGATGTGCAGTGTTCATTTTCCACCACACATAGCATTTTGCTTTTAGGCCAAAAAGTTCAATTTTGGTCTCATTTGACCAGAGCACCTTCTTCCACATGTTTGCTGTGTCCCCCAAATGGCTTCTCACAGACTGTAAAGGGGACTTCAAATGTCTTTCTTTCAACAGTGGCTTTTTTCTTGCCACTCTTCCATAAAGGCCAGATTTGTGGAGTGCACAACTTTTAGTTGTCCTGTGGACAGATTCTCCCACCTGAGCTGTGAATCTCTGCAGCTCCTCCAGAGTTACCATGGGCCTCTTGGCTGCTTCTCTGATTAATGCTCTCCTTGCCCAGCCTGTCAGTTTAGGTGGACGGCCATGTCTTGGTAGGTTTGCAGTTGTGCCATACTCTTTCCATTTTCAGATGACGGATTGAACAGTGCTCTGTGAGATGTTCAAAGCTTGGGATATTTTTTTATAACCTAACCCTGCTTTCAACTTCTCAACAACTCTATTCCTGACCTGTCTGGTGTGTTCCTTGGTCTTCATGATGCTGTTTGCTCACTAAGGTTCTCTAACAAACCTCTGAGGACTTCACAGAGCATCTGTATTTATACTGAGATTAAATTACACATAGATGGACTCTATTTACTAATTAGGTGACTTCTGAAGGCAATTGGTTCCACTAGATTTTAGTTAGTGGTATCAGAGTAAAGGGGGCTGAATACAAATGCATGCCACACTTTTCAGCTATTTATTTGTTAAAAATTTAAAAAATCATCTATTATGTTCCTTCCGCTTCACAATTATGTGCCACTTTGTGTTGGTTTATCACATAAAATCCCAATAAAATACATTTAAGTTTTTGGTTGTAACATGACAAAATGTGGAAAACATCAAGGGGTATGAATACTTTCTCAAGACACTGTAAAATATCCTTTGAGCTTATGGCTGACATGGTCTGGTAAAGAAATGTTTAGGAATTCCGACTTTTGGCAGTTCATTAAAAAGTTAGAAAAGGAGCTGTACAGTGAGAACGCTGCAGAATTTCTGAGGTTTAATGTCAGAGCCAGACAATACCTCTGTTCTAGACGGGGCTCAATTGGCCACTGAATCCTAATGAACGACCATTAAGGTTATTCCCGAAGAAGGAAAGGACCCTTTCCAATTTGTGAGTTATCGCCCCAATTCTATCTTAATGGGTTTGTAAACTGTCGTTTAAAAAAAAAAAAAATAACAAACATGTCATACTTACCTCCACTCTGCAGTTTGTTTTGCACAGAGTTGCCCCGATCGTCCTCTTCTGGGGTCCACCGGAGGCGCTGGTAGCTCCTCCCCCAACAGGTGTCCACGTTGGAAAAGCGCTCTCCTTGGTGGACACCCATGCGGGTGCGCTCCCGAGCCCTGCATCTGCATGTATTCACACATTAAATGCATTAAGGTGAAAAAACACAAGGGTTTACAACCCCTTTAAAAGGTAGAAATGAAATTAATTACCAAAATACTAAACCCATGGTTCAATGTTTAATATATCCGGACCAGGGGGGTTTTAGTCTGTGTAGAGAAACTAAATATAATACAACCCCATGCAGAGGTCCACCACCATCCTCTTTTCTACTAATGACAAAGAGATTTGATTCAGCCCCAGTGGGCTGAACGGAAAAAAAAAAACTGAAGCACTCGGGAGGATCTCCCAGCTGAGCTATTGTGTTCTGACAGGGGGACAAAGCACACCGGTCAGTGCCCTTAGCCATTGGCTCATCCGATGCCGATCGGTAGACCTTTTTCAGTCACGCCCTTTCAACAGAAGCCGGACGTTCAGCCAGCTTCTGTTGGACCAGCTGCCATTCACAAAGCCGAATGTTGGCTGGTTTCTATTGAATCAGCCAATACTGCCCGATATCCGGCCTGTGTGTACAGGGCTTAAATTTAATCAAATTTAGTCAAAAACATTTTTTTTTAAATCAGCACAAGAGACATTATTTACAATTAAATCAATGTGTCCCGTGTACTGCTGGCTGCTGCTTTAGTTAAAATCTTCTGTCCTCTGATTTCCAGCCCGCTTCTACAATTTTCTTCACTTTCTAAAGATTTTCTCTAACTTCCTGTTCTATTTCTAGGATACAGACAGTAAAAAATAAAGTGACAGGGGTTCTATTCCTTCCCCACCCAATTAAAAGAAAATGTTTGCCATGCACACGTTTTAATTTTGCATTTCCGGCTGGAGGATGGTGACAGGGTCATCAGGAACCAGCTAAAATTCATACAGTGTAATGTTCGGCCAATTTAAGGAAACGATTGTGCGACCATTGGAGTTCTATATATTCTTCAGGGAGCTTGAACTACAATCACTCATGACTGTTTGCTAATTGTAGTACACTATGACCCCCTAATAGTGAAAGCTACATAGTAGTGTGTATCCCCAAACAGTAGTGCACAATTGCACTATTGTGTGATATTGTACGTTTAACCATCAGTATTATTATTATTATTATACAGGATTTATATAGCGCCAACAGTTTGTGCAGCGCTTTACAATCAGTACAGCTATTGTGTAAAACAGGCCACACACTTGTATAATCCTCTTAGATTTACCAACAACTGAGTAGAGCAAGGGCACAGCAATTCTGTTCATCAATGTAAGGAAGACTGGGTATGGGATGAATAGCTTGTTATGTCCTCGCTCTGCATAGTGGTTAATTAACCTAAAGGAAATTGTATGATCAGACTGTAGGCTGTCTGGTATGATTATGTTGAATAATCACTCATGAAATTTAAGCCAAGGAACCCAGAATGAAAAGATTATGGCTACAGAAAATGCTTCCATGTTTCATTCAAACATGCTTTTTTCTCAATTAACATGAAACTAAACAATATCCTTATTCTTCAAAAAATGATCCATACACATCCACTACTTACAGCATTACTAAACCCACAACAGTAAAATCAGTCTGTATATGCAGAAAATCATGCTTTTTATACTCACTGTGGAACCTAAGGGGTTAATCCCTCCGCTTTGCATAAAAAGGCTGTTTGATTCTGTGTTAGAAGCCTTCCTTAACCACTTAAGGACCGGGCCTATTTTTCAGACTTGGTGTTTACAAGTTAAAGCGGAGTTCCACCCTAAAGTGGAACTTCCGCTCATCGGATTCCTCCCCCCCTCCGGTGTCACAATTGACACCTTTCAGGGGGGAGGGGGGTGCAGATACCTGTATAATACAGGTATCTGCACCCACTTCCGGGTATAGCTAGCCGCAGCTAGCCGCAGACTCCCCACCCACCCCGTTGTGTTGTGGGAAATACACAGTTCCCACAACGGGGACCAGTGTAGACACGCAGCGCGACTCGCGCATGCGCAGTAGGGAACCGGGCAGTGAAGCCGCAACGCTTCACTTCCTGATTCCCTCAGTGAGAATGGCGGCGGCAGCACCCGAGGATCGAGGGCGGTTCGGTCTCGGGTGCCGACATCACTGGACCCCGGGACAGGTAAGTGTCCTTATTTTAAAAGTCAGCAGCTGCAGTATTTGCAGCTGCTGACATCTAAAAAATTTTTTTTAGCGAAACTCCGCTTTAAAATCATTTTTTTTTTGCTAGAAGATTACTAAAAAAAATATATATATATATATAATGTTTGGGGGTTCTAACACCCTAGAGAATAAAATGTCGGTTGTTGCAATACTTTCTGTTACACCGTATTTACGCAGCGGTCTTACTAGCACACTTTTTAAACTTTTTACACTTTTTACACTTTTCATTAAAAAAAAAGACAACAGTAAAGTTAGCCCAATTTTTTTTTATATTGTGAAAGATAATGTTATGCTGAGTAAATTGATACCCAACATGTCACGCTTCAAAATTGCGCCCCTTGTGGAATGGCGACAAACTTTTACCGTTAAAAATCTCCATAGGTGACGTTTAAAGATTTCTACAGGTTACCAGTTTTGAGTTACAGAGGAGGTCTAGGGCTAAATTATTGCTCTCGCTCTTAACGATCGCAGTGATACCTCACATGTGTGGTTTGAACACCATTTTCATAGGCTGGCGCTACTCACGTTTGCGTTTGCTTCTGCGCGCAAGCTCAGCGGGAGGGGGCGCTTTACTTTTTTTTTTCTTATTTATTTTACTTTTTATTTTGACACTGTCCTTTTTTTAAAAAAAAAATTTTTTGGTTACTTTTATTCCTAATACAAGGAATGTAAACATCACTTGTAATAGAAAAAAAAGCATGACAGGACCTCTTAAATATGAGATCTGAGGTCAAAAGGACCTCAGATCTCATATTTACACTAAAATGCAATAAAAAAAAGAAAAAAAAAAAAAAAGGGGTCATTTGAAAAAAAAAAAAAAATCTCCTTTAAGAGTATTGGGCAGAAGTGATGTTTGACGTCAATGCTATGGAGCCGAGTGGGGGCCATGTTCCCTTCACTCGGCAGCCAGGCAGTGGTCAGAGAGGACGCGATTGTCTCCTCCGCAACCGGCGGGTCCGGTAAGCAGCGGAGGCCCCTGGAGCGCAGCGGGAGGGGGGCTTCCTCCTACTCCCAATAAAAGTGATCTTGCGGTGAATCCGCCACAGAGATCACTTTTATCTGACAGCGGACTGTCCGCTGAAGAAGAGGATACTGGGGTTATGGCAGCTAGCTACTGCCATAACAACGATATTCCTCTTCAAAGAGCCGACGTAAGGCGGGCTGTCCGTAAGTGGTTAATCTAATATCTAATATTTACCAATTAACATTACTAACATATGTATGAATGGGTTAGATCTTTATTATTATAAATGAGTTATATATATTTATCTCTTCTAGATTTGAAAAAGTAACAAATAAGATTTTACAGTCTATGCTTTTCTTTGGAAAGTGTTCTTGTCTCAATTAAAAGCACTAAGTGTAATTTCTGTCTGCTGCTCAGTTCCTCTGCTATCTACATACATACTATATACATGAGTATAGGCTGACCTGAATATAAGCCAAGGCACCTAATTTTACCACAAAAAAACTGGGTAAACATATTGACTCGAGTATAAGCCTAGGGTGGGAAAATGCAGCAGCTACTGGGTAAACAATGCCTATCTGCAGCCTCACTGTGCCCATTTGCAGCCTAATTGTGCCCATCTGTAGTGTCACTGTGCCCATCTTTAGTGTCACTGTGCCCATCTGTAGTGTCACTGTGCCCATCTTTAGTGTCACTGTGCCCATCTGTAGTGTCACTGTGCCCATCTTTAGTGTCACTGTGCCCATCTGTAGTGTCACTGTGCCCATCTGTAGTGTCACTGTGCCCATCTGTAGTGTCACTGTGCCCATCTGCAGCTGTACCTTTCATTACTAAAACAGCGTGTGTCTCCCGCTGTGTTATGCAGTCTGCATGGCCGTTCATTGTAACAAAGCCTCCTCCTCGTCTCTGATAGACGGAACGCTTGTACAGTTTGCCAGCATTGTATCAGTGTTCCTCTAGCACAGACGAGGAGGAGGCGGGGCTTTGTTACAATAGACGGCCGAACAGACTGCATAACACAGCGGGAGACACACGCTGTTACACACGCTGTTTTAGTAATGAAAGGTACGGCTCACTCGAGTATAAGCCGAGGGGTGGTTTTCAGCCGAAAAAAAATGGGCTGAAAAACTCAGCTTATACTCGAGTATATACGGTAAGTAATTTCTGACAAGTTTTCCTGACACTAAGAGAAAAAAAGATGACAGGGGAGGAGGCTCCAGCACACAGCCTGTGATTGACAGAATCAGCTCTGTTCCTGGGTGAAAGGGAGGGGGGTGTCCCTTCCCTTCCCTCCAATTAGCTCTCAGAGTTCTCCTCACTGAGCTTTGCAGAGTGTAATTTCAGCTCCCTGCCCCCTTTTTTTCTGACAGTTCGGACAAGCTTTATAAATTCTGGAATTTGAATGGATATAGAGAAGAGAGGGCTGCAAATAAACAGGTACAATGTATGTATAAGGATTTGTTTAATCTCTTTGTATCACCTGCGGCCAGACACTTCGTTGGGTATATGTAAGGGTTTACAACCACTTTAAGGTAAGAAATGTTTAGGCATCAGCATGGCCCCTAACTCGCCCTTTTACTTACCTGAGCCCTCATTTGATCCAGCGCACATCTGCAGCTTTTCTATTCCCTCATTCCTGGTCTCACTGGCTTTGCTGGGGCAGCAAACTGCTGTCAAGCAAAGCCAGTGACTAGGTCGTGGCTTCCTATGGTGGGCACTCAGCGGAGAGCCAGGCGAGCCAGCAGGGGACCCGAGAAGAGGGCCGTTCTGTGAAACTCCATTAAGTATAAACCCGTTTGTTATTTTTTTTAATTTTTAGAAAGAACATTTATAATCACTCTCTTGCCGCTGACGTAGGCGCATATATGCAGCCTCTCGGCGGGTGGGCTTTAACGCCAAAAGGGTGCATATATGTAAACACTTTTCTGTGCTGAGAGTGCACATCCTGCATGCTCCCAGCACCGTCACTGGCGGGCACTGGAAAGCTCTCGATGCAAACTTGTGATCGGGAGCTTTCTGATTATGTTACCGTTCTGACAGCCAATCACAGCAGTCACATGACCCGAATTCCTGCCTACACCTCCTGGCATTTAGAGGCAATTAAAGGGCCGGGAGGCGGCAGTGGGAAGGGGATAAGTTATTACTGAAGCCAGTAATAATCAAAGACAGTGATAATTCTTAAATATAATAAACAGTAGATACATTTATATAGTCTTACAGATAAAACTGGCTGTCCTGACGGCAACCATGATGCAATTAAATTGAGTTGTACACCCCCTGCTCTAGTCCATTGCATGAGTGTGCTCTGGTGAGATTTCTGCTGCTGTGTATGCCTCCGGATATGGCTGGAAGAAGTGTGAGATCCCAATAGAAGATGGGGGCCAGGTTGGTATAAAATAGAACTTTCTTGCATATGCATTTTTACCACAATTTTGCTGTTTCCTATGCGTTTCCTGTGCGTTTTTGGGTTGCCTGCACCGGTGAAAAATGGACATGTGACTCAAAAACGCACCAAAAATGTAGTGCATTTTTAACTCGATTTTTAATCATTTCAATGGGAAGCTGCATTTTTGGTGCAGTTTTCAACACCACACCAAAGATGCAGCATGCCCATTTCATGATGCACCGCACCCACAGCGCAGTAGTGTAAAAAGTCCCATAGGATTTAAAGGAAAACATTTTTTCTTGCGTTTTTTCTTAAAGTGTAAAAAGCGCAGGAAAAACGTATCGGTGTGAAAGGGGCCTTATAAGCTACACTTTGTGCCCCGTAATGTCAGGTGATTTTTCTTAAAGAGGGAGGGGCTCAGACAGAATATACAGACCTTGCACAGGGCTACCAGGTCCACTTTAGGCTGGCTTCACACTGAGGCGATTTTCAGCCTTTTTAGCTCTATAAATATCCCCTAAATAACGCCTGAAAACCACCTCCCATTCATTTCAGTGTGACTTTTCACACTGAAGCGGTGCGCTTGCGGGATGTTTTGAAAAGTCTTGCAAGCACCATCTTTAGGGCGGTTTGGGAGCGCTGCTCTCAAAATGCCCTGCCCACTGAAATGAATGGGCAGCGCTTCCAAAGCGCCTGAAAAGTGCTTCGGAAGCGCCGCAACATGGGAGCTTTTAACCACCTTTTGGGCTGCTAGTGGGGAGTTAAAAGGCAAAAAGCGTCGCTAAAACGTGCGGGGCTTTATCGCTCACGCTCGGGGGCCCCAGTGTGAAAGTAGGGTTCATTCACACCAGTGACCTGCAGTGTGCTGGGAGCCACAGTGCTGATGCACCCATCCCAGCATGATGCACTGTTTCCTTTTTTTTTTCAGAGAACTTTATTGAAATGTTACAAGTGGTCTAAAATACAGTTCTATTCATTGCATCCTTGTTGTGATGTCCTGCTTCACTCACACCCTGCGCTGACTAAAAGTACTGCCTGTGACGGTGTGGTGTGACCTGACATCCCTGGAAACAGCGATTTCCTCCTTATCTATGTGTTGGGACTGTTCACACTTGTGCATGTTGGGAACGTGCATGCTCTCCACAAACATGCTGCCCTTTAGAAGACATGTGGGGGCACCATTTATTCTTAATGGCGCTCTCATGCATCTGCTGAAGTGCATGTTTTTGTATGCCAGTGGTGCATCAGCACCATGCGTTTCAGTGCGATTTTTGGACTTTTTTTAAAGTGTTTCTTGTGCAAAGAGCAGCCCATTAAGAGAAATAGACTGCCCTACATGCAACATGTGGGAACGCATGGAAACCTGCGCCTGTAAGCAGAGAATGGCGACTTCAGCAATCTGTATACACATATATCCAGGTACTTGTAGGATCCTGCAGGACATGCTCACCATAGCATTCACCCTGACTCAGTAATCACTGCACTGTAGATGGCAGCCCCTCTCACACCTCCCAGCACTCTCCCCTCACCTGGATAACAGCCTCCAGCTTCATGAGTGATCCCTCCTCGTTGGCCATGGTGTCCCACAAGCTGCTCTCCTGTGCTCTGCTCTGCTCTGCCTTCTACTTCTCTCTGACCTCCTGCTTTGGGCCAAGAAGCCTGCTCTTTGGGTTGGCATGGTAACAGCGGACGCTGAAGCCCAGGCCGTTGCCCTGGAAACAGTAAGCGGCGGCTAAAAGAGATTCAAACAGGGAAACATCAGGGATTGCAGTTGTGGGCGGGGCTCGGAGGCGGTATCCGTGGAGATGGCGGCGGGGGGGAGGTGGCTACAGAGCTGGTTTGGTGAGTGTGGGGATAGCGGCTCAGTGCGGGAAATAGCTGAGGGAAGGAGGGAGAAAGGTGACTGCTGGAGCCATTGGTCACTCGCTGCAGGCCAAAGCGCATGCGCGGGTTCATGGGTCACACGCTGTAGATACACAGGCTCCGATCTCCTGTTAGGGTCCTATCGCTGGCATTGTCTGGGGGTGGAGTTTGGATGCAGTCTCCTAGGAGATGGCGGCTGGGGGTGTGGCTCAGGAGCTGGTTAGGTGAGGCTAGGATAGCGGGAGGCAGAGAGGTGACAGCGGGATCCCTGATCACTATAACTGAAATGTACACACCGCTTCCACGTGTCCCCCACCACTGTGATCACACACACAGCTTACCAACAACACTCCATTGTGCCTTCATGGCTGAGATCACTTCTCACTGACATACATGGGCCACACAGCAACTGTGATAAAGGTGTCAATTTTTTACATGCGTTACATACATAGAAGATTACACAGAACCCCCAAACGATATATATATATATATATATATATTTTTTTTTAGCAGAGACCCTAGGGAATAAAATGGCGGTTGTTGCAATTTTTTATGTCGCGCAGCAATTTTTCAAATGTGATTTTTTTTTTCGAAAAAAAAAAACAGTTTCATGAATTAAAAAAAATAACAAAACACTAAAGTTAGCCCAATTTTTTTGTAAAAAAAAATGTAAAAGATGATGTTACACTGAGTAAATAGATACCTAACATGTCATTCTTTAAAATTGCGTACACTCGTAGAATGGCGACAAACTACGGTACTTCATCTCCATAAACAACGCTTTAAATTGTTTTACAGGTTACCTGTTTAAAGTTACAGAGGAGGTCTTGCGCTCGAATTATTGCTCTCGCTCTAATGTTTGTGGTGATACTTCACATATGTGGTTTGAGCACCATTTACATATGCAGGCGCGACCTAAGTATACATTTGCTTCTGCGTGCTGGCACGAGGGTTGGGGGTGCTTTACATTTTTTTTTATTTTTTTTTTTTACACTTTCCCTTTAAATTTTTTTTTTTTTAAATCACTTTTATTCCTATTACAAGGAATGTAAACATCCCCCGTAATAGGAGTAGGGCATGCCAGGTCCTCTTTACGGAGAGATCTGTGGTCTATAAGTCACCACATCTCTCCTCTAAAGCCTGAGATCAAAACAAACAAAAAAAAAACAAACTCAGGCTTCCGAGCTAATAAAACGGCAGTGTTTACATCTGCTAGAGCTGGAAGTGACGTCAATGACACTGCTTCGGGCCTCTGAGGGTCATAGAGATGACCGGGGACCATCTGGTCCGCGGTTAGCTCTATGGTAAACGGCCGCCAGTGGCAAATTCATTCTCCGGCTTGCCGATCGCATAGGTGACCCGGGAGAACCACCGGAGGGGGGAGGGGGAGGTGTCCTGTAAAAGCAATCAAGTGGCTAAACAGCTGCTTTGATTACTTTTACTTTGCAGGGAATTCTTGGCTGAAAAAAAAAAAGATATCTGAATGATGCCTGCAGGCATCATTCAGATATCTCTACTTCAACCTAAGGACGTCATATGACATCCACCTAAGGTTAAGTGGTTTTATTAGGTGATCCCTGATGGATGATATCCGGCTTTTGTACTGAAGATTAACCTGCTTATATTTTCCTTCCCGGTTTCTGCCCCCCCCCATCAACATATTAATGAAATGGTAAAATTTACCTTTGTTTTCATTACATTCCTTAGTTTGGACCCAGTGATGTCATCAAGGGGTCTCTGTGCTTCTCTATGCAATACAGACAGATCATGTCTGTTGGGAGGATGCTGTATAATTTGTAGCGTACTGAAAACATCACAGGACCCTGCCTCAGTACCCCTCCCAACAGCCCTCAGTCCCCATTCGCACCATTGTAACGTGTCATGCGATTTGACAGTTTAAAGTCGCATGACAAGTCGTACCCTTATTGTGCCTATGGAACCGTTCAAATCGGTGCGACTCTGACCAATTTGAAAAAGGTTTCTTCACTATATTTGGCGATTTAATGTGCGACTTGCATAGACATCTGCGCATGAAGTCGTACAGATGTTGGCAAGCCACACATGAAATCACACTGATTCAAAGCCGCATTCAGTGTGAACGGGGTGTTAGCCCTAATACAAATGGGCTGGAGGGGGAGGAGTTATCCAAATATCTTAAAGTGGAAGTCCATGGTAAAACTAAAATCCCTGCATCTATAGACACCCGCAATCTAACTCTAACCTATGTAGTCCTGTAAAGATAAAATCGCTATACACACCTTTTTTGAAGGCGATCCGACCCGATCTCCAGCGGCAGAAGCTCTGCAGAGAACACGGCCGACAATGGCTGTGAAATGAATGGGGAGTGATGTCACCCATAGACTTACTATGGGCTTCCGTTGTCGGATGTGTCCTCTGCACCCACCTCCACAGCAAAGCCTCGGCTGACAGCTCAGTGTGGGATCGGGTCGGATCGCCTGCTGAAAAGGTATGTATACTGATTTCTCCTTTACAGGGCTAGGTAGGTTAGTGTTAGATCGTGGATGTCTGTAGATGTAGAGATTTTAGTGTTAGGGTGGACTTATCCTTTAATAGATGAGTGTCAGTCTGCATTCCTAGGTAGGATGAATTTTCATAGGAACCACCTCAGGCCCATATGTGATGCTGAGGCTTCATGACTGATAGAATGGAAACCTGATCAATAAAAGTAGTGGGCCAGGGACAGTCAGGCCGGAGAGCAGAGGGCTAGATGATGCTGGATGATCTTCAGCCAGGAAATGAGGCAGGCTCTATCTGACTTGCTGCAGCTTCTAATGCATGCTGTGACAAGCTCGCTGTGCAAGACTGAAGAGAAGGCTGGAGGTCAGCTTTAATGTCTATGTGTAAATCATTAGAATTGTTTGTTTACATTTACTTGATTACATTAAGAACCCTTTCACACTGAGAAAAGGCCAAGCTAGCGGTAAAGTGTCGCTAGTTTTAGCGGCGCTTTACCGTCATTTTAGCAGTGGGGCACTTTTAACCCCCGCTAGCGGCCGAAGAAAGGGTTAATATTGCCTGAAAAGCGCCACTGCCGCAGCGCTTTGCAGGCCCTCCAGCAGCGCTGCCCATTCATTTCAATGGACAGGGGCGGTGGAGGAGTAGTGTATAGAACGCGCCTCCACCGCCCCAACGATGCTGCTTGCAGGTCTTTTTCTAATGTCCGGCAAGCGCACCGCCCCAGTGTGAAAGCACTCAGGCTCTCACACTGGGGCTGCAGGGTAGGCGTTTTTCAGGCGCTTTACAGGTGCTATTTTTAGCCCAAGAGAGCCTGAAAAACGCCTCCAGTGTGAAAGGGGTCTTATAGCTTACACCTTAAGGCCGGGTTCACATATGTGCGAATTGGATGTGTGCTTCTCCGCATCCAATTTCGCATGACAGGAGAACGTGCCCAGCAATGAAGCTGATTCACACAGGTCTGGGGCAGCTGCGGTCCGCATTCCAAAAGAGTCCTGTGCATCTTTGGTTAGGATTCAGGTGCAAATTCAGGCAAAAACTTGACCGCACCTGAACCAGAGAACAGGGACGCACTGCTGTGACCCGTGGCAAAACTGTTTTTTTTTATTTTGGAAAGAGTAATGCATACACAGTTCGAATTTCGAAAGAATTTCCTTTCGAACATTGAATCCAAGAATTTTCGAACTAATTTCGCACCATTAGTGGGCTGCAGCAACGGCCGATTTTCGTGCGGCAATCAAATTTGAGGAATCGGACATGTTGGAAATTTTTAGAAAAACGAACGATTTTCTAATCAATGATGGGAGAATCGTGTGAGAAATGTAATAAAAAAAGAAAATTTATGGAGAGAAAAGAAGATTCCCGGCCACGAAAATTCTTTTTCTGTAGCAACATGAGGTGAAATTGAAGGCTTGGTGGGGCGAATTTCGAAAATCAATGGTGGCATCATCGGATCACAAAAAACGAACTTTCTGATTTTCAAAAGAATATTCGTTCGAAATTCAACCATGTATGACCTGCTTAAGGAAGGGATATAACCCCTGTTAGATTTTTTTTTGCCATCTCTTCCCACTGCAGAGATTTCTCTCCACTTCCTGTCCCATAGTCAAACAGGATGTGAGAGGGAATTCCTTGGGGACCCCTAGGTCACCAGAACTAGTGTCCCCATTGTAAGATTTCCCCTCTATTACTTTTCTTCTGGGGACAACCCAAAATCTGGGATTTTCTTTACCTTTATTTTAAGTGATAATAGTAAACAAGACAAATAGGGTCTCTCTAAAGGGAGCACAAACAGCAATAAAAACTGACAGGTGTTCTAATCCCTCTTACTCTATCCAAAACGAAAAAAAAAATATGTTTTTCCTTTAGTAATACTTTAAAGTGGTAAAGTAAACTTAATTAATATCACTGCCAGCCCCTCTCTTTTATGCAGGCATCCTACACTGTGTAAGTGTTTGTGTAATATGATGCCTTCAAATACCCTTTTCAGATCTGTTCTGGCCAGTCACGTGACCTCCAGCCGCTCTCCTACTCCAATCTAAATGCTACAGTGAGAGGGGCCTAGATCCCTTCTGATGTCAGTCGGGGAGGTCACGTGACAGCTGTGCTGTCCACTCAGCCCCTCCCACTGTTGGCTTTAGATGGGGAGGAGAGTAGCCAGAGATCACATGACCAGCCAGAACAGATCTGAAAAAAGGTATTTAGAGGCATTGTTTTTCACAAACACTTACACAGCTGCTGCATAAAAGAGAGGGGCTGGCAGTGGTATTTAATGAAAGGGGTTGTAAACCCTTGTTTTTTGTTTTTTTTTTAAATAACGAACATATCATATTTACCGACACTGTGCAGTCCGTTTTGCACAGTGTGGCATCGAACCTCGTCTTCTGGGGTCCCCCGGCGGCGCTCGCTGCTTCACCTCGCATCGGTAAACCCCATAGTAGAAGCGCTTTACCTGGGGGTTACATTGCGGGCGCGCTCCTGAGTCCAGCATTTGCATCCATAGACACAGAATGCCGGACTCGGCCCAGCGCCCGCGTCATTGGATATTATTGACAGCAGCAGGAGCCAATGGCTGCGCTGCTATCAATCTATTCAATCAAGAGCCGACAACCCCATGCAGAGAGGTACAGCCCGTCTCTGCCAAGGGAACGAACTGGCTTAATTGAGTAAAACAGGGGGCTGGGGGATCGTTCAGTGTCAAAAGGGTTTGCCGCTAATAGCGGCAGGGGGGGGCAGAGATGGCTCACAAACACAGGAGCTGACAAGCAGGGAGGGGGAGAGAGGAAAGCTGTGGATGACGGAGGCATGTAACCTGACCACAGTAATCAGGGATCAGCAGCCATGATTACCCGTGGTCAGTTTACATAGGGGGACACAGGAACAGGCAGGATCAGCCAGGTTTTTTACAACTTAGAGAGGGACAGGTTAGAAAGCACAAGCACTGTGCTGTTTAATCTGCTATAAGGGAACAGGATCGCTTTTATTATTTTTTGGGTTACAACCACTTTAAGGCCTGGTTCACCTGTGTGTAATTAACCACTTTGGCTCTGGAAGGTTTTACCCCCTTCATGAACGGGCCATTTTTTGCAATTCAGCACTGTGTATATTTAACTGGCAATTCTGTCATCATGCAACACTGTAAAATATACATATACACACACACACACACACATATATATATATATATATATATATATATATATATATATATATATATATATATATGTATATATATATATATATATATTAATATATATATATATATATATTATTTTTTTTTTTGTAGGTATGCTGTGTGAATGAGAACACATAACAAACATCAAACATATGGTGGAGTTTTCACATATGTGATTGCAAAAGTGGAAATACACTTTAATCCCCTTAAGTCCCAGAGTTTTTTTTTTAACATTTTGGCAATGTCTCAGTTCTGCTTTAAAAGAGATGTATGGGAATCCTTTTTAAAAATGTTTATTTTATCATACTTATCTAGGTGGATGCAGCATCAGGCCAATTTATCTGTTCCCAGACAGCTTTAACACTGAGAACCGAGCAATCAAACACTGCCGATCGCTCGGTTCTCACAGCTCCCTGAGCAGAGAGCTGGTGGCTGTCAGTCTTCAGCTCTCTGCTCTCCCCCCACCCCACTGGAGCGCTGGGCTGTGGAGGGGGCGGGAGTGGCCGGCTCAGGCTCTCAGTGGCTTGTTGAGCCGGTTGCCTATCCAGGCATGTGGGCTGATCCCGATTTTATTATTGCGATCTTGCCCAAGCCTGGACTGGCTCTGTAATGTCAGCCGACAGCCGACTTCAGCCTGCTGAAAACGGGTCACAGGAGTGCAAAAGGAACTGCACTTATGTGATCCATAGGAGAAGTATAGCCAAACGAGCTTTGGCTGCACTTTTACTTTAATTTGGTATGAAATTTGGATGCATATTGTCCTATTTGCATGTTTTTTTAATTGGGAATAAATGTTGATTTCATCATATTTTCAGAATTAGTAAACAAAAGAATGAAAAGGGGAAATCAAATGTGTGAATCTAGTAATAACAAAGCACAAGTGTCTTTGTGAATAGATTCCATTTAAACCAGAAAAGGGAACTACTAAATATTCATTTAGGACACATGTTTATGAGCTGTTTCTCCTACCAAATTATTTTGTATTTCTGTCCAGCCACTTAGACCCCTTTCACACTAAAAATACCGCCTGCAAACCGCCCCTAAACAGCCTCCGCTGTTTGTTCAGTGTGAAAGCCCGAGGGCTTTCACACTGAAGCGGTGCGCTGGCAGGACGGTTAAAAAAGTCCTGCAAACCGCTTCTTTGGAGCGGTGAAGGAGCGGTGTATTCACTGCTCCTAAACCGCTCCTGCCCATTGAAATCAATGGGACAACGCGGCTATACCGCGGCAATACCGCGGCTATAGCCGCGCTGTACGAGTGATTTTAACCCTTTTTCGGCCGCCAGCGGGGGTTAAAACCACACCGCTAGCGGCCGAATACAGCTGCAAGAACCGCCGACGCCCCCACCGCCCCAGTGTGAAAGGGGCCTTAGTGTAAGTGAAAAATCTGAATCAACTCTCTGCACACTGCTAAACACCCTTACACATTTCTAGCAAACTTTGCATAAAAACAGGCATTTTTTGCTCACATACATTGCAATGCATGCTTAAGCCGGCCAACTGCTACAAAGTAATCCCTCTCTGGCCAGTCCCTACTCTAGTCTGCACAATATAAATGACTTACTTACTTATAACATACTGCAGTGGATGTAATGCCAATATAGGGCAAATAAGACACAAGTTGTAGGAGAGGGCTACAAGTTCAGGTACGGTTATTTCCCCAGTAACCTAATGACCAATAATACTGAATGGGTTATTGCACCAACCAGCTACTGACTACCAGTGTTGGGGGAGGGGTATTTTTACAGCAAGCCATTGACTACTTCTGACCATAGTGTGTGTTGTATTAACAGTTGCCAGTTGCTAAGTAGTCACTGACTTATTTATTAAGTTCTTCTTTAACCACTTCAATACCGGGCAATTTCAACCCCTTCCTGCCCAGGCCAATTGTCAGCTTTCAGCGCTGTCACATTTTTAATGAAACTTGTGCAGTCATGCAACACTGTACCCATATGATATTTTTATTATTTTTTTGGAACTTATAGAGCTTTTTTTTTGGTGGTATTTAATAACCAATGTTTTTTTTTATTATTTGCTAAACAAATGAAACTAAAACGACCACAAATTTTGAAAACAAAATTTTTTTCTTAGGTTTCTGTTATAAAATTTAGCAAATAAGTAATTTTTCTCCTTCACTGGTGTACACTGATCAGGCTGCACTGATGGGCACTGATGGGCACTGATGAGGGGGCATTTATAGGCACTTTTGGGGCTGCACTAATAATCAGGACACTGATGATCAATGTAAATGTCCCCTGTCACACTTGCTGATTATCGGCTCTCCTTTCCTCACACCGTGTCAGCACAAGAGGAAAGGAATGCAGATAACCGGCAAGTTTGTTTACATGTGATTGGACATGGCTGATCACATGGTAAAGAGTCGCTGTGATTGGTCCTTTACCCAGATCTGTGATCAGCTGTGTCAGAAGGATACAGAGCTCACAGAGTGCATTGGGTGTGGTTCTGGGAGGATGTTCATGGATGCCATCCAAGAACTGGATCACTGCGCTGTAGCCGTTTTTTTGTCTATAGTTTGGTCAAGAATTGGTTAAGGGAAGCTGGATAGCACATGTAATGGAAGAGTTTTATTTTAAAAAAATGATTGTGCTAAGTGTTGTATGTGTATGTATATATATATAATTTTTTATGGGGGATGTTAAAAAAAAAAATTGTTCCTGGGAGCCAGATATCCTAGGCATACCACTGGATATAGCCAAAACTATTTTTTCAGTTTCCAAAGCACATTCCTCATTGTGGACATTTATAAAAGCTCCAGTGCTCTGTTCTTCTTCCATCCTGAACTTCTTTACTGTTGATCCTTCCAGCATACTCCTCTCTGCAGCACTTCCTTTGGGCTGACAGCTTTGCACAAGTGCTTCTCATTATGCAGCAGTGTTGTCACCTTCAGTGACCCATGTGCCACCTCCTAGGTCAGCTGAGAATCACCGTTGCACCGGTGTTTCTTGTCTTCTGCAGATCTCAAATTAGAGCTAAAAAACTCTTTATATGGCCACGTATCATTGACCATGTGGCATATTATGTCAATAATATCACCAGCATCCCCGTCCCATTGTGACGTGCAACTGTGGCCTGGGTATTCCATGGCTGCAGCTTGTTTGAACAGCTATCATGTGACATTTTACCATAGGTTCCAGCCAAGCTGAGTTCAACCCAAACATTTGCTCATCCCTAACCTTGAACTCTTCAAAATCGAGTACAGCTAACAATATTTTATTATCCAGTTCATTATTGTGTTGGGTCAATCAATGTATTCAAAGCACAGGTGAAAAGTGTTTATTAAATTCATCCTATAGAAACAATCACAGATATTTTATTCTTCATCTCATTGTAAATGTGCTTATTGCTCAGGAGATGGCACGAAAGCCATGGGTTTAGAGGGTGAACAGGTAGAGGCTGATGCTACATTTACATGGTGAGTTTCTTCAGCAGTTGCACAGTAAACCACAATTACATCTTATTCTTAGGGCAGTGCTGCAAAGCATCGCGGAGAGCTTCTAATACGCGGTCTACATTGGCTTTCGTTGCATTGTAGCCCATTAGTCCAATACGTAGCACCTGCAGACATTGTAATACAAATCAATTGTTAGTACCACAAAAATACACATTCCATTTACAATTTACACTCCACCTTTTATTTCACCAGACCATACTGAACAAAGATCTATACTGAACCTTCAACTTTGATGCCTTGAGGAGGATGCATGGTCAACAGTAATACCATGAAAACCCAAAACAGAAAAATGGCCAGCACATCAAAGAACATCAACCTCAAGTCTTTACTGGGAACTGTAACTTAGCTGTAATAACATAGATTGTGCATCTGAAAATTAAAAAATCACCACGTAAGCATGTGCAAAATAAAATAAAAAAAAAAAAAAAATACACAGATTGTGCAAAAGAAAAGAAAAAAAACACCATATAGCTTGTGGAAAAGAAAAAAAAAATACATCCTTGTACAAAAGAAAATAAAAAACTGCCATAGTTTATGCAAATACAAAAAAAAAAAAACTTTTATCTTGTGCAAAAAAAAAAAAAAAACCCACAGTTTGCAGAGAAGAAAATTTAAAAATGAACCATGTGCAAAAGGAAATACAAACAAAAAAGAACACTTCTAGCTTGTGCTAAAGAAAGCTATGTTGTCATTTCAATTAAGATCTCAGTAAAGACTTGAGGTCCTTAAAGTATATGTGAACCCTTAACTGTTAAAACAACCCATTCAGTTTAAAATAAAAATGCAAGCCAAAACATTTTGTGTGTGTGTGTGTGTGTGTGTATATATTTTACACACTATATTGCCAAAAGTATTTGGGCACCTGCCTTTACACGCCCATGAACATGACATCCAAAACGTAAGGTTCAATATTGAGTTGGTCCACCCTTTGCAGCTATAACAGCTTCAACACTTCTGGGAAGGCTGTCCACAAGGTTTAGGAGTGTGTCTATGGGAATGTTTGATCATTCTTTCAGAAGCCCATTTGTGAGGTCAGGCACTGATGTTGGATGGGAAGGCCTGGCTCGCAGTCTCCGCTCTAATTCATCCAAAAGGTGTTCTATCGGGTTGAGGTCAGGACTCTGTGCAGGTCAGTCAAGTTTCTCCACCCCAAACTCGCTCATCCATGTCCTTATAGAACAGCCGGCTTCTGACGGACCGGCTGCAGTATACACGGGCCGAATGTTTGCCTGTTTCTTTTGAACCGGCCGATGCCGCCCAACATTTGGCCCGTGTGTACTTGGCTTAAAAAACTATTCTGACATTCTTAGACGGTTTCTCAGTTACCTTTCCAGCTGAGGGCCCCAGGCCACCCGTAATCTCAATGCTGTACTTCCCCATGATGTATGTTGTGATGTCCTTCCACTGATAGCCGTCTGGCACTTGAATTGTTGTCACAGTTGGAAGTCGCAATGCCTAAAATAAGTCAAATGTTAATATTGACAGACATGTTGAAGCTGTTGCAATTTTTCATCTTTGCTAGCTTTGTGTCAATGATTTCAAAATGAGAAAACTACTCCCAGTAAGATTATTTCTGAAACGCAGATTGGCGGTGTTGTGACAAAATGAGCAACCTGGCAGAATGTACAACCCACGTCACATCCTGTGACGTGGAATCAGCCGGAGCTCCAAACCCTGCGCACACATCATACATCCCTTTATTAGCTGACGTAAGTGCACCGAGGAATTTGCCTCACAAAATGCTCAACCGACTACTGCGCATGCACACGGCGGAGATCAACTAACACTTACGAAATGTACGTTCTAAACACCATCTTGCTACACCTTAGACTCGATGTCAACACACCTACAGTAAGCAGACGTTTTGAATTAGCAAACTAATATCAGAAATCGAGTGAGCTTATCTGCATAAATGTATATTTATGTAGATAAGCTCACTCGATTGCTGAAATTAGTTTGGTAATTCAAAACGGCCTTTGGTGTAGCAACATGTCTGCTGCCCCACCTGCTTACTGTAGGTGCGATGAGGTTGAGTATAAGGTGGAGCAAGATGGCCGCACGCATGCGCAGTCATTGGTCGAGCATTTTGTCAGGCAAATTCCTCCGTTCACTGATGTCAGCCACTGAAGGGATCTATGATGCGTTGCGCGTGCGCAGTGCGCGGTTTGGAGCTCCAGCTGATTCCACATCACAGGATGCAACGTGGGTTGTATATTCTGCCAGGTTGCTCATTTTGTCAGAACACCCCATTTACACTGCTGGTCGGATCAGGTCCACTTGTCCGCGTAGCGCTTACCCCCGAAGGAGCGGCTGATTTTATTTGGGTCTTTGCCGTCACCCACTTATCTGTATTTCCACCAGACACGGGACTTATGCCGCGTACACACGGTCGGACTTTTCATCTACAAAAGTCCAACGGACGCTGACGGACTAAAGCTGGCTGGTAATCCGATCGTGTGTGGGCTTCTCCGGACTTTCAACGGACTTTTTTAGCCTAAAATCCGACGGACTTTAGATTTGAAGCATGCTTCAAATCTTTACGTCGTAAGTACGACGGACCCCGAAGTCCGCTCGTCTGTATGCTAGTCCGACGGACAAAAACCCATGCTAGGGCAGCTATTGGCTACCGGCTATGAACTTCCTTATTTTAGTCCGGTGTACGTCATCACGTACGAATCCGTCGGACTTTTGTGTGGTCGTGTGTAGGCAAGTCCGTTCGTTAGAAAGTCTGCTGCAAGTCCGCTGAAAGTCCGCCGGAAGTCTGTCGGACAGGCTGTCGGACTTTTGTAGACGAAAAGTCCGACCGTGTGTACGCGGCATTAGAGTCTGTATTAGGCCTTACGCCCACCAATGTATGCACCAGTCACTTTGTTCTGTTTCCAATGCTTTATTGCAAAACTTTTGAAGAAGTAGCAGTAAAGAGGTAGAAAGGGAATTGCAGGAGGGTTCAGATATCTTATGCAGATCACTGAGGAATTTGAGATCCTGAAGACAAACACACCTTCAGTCAACAGATCTTTGCCCACCCGGATAGGCCTCTCTCACTGACCTAGCAGCCGGAATGACGCACGGATGAAAAGTCTCTGCCACAGACTTGAGAAGAACAAAATGGTTGTACGATCCTCTGCCACAGGATTTAGTATTAGATGAACAGCAAAACACAGTACCAGAACTTTCAAGCTGACCCGGCAGTACTGTGCTGTAGGTTGGTTAAGTATAGGTGCGTCCTCCAAGTAAGTTACCAGGCCCTCCCGAGAGACCAGCCTTCATCCTGGCTCTCTCCAGCAAGGGTCCTCCCCTGGATCTCCTCAGCGTGGCTCGGCTTCTTCCTAACAGGCAAGACAGCCTAAGGACCACCTCTGCGATAGTAGGCCCCAGACAGGCTTCTGAGCCTACTTGTAGTCACATAGCCTCAGGCCAGCGTGGCCTCGAGGCAGGAGAAAAGTCACCACATTCCTTAGGCCAGGAGGGCCAGGAGGTAAGAGAGAAACAAAAATGGCATCTGCCCCTTAAGTACCCTCTCCCAGAATGCACAGCGGTGGACCACCCCCACTGGGTTACTTCTGAGAAAGAAGAGCACTCAATACACTTCAGCCTGTTGCTCTTCCAACACTGGCCTGTGGTGACAACACCTACAGACAACAGTGTGGCACTACATGCAACACAGCCAATGCTGGAACAGAAGCTAATTTAGCCACAGATTAAATTTGAACTGTATACAGAACAGATAACCCCCTAAATTTACATGCAAGCGCCTGATTAACAGGAGCAGGGCTCTACATCCGTTTTTCAGGCAGACCTGACTGAAAGCTTTGTGTTAGTCTTTAGGCAGCTGGATGTAAGTGGACTTGCATCCTCTTTACATCAGATTACCTCCGAATCCATTCAGATAAAAAAAACCTAGATAAATACCCAATCTTTATTTTAGGCAAACCACGACTTAGCTGGCATTTGTTAGGATACTGGAACATACAGTCTCCTGTTTAGCAAAGAACACTTGTTAGTAAATTATGCCTATGTGTGCTGTTGCCGGTATGTGCTCATCATGGCCCCATAGTAAATGTTATGAGCTTGGGATTTACTTGTTCATGCAAGTTTGAAGTGCCTATAGTCACACATTATCTTTAGTAAATCAGGCCCAGTATAGAAAATGTAAAAAAAAGAAGATGTCTGGAGCACCACTTACCATTTACCTGCCTAAAAAGATAAGGTGAAATATTTCATATTAAGCTGACCTAAGACTAATATGTTTTTATTTTTTATTTTTAGTCCTGACTATAATAGGTTAGGAAAGAAAATACTCACAAAACTACTATAGGAAAAAGGACGCATGTCCATGGCAACTTGCTAACTGGGCCAAGGACCTTGTGGACTGGTTTCTTTATCCAGCCTTAACTATGTAACTATATGTTCTCTTTAATAGTGAGCTTAGAAAACTGAACCAGGACAGTATCAATATTATAAAACACCCAACTATGGAAATACAGCTTTGTGAAATGAACAGTAGTATACACTTTAAGCTGCAGCTAGTATTCAGCACAGGGTGCGAATCTCTTTCCATCATTTTTCTATTGTACAAACTATATTTTTGCTGTATATACCATACTTACTGGGTCCTTCACAAAGAGCTTTAATCCCAGGGCTTCCAGTCCCTTGTGGAACGTCAGAGCAATCTCGCGGTGTTGCTCCCAAGAGCGCTCTAAACCCTGGACATGGACATAAAAAACATTCAGATCTGGTGGCTGTGCTTTATTCAGGAACAAATACAATACAGTATGGACAGAAGTACAGTGAAGAAAATGTGTTGCATTTAATATTTTAGGAATTTTAGGGCTTATATAGACAGGTGTTGTTTTATTATCCATCAAATATGGGTCAGCAGATTCCCATTTACTGCAATGTACTGTACAGCATTGTGGATGTGACCGAAATGAACATACAATTAGGTAAACCAGCTATGAGACCATACAGATGCTTTTGCAGATCTGGACACTGAATAATCTTTCTAAAGAAAAGGACGCACGTCTGTGGCAACTCGTTAACTGGAGCAAGGACCTTTTTGGTGGTGAAAGAATTATAGGGAGAACTCACTTTAAAAAGGTTAATACCAGAAGTCAGATTAATTTTTGAGTTTACTATTTCTGAGAGGGCAGTTCATAGAATTATGTACAAAGATAAAAATTGCAAAAAAAATGGGAGAAAATGCAGAAAACTATTTTACCGCTGGGACAGTATGGTTTATCATGTCAGTGCGAAGCTCACAGAGAAAGTTCTATGATCACTGTGTTAGGCCTTGTTCAGTCGGGCGTACTTTGGAGTACGCCCATGTGCAGGCAGTCCCATTCATGTCAATTGGGGCACAGGAGCTGTATGGACACAGCTGCTGCTCCCGATTTGATATTCGTGCGGGTGCGTGTTATACACTGTCTGCATTCGGGGACCCACATCCACAGAAGTATCAAACTTAGAGTAGCAGCTGTGTCTGTGCAGCCCCTGCATCCCAACTGACATGAATGGGACTGCCTGCACACGGATGCAGGGAACACCTGTGCCTCCTGTGCAGGCAAAACATGGCCCTCACACTGGTGTACAGGCATACCCCCCTTTTAAGTACACAATGGGGTTTATTTACTAAAGCTGGAAAGTGCAAAATCAGGCTCACTTCTGCATAGAAACCAATGAGCTTCTAACCCCAGCTTGTTCGATTAAGCTTTGGTAATAAAACCTGGAAGCTCATTGGTTTCTATGCAGACGTGAGCCTGATTTTGCACTTTCCAGCTTTAGTATATAAACCCCATTGTGTACTTAAAAGTGGGGTATGCCTGTATGGACCAGCCAGTTCTAATAGCTGCATTGGGGACAGGATTTACAACATCAGCTCCTCAGCCCTATTCGAGTGCACTCACTGCATGGCTGCTGTAAATGAACCCAATATAACGGTGTAATCAGTCTCTAGGTTATTCTTTACAATCAGAACAGACCAGTTTATACATGCATGTAGCTCACAATATTTACTATCGGCAGGAAATAATTCCATCTCTGTGCGACTAATAATTTGGATTTTTTAAAAAGAATAAACAATCCCTATGATCTAAGAAAGGACAAACTTTCTCAAATCGCCTTCCAGGACAACCTTGGAGAGAGCGCAGCTCTGCCCATTTTCCAGGAAACACATGCAGCCTTTAAATCCCTCCTCTTCCACCATCGCCTCAGTTATTGTGTTTCCTCTGCCATGGTGGAAGCGCTGCTGGAACCAGGGGGAACTGCGTACTCTCCAGGATGAAGGGGGGAGGCTTACCTCAAGGAGAGTTTTTTCTGCCTGGTGTGCAGTGACCATCTCAGCACCCCCCCCCCAGTATGAGTGGGGGTTCCGGAGTCCCCAGCCTCTCCAGCTCAGGGGAAGCAATGGCTCGTAGGAGGCAACGGCGTCTCTGTGCCCAGGGTCTGCGGGAGTGGTACAGGAGGCCAGGTGGCTGCTGCTACCCCCTTCACTGGGTCGGCGGTATTCCCGCATGTCGGTCCCAGCTGGCGGGGGACATCACGTCAGGTGACGCAGCTTCCTGTCGGGGTGGGGCGACAAGTGGTTTCAGTCACCTGGAACGCAGAGGCCAAGGGGCGGGTCTATCAGCCAGTGTTTCTGGTTTTGGGCCCTCGATGATGACGTCCAGGTAATTTAAAGCATAGATGGCTTCTTCTCAATACCCTGCTGTGCTGTCTGCTGTGATGGACGAGAGACCAACAGCCACAGCGGAAGCAGGCGCCTCAGGCACAGGTAAGAGGGGTACAGAGGTATCTCCAATCTTCTCCATATGGGCTTATATTTGGTATATGTTTGAGTGCCTCCCTTAAAGGGAGCCTGCGGCTGCAGGGTCAGAGATGACTTCGCTTGGACCCTACAGCTTGGATGGGTGGTTTTCTATGGCTGGGTCTAGCACTGCTCGGGCGCTGTTCCTTTGTCTGGTGGAAGTCTTTTCTCACTAGGACCAGTTTAGGACTGTAAATGAGGACGCTTAGGTTAGCCTTGCCTGTTTTCTTGCAGGGCAAAGCGTTAGCAAAAACTAAACATTTAAATCCACCAGCTCAGAGGAAATGCCCATCTTGCAAGCATCCCCTCAGAGATTCATGGCAAAAAGCAATGTGTAGAACCTGTATAGTAGAGCTTGTTGAAGAAGAAACATCCCAACAATACAAGGATCTGTTCTCTTCTGCATGAGAACTTACGAACTCTCTGAGTTCAGTCAAATTTATGCTGGGCAAGAGCCTGGCAAGCCAGGTTGAACCCCAACATCCACTGTTCAGCCCCCGTGCATCCACCTCTAAAAACAGCAGAGGTTGGTCACTTAGGAGATGAGGGGACAAGTACTCTTCTCTCCCTCAGGGATTTGGATGAGGAGGAAGAGAAAGAGGATAGCCAGGCGTCTAGGTACAAGCTATCACTGGAGGAGGTAGATGATCTTTTGAAAGCAATCTACACGACTCTAGAGATCCAAGAGGAAGTGCAACTGTCGGTACATGACAAGATGTACCAAGGTTTAGAAGAGACTAAATACAGGGTGTTTCCAGTCCATAGGATTCTCTCGGACGCAGTTAAAAAAGAATGTAAAGACCCAGAGAGAGGTGCTTTCTTTTCCAAAACCCTCAAAAGGAGGTTTCCCTTTGAAGAGAAGGAGACTGAGGTTTAGAACAAGAAGGCCCGAGTGAACTCCGTGTTCTCTCAAGTATCCCGTCGCATGGAACTAGCATTTGAAGACATGGGGGTATTAAAGGACACGATGGATAAGAGGGCGGACTCCCTTCTGAAAAAAGCATGGGATTCCACATTTGCCAGTCTCAAACCCGCTATGGCTTCCACAGTAGTAGCAAGAAACCTGGAATGCTGGATAGAAACGCTGAAGAGACACGTAGAGGCATGCACATCGCGGAAAGAATTACTGGAGTCCTTTCCACTGATGCTGAAAGCAGTAAAGTACATGGCTGATGCATTAGCAGAATCAGTAAAGATGTCGGTAAGCTCTTCAGCGCTGGTGAACTCAGCTAGACGTGCTATCTGGTTGAACTTCTTTTTGGTCCGAACCTTGAATCGGTCCTGGACAGAACAGCCGACAAGAAAAAGGCGTTTCCGCCAAAAAAGAAACAACCACTCAAAAATAATTTTCGTGCCGTTCAACAGCCTCACAAAAATAGGGACCAGGACCAAAAGAACCACTGGGTCTCCCAGAGGGGCAAGGAAAGAGAGGGAGTTTTCTTCAGAACCCCCTCCAACCAGCCCCATAAGAATAAGTGACAGTCTCACCCCAGTGGGGGGAAGGTTGTCTTCCTTTCACCCACAGTGGGAAAAAACAGCGGCAAGCCTGTACGTAAAGAACATTATCTCCCAGGGGTACAGTTTGGAGTTTTTGTAAACACCCCCCCCCCAAGCAGGTTTTATGTCACAAATCTTCCAAAAGACAAGGAAAAAGCTTCCGCAATGACGAACCTGCTTCAGGATATAAAAGATCAAAAATGCAGCGCTAAATATGATAGTCCATAAAAGGCAATGAGGAGTAGAGATGAGAAACCTCCACCAAAACTTCCGTGTGCAAGGGAAAAGCACACCAGACCCAAGTGCTGTCTGCTTACCAGAAGGATATAAAAAACAAGCAATGTATTCATATAGTGCAGAGGCTCAATCAGTGTTTCCAATTGGCACACTCCATCATAGACAGACAGATTAAATTGTCACGTATCACCAGGAATTTCCATGTTATGCAAGGTGACAGTTTCGCTAAGACGATAACTCCCTTCTTCAGAACAAAAGCATAAATGACCGTTATCATAAATGAGTTATCGTCTTAGCGAAAGTCGGAGACACAGAGTCGGAGACACAGTGAAGCCGGAGACACAGTGACTAACACTACCTGTGATTATAGTTGCCATTAAAAGTCCCCACAACAGTTCTCATCACCAGATTACCTTGATCAAGAGCACATAAGTTGACTGATCAGGACTCCCCCCAGCACTGCCACTCATCCCATCCCCCACCAGCACTGCCACTCATCCCATCGCCCACCAGCACCACCACTCATCCCACCCCCCACCAGAACCGCCACTCATCCCACCCCCCACCAGCACCTCCACTCATCCCACCCCCCACCAGCACCGCCACTCATCCCACCCCCCACCAGCACCGCCACTCATCCCACCCCCCACCAGCACTGCCACTCATCCCACCCCCCCACCAAGGAGTAAGAGAAGGAATAAAAATAGAGAATACATGGAAGGGAGAGGAAACAGAGGAACAGAGAAAAGGGGGAAGAAAGAATAAGAGAAAGAACAAGAAAGACAGCTAGAGGGAGGGATGGGTAAAAAAAAACTAATTAGGATAAAGAGAGATAAAAAGAGAACAAAGAGTGGTATATCCTAAAATGTACTATAAGGGGTTTTAATATTGTATGAGTGGAAGGGACTCAGGGAGTGCTAAATGTCTTTGGGTTAGGGGCACAAACTACTTGTCTTGCCTTGGATGCTGACAACAAAGGCTACAAAATTTTTTTTTACTGTTAGTGGTCCCCACAACTTGGGAAATTTTATCAAGGAGTCACGGCACTAGAAAGGTTGAGAACCACTGCTCTAGAAAAACAAATCGGCTCACCTCAAACGTAAAACGTGCGCTCTGAAGGTGGCAGGATTTGACCAACCTAGAAAGGTGTCTCTCCTGGGTCTTTCCCCTAGACGTCTAATGGACGCGAGTGCTTGGGGTTGGAGAGCCCACTTGGACAGCCAGACCTCTCAGGGTGCCTGGTCCAATGCAGATGCCTGGAAGTACTAAATTGGCGGGAACTAAAGGCCATTTTTCTATGACTCCTAGCTTTTCAGCAGGCAGTCAGGGGGCAACATGTGCAAGTACTCTCGGACAATACAACAGCAGTTGCTTATGTAATAAAACAGGGAGGTACCAGGAGCAAAGGACTCTTGGAGTTAGCCAGTCAACTACTTACTTGGGCAGTCAGCGGTCCATCTAAAGGGATCCCAGAATCTGTTAGCAGACCTACTAAGCAGAAGAGTGGTAGAAGCAAAGTGGAGTCTAAACCAAGAAGTCTTCTTGATGGTCACCGAAGTATAGGGACAACCTCAAATAGATCTGTTTGCAAGCTAGCAGAACTTAAAAGTTTGGATGTTTTTCTCACTCCATCGGGAAGATTGGGCTGTAGGCATAGATGCTTTTGTACATCCCTGGCATTACCTGCTGTGCTTCGCTTTTCCCCCCTTCCCACTAATACTGCTGGTCCTCAGGAAGTTCAGGAGGAAAATACCAATCTGATCCTGGTCACTCCCTTCTGGCCAAAAAGGCCCTGGTTTGTGACTTTACTAAATCTGGCCGCAAAACCTCCCTGGAAATTGCCATCCAGAAAGAACCTACTAACACAGGGGTCCCTGAACCATCCGGAAGCAGACCGGCTTCAGCTGACCACTTGGATTCTGAAGAAGTCCTCCTAAAAGGCAAAGGACTGTCAGAAAAACTAGTGAAGACCCTACTCTTCAGTAGGAAGGAGGTAACTTGGGCCATATACCTGAATGTATGAAAAAAGTTCAATTCCTGGTGCTCTTCTAAAGGCTTCCAGGTCAAAAGTATAGTTGCAGCTTTAGAATTCCTCCATGACAGAATGGAAAAGGAGCTGGTAGCCAGCACCCTTAAAACCCAGGTTGGCAGCTCTTTCAGTTTTTTTTTGTTTCTTTTTTAAACTGTCCAAAGAGGTGTTAAAGCGGAGTTCCACCCAAAAGTGGAACTTCCACTCATCTGCTTCCTCCCCCCCTCCGGTGCCACAATTGGGGGGGAGGGGGGGTGCAGATACCTGTATTAGACAGGTATCTGCACCCACTTCCGGGAATAGACTCCCATGGGAGTCACGCCCCCTCCCGCATCCCCCCCGCTGTCTCCTGGGAAACACACAGGTCCCAGGAGATATCGGGGACCACTTAGTATGCATAGTGCAACTCGCGCATGCGCAGTAGGGAACCGGGAAGTGAAGCCGCAACGCTTCACTTCCTTATTACCTCACCAAGAATGGCGGCGGCAGCAGCCGAGAGCCAAGCTATTGCTAGGCTTCGGCTGCCGACATCGCTGGACTCCTGGACAGGTAAGTGTCCATTTATTAAAAGTCAGCAGTATTTGTAGCTGCTGGCTTTTAATAATTTTTTTTCAGGTGGACTCCCTCTTTAATTTTAATATATTTTAGGGCACTTGCACGGAATAGGCCGGTAGCCCTTAAAATTTTTCCCAGGTGGGATCTGTCTATTGTTTTGAAGGGTCTCACGGAAGCTCCGTTTGAACCTTTACAGGAAGCATCCTTAAAAAATGTAGTTCTTAATTGCACACAAGCCTGTCAGAAGCATGTAGGCAGCTAAATGCTAATTAGGTCTTCAGCCCTAGGCCAATTTTTCAAATTTGAAATAATGAACGTTTAAGTATTGATTACTGGATTCATATGGACATACAACTACCACAGAAAATAAGAGGATAACTGTGATATCATACCACTTCTATTCTTATGTCATAATTTGGCAAATCAATTAGAATTTATCTCATACTGGGTTAGCTTCAATTTACAGTTTGGTTCTTTCGCTGTTTATCGTATAAGCCCAAATGTGTTGATTTTACCTTCTCGGCCAGGATTGCCAGTCCTTCTCTCAAGCTGTAGAAATTGGTCACTGGTCCTGTATGATGATATCTGAAGAAAATGTGAACATATAGCTTATACATTAAAATAAAAAAACAATTCTCAGCTCTATATATTTTTTTTTTTTCTGCAGGACTCGAGCAGCATTGCTACAACAAAGAGTTCTGTTTCTGCCTAGTTCTTTCTTTTATAATACAAATCATGTTACAGCTATAATGAAGTCAGTTTTATGTGCATCACATTTTTGGTGCAAGTGATTCTTAGTATGTTTTATTACCATGTATCTTATGGTAAACCCCCAGTGACTTGTTATTGTGGCTTTTCTTATTAGCACTTACATTCTTGGTTTCCCATCACATCCCCAGTAGTTTGCAAGCCAGTTCAGGTCCACATATAGTGACGGTGGCTTTGTTTTACGGCTGAATATCTTCTTACTGTGCAGGTGAGGACCACAGGAAGAGAGCAAATAGAGAATAATAAACAGATATAAATGCTGAACATACTGAAAGACAGGAAACAATTGAGCTAATAAATGTAAGCATCTTGGTCAATGTTTCCTCTGAACTACAACCATAGTAGGCATGGGACCCAGAGTTAAAAGGGACCCATTTGGGGTATTATAATAAAACTTACCAGCCTGCTTTGGTATTGTCCCCTTCTTGTACTTTGAAGGTTCTTCTAATTAATGGACTGGTAACTGAGAAATGGGGGAATTTACTAAAACAGGAGCAAAGAGAATCTGGAGCAAATGTGCATAGTGACCAATCAGCTTCTAGCCTGAGCTTATTCATTTAAAGGGGTTGTAAAGCTTCCCTTTTTTTTTTTTTAAATAACAAACATGTCATACTTACCTCCACTGTGCAGCTTGTTTTGCACACAGTGGTCCTGATCCACGTCTTCTGGGGTCCCTCGGTGGCTGTCACGGCTCCTCCCTGCATCAGCTAACCCCCTCTGGGAAGCGCTCTCCCAAGGGGGTTAGCTTGTGGAGGCGCTCCCGAGTCCTGTATCCGGCGTCCATAAGCCGCCGACTACAGGACTTAGCCCCGCCCCCTGGCCCTCGCATAATTGGAGTTGATTGACAGCAGCGCAAGCCAATGGCTGTGCTGCTATTAATCTATCCAATGAAGAGCCGAGAAGACCGGGCCGACATCAAGTGCGTTCTCAACGCAGAACTTTCGAGGGCTCAGGTAAGTAAACGGGGGGGCTGGGGGGCCTGCAACCGCCAAATGTTTTTTCACCTTAATGCATAGGTGGCATTAAGGTGAAAAAACATGAACCTTTACAACCCCTTTAAGCTTTGAAAATGAAAGATAGAATCTGGTTGTCATGCACAGCTGCTCCAGATTCTGGCTGCTTTAGTCCTTAGTAAATTCCCCTCAAAGAGAGGACTACATTTCCCACATTTATGCAACCAACTAGTTTATGCTTAGAGAGCTTGATAGGATCATGGGGGCAGAAAAGTTACTTTAAAGTAGAAATTAAAGCTTTAAGTCACACTGCTTGCAGCACAAGCTATGCTGTATCCTCTTTGGTTCCAGGAGCTTTTCAGCAACCCTTACCAAGAGCTAAGTTGCCAGTAGATGGCAAATTTAAGCAGTGGACTTTTATTTTTTTTTTTTTTTACAGTAGAGGTACTCAGACAGAAAATGACAACCACACAATCCCATTGTTTGAACCCAACTGACTGCTCTTAAGGGCTGAAATCAAATGGTCAAATCAAACCAGTTCTAGTTGCTATTGTTCCCCCCTTGAGACACCTTAGGCTGACCACTTTTGGCCCCTCTTCCCCTATGCAGGTTGGAGAGTGTTTATGTTTAAATCAATGGGTTCATTGACTCGCTTGTTTGGACTTTAACTCATTATTGCATACCTTGCTGCTTCACTGAATGAAATAGGTGCCGTGCCTGGAGGAGCATTTAATACCTTCTGAGAACCAGAGTATAAAATATCAATTCCTGAGAAGAGACACACAAGAATAAGACTCAAGGGATAGCTGAAACAAGTGTTATTGCATACATTCTTTTAACAAATTTGAAGAAATGCCCAAAATCAATACAAATACATTAACCTACACCCACCAATCGCAAATTCGTTTTTGTTAAATCGATAGTACAAAACTACCAAATGCCTCGTTTCCACCGAGCGGATCGGTTTGGGTCGGATCGGTTTGGAAGGCCTAGAATGGTCCGGCCTGTTCAGGCGAGTGTTTCCACTGCAAGTCGGACCGACAGGGGCCATACGTGGGTTTAGAAAAAATGCCTAGCATGGCGTCACACATCCACCAATCAGTGGAATGTATTGTAGCTCCGCCCTAACCGAACCGTTCCATTTTCTATGGCCCCACATCTGAAGCAGGACCCTGAATGGAGCGGTTCGGTTCAGTTGTATGGTCCGCTTTCATAATGGAAACGCCCAAAATAGCGTACCGTACCGAACCAAACCAAACCGATCCCCTCGGTGGAAATGAGGCAAATGTTATGCTTTACATTACAGCATTATGTTGCTGTTACTATGATAAAATGTAACTTCAAATGTAATAATCTATAAAAGCTCAACATCTCTTATGTTATTTCATACCCCTTTTCATCTAACAAACAATTTGAAAAAGCTGAAGATCCTCAAATGTTACAACTTAGCATTTATTTGTTTGTTTTAAAAAATATGCTTCTACAAATTTCCTATATTCTTGTTTTGGAAAATCCTTAAATTAGTATACAAGCTGGCCAGCAGATGGCGGTGTAGGTGCAGAAGACAGATATGGACTAGTAGCAGTTGCAAGAATGTGTAGAATCATATATTTTTACTTGCAGATCTCAGTTACCTAAGTAATGACTGTTGCATTAAAAAAAGATTTAAAAGGATAGAACAATATATGATCTTTTAAGTTCTGTTAGGCATGCTTCACATGGGTGATTGGGCACATACAGGTTCTTGTGGCAAGAATCAGGAGTTTCTTGCGGCTGGGATCACAGGTGAATGCCACAACCTGTACAAAGCAATGAAAGACTGAGGAGCCAATCGCTGTATGTATTTTTCTGCACATTGAGTGGTTACCTGTGGTTTGAGACAGATGTCTGATCCTGGATGCAAACCGATGCATCCAAGGCCAGGCAAGTGCAGATACACGCAAATATTAATAGCACCTCTTAGACTCTCTTTGCTTTGTATAGGCTGAAGGGCCGCATACTCCTGTGATCCCAGCCACAAGAATCCTTGTATTCACCTACATGCTGTTGGGGCTATTTATGCAGCTATCCAGATCTGCTAATCTTCGGCATAGCCTTGGAGGCCATACCTGACCCTGATGGAACGAAGATTGTAGGACCTGCCTGGAATGTGACCCTTGAACACTGGGCTTTGCTTATGGCACTTCCCAGACCTCTCTGTGCTGTGTTAGTTAGTCATAGAGCACTTTCTGGGTCCAGAGCAGTGGCACAGCCTCTGATGTGACCCTGTCTGAAGATTCATTAGAAGAAACCCTTGACTACCCAAAGAAGTGGGGGAGACAAAGGTAAGTAATTGGGATTATAAATGTGCTACCAAGAAATCACACATAAAAAGCAAAATAATATTTTTTTATTATCTCTGTATTTAAAATGAACTAATAAAATTTCACATAAAAATAATGATCTTCATTATCACGTAAATTGTGCGATATCTGGCGATGTCCCCATTTTTCCAGCACATCAATGCTACCTCTGCTGTGGGCAGCCAACACTATTGGTTTGTGGAACTATTGCAAAACATTGAAGATTGGACTTCACAATAGGCACAATAGAACTAATTATCTTTATTTAAACATGATTAAAAAGAAACAATAATTGCTTAAAATCACGTTAATGATTAATGACTGTAGAGTAAATTAAACACTACTAATTGTACATCAATAATAACATTAAATAAGAATAAATACAGTCCATCCTGAACCGTTAGCTATGGTTCCACGAAGCTTTATGTATTCCGATCGTGGCATAATGTAGCTTAGCTAGACATGTTGTGCGCCTGTCGGGCTAAGCTGCATTACGCCACAATCAGAGTCCACGCTCCACACTAGCGGCCATGTATAGTGTGTGACTGTGGACAAGGATAGATTGAGCTAGATTAGGCAGGCAGGTTAGTTAGTTGCAGTGTATTTGATATACATACAGTCAGTCTAGTGTGTGTGTGTATGTATGTATGTGTATATATACATATATTATACATACACATACACACACACTGCATTTAGCGGAGACTATATATTCAGTGTATACGCTATTCTATATTCAGGCAGCGCAGGCAGTGTATTTGATTGATATGTATATATATATATATATATATATATATATATATATATATACTGTGCATTCAGTGTAGCCTATATATACAGTGCATTTGGTTGTGTACAGTTTCTAATTCACTTCAGGCGGTGTACACAGTATATAATACAGTGAAGCCAGTGTACTGTTTCTAATACAGTGCAGGCGGTGTACACATTATATAATACAGTGTAGTGTGCTGTGAAACAAAATCCCCATCATGTCCAGAAGCCCACCAAGGAGAGGCGGATTCTCACAGACCATTAAAAGAGGGCAAGCAGCCTCTGTGTCTACAGTCAACAGTGCTGTTCGTGGACATGGTGCATCCTCTGCAGGTGGCCTTGGCGCACGCTTGTCCTTTTGTTCTGTCGCTGGCCGTGTTATTGAGCCACAACATGCAGAAGAGTTGGTGGAGTGGATAACAAAGCCGTCTTCCTCCTCCTCATCCTCTGTCACCCAGGCTCATAGTAGTTTGCCTTCCAACACAGTTGCCAAAGCGGCCTATTTCACCGGCTCCTTGTCCACAGTTACTCCTTCTGTAGCCCCACCATCATGCACGGAGGAGTCCCCAGAATTATTCGACCACAGTGTCGATTACATGCTGCTGGAGGATGTGCAGCAATTTCAAGACTCCGATGTTGGTTCCCAGGTTGAGGAAGAGAGTAATGTGAGCCTAGAGAGAGAGGGTGCCACAGAAGGACAAGAAAGTGGCAGTCATGTTCCCCAAGCTGCAGCATACTGCCAAGTTTGCTCCAGTGATGAGGAGGGAGGGGATGATTAGGTCACTGACCGTACTTGGGTGACGGAGAGAAGAGAAGAGGAAAGTGAGGAGGAGGAGGCACAACTCCAGCAGAGGATAAAACATCCTTAGGAGACCTTGAAGAAAAGTGTGTGTAACGCATTTCCAGACCCTGGGAGGTTACAACTTCTTGGTGCTGGACAACGTGTTTCTGAGGCTTTGTTCGGGCAGAAGAAGAGCGGTGGAGAAGGTGGCCGGCTGACCAAATGCCTTTTAAACAATTTTTCAGTCCTCAGCACCAAGGTCTGATAGGTTCAAGCAACCATCGCCAGCATCTGCATTATATGGTGCAGGAATATCTAGGGGCAAGAGCAGACTTGGAGACGTTTCCAACAGAGCATCCACTGAGTTACTGGGTTTTGAGGTTGGACCACTAGCAAGAACTTGCTCAATATGCAATTGAGCTACTGGCCTGTCCTGCATCCAGCATGCTTTCCGAACACACATTCAGTGCTGCTGGAGGGTTTTTAAGGGATCAAAGAGTGTGCCTGTCCACAGACCCTGTTGATAGGCTCACATTTATAAAAATGAATCAGTCCTGGATCAGCAGCTATCAATCACCTGATGCTGGCGTAACTGACTGAATTTGCTATGGATCTGGGATCCCTTGAAGACTGCCTATGCTGCCTATCTTATTCCTCCTCAATCATGATGATGCTAGCTTCCAACAATATTTTTGGTTTAGGGCACCGCCACCACCCAAGGCCCAATGTTTCTGCCCCTGTTTAACAGGAGCATGTAATTATAATTTTTGAAATAATATTTAACAGCAGGGACTGTTCCTGCGCCCAACAAGAGTAACTGTGAGGGGTTACCGTGTTCTGGCACCACCAGCACCTAAGGCCCAATGTTTCTGCCCCTGTTTAACAGAGGCATGTAATTACAATTTTTGAAATAATATTTAACAGCAGGGACCGTTCCTGCGCCCAACAAGAGTAACCAAGGGTTTACCGTGTTCTGCCACCACCAACACCTAAGGCCCAATTTTTCAGCAGAGTATATAGTGCAGTCCGTATAGTATATATACTGCAGTTCAGAGTATATAGTGCAGTTGGTGTAGTATATCTAATACAGTGCAGGGTATATAGTGCAGTGTACAATTCATAATACAGTGGAACCTCGGTTTGCGAATAACGCGGTTAACGAGCATTTCGCAAAGCGAGCACTGTATTTCTAAAGATCCTAACTCGGTTTGCCTCGCAAAACGAGCAGGATTCAGACCAAAAGCGGTGTGCAGTACCGCTTTTGGACTGAGGTGGGGGGGCGCCGGAGCCAAACAGCGCCGATTGTCGGCGTTCGGAAATGCATGGAAAGGCCCGAGGACAGTTCGGCTGACCTCGGCAAACCTCGGAAAGGCTCGTGAATGGAGTCTTTCTTAGGTTTGCCGAGGTCAGCCGAAGTATACTCGGGCCTTTTCGGCCGTTTCCGAGGCTCTCTGCCGCCCCCGCCTCTGGCCGCATGCGGTATTGCATCCCATTGAAGTCAATGCGGAACAAGTTTCCATTGACTTCAATGGGAAAACTCGCTTTGATACTCCTGGAACGGATTATGCTCATAATCAGAGGTTCCACTGTATAGTCTATTGAAGTGGTTTAGGGGAACCCTATGATAGAATTAAGAAAAAAATGGCATGGGTTCCCCCGTCCATATCAGGACCTTTGGGTCTGGTATGGATTTTGGGGGGGGGACCCCCACACCATTTGAAAAAAAAAATTGGCGTGGAGTTCCCCTTAATATCCATACTAGACTCGAAGGCCCTGGTATGGACTGGGGGGGCGCACTCTGTTTTTTTCAATGATTTTTTATGTACTGTATATTGCCAGGATCTAGCAATACATTACAGCCGTGAGCAATTTTAAATTACATTTTTTCCTTTAGAAATTTCATTTTGCTGCGGTACTGTTCTAAACATGGGGAAAATGCGCTACTTTACAGGCAGACTAAGGGGACCCCCCAGGCACATTATTTAAAGGAATATTTAATTTTTATTGTTTCACTTTAAGCATTCTTAAAATTACTGCTCCTGAAAAACGGCAGTTTTAAAACTTTTTTTTGCATTGATACATGTCCCCTGGGGCGGGACCTGGCTCCCCAAACACTTTTTATGGCAATAACTTGCATATAAGCCTTTAAAATGAGCATGTTCAGACAAATTCATTGTCTGTTTGCAAGTTCTGGTGCGAACCGAACCAGGGGGTGTTCCGCTCATCCCAAGTGGTGATACTAAATAACTCAATTTTAAAACAATTGGTTTGTGGTCCTTCTATTTGGTTGGTCCCCCAAGTATTCACCAAGGTACAAGCCCCCTTGCTAGTCTTCATATGCTTTCAGGGTATTCCCATTGTTGGATACCTGGATTACCTTCTGTTGATTGATCAATAAGATCAAACCTTGACAATATATTGCAAGCAGTCCCAACCTTAAAAAGTTCTGTTGAATCCTAAACCTTCAAAAGTCAGAACTGGAATTAACTCGTCACTTTGATTCTCTACTTATTATTATCTTAGACACAGCTCAGACCAGAATATTTTACCCTCTGTCAGGAAAATCAAGTTCATACCCAAGCCCAAAGAATCGTGCATGCGCGCAGAACTGTCCACAGATGTGTGCACTAAGTCAGGGTCATGTGCGCATCTGCATGTTTGCATGTTTGTGAGCATGGCGTGCATGTTTAAATTGACCTTGGCCTATTTAAAACACTACAAGTTTCAAAATCATTGCTGAGTGGTCATCAGCTCCTGCGACCTAAAACCAGACCCTGCTTGCTTCTGTAGTCAACCTGGTTTGCCTCCTGAATTCGATTGATCTTGATCCCTCCTTTACCTGACCTCTGGATTTTTACTTGACTCTGCATATTGCTTATCATTTTCGCACTGCTTCCTGCCTGTGTGATATTAACCCCAGTTTGGCTCCCTTTTATGTTCTTGTCTTCTGAATCTGCTACCCAATTGTTGTCAGCTTCTGCTCTCCTGACCATGGTTCTGTCTTCTGTATTCGCAAGTGCCTGTGATATCATCCAGCATGAGTTCCTGCCTCACTGCATGATCCAGATCTCCAGCACTAATCCTGCTCTGCGGCTCCAGCTTCACTGCATGATCCAGACGCTCTTCTGGCCAGGCCTTTACTCAGAAGCCCGTGCTACTCCGTGTCTTGTCATACCCCGTCACCAATCTCGGGGAAAGAACAGGACCAGGTTTAAGGGAGAGCACACTCATCAGATTGGCCTCTATCAGATACATGACACCCCCAGGCGAAACTTATGATTCTCTATTCAGAGATATGAACCCTACAGTCCATGAACAGTCTGACTCAGTGATTCTGCATGAGGGTTCATAGCTTAATGGTAGCCTCCTTTGAGACAGTTGAATTTGCCCAGTTCAACTCCAGACCTCTAAAACTCAACATTCTGTCATCGTGGGACAAATAAGTTTAGTCCCTAGGCACACCGATTTGCCTTACACCAAAGGTCAGGAGATCTCTGTCTTTGTGGCTCAGCAATGCACCTCTGGAATTGGTGAAATCCTTCCTACTGCTGTCTTGAACAATCCTAACAATGGATGCTAACCTGATGGGCTAGGAAGCAGTGGCGGTGAGTCCATGAGGGCACACGGGTGCTGCCCCCTCTCTCCAGCCACCCCCTCTATCACCAATAGATCGATTCATGCATTGCATGAATCTATCCATGGCCGACGCTGCCACCCCCTATTCAGGCGCCAGGCTCTAATAGGCATCAAAAAAAGTAAACAGCGAGCGCCATACTTGGCGCTCGCAGTTCACCCAGCTGTGTTAGAAAAGCAAATGTATATTCGCTTTCCTAACACTGAACCGCCTCTCCGCCAATCAGATGCTCGGGTCTGTTACCCGTCACCTGATTGGCTGAAACATCAGGCGCTGTGATTGGACGCCTATCGGTGTCCAATCATAGGACAGGACGGGAGAAGATATCGAGGATATGGAGGACACTGCCCACTGCCATCACGCACTGCCCTACCGAGACGGGGTAAGTGCCAGGCAGACGGCGAGCGGAGGGGGGGGGGGCCCAGTGGCAGCATTCGATGGGCCCAGTGGTAGCATTTGATGGGCACAGTGGCAGCATTTGATGGGCACAGTGGCAGCATTTGATGGGCACAGTGGCATAATTTGATGGGTACAGTGGGAGCATTTGGATGCACAGTGGCAGCATTCGATGGGCACAGTGGCAGCATTCGTTGGGCACAGTGGCAGCATTCGTTGGGCACAGTGGCACAATTTGATGGGCACAATGGCACAATTTGATGGGCACAGTGGTAGCATTTGATGGGCACAGTGAGGCTGCGATTGATGGGTTTTTCTTTTCAGAATTTTTCAGTTTGTTTGCGCCCCCCAAAAATTTTGAGCACCAGCCGCCACTGCTAAGAAGGAGTACTGGACGCCTTATTGGTCCAGAGGACAGAGGAATCTCACCTCTGGCTGGCTGCCCATACACCGTTCTGAAGATGGAGGGTCACTCACCTGCCTGTAGATCACTTGCCCAGTTATCTCTGCCTCTGCATCTGAATAAAATAGCACTCCACTACAATAGAACTTTTGAATACTAAAGTCAAATTCCAGGCAGGTATAAAATACTATGTCGACAAGCCATGGGCTTATGTCAATGGCATCAGTCTGACATGCTTCAGAGATCATTCACAATTCATCAACAACTGCATTTGATTTGCAATTAACCTCCTTCTGAGACCCATGATAAGTGCTTAAGGGTTCACGCTCAGGCTATCAAGGTCCGATGAGTTGGATTCCGCTGACTGGGAGGGTGCAGGCTGAGGACAGGTCTGGCATGCTGCAGAAATAGGAAGAGATAGCCGGACGACGCACACCTCATCCGGCCCAAGTGGTTAGCAGGTAAAAGCAACCTTAGCTTGATTCATCCAGATCACGTCCCCAACGTGTTTCACCCCAGGGCTTAATCATGGAGATGAGGGTCTGCCTCCTTCTGACTTGCATTTGACCTGCTTCAAGTAGGTTTCACTTTCCCATAGACTTGTATGGGAATGCAAAATCTGCCTGAGATGAAACGAAAATCCAGTAACATGGACACTAATCAAAGCACAAATCACATTTAGTTACCCCCAACAATACCACTCTGGAGGACTGGGGGAGTGTGGGGCAGCAAATGAGAGAGAAAGAGCAGAGTGATAAATCATCAGTCTACGTCTTTTTCTGTTAAATTACAGGCTGAGAGCAGGAAGGTGACCACGTCGTGAGACTGGCTTCTGTTGGACGAAGAGCTGTACACACGGGCCTGAAAATCGGCCAGTTGCTGCTGAACTGACCGTTTTTCACCCGTGTGTACCCAGCATAAGTCCCAGGACTGGATAGACAGAAAAACAAATGCTTTGACAAGTAAAACAGTTCACATACATGTATTTCAACTGTTTATTTAGCTGTTTGCTCAGTGTTTATCAGTAATAGGATCATACAAAAAGCTTGCATGATAAGAAAATAATATGAGAACGCTTCTTACCCTGTTTGTCCATGTAGATGGGGGCACCTCCTAAAGAAGCCACAGAGTCCACAAGGAGCAGACAGTTATACCTGAGACCAGAGAACAGTCAGAGGTCAGACCCTGCTAAACAATCAAACATTTGTATTTATTCTCAGGTCATTTTAAGCCAGCCATACATGGATCGAAATTTGGTCGGTTCAGTAGGGACTGGCTGACTGTCAATCCATGTTTGGGCTAGATGGTTGTACACAAGTCAATCTATCGCATACAACCAACCTGTCCCCACCGGCAGAATACAATAGCACAGCAGGAAGGATTCCCCCATCCACATGCGTGGATGAATGTGTGGATTGGGGAATCGGCTAATTTTTTTTTAGTTTAACCCACTGGTTGAACGAAGAAAAAAAAAATCAATCATGTATGTCCTGCTATAGGTTCATTGGTTTTAGACTGTTCCATCTCAAGGTAGTCCCATCTTTGATGATAATGCTGTGCTATTTAAAGGAGAAGTTCAGCCAAAGCTCGTTTGGTTGTACTTCTCCTATGGATCACAGGAGTGCAGTTAGTTCTGCACTCCTGTGACCTGTATTTAGCAGACAGCAGGCTGAAGCCCGCTGTCAGCTGATGTCACAGAGCTGATCCAGGCTCAGGTAAGATCGCTACAATGAAGTCGGATCCGCCCACATGCCTGGACTGGCACCCGGCTCAGCCCCTCAGCGAGCCGCTGAGAGACTGAGTCAGGCGCCCCTGGCCCTTCCACAGCCCAGCGCTCCAGTGAGCGAGGGGGGGGCAGAGCAGAAGCAGTCACCAACTCTCTGCTCGCGGAGCTGTGAGAACCGAGCGATCGCCACTGTTTGATCGCTCGGTTTTCAGTGTTAAAACTGGCGGGGGACCAATGCTGCATCCACCTAGGTAAGTATAATTGTAAAAAAAAAAAAAAAAAACATCCCATATTTCTCTTTCCAATTCAAAATTTAAACCGCATGATTGAATAATCGACTTTTGTCAAAAGAGAATTGGTGGCAGAGCCATACACTGCTCAAATTTCAGACAAGCAAGCAGGAATTGACCAAAATTCAAGTAGTATATGGCCAGTGTACAGACATAAACTGACTTGGATGTAAGTGGACGAAAGCAGACATGTCTGTTTAGATCCATCCATAGACATACATTGTGGTTCATTCTGGATCCTTCTGAAAAACTGACCAACAGATCTCAACTCACGTGTAAATAAGGGCTGATAGTCTTGCTAGAGACTATAACTTTAATGTAAAGACAGCATGAGATGTTTTCTGGTCAAAAACATATATTTTCCCCCAGGAGATTCATATGAGCTAATGATTTGGTTTTGAGACACCTGTGATGCATATGCCAGACTTGGTAAAGAGATTAAGATATATTCAATACTATAGAGTACCCAAGGAATGTGAGATTATGGGGAAGGAAAAGAAAGAAAGTGAGCAGAAACAATAAGAGGGGTGGGAAGAAGAGTACGTCTTAAAATGATAGTTCCCTACAACCCTAGTCCCCTCAAATAGTCCTACAGCAGGACACTGTACTAGTTTTAGATATATGTAATTTCTTGTGGGTTTCTCAAAAAAAGTTGGGTTTTTTTTCCGCATAGCTATTCATACAGCATTAAATGCTTTCTTTTATGGATGTAAAAGCACATACCGGTGACAAAGGTCTCCTAATCCATCTAAAGGCTGAACAACTCCACTAGATGATTCTCCATGAGTTATAAAGAGGAGAGATGGCTTATGCTCTGCTAGACCCTAGATGCAAAAAAAAAAAAAAAAGTCAATTGACATCTGTATGAAAATATTAATTAAAAACAGCCATTCAAAAATAATCCAACAACTTTATATTGAATTATTTATTAATGTAATAAAGAAAACACAGATAGTTTGCAGTGTAGTCACCCATACTAACCAATACTGTTTCTTTTTGTTTTAGTTGGATAAGTGTAAACTGAACTTATGCCAAATACAATCAAGTTATTATTTCTTAAAAAGTGCCGGAAAACATTTTGCTTAGTCTCCTATTAACCCCCTATACAGCAACATTAAGACTGGGAGAGTGGGGCATTTGTGGGAACCAGTCAGGTTGTATAATATTACACAGTTATAAGTGTTAAACAGTGGGAGCTACCTAAGTGCAGGAGAGAGCAGAATGGTGACCTTAGTGTTATTTTGTTGTTTACCTGTCAAATCTATGGAGGGTGGGTCCTGAGGAGAGTCCTGAACCAGGTCGTATTTTCATTCTTAGTGTAGTGTGAATTGAAAGATTCACTTTAAAGTGGAGCTCCAAGCAAATATTGTAAAACAAGGTTTTTGGTTAGCTATGCATTCATAAATAATAAAACATATGTGGAAATAAACCTCTAATATTGCAAGCAGGTGGAGCATTTTGGTAAAACTGCTCATTGACTGCAGCATAAAATACAGAGAATGTAACTGGGTGCCAAGAAAATATAACTCCAGCCCCATGGAGTCACATCATCAGTGCCCACCAACTGGGAGAAGAAGAGGGTAACAGTGTGACAGTGATAGAGTTGAGGCGAGAGCTTGGACTTCGTATTCATTGCTGGAGGAGAATAATCCCAGAGGTGAGTGTGTCATAATTTGAAAGTACAGCATACCTACATATTATGGCAAGTGGTGGTCGGCCACCCCCCCCCCCTTTTTCAGTTCAGTTCACGTTAGGAAAATTTCTACATGCATTACTGCATGGCTACTTACCTTTTCTATCTCCTTTAAGGTGAAGCCTTCACCTGGTGCTTTTGATAGGAGACGAACATCAGCACCTGGGATGTAAAATAAATTGAACAACTAAAACATTTCTTCCAGCATAACTTTTTTGCTAAAGACAGAGCTTCTTTCAGCAATACACTATAAATACTTCTCACTGCTGCTTACAAAAAGAAGAAAGTGACTCTTTTTCATGTTCCATTCTTGAAGGCACACGCATTTATTTATTTTTTTCTTTTGCAGATATTGTTGAATGATTGATCTTTGAAGTGAATTGCCTACAATTCTTTAGCTGGCCTAATCAGTTATGCCTAATATATCTGGGAATCAATCAGTTCTCACTTTGGATTTTCTAATACTGATACTTTTTTTTTTCAAATTTTGTTTCCATTCCCTAACATTACAATTTAGCATACATGGCAAGATAACCAAGCAAAGCATAGGCAGTATAAAATGGCAATGATAGAGAAATAAAAGTGGATCTAATGCCAATCACTAAACTATTATATAAGTGTTAATGTATTCATATTTCAAAAATAGTTTTCTTGTTTTTTTTTTAATTTGCAGTTTTGAGTAATACCTGTTGCTCCTTCCATGAAAGCCCTTGCTATGGAGCTCCCTCAAAATCGTGTCCTTACTTTGTCATTCTGTCACATGTGCTTAGGGTTGCCACCTGGCCAGTATTTTACCAGCCTTGCTATAAAATGTTATTAGAAGGAAAAAGACCATAAGGCTGTTTTTTTTTTTTTTTGCCAGAAAAGGTGGCAACCCTACATGTGGCCCTGGAAACTACAATCAGCTGTACTCACACTGTGCTTGGACATGGACCTCTGCTGCAAAATTTTGGAATCTGGTCCAGTGCAATGGTGTGAAGCTCAAACAAGTGCATTTAGATTAGAAATGGCTGAAAGACTCTCAAGAGATCAGCAGCACTGACATGGAATAATTTAGAACATACTGGGATTTATTTACTAAAATTGGAGCATGCAAAATATCGCGCAGCTGTCCATAGTAGCCAATCAGCTTCTAACTTCAGCTTGTTCAATTAAGCTTTGGGAAAAAATCCTGGAGGCTGATTGGCTTCTATGCACAGCTGCACCAGATTTTGCACTATCAAATTTAGTAAATCACTGTGCTTTAGCAAACTAATTGTAATCCAGTTAAAGTTTACATCTACTTTAAGAGTAGTAAATTATGGAGAACACAGGAGACTACAATTTGCATGCATTGAGTGCATGGAAGATACTTCCAGGGCCTTTTTGAACACCAATGGTTGACATATCTGTCCATGTTTGACATTTTGTTTTCACACTCTTCACTTGGTTATTGAGCCACTTACCCATTATGTTATTAATCAGTATGTGCAAAACCTTGCCACTGATATCCTGATATGTTCTATACATTAAACTGTAAACTGCGTGTTTATATTGGATGCACATTTCTAAAGATTTGTAGATTCTGGTATGCTTTTGTCTGCATTTCCTCTCTTCCAGTTCTAACAAAAATAAGAGAAGGATAATCTCCCAGATCACATTATTTCATTTGCCCTTCATGTGTATAGGCACTTTAACAAAACAGATGAGTGGAGATGAGTCAGAAAAAAACATGATCTACTCTCTCCTGGCCTGGCTCAGACATCCATCTCTCTAATGTAGCTGGCTGTACAGACAGATTATAGAGATCAATAATTGCTATGTGATTATACGTCTCTTTCTCTTTCACTGGTTCAAAAGAGAAAAAGACAAAAAGAAAAAGTAAACCTTCTTATATGGTGCACTAATCAGCCATATTTGATTGTTTTAAACTTATATTGACAATAATCTGGGTGTGTATGGGACACAGATGGCTTTTGATATCTGGCTTGATTCCCAGCGCCTAGGGTGATCATACGATGGTCACCCCAGAAAATGTATTCAGAACTTACACTATCTCCAAGAGCTTGGCTGAAAAATCCGGATCAGTCACACAATATTTGGCATTGCCTCTTAAAATTTTTTGACATAACTGTGTATTGCACATACTGAGAAAAGGGATTAAATGGAGGGAGGCGAGAACAAAAATGGAGCTGTTGCTGACAACAACCATACAGATTTCCCCTTTCAATTTATGGAAAGAATAATAAAGATTTCTGATTATTTGCTATGGATGAAAGTTTAAATGCTATCCTTGTCCCCCCCCCCGTTATAAATTACATAGAAAACAGATCAAAAGGTTCAACTGATAGCCAGTTACAAATGAAAGGTAATATGCTGTGACAGAATATTCATTGGTTATTTAAACTTGCAAAACTTTAGATATTATTAACCCACTGTAGTAATAATTAATTTCTAGACTCTGAGTCAACCAAATTGGTAATGCTTGCCAGATGAAGTCCAGAGCAGAGTCCAGACCATCACAACTGGGAACTGACCAGGTGTGAATGCTGGAAAACTGCGATTAATGCCAATGATTAACCTGCCTACACGAGAACAAATGGCTCATTCTACTTATATAGTATATCCAAATGGCTCTGTAAGAGGGTGCATTACACTTCAACAATGTGAGCTGGTTGATGTCTGTTGCTGTGGACTCTCCAGAGTCAATGAAAGGAAACACTTGTGACCTCAAATGGCTTAGCAGCTTCAATTAATGTTAATCAATATCAAAAAATAAACACATCTGAGTATTATCCCTCATCCCCCTATGCTTTAGGTCTCATGCACAATGATCATTTTGGTAGGGGCTGAAGTCACAGGCGCACCATCCAGGTCTGCTGTTGCCAGTCTGTTAAATTCTATGAGAGTTTGAAAGCTGCTGTGGCTGGATGAGGCTGGACAGTGTACTAAGTTGTACTAACATCTATGGCAGTATGTGCCCAAGGATAAATGCTGGAATACAAGAAGTCTGTGTTCTGGACATTTATCCTGGATACATACTGGCCTAAATGTTTGTAGCACCCTCCTAGATAGGTGCTAGAATTAGAGAGGTAGCACAGCAGCTAAGTGGTTAGCCCTTCTGTCTATCAGCACTACCATCACTGGTTTGAATCCCTACCATGACACCACCTGCCTGGAGTTTGCAAGTTCTCCCTATGCCTGCATGAGTTTCCTCCAGGTACTCTGGTTTTCTTCCCACACTCAAAATACATGCTGATAGGTTGATTGGAACCTGCCAAATTGGCCTCAGTACAGTATATATATATGTATATATATATATGTGTGTGTGTGTGTGTGTGAATGTTCAATATATATATGTGAAGCACTGTGTAAATTGATGGCTCTATATAATTACCTAAAATTAATAAGAAATAAGATAGATAGCTTAGTGTTGGCTCACTGTGTTTTTGAATTTAGTTTGTCACACTGTAGTCAGTGTGGCCGCAATTGCTGTGCTAGATACATTTAATTGCTCACTGTATTCAGTGTAGCTGCATTTGACTAGTTAGGTCTGCTCAGGGTTTACTCAGTCTGTTTACTCACTCGGCTGTTCAGCAAACCTGTGAGAACTTTCTGGATCATATGTGTGGAGTTCTGGAAATGCAAGCATGAATATTTTATACAGCCCTGGCCAATCCCAGGGACCTGGACCCTGATGGCATGCTGGGAAACTTTATATATTTTTTGAGCACACTGAGCTCAGGGTATTTTCCTGGAGAAGATCAGTCCAGCCTGTAGGGCTTGCTGCCCTGCAGGGCAATGCTGCCACATGCCTGCTGTCTGTGAGGCCTCAGGTAGGGTACATGAGGGCTTGGATGCTGGGACTCTGGAGAGAGCTGACTGGGGGACTGTCTGCTAAAGATCTGGTCTGGTATCACGGGAGATGGGCATGGTTTAGAAGTTGGATGGAGGCAACTAGCTGTCCTTGGGTCTTATGTGAGTATAATCGGTTTTGAGAGATTTTAGAGACTTTTGGGCTGCTGCTGCCCCTCTAGTTTTGAGAGTCAGCTGTGGGTCTGTTAATGGGGACACTGGCTGGTGTTCTGAAGAGCTTAGTCCATCTAATCCTCTGTAAAAAGGACTCTGCACTTGTGGCTCTAAGAAGGGAGTTTGCAGTTAACTACTACCACCTCAAAGATGAAGTCCACTGTTTGTTGCAAGCATGGACTTTATTACAGTTTTTCTAGAAAGAATAACCAGTACTCAAGCTGTATATAGTTCTTGTTTTGGAGTATCCCACTCAATTCCCTCAACCCTTTCCAAGTTCTCAAAAAACAAAACAACTCCACTAGACTGGTCATTGGAGAAATGTGTGAGTGAGCCTATGTGCCTGGCTGCAGGGCAAAACTTTTGGGGAAGACCTGGACAATATTCCAGCCTCTCCTACGGTAGTAGCACTACATGTTGATGATGACCACTAGCTACCTCAAACTCAACGGATCCAAAACAGAGCTTCTTCTACTACACGCAAACCAAAATACAAAAAACAAGAACCCTTGGACACCGCCCACCGTCTTTGGAAAGACCATCGCCTCAAGCACCAAAGTCAAAAGTCTTAGAGTCATTTTTGACTCAGAAATGTCAATGGATGCACAAATTGGATCAGTAGTCAGCAGATCTCACCATCTTCTTCGCCTGCTACGCAGACTTATCCCCTTCATTCCAAAAGAGGACAAAGCGGCAGTAGTTGGAACTATCATTAACTCCCGACTCGACTACGCAAACTCCCTCTACACCGGACTACCTAAATACCAGATTGCACACCTACAACTCATCCAAAACACCGCAGCAAGACTGATAACAGAAAAAAAACCCTGGGAATCCATTTCCCCATCCCTGAGGAGCCTACATTGGCTAACCATAAAGGATCGGATCATATTCAAGACCCTCTGCCTCCCCCACAAATGCCTACATGGAAACGCGCCTCAATACCTATGCGAGAAAATAAAACGCTACATACCTAATCGCAGTCTTCAATCAACCTATCAAAACCTCCTCCACGTTCCCAAATCCCGCTACAAATCAAAGAGAGAACGAAGATTCCCAGTCCAAGGACCATGGCTATGGAACACTCTAGCAACCAACATCCGTATGGAAGAAAACAATCAAGCCTTCATGAAGACACTCAAGACCTACCTCTTCTAACAAGCTGGACCCACAGGATGGACCAAGCGCCTTGAGGCGATTCAGTTTGCATTTGCAGCGCTATACAAGTCATTCATTCATTGATTCACATGTTAGTAACACTAGGTGCACCTTACAGCAGCATTCAGCATCTCGTGGAGTTTCACACCGGGCTGCCCGGTGCATCTCTGCTATCCATCCGAATGAAAATGCCAGGATCTCATGCACAGGTGCTAAATACCCAGTGTGCATGAGATCTTAACGACTTCAGCCCCGGAAGGATTTACCCCCTTCCTGACCAAGCCCTTTTTTGCGATACAGCACTGCTCCGCTTGACTTGACGATTGCGCGGTCATGCAAAGTTGTACCCTAACAAAATTGATGTCCTTTTTTTCCCTCAAATAGAGCTTTCTTTTGGTGGTATTTGATCACCTCTGCGGTTGTTATTTTTTGCACTATAAACAAAAAAAGAGCCAACATTTTGAAAAAAAAGCAAGCTTTTAAAGCCAGGCTGATGTGAGTAATGGTGAAGTGTGGGAATGAGTGTGCTGTCTGGGAGCATGCCTGGCTGGGCAGAGCTGTTGAAGGGACTTTGGGAAGAGACTGGTATACTAATGAGAGCACCTTGATCCTACTTGGTGATGGAACCTAAATGTTGTGGACGTAGTATACAAAGGTGTAGGCAGGTTGAAATATGTGGTTCTAGTGATTTAGCGGTTGGCCAGGCCAGGTGAAATGGCCTATTGTAAGCTCAGTTTCCGGGATTTTGTTCCTAACCAGCCCACCTATGCTATAAAAAGGGGGATGGCTGAGGTCCAAAAAGGCGGGTTTCGGGGGGTCCAGGATTTGCAGCATCATCTGTGAGTGCAGTCATTGGTGCTATTGGAGAACCAGAATTTGTGGAGGACATCCAAGTCATGGACAATGCCATAATTGATTCTCACCTCACGGAGGTATTCCTGGGCCACCACGTTATCTCAGTTAGGAGTAGGGACAGGACATTGAACTGTTATGCCGCACTTGTTCAGTAAAGTTATATTTACCTTTATGAGCCTGGTCTGAAGTTATTCAAAGGGATGCATGTTGTTTCTGTCATATTCCAAAGAATCTGGGTCTCTAAAGCACTATGGGGTATGAAGTAACACAGTTACAAAATCGTTAACTCGGAAAGAGAAGAAGAGGAGTGTATTTACTATGGGTAACCATATGGTTATAGCTACAGGAACAAGCTACAAGCAACCAGTCGTTAAGCGTGGTAGACATGTGCATTCGTTTTCGTCCGAATGCATTTTCATCCGAATTTCAGGTATTTTCGTTATCGTTTTAACAAACGATAATGAAAGTGCAGAGTCCGAAAAACGAAAGATCCGACATAAACAAATGCTTTATTTTCGTTTTCGTTGCTACAACAGTTCAATATAGATAGGAGATTCGACATGATGCTGACAATAACAATCTGTGTCCATCAAACCTGTGGTCGAATGTGCCTAACCTTAACTCTATTAGTCCAAGATTATTCGACATAGAGAGAAAAGATTCGACATGGAGAGAAAAGATTCGACATAGAGAGAAAAGATTCGACGTAGGGGAAAAAAGATTCGACGTAGGGGAGAAAATGTACGACATAGAAGTAAAATAAAAATAATGATGATGATGAATATTATTGGCTGATTGTAACCAAAGAGGAGGAGCAGTAAAATAGCTAGAACTAAGTACACACGTACTTTGGCTTATGGTGTCTGTTGAAAGTTCTAAGAAGATTCGATGGAGCAGGTAAACTATACGGCGTCGTACAGTTTAGCTGCTCCATCGAATCTTCTCTGAACATTCGACAGACACCATAAGCCTTCAATGACAGATTTGACCTTAATTCATTTGGATTTTCGGACGAATGCAATTTTTAACGAAAAACGAAATTGATAAAAACGAATTTCGGGAGTAACTAAATAAATTTATTTTTCGGACGAAAACGAAATTCCGAAACAAAATATTTCAGTGTGCACATGTCTAAAGCGTGGTACTTGGTAAGGTGACAGGTCCTCTGGTAGCGAGGGGGTCGATATTCTGGCTCCCTCTCTAGCAGTTGGTATCCAGTGGCAATTGGATCCGATCCCAAGTTACAGAGATCTATGGCCTGGTCACGAGGTACGGGAAAGGAAAGAGTTAAGTGAGAGCACGCATAAGGTTGGTGCTCAATGCCCCCATATTATAACTGGGAGGTAACAGAGGTACGATTGACTGGTGGAGTGTGCGCGGGCACAGCACGTCCCTCCTAATGAAAAACACACAAGTTACAGTGGTGGCTTAAAAGATATGTTGCATTCTGAGCAAAAATGACAACTACAGAATGTCTATTCCTGCGTATGGCATTCTGCAATGAAAAAAACCTGCTCAAATGTCAGTATTTCAGATGTCATGGAAATGTTTGTGAAGTTACAGTAAAGTGCAGAAAATGCATTTTATGTGTGGACATTCCTTTATTCTTATAGGGCGTACACACGGTCGGACTTTGTTCGGACATTCCGACAACAAAATCCTAGGATTTTTTCCGACGGATGTTGGCTCAAACTTGTTTTGTCTACACACAGTCGCACAAAGTTGTCGGAATTTCCGATCGCCAACCACGCGGTCACGTACACCACGTACGACGAGACTAGAAAAGGCCGGTTCAGAACCAAGCGCGGCACCCTTTGGGCTCCTTTTGCTAATCTCGTGTTAGTAAAAGTTTGGTGAGAGACGATTCACGCTTTTTCAGACTCGTGGCTTTCAGATCGTTTTCTGCCGTTCAGTTTGTGCTTGTGGGTTTGTATCTGCTCTTCAGTGCGTGCAGCAAGTTCCGTGTGACTTTAGGTAGTCATTGTATTCTTGTTCGTTCGTTACTGTTTTTCAGGTCGCTCTTCACAGGCCTTGCTGTTCTTCAGTGCGTTCTGTTACTTCGTTCTGAGCAGCTGACCATTTTCTAGCCATGTTTCGTATGCGTACTCCTCGTAGAGTTCGTGCTGTGCGGGGGCTTGGTGTTGGGGTCCTGACCTTGACACAAGTCCAGTCCATGAACAGGGTGGGGAGGAGTTCATGGACCAAGAATTGGTTGCTTCAGCGTGACCAGTTCTCTCATATGCCTTTGCTCCGTGAGATCCGTGAGAATAATCCTGATGATTTCAGGAACTTTCTCAGGATGACGGACCCCGTGTTTCACCGTTTGTTGGCTTCGCTGACCCCCTATATCAGCAGGCAGGATACCTGCATGAGGCAAGCCATCACTCCGGAGCAGAGGTTGGTCGCTACCCTGCGGTATTTGGCGACAGGGAGAAGTCTGCAGGACTTGAAGTTCTCGACAGGCATCTCCCCCCAGGCTCTGGGGATCATTATCCCAGAGACCTGTTCTGCCATCATCCAGGTCTTGCAGAAGGAGTATATGAACGTAAGATTTTTATCCTTTTATATCACATTTTATTGTATTTAATGTTTGATAATGTATTGTATTTCTTTCCTCATTCCCTAATTACCATGATTGTAATATGCTGTGAATGTCCCCTTTGTCCTCATGCATGCTGGATTTTTATGTAATTATTATTTTAGGTCCTTCATACATATTTGCCCTTCACTAACCTCCCCAGCATGGTGTCTCCTGCCCTATATTCACCTCATGTAGTCACTTAACAATGTATTTTATCAGCTCTATAGTAGTGCTTTACCCCAAACACCCCCTAAAATGTTTGGAAATGTTATTTTAGCTTTAAATTCAGGCAGAGTGCCAGAGGCTTTTTTTTGTGGTGTCCCCAAATAATTTTTAGTAACCCTCCCTCCCCTAACTGCTAAGTCAGCTGATCCCAATTCTCTATCTATCCTCAATCATCTATCTGCTGACTTTGCCAAACCCATACACACTACACCCACCTCTTTACTGGTCAGATTTATGGATGAATTCCCCAAAGCATGTAGTGCAAGGGCCTGCCTGTATACTTTCCAATGGTACTGTTTAAAGTTTTTGTATCCTATTATTATCTTAATAGGTAATAGCAGAATGTCCAAATGTCCTCAAATGTGTACAGTGTGTATTTATATCTTTGTATTATGACACTTCTTACCTGTCCAGTGGTCTGCCAATAGCGTAACTAAGGAGGGTCTGTTCCAAGTAATACCCATTATTTAGGCATTCATCTCTCAATGAAGTGAAGAGGGTTACCTGTCCAAGATTTCCACACCCCCCCTATAATGTTACAAATGGCCCATGAGATGGGGGGGAGGGGGAATATGATAGGTGTACCTTATACTTTGGCGTTGTTAATTTCCCCTTAATAAATTCTATCTGGAGGTTGCCCCATGTTTGTGTCTAATCTGCTTGCCATGTTTCAGAGTAAAAATAGTAATGTTTATTGTTTTTTCCTCAACAGTTTCCTTCCACGCCACAGGAATGGCAGACTGTGGCCTCCCACTTTGCCCAGCGGTGGGACTTTCCTAGCTGCGAAGGGGCAATTGATGGGAAACACGTCCACATCGTCCCACCACCCAACTCGGGGTCGTACTATTATAATTACAAGGGGTTCAATAGTATAGTGATGTTGGCGGTGGTGTCGGCTAATTACGACTTCTTGTAGTGGGGAAGAATGGCCGGATGTCCGATGGTGGAGTCATCGCCCAGACGGAGTTCTACAGGCGTCTCCAGAATGGCAGCTTGGACTTGCCAGCTCCAGAGGACAATGTTGAAGGACTCCCATTTGTGTTCGTTGCTGATGAAGCATTTGCGCTGGGGGACCACCTGATGCGGCCATTCCCAATGAGGACCCTCACCCCGGAACAGAGGGTTTTTAATTACCAGCTGGCCAGAGCCGAAGAGTGGTGGAGAACACATTTGGAATCCTGGCCAGCCGGTTCCGCCTATTTATGACACCCATCCATATGGCGGAGTATAAACTGAACCATATTATACTTGCGTGCTGTGTTCTCCATAACTTTTTAAGGAAACATTCGGCCAACTATGCTGGCTCAGTTGGGCCTGAGGCCGGAATCCTACATCAAACCACACTGACGGCGCTTGAAAGTGGCCGTCCTGGCTTGCCCTCCCTGAGTGCCTGTGATGTCCGGTTACGCTACCTGGAGTTCTTTCCGGGTAGGGGGGCTATCAATATGCCAGACAATCTGTGAAGCCTTTTTATAATAAAAAAAACAAAAAAATTCTTTGTGGACATTTACTGCTTGTGTTTGTTTTAGCTGACCCTGACAGAAATGTGTTGAGTGCAGAAAATGGCGTGATTGTGTAACCTTATTATACAAAGCACTGTTGGCTGTTATTTAATAAAATGCAAAAACACATTTCACTACAAGTGCACTTGCAACTGCACTGAAACTGCACTTGTAGTGCCAAGAGGATTTGCCCTTAGGAAATAACCCACATTTTCTCAGAAAACAACAATTACATCACCCCAAAAGTGTTGTAGTGTTGAGACAATAATCCACACATTCTTGATTAAAAATCTTTTTAATACCTGCACAATCATATGTGCATTTACCAAATGTTTTTCAAACAAACCAACATGTTTGTTGTATATCAATTTTTGTGGTGGCATTATCCAAAATCAAAATGTCCATTTTATGGAAAACAGGCCTGTGTAAAACCAACAAGAAAAGACACAAATCTTGAACTTACAAACGTCACATTTGGTAGAACTTGAAGGCAATATCAGACAAGAGTATTTAGGAACTGTGTTTGATATTGCGTTCAGATGGGGTGAAATCACCCCTGGAAAAGCCAAATTTGGAAGATGCACACAAATTTCACAATGTCAACATGTGCGACCTGCCATCAGGGGAGATCAAGGGACGTGTTTTGGGGGAGCAAGCCCTTCCTCTCAGCTACTTTATAATTGAGGAAGGGGTTGCACCCCCAAAACGCGTCCATTGATCTCCCGTGATGGCAGATAGCACATGTTGACACACTGTGTGCATCCTCCAAATTTGGCTTTGGGAAAAATCACAAAAACATTTAGCACATTGTAGCACACAAAAGAAGAAAGTGATTTGGAGGGGCTTTAAACTCGCCCCAAAACATCAATGATGTTTTTATTTTTTGGAATAACATCATTGATGTTTTGCTTGATGATTTCCAATTGTAAATTACACCCCATGATCTCTCCGATCAGGATCTGGGCACTTTCGGATGTGAAAGGATCTGGATCCACAACATCACGATCACCTAAAAAGAGAGGAACCCCAAAATAAATTAGGTCTAAAAAAAATGCTGCCATCCATCTCTTATCTGAGCCTGTGGTTGCAGACACTCACCTGTTGTGGTGACTAGTTCCACCACGTCTTCATCCTCCTGCTCAGCTTGTGTTGGGGGGATTTCCCCTTCTTCCAGAGGGGGGTGGGCTCTGGTCTCCTCGGATGAGGGTTGTCTTCCGAGTCTTTTCTCCCCTATGTAAAACAGTTCCAAGTTCCAAGATGTAGCATTTTTAGTGTCCTTTGTCAACATGCAACACTTTACCTGTTTGGTACAAGCTTCACAGATGGAGACCCCCCCCTATAGTATACACTGGAGCACCTGTGTGGCCCCCTAATAAAAATGGTGTTCTTGTGTCCCACACTAGTGCTCCAGTGTCCAGATGTGAAAACAGCTGCTCAGTGTCCTCTCCTTACACACAATCTAGTTTGCATTTCATTTTAGTAACAAAGCCATCTACACAACCCAATTCTTTGAAGACAAGTATAGGGCGTCAAAATGGTGGCCAAATGCATATGGGCTAAATGGTATTTTATAGTTGGAACAAAAAATGTTGGATCCGAACGAATAATGTGCCCATGAACATGAAAGTTGCCATTTTAAACTGTACAACAGTTCCTAAAAGCACATGGAGCAGCACGAACGTAATAAACACAAAATAAATAGGAACACAGCACAACTACTTACTTTTTTGCAGCACTCGGTACTGCTCATGTTCTCGTAATTTCAGGTCCGACCACCGCTTCCTGAGCTGATCTTTCGATCGTCGTACCCTGAAATTCCGGTGCAGACTCCTGACCACTTTCGCCATGATCTTGGCCTTTCGGACATTGGGGTTGGGGTAAGGCCCATACTTTCCATCATAGTCGGCCTTCTTCAGGATGTCCACCATTTCCAACATCTCCCCAAAGGACATATTTGAGTCCTTAAATCTCCTTCTGGATCGGGACGTTTCAGGCTCCGGCCTTTCCTCCTCCTCCTCCGCCTCGTTGCTACAATTAGCACGCACCTGTTGTCTAACCGCCATGTGCTCTTCCCCCACTGTGCCAAACGAAAAGGGGCGGGGAATAGACTAGAAAGAACGTCAGGGGCGGGTGGAGTTATACGCATGCGCAGTGTGTATAAAGAGTAACACACGTGCGTATTACGTACGATCTGTGAGCGGAGGAAGGAGCATCGGAGACGCCGATCGTGATAACGAAGGTAAGATCTAAACTTGCGCCTATACTGCTTCGAAATGGAAGCCTATATTGTAACAAGATTAGGGGAGTTTGGCCTGACATTAGGGTTTGTCTTGTGTTGTGTCTTGCAGAGAAAATGGATGGGTTCAACGACCACAATTTCCTGCCCCTGTTCATAGACAAGTACAGGGAGCTGCCCTGTCTGTGGCAAGTGAGATACCCCCACTATAATCACAAACAGAAGAGGCAGGCAGCGCTGGAGAAACTGCTGGAGTTGGTGAAGCCGGTGGTCCCCACAGCAACCATCTCCTATTTAAAAGCTAAAATTGGTGGCCTGAGGAGCACATATCTTAGGGAGCGCAAGAAGGTCACAGATTCCCAGAGATCAGGAGCTGCAGCAGATGACATTTATGTCCCCAGGCTCTGGTACTACAAGAGACTGCGATTTCTGTCAGACCACACTGAAGTCAGAGAATCCCTCTCTACTCTTCCTTCCACTCTTCCTTCCATCCCAGCTGAGGCTTCCGATGTCCAACCTGGGCCTTCCAGCCAGGAAGAAGTTGAGGAGCCCAGCTGGAGTCAGGTATAGCATTCTTCTACAGATTTCTGGGCAATAAATAAATGATGTTTACTAGATGTTATTATTGATCGCTAATTGCTGATAAAAAAAAGTGTTTTACATATCAATAGACAGTAGTGGGCACCTAAAATTGGGAAACAAATGAAAAATGCTGGGCTCAGAAGGATAGTCTGTTATATTTGTTAACATTCAATTTGCAACAGTCAGGAGGTGAAAATTGTGTGTGATTGATAGAAAAAATACTAAAAATATGTCCCTTTTTCATACACAGGAAGACCTCAGCCAGGAAGAGGTTGTGGAATGTGGCAGTCAGGAGGAGGCGGGGATTAGTGGCAGCCAGGAGGAGGCGGGGATTAGTTGCAGCCAGGAGGAGGCGGGGCTAAGTATCAGCCAAGAGAAGCCAGGGACCAGTCGCAGCCTGACTGAGTCTCAGGTCCCTCCCCTCCGCCTGCCATATAAACGAGCCAGGAAGGCCACTCCGAGTCCCGTGCAGGATTAAGCGTTCAGGCTGATCCAGGAGGCTTCTGCGTCCCTCAGAGCCTTACCAACTCCTGAAGAGGCCTTTGCCTGCATGGCTGCCACCAAACTGCAGGGCATGCAGGAGGGTCAACGCAGGCTCTGTGAGGACCTTCTGTACAAAGTCCTACGTAAGGAGGTGAGTGGGGAACTAACACCCAAGACGGATGTCATTGAGATGGACGATCCTCCTCCTCCTCCTGCTGCCACAACTCCACCACCAGAGCCACAGCGTGGAAGGAAGCGTGGAAGGAAGACCAAAGAGTGATGGCCCTGGGTTCAGTCTGGTCTGACAGAAGATGCAGTCTCTCGTATGACCACAGCCTGGGGACACAGATGTCATCTGCTGCTTTCCGGATCTCTGGAACTTCTGGACCACACTGCCCTCCCTTATATATGGACTCCTCAGGCCACCAATTTTGCTTAAAAAAAGTTGATGTCTGCCCTGGGGGTCCAAGGCTTCACCCACTTCTGCAGTTTCTCCAGCGTTGCCTCCCTCTTTGTTTAGTTGTGACCCCTTAATAAAATTTTTTAGATAAATTCTACTCTCCTGTGTGTGTTTTCATCCAAAAAGGACAGTTTGTTGGTGACGATTCAGGTACATTTCTAACATAAAATGTGAAATTAACAAGAGACAACAACACCAAACAATCTCCTACAGATTAAATAGAACAACATATCAATGGTGTTGTGGGAACTTGACACAAAAAACACACACAAAAATTTTTGGGAGTACAAATCAAAATCGCAAAAAAAATAAAAATAAAATACAAACACAAAAAAAGAATCTACATTAAAGCCAAAAAATATATAAAAAATATACAAAAATATGTTGTTAGATGTGAGAAATCAAAATATATTGAGGGAATCACGATAAATAGTAAAGAAATAAGTTTGTGAGAAGTGTGTGTGTTAATATGAGCAGCAAAACTAATATATTCTTGTCACATTATAAAGAAGAAGAGTTTGCGCTGTATTAAACCATTTTAAACATTGCAGCGTGACGAAAGTTCTGTATCCATTGCGAACACTAAGTTTACCAGAACGAGCTGTTCCGTCTTGGAATTTCTTCTGAGCATGCGTGGCACTTTGTGCGTCGGAACAGGCCACACACGGTCAGAATTGACGCGATCGGATTTTGTTGTCGGAAAATTTTATCTCCTGCTCTCCAACTTTGTGTGTCGGAAAATCCGATTGAAAATGTCCGATGGAGCCCACACACGGTCGGAATTTCCGACAACACGCTCCGATCGGATATTTTCCATCGGAAAATCCGACCGTGTGTACGGGGCATCAGAGTGTTACTAAAGATGATCTTTTTAAAATTAAAATAATATACATGTTGTACCCAACTGTTCTCTGCAATGGTTTTGCACAGAGTGGCCCCGAACCTCCTCTTCTGGGGTCCCCTGCCGGTGATCTTGGCTCCTCCTCTTCTTTGTGTGCCCCCATATCAAGCCATGCGCCAAATTTTTTAAAAAATGCCGCGGGGTCCCCCCCAAGATCCAGACCTGATTTTAAGGGGAACCCTGTGCCAAAATTTAAAAAAATGGCATAGGGGTCCCCCCAAAATCCATACCAGACCCTTATCCGAGCACGAAACCTGGCAAGCCGCAGGAAAAGATGGGGGGACGAGAGAGCGTCCCCCCTGAACCGTTCCAGGTCACATGCCCTCAACATGGGGAGGGTGCTTTGGAGTGTCCCCAAAGCACCGTGTCCCCATGTTGATGGGGACAAGGGCCTCATCCCCACAACCCTTGCCCGGTCGTTGTGGGGGTCTGCGGGCGGGGGGCTCATCGAAATTTGGAAGCCCCCTTTAACAAGGGGACCCCCAGATTCCGGCCTTCCCCCATTATGTAACCTGGTGACCTCGCCCCCTCTGACACCACGGGGGATTCCCCATGGCTTCCCCGTGGCATCAGAGGGGGGGCGGGGTCACCCGTTTACATCACCGGGTGACCCCGCCCCTCTCTGACACTATGGGGAAGCCATGGGGAAGCCCCCCATGGCGTCAGAGGAGGCGGGGTCACTGAGTTACATCATCGGGTGGCCCCGCCCTCAGTTATATAAGAGCTGTCACAGCAAAGACGCGTCACTCGGCGAGAGCCAGCCATGGAGGCGGATTGGTTGCGGCTCTTTTTTTTTTTCATTTTCGGTCCGGGGGCGGCGTGAACTTACACCGTGGGACATTTTTATTTTTTTTAAAAAAGGACTTGTCCCAAGCTGTCGCTTGTCTTTTTTACCATTTTGACATCTTTTTGTGAAATGGTAGGGGTACATTTGTACCCTGTTGCCAATTTACACAGGGGGGATGCCAGGATCTCGGGGTCCCCTTGTTAAAGGGGGATTCCAGATTCCAATAAGCCCCCCCACCCGCAGACCCCCATAACCACAGGGCAAGGTGTTGTGGGGATGAGGCCCTTGTCCCCATCAACATGGGGACAAGGTGCTTTGGGGGGCTACCCCAAAGCCCCCTCCCCATGTTGAGGGCATGTGGCCTGGTATGGTTCAGGAGGGGGGCGCTCTCTCGTTCCCCCTTTTTTCCAGCGGGCCTGCCAGGTTGCATGCTAGGATAAAGGTCTGGTATGGATTTTGGGGGGACCCCTACGCCATTTTTTTTCAAATTTGGCGCAGGGTTCCCCTTAATTTCCATATCAGACCCAAAGGGCCTGGTATGGCTTTTAGGGGGATCCCCACGCAATTTTTTTTTTACATTTTGATTCAGGGTTCCCCTTAATATTCACACCAGACCCAAAGGGCCTGGTAATGGACCGGGGGGGGGGGATCCCATGCTCTTTTTTTCAATTATCTGTATCTATATTGCCGAGACCGGACAATTTATTACAGCCACGATCAGTTTTAAATGACAAGTTTTCCTTTAGAAATGTAATTTTGCTGTGATACTGTTCTAAACACGGTAAAAATGCGCCACTTTACAGGCATACTATAGACACCCCCCAGGCAGAATATTTAAAGGAATATTTCATTTTTATTGTTTCACTTTAAAAAAATCACTGCTCCCGAAAAAACTGACTTTTTAAAATAAATTTTCTGCATTGATACATGTCCCCTGGGACAGGACCCAGGTCCCCAAACACTTTTTATGACAATAACTTGCATATAAGCCTTTAAAATTAGCACTTTTGATTTTTCATGTTAGTGTCCCATAGACTTTAAAGGTGTTCCGGCAGCTTTCGAATTTGCCGCGAACACTGCATATTGTTTACTGTTCGGCGAACAGGCGAACACCCGATGTTCGAGTCGAACAGGCAGCTTTCGAATTTGCCGCGAACACTGCATATTGTTTACTGTTCAGCGAACAGGCGAACACCCGATGTTTGAGTCGAACAGGCATACTATAGACACCCCCCAGGCAGAATATTTAAAGGAATATTTCATTTTTATTGTTTCACTTTAAAAAAATCACTGCTCCCGAAAAAACTGACTTTTTAAAATAAATTTTCTGCATTGATACATGTCCCCTGGGACAGGACCCAGGTCCCCAAACACTTTTTATGACAATAACTTGCATATAAGCCTTTAAAATTAGCACTTTTGATTTTTCATGTTAGTGTCCCATAGACTTTAAAGGTATTCCGGCAGCTTTCGAATTTGCCGCGAACACTGCATATTGTTTACTGTTCGGCGAACAGGCCAACACCCGATGTTCGAGTCGAACTTACGTTCGACTCGAACATCGGGCTCATCCCTAGCCAGGAGTATGACACAATAAGGCAGGGGGTACCATCAGCAACAGATGGGTGGAAGCAGGGCAGGGCCTTACACAATCTGGTGCCAATATCTAGCTAATTGCAGCCCCCTTTACAGGCCGGTGTCATCATCTAGGGTCAGCACCTACTTTTTGGACTGAGATGCTGGTTTAGAGTTGGCACAGTCATAGAAGTCAGTGAAAGGAAATCTGTTATGGTAAAAAAAAAATCCTAATGGAAGATGATCTGCAATAGATGATCTCTTATACTCACCTCTTATACTCACATCTCCATTGACACTTCTGGGAGTGTCAGTAATCTGTGTCATCCGCCAAACATCATGGTTACACTGTAAAGTCACTGCTCAGTCCCATGGTGAAGAAGGGGTCAGAGGACAAAATCACATCCTGCAGCAGACCGATGATATAATTTTTCTAGATTCCTTCTTTCGGGCAGACATTAAGGAGTTGATTTACTAAAGGCAAATAGACTGTGCACTTTGCAAGTGCAGTTGCTCCAAAGCTTATTAAATAAGGTAAAGATTCCCTTTGCAAAGAATACCCAATCACATGCAAGTAAAATAAAAAACACTACATTTTTGCTTGCACATGATTGGAAGATGAACGTCAGCAGAGCTTCTGCTCATTTACTAAGCTCTGAGGCAACTGCTCTTGCAGAGTGCAGTCTATTTGCCTTTAATTAATCAACCCCCTAGAGACTATGCAAAAATATATACCCATATACCCCAGTAGAAGTCCTATCGGACGAAACGCGTAGGGTTTTTGATGCCTGTCTTGCCACCATTTGTATTTTAGCGCTACTTTCATTATTTTGCTATATAAGGGCCTGAGTGCTTTTATTATTTTATTTTAATAAAGCTGGTTTTTTAGCTGATTTATACTATGGGGAAGCCTCTTTTCTTTTCCCATCATCTCTGAGGAGTGACATCCTTCCTATGGAGCCGGAGTCCCAATAGGTACCTACCATTGCAACCTATGGAGTGACGGGTCGGTGAGATCGGAGTGATCAGGTCGGTGAACATCGCCACTCTTCTAATACCTCCAGCTGTCGGGGACCAGGAACTACCCTCTATATTTTGACACAAGCCTGTTTGACTCTCAAGTCGCTGACTGGGAGTCCATCCTATCCGGTAAGGGTATTTTTGCCTACATCATTTACACAGATGTTCAAGATCGCAACTTGTGGATGCCATCTTTGGATCCATTGGTCCTGTCTCAGTTGACTCAGTGGTTGCTGATCGTTGTTTTCAATACATGATTTGGACTTAGTGTCATCACTTTATTTTTCCAATCTGGATTGACTTTTCATTGTAATAGCATATTTGGTTTTCTTTATATACCAACTTATATTTATTTGTATTACACTTGTGTTGTGCACAATCCCCCACACATACACATACCGTTGTTTCATGTGCAATATGTCAGTGTTGCACATCATATTTACTTTTCACAGCGTTTTATGAAGACCTTTCCTTTTGTTTGGGTTTTGAGGCTCTTTTCATACTACCCGTTTCCTTATAGCACGTATTAGTTATACCTTTCACGGTACATAATTTATGGATTCACTCATTTTTTAGCCATTCATGTTGTATTGTTTCTGGAACTAATTCTTAGTCCTTGTAGGACTTTTTTCATTAATAATCTTTATTGTGCATTTTGCCCTCCAGATACCATTCTGTTTGGCTTTGCCCAATAAAGGACACTTCCTTTTAGCGCCACACTTGTTTTTAATTTTATTCCCCTAGAGACTATACCTTGGCTGCAGCACAAGAACTACTTATTCTTGATAAAAGGTACAGTTTTCTTTGGAAAAATGTAAAGTGCCACATCAGGAATTTATTATTGCAGACATGCAAAGCTACATTAAATCAAATGTATAGTGGTTTTATATTTTATTTCTTTATTATGACCAGGTAACTCAGAAATATAACATATTATTATTTTACATACTCCTTTTGATCAAACGGGTGATGCTTTAGCCCCGGTTCACACAGGGGCGGCACGACTTGCAGGTCGCCTCAGCGAGGCGACCTGCAAACGACTTCAGCGGTGACTTGCAAAACGACTTCTGTATAGAAGTCTATGCAAGTCGCCCCAAGTCGCCCCCAAAGTAGTACGGGAACCTTTTTCTAAGTCGGAGCGACTTAGAATAACAATGTTATAACAAATGTGATTTAAATACAAGAGCCATGTGTGTTATTACTGGATTATTGGAGTCCTTTGGGTATTTCTTCTAGATCTGTGCGGTGATCCAAAACAAATAACTTCTGCACTGTGCCTCTGTGCAGGTGTTTCCTGCTATAAATACTAGTCCCAGCTGCTTTCTCTCCTTGTGCAGGGTGATTGGTCGTGTATCTGCCCCATTGTAGTTTTCTAACTGCTACGTCCCACCCACAACTCTTTCATCTCTTCACAGACTATGTCCAGCACAGTGACAATGTAACCACATTTACACCATGCCAAGGTATTTTGTATTTTGTTTTTGGCAATCACAAAGTGGAATTCAATAAAAAAAAAATCAAACAGCTGCCTTCTTAGCTAGCCCATAGTATTGAGGGAATTCTTTGTCATGTAATGTTTAGTTAAAAACTACTAAAATAAAACTGACCCCAAACCAATATAGTTTTTCTTTAAAAGGTTTGTTAACCCATCTACACAAGTCTATGCCAGCCCCTCTAATAGCACACTATGTCATTCGTTTTAAAAAAGAGCGCTGTAAATACCTAATGGCTGTCTTCAGGCCGGTCCCATCACTCGCGGCCGCTTTCCAACTATGATACATGTCTTCTGAGGGAGGGGCCGTGATCTCTCTGACGTCAGCCGGGGAGATCACCTGGCCTCTCTGCTCCGCCGCAGAAGCAATGTATTGTAGCTGTAAAGCGGCCATGAGTCACATGATTGGATTGAAGACAGCTGAAAATTAGGTATGTATAGCGCTTGTCTTTTAAAACAAATGACACAGTGTGCTATGCCAGCCTCTAATAGTGTCGGGCCAGGCCGGAGACAGATACAGAGAGGAATGACAGGCAAGAAGAAGGAGGGAGAGGGGAGAGCAGGGCAGCCTATCACAGAGGGACGCACTTTGACCACGGTGACCAGGGCGGAGCTGCCCTGGTTATCGTGGTCTGATTAGAGAGGGCATACAGGAAGTGGTAGGTTTGGGGGGGGTTTACAGTTTAGAGGGGAGCAGATTACTTGGCACAAGTGCTGTGCTGTGTAATCTGCTTAAAGGGACCAGAATATGTGGGGTTTTTTTTTTTGGATTAAAAAACGCTTTAAGAACTAATGCCAGATGCAGAAGTTTGCATGGCTGGGGCAGAGCTGGCCAGACTCAAGCAGGCCCCTTCCATAACTACAGATGACAGGACCAAGTGGATTATTTATTGTATAGACCCCATATCTCCTAGCTTAATTTTCTTAACAAGATATGTAGTACAGTGAGATAGATTTAGCTCTTAGGTTTTTGAACAGAATACAACACAAATTATTTGCAGAATAAACCACAATCTGCATACAGCACCCGGAGGAAACCGTGACAGTGGCTACATTTTTTTACATTTCTCAAAGTAGGGTTTTACTTTAAGCCGCCATGCAAACCACATTTTTCTTCTTGTTTTTCCTATGCCTGGCTACACCTTACTATGCCTGACTATGCAGAATTCCATTCTTTTTAATTGTGCTTGTTCACACTAGTATGCTCAGCCACCCTACGTTCAAAAAAGTACACTAGCTTTTTTGAGTGTATTTAAAGTGTTACTAAACCCACAACAGTAAAATCAGTCTGTATATGCAGCATAGCATGCTTGTTATACTCACTGTGGAACTTAAGGGGTTAATCCTCTGCATTGTCTAAAAAGGCTGTTTTGTCCTGTATGCACAGATCCTCCCCTCCTGCGCTGTCTATCTGGGGAACGCCAGCTAACACAGGCAGGGTAGCCAACCTGCACATGCTCAGTTGTGTCTTTTATGCTGGAGAGAACATTTACTTGCTCCCAGAGCTAGCCAGGTCACATGATATTGGCATCACACATGTGGACGTGTATACAGGCTGTAGTGGAAAACTCCTCCTACCTGAACGCTCAGCACTGGAGAAACTGTGCAGTTTATCATGTAACCGTGGTATACAGATCAGCCAAAAAGTTATATAGTGGTAGTATTTTTATTTAAAAAGATGACTTATAAGCTGTGGGCAGTGTGTATGTGTGTGTGTGCGCGTGTGGGGGGGGGGCTATTGAACTATTTTCATATTACAGGGTTTAGTAACACTTTAAGCACTTTTGATCCCATAGACTTCAATGGGAATGCCTGTAAGCATGCACTGCTCTTCTACTCCTGAAGTTCATTACATGTGCAAAAACACCTGTAATATACCTGAAAAACTCTAGTAAAATACTTGGAAAAAAAAAACGTTTCAGTATGACTAGGAATTTGTTATGCTTATTTTCTGCTAAGCAATGGCGACCCTGGGGGGGGGGCCAGAGGGGGCCCTGACCCCCCCAACATTATGCTGGGCCCCACCATGTGCCCCCCCCCAAAAAAAAAAATATATTTTTTTTTAATTTTTTTTTTTTTTTTTTTTTTTTACAAAAAGGCAATTTCTTTTTGTTTGTATTCATATCGGATGTGTTGCATCTTACTCGGGCCACCGCTGGGGTAACACAGTCTCTATTGAGAGGGAGAACGTCCCCAGTCAGCTCCTGCGGGTGATTCCTCCCCCCTCCCTCTGCTCGCTGACACTGCATAATGCGAGCGCTCACACAACCAAGGCCACCCGATCTGCTCCTTCCCCTGCATCCTCATTGGCAGGGAGAAGAGCGAGTTGCAGGAAGGACTCCACCAGGACTCTCAGTTACTGAAAAAACAGACTGATTTCTCCCATCCTTAGGACAGGAGAACCAGCCTGTAAATTCCAAGAGATGCCAGACCAGCGCTGTCAATAGCAGGGGCAGGACAGCAAGAGGAGGCTGAGGAACCCCACAGTGACAGAACACCAGGGCCCGGAGGCAAGACAACCTTTGCAACCCTGATAGTTCTCCCACTGCTTTGGACCCTTATATTTTCTTGGTATGCTGGTGACATATATCTCTTGTTCTCTGTCACCCTGGGGGGGCCCCAATTCAGTAGGAAGGAAGCTCACTGCAGAACATGTGAAAGGGCCGTTGTGGGATCGTAGTAAAGGGGTAAAGGGCCCCAGGATAGATAGATATATCTATCTATATATATTTTATCTATATATTTTTGCATTTTATATTGCCCCCCTATTTTTGTCCCTGTCCCCCCATGTGCCCCCCCTAAATATGAAAGCTGGAGACGCCACTGCTGCTAAGGTTTGAATGCAGTCTTAAATATTTCATACATAGAACAAAAATGTTAAAAAAATGTCTGAGGCCTTAACCACCCTGTGATCCAATTATTAGTGATGCTTATATCAATATATAGCTGTATCCGTCAGCCACTGGATGACTTGTGGGCAAAGGACAATTCCCAGCACTGTTCTAATTATTACATTTATAGACAGCCAGATTACAAGCTCAGAGTATATCAAACCCAATTTTGTCACATGGTTAAAATTATCGAATAAGCACCACTGGAGTCTGAATATTCAGTACTGGTTTACACTAATGAGCTTGGGTGCAATATGGCCCAGTCCTGTCTCTGTACATGGAAATTTGTCTGTACCATACAGCAGTATGAAAATACAGTACCAATTTTGCTTAATTTAAAGTGTCAAGGCATTTTTTTTTTAGTTTTGGATAGAGTGGAGAGGGGTTAGAACTCTTGCCAGTTTTTTATTGCTGTCTGTGCCCCCATTATGGAGATTCACCCTCTCTATTTGTTCTGTTTACTGTTGTCAAAAGAAAAAAAAAATTTGGGGTTTACATCAGAACAGGAATAGAGGGGAATTGTCCAATGGGACACTAGTTCTGGTGACCCTGGTGACACCCCGGGATTCCCTCACTTTGGAGGGATTTCCTCTCGCTTTCTGCTTTGACTACAGGGCAGGAAGTGAAGAGAAATCTCCTCAATGGGACACAAATTGCAAAAAAAAAAAGAACTGACAAGGGTTAAAACCCTCCCTTTTTCTATTCAAAGTGAAAAGAAAAGTTTTGCCTTTAGTGACACTTTAAATCTTTCTCACTTTAGAGACTGACAAAACTGTTTTACTTACCTATTCTCTGAGCAATATCTGCAGCTCTCTCGCCCCAAATACCTTTGGTAGCAACAAGCACTACTTCCCCTTTTTCCACCACGTTAAAGATGGCTGTCTCCATAGCGCAATGGCCTGATCCACTCACAGCCAAGGTCAGGTTGTTCTGTGTCTGAAAGGCATACTGTATTCCCAGCTTAATGTCATCCATTATCTGCAAAGTACAATACAAGGTGTCAGTAAAGTATAGAACCACTAAATCCAGGCAAACATTTGAAGTACTTTAACAGAGGTATCTTTTGCTTATCACTAGGCACTTTTGAATGCAAAGTCCAAAAATCTGCATTAAAGTTTAATGACAAGTGATCTAAAGTTTCAGCTGGCGTATCCTTTATTTCTCCATTAAAATGTACAGTATGGCATCATTCCCAGGTTCTAGACTAAAGGGGATGCATTTTAAGAGATTACAACAGGCCTGAAGGAGCTGGATGGCTTCCTCTATTGCGCTTTGTCCCCGTTCACATCGGCACGATTTGACATGCGATTTGTCATGTCAAATCGCATTCTAAATTGCAGCCTATTGCCCGCAACTGCACTGTCCCAATCGGTGTGACGTCGACTTTGCGACACCGCACCGATTTCAATAGACAAATGTGCATGAACCCACACAGATATCTTCCAACACGCCCCCCAACTTGCACTGAAATGCACGTTTGAAAACATGTGAGTTCAGCTGAACTCGCACAACTTCAACCCTGCATTCAGTGTGAACGTACCCTTAAAGTCAATGAGGGCAACTGAAATCACAGGGCATCATTTATGGCCAATATTGCACCCTTACTTCAAGATAGGCTCTGCAGACCTGTCCCCAAAATCTACCACATGCCACTGTACATATGAAAGTCATTACATGGCTCACTAAACCAGCCTTTCTTAATTTTTTAACATGGGGGAACCCTTGAAATAACTCTTCGTGCTCAGGAAACCCTTGTTAATAATTACTATATCTACAGCTAACTGTAGGTTAGTGGAATAGTTACTAGGAAGATTGCTCCTTATATTTGAGGTCATTGAGAAGAATCCTCTTTACAGATAGCTAAAAAGATCATTGTTGTCAGTGGTTACTCATCTGAAAGGCAGAATTCGCTCATTGCTCAAGGAACCCCTAGCAAAATTCTAGCAGTTAGACCTACACATTTTTTTCAGACCTCTGCTCCTGACAGAGTCCTCTTACCTACCACGACCATTACAAGGGAGTCTCACTCTCTTTATTACATTTAACTAACGTTAAGCTACATTCACATGGCAGGGGTGGCTGCCGCCAAGAATAAGTAGATTCTAGATTGATACTCTGTACAAACTAATGGCTGGTGCCGCCTCTATTCGCATGTACCTGTACATCTGACCCTGGACGCAGACAGTGTTTCTGCTGTGCTTTGGCCACACTCAAACTGACCTTAGCTAGTGTTGCTATATCCAAAAGCATTTAGTTGTCTCTGAAGCAAACTATCCACAGCTAAACTGTTGTGTGAATTTATCCTTATGGTATGGAGAATTCAGCTATGAGCGTGAGACTGCTTGGCTGGAAAATCTTCAGTGGTAATCTTTGACACCAGTGTTAATTTAATATTAGGAGTGACATCATTGTATATTGTGACCATCAATTCGGCCTAATGCCCCGTACACACGGTCGGATTTTCCGACGGAAAATGTGTGATAGGACCTTGTTGTCGTAAATTCCGACCGTGTGTAGGCTCCATCACACATTTTCCATCGGATTTTCCGACACACAAAGTTTGAGAGCAGGATATAAAATTTTCCGACAACAAAATCCGTTGTCGGAAATTCCGATCGTGTGTACACAAATCCGACGGACAAAGTGCCACGCATGCTCAGAATAAATAAAGAGATGAAAGCTATTGGCCACTGCCCCGTTTATAGTCCCGACGTACGTGTTTTACGTCACCGCGTTCAGAATGATCGGATTTTCCGACAACTTTGTGTGACCGTGTGTATGCAAGACAAGTTTGAGCCAACATCCGTCTGAAAAAATCCTAGGATTTTGTTGTCGGAATGTCCGATCAATGTCCGACCGTGTGTACGGGGCATTACAGTTAATTCAGGGTGAATTTTATTAGTTATTTACTTCTTATGAAGGATATTACTGAGAATGTGCTTCAAATATTAGTAACTAGCATTGTATTCTCCGAACCCACTATAAAACAGATCGATACACATAAAATAATGGAGGTTATTTACGAAAGGCAAATCCACTTTGCACTGAAAGTGCACTTGGAAGTGCAGTCGCTCGAAATCTAAGGGGTAGATCTGAAATGAGTGGAAGCTCTGCTGCTTTTATCATCCAATCATGTGCAAGCTAAAATGCTGTTTTTTATTTTCCTTGCATGTCCCCCTCAGATCTACAGCGACTTGCCTTCCAAGTGCACTTTCAGTGCACTTTCAAATGCACTTGCAGTGCAAAGTGGATTTTCCTTTAGTAAATGACCCCCATTGTCACTACTTGTTTATAGGCAGAGCTGGCCTTTTCTATTTTACAGCCGTTCAATCAAAAGGTTACAGAAAAAGGTATTGCACTGTATTTGATCAGTGTGAAATGTTAAAATACTCTAGATGCGCTTCAAAAATGAGCTCCCATGCTTCTTCTTTTTACCCTGCTGCTGTAGACACCGGCCTATGACTACTGTATAGTAAATACAGCTCTGAATGCCATTTCTATGAATATTACATTAGACCATCTGTACTCACACTACTAAGATCCATTTTTATAAATCTGTTATTTTTCAGAATCTTTTTCACAGCTGGTGAGTTGATGAAATAAAAAAGAATTTTAAAAAACATGCAATAATGTGTGCATTTTTGATAAATGTTTCACGGTGTTCAGACGTCCTTGTGTACCTTTTTGGGTCTAGTCTGCAAAGAATGTTCAGACAGCAAAATTGGGAAATGTTTGTTATGGGGCGACACTGCTACGGTAAACATTTGAATTAGACCGTTTGTTATAATTGTTAAGTAATGGTTGCAAGACAATATAATAACAGCTTTTTTGTACTCAGCTATTCTCTGAAAGCCCAGAATCTTCCCATGATTCTCTGGCCATTTGCATAGTTATTATCTAGAAGTTCCTTGACTGTGCAGTGGCCAGTATTTTATTTTTATTTTTTTTGGTTGCCGGCCTTATAAAACCAAATGAAAGCCATCTGTGCCATCACATACTTTTGTCATGCATGGATACATGCAGTCATACATTGTTGTATACATGTTGTGTGTTTAAGCAATAGTACAACAGATTACTACATGTAAGATGGTAACACTTCACTACAAAATTGTATATACATAAATTACTTAAATATACTTCCAATTATCACTTACATAAATTACATAATTAAGAGTGGTTATTAATTACAAATTATTTAAATTAATAACCACTTACATCATTTCTTACACAAATTTCCAATCACCCAAATTCATGTGACTGTTTTGTAAGGTTTTTGGGAAGAATTGTAAATTAGATAAACATGGAAACCAAGCTTTGTTATCATATTCAGATTATTTGCAAAAGTATATTAAATAACAGCTGCCAGCATTGCCTTGTAGCTTCCAATTCTAGTATCCACAAGTATTTCAATTACCTTTGAAATGCTTTACCTTCATGATATTATTACCATGCTTTTGCCATGTATTTATTATGTGCTTTCTATGCATTTAGAGCTGACCTGGAAGGGGGGGACCCTTACAATGGAGGGGGGGGGACCCTTACAATGGAGGGGGGGGGGGTACCCTTACAATGGAGGAATTCATTTAAAATGCTGTATGTGAGATGTGGAGGGGAAACTATAATCCATTTTGAGGATGCATTGGAGCCTAATTCTACCCAAAAACGTCAGATCTCTGTGCACTCATATTAACTTGTATAGATAAATAAAAGCAAAGTGCGATCTGATCTTAGACTAATATGGTTGGAATCGGGAAGGAACAGAATTTCTGTCAGGTTTTGCATTTTACCTGTTTCATAGTTTTCTAGATTTCCATTCAGGAAGTGAGGGGAAATCTTGGCCAGCGGCACACAAAAAAGTCAAACACAATGTAATGAGTCAGCCTTATTAGTGTAAATTTGAAACAAACAGCTGCATGCAATAGGTATAGATATACAATAAACCCACAAAAAGGAATACAAATTAATTGCAGCATTCAAGCCAAATTTAAGACCACACAAAGGTTCTAATCCTTCCCAACTGCTATTTGCTTCCCCGTTGGGGAGATATTTCTCCATTTCCTTTCTATGTGATACTCTATTCTGTCTGTCAACCATACATACACAAAAAAAAAAACTACACACATAAAAAACAGTGAAAGGTGAACTTGTGCTTTTAAAGTCTATACTGGAGACTATTCAGCTAGACGTAAAAGCCCCATTCAGCTACTGGTGTCTACAACTATAGCCCCAGAAAAAGCATGTACAAGTTACAGATACCTCCTACCTAAGCTCCAAACCAATATCACCAAGCCTATATCATATTTTAGATGGTCTTTCCTTACCTGGTACATCTCAGGATGTAATGGATTGATTATTGGTAATGTTCCCGCTGCCTGAACACGAGGATACAAATTGGCAGGGCCAGGCCCCAGCATAAGCCTCTGTGGAACATGTATAGGAAGTAGAAGGGATTTCGGGACGCTAACAGACAGCAGGGAAGACATCCTTCTATGCTATTCAGTTTCTGGTGAGCATAGGTAACAAAGATTCACTGCTCGTTATATAGTGTCTTCATTAACAAGAGCTGCCAAGTGACCCTTATCCTGTAATTACATCTAAGATTGCATCTTACATACGGACTCAGCACTTTAAGCATGCCTGTGCTTCCTTCACATCTCCAGGAATGATACTGTAGCCCTCCATGGCATGTATGGATAGGCTTTACTGCATCATCTGACATCATCATAGTACTCTATTTGGGCCACAGCTAATTCTTTCATCTGAGATGTCATTGTAAGGTATTACACAGTTCCGGAAGGAAACACAAAGAGAATTACACACGTTCCATTGCAATAGAAGGATACAACTGATTTGTCAAGTGAAATGCAACCTTTTTCATTTATTTGTGATCTAAAGATCTGTGTTTTAAATATTTTCAGGCAGTTGCACTATATTCACTATGTGCTCATTGGCTGTCATTGAAATTGAGTAATAACAGAAGTAAATGTGTCGTTCAGATTGAAACAAACTAGTCCAAACTGATTTTTTTGAGTAATTATGTGCAAGCCACCATTAGTGCTTGTGGGGGGACAGGACTTTGCCAATGACAGAATTGCTTCTCTTCCTACACAGGTTAAAGCAGAACTTAAGTGCATCTGAGCACCACAAACCAAAAAAGCTATTCAATTTGTTTTTAATATCAAAGGAAACTCATCCGTCCATCCATGTCTAATGCTTTATTTTATTGTGGAATCACTTAAAAAAATACTTTCCTAGCATTTTTAGCCATCGTCATCTTCAGTAAGGGCAGATGATTCATGTAGCATTTACTTCCTGGAATCCATCTGCCCTTAGCTCGGGCATGCAGATGTTCTGTCAGATTAGCAAACCTGTCAGATCAGCTAACGGAAGTGACGTTCCGTCAGCTGACTTACGAAAAATATGTAGCGCGCATGCATGCCACTGCTAGCAGGTTTGCTAATCTGACATGAAGCGGACATGTTCTTACACCCAGCCAAGTCTTTAATTTCAGACTCATTGTAGCAATAAAGTGAGCATATATGCTTATATACAGTATTTTGAAACCCGTGAGACTGTTTTGATGTTTGCAGCATCCAACAATCTGACAGGCGCTCAGCAGTGTGGGGTGTACTAAGATGGCCGTCACCACCTTCTGACTGCAGGCTTTCAAAATTAAACATCAAAACAGTCTAACAGGTTTTAAAATATTGTGTAGAAGCATATATGCTCACTTTATCAGTAAAGAGTCAGTAATTCAAGATTTGGCTGGGTGAAACAAGATGTCGGCTGCCGCATTCTGACTGCAGGTGTTCCGTCAGATTAGAAAACCTGCTAGTGGTGGAACACATGCACAGTACATATTTTTAGTAAGTCAGCTGACGGAATGTCACTTCCGTTAGCTGATTTGACAGGTTTGCTAATCTGGCAGAACACAGGCATGAGAGTGTGCTTAGCTGAGAAAGCCCCTCCTCCACATAAAACAAATGCCCATGAAGACTCCTGGGATGTATGACATTATTTTGGCCTAGGCCAGAAACCAGAAGGCAAATAAGCCAGAAGGGTAAAAAAATCAAACAAAAACAAGTACATTTAACCACTTGACCTCTAGAAGGTTTTACCCCCTTCGTGACCAGGGCATTTTTACTGGTAATTGCTTGGTCATGGATCACTGTACACAAACAACATTTATATCAGTTTTTTTTTCACACAAATAGAGCTTTCTTTTAGTGGTATTTATTTACCACTGGTTTATTTATTTATAAAAAAAACTAACAGATTTTTCTTAAGCCTCGTACACATGAATACAATTGTTGACCAACCGAGAGTCTGATTTTTGTCAAAAGGGCATGTGCCAGGATCTTTTCTTGCATCTTACCGGTACACAATTGTCATGCCACAACGTACTACAAGGAATTTCAGCTCTTGAGCGCCATCCTTTGGGTCCCTTCTGCTAATTTCGTGTTTGGTGAGCATTGATTCAGAGCATGTGTGTTTGTACTTTCGACTTTTGTGTGACGGATTTGTGTACTGACCATACGAAAATATGACGTCAAGCTGTTGTCTGCCAAAAATTTACTAGCCTGCCATCCAAAATTTGTTGGCCCGAAAATTGGACAACAATTGTCAAAAGGAGCGTACTAACGGTAAAATTTTAGGACAACAGTCTGTCAACAGACAATCCTCTGCCAACAATCGTACCGTGTGTACGAGGCTTAAGTTTCTGTCATAAAATTTTGCAAACAAATAATGGTTCTTCATGAATTTAGGCCAAAATGTATTCTGCTACATTTCTTTGGTAAAAAAATAACTCAAATTAGCGTATATATTTTTTAGTCTGTGTGGAAGTTATAGTCTACAAACTATGGTATATACAGTATACTTGAAAACTGATCAGTCTTGATGTACTGATGACCTAAATTCTTGAGGCCCTAAAATGCCAGGACAGTACAAATACCCTCCAAATTACCCCTTTTTGGAAAGTAGACAGTCCAAGGTATATCGTAAGAGGCATGGCACGTTCTTTGAAGTTGTAATTTTTTGTCACAATGTTTTCAAATATAAAGAAATTAAATAAAATGTTGTTGTTCACACATGTGTTCTTACATTCTGTCACCAGTGCAGTACAGCATTATCATATGACTGATGTGACGATGATCAGGGATACTGACTGATGACAGTATGTAAAACTTTTATTGCTTATAACATCTGCTTGTCTGAGCAATTAACTAAACTGAGATCAGTTCATGACTAACAGAGTGTTCCCTGATGGGGTCCACAAAACAATCAGGCATCACATGTACTTTTTTAGGGTTCTATCAGCACTTAGCCTTTTCACCCAACAGCAGGCTATAACTGTCGAGAGAGCAAGACATCGATTAAATAAAATATGTCAAGGCCTGTGGACAGCTGAGACTAATAATGAGGTCTGGATACCAGGCAAGTGATGGACCTAGAATTGGAAGAATTATTTCACAAAGTCTCCAGGCTCCAGGATTCAGAACAAATCTTAAGACTCTGAAAAAAAAAGTTTCCACATCAGTCTTAAACCCTAAAGCTCCTCACCATGTTTATGTAAGAAACCTAGTTGACACATACACACTGTCCAAAATCCTGCCAGTCAGTGCCCCACATTATACATGTTCAGATCACCCAAGGGTAAGAGTAGACAGATCCCATCAGCTTTGGTCTTAACTTTCTGAGAAAAAATAGAGAACATCCCAAGATTTTCAACAAGCCAGTAGCTTGTTACTCCAGGAATGGTTAGCTACAGATGTCTTCTATAATCTACTGGTGCTTATAGACATAAAGACATTCTCCATATATGGACAAAATAGTCCTAATGTGGCAACAGTCATCTCACACTAATGTCACAATCAGGCAGTTTATCTGAATATAGTAGGTGCTGCTAGCTTCAACTTCACACTCTCAATCATGAAATGGATTTTTTATAAAGTAAATGCTGTAAACGACTTGAGTAGTAGTGAGAAATTAACATCCTGCACTCTCACGCCTCAGATCAGCCCAAATTCTTGCAACTCCATACCTCAGATCACTGTCCCCCCACCACTGTACCCCCCTGCTCATCTGCCCCACCACTGTACCCCCCTGCTCATCTGCCCCACCACTGTAACCCCCTGTACATCTGCCCCACCACTGTACCACCCTGCTCATCTGCCCCACCAATGTACCCCCTTTCTCATCTGCCCCACCACTGTAACCCCCTGCACATCTGCCCCACCACTGTAACCCCCTACACATCTGCCCCACCACTGTACTACCCTGCACATCTGCCACACCTCTGTACCCCCCTGCTCATCTGTCCTACCACTGTAACCCCCTGTACATCTGCCCCACAACTGTACCACCCTGCTCTTCTGTCCCACCACTGTAACCCCTGCTCATCTGCCCCACCAATGTTCCCCCTTTCTCATCTGGCCCACCACTGTACCTCCATGCACATCTGCTCCACCACTGAACCATTGTCTCATCTGTCCTAACACTGAACTTATCTGCTCATCTGCCCCACCACTGTACCTCCTGAACATCTGCCCCACCACTGTAACCTCCTGTACATCTGCCCCACCACTGTACCACCCTGCTCATCTGCCCCACCAATGTACCCCCTTTCTCATCTGCCCCACCACTGTAACCCCCTGCACATCTGCCCCACCACTGTAACCCCCTACACATCTGCTCCACCACTGTACTACCCTTCACATCTGCCACACCTCTGTACCCCCCTGCTTATCTGTCCTACCACTGTAACCCCCTGTACATCTGCCCCACCACTGTACCACCCTGCTCTTCTGTCCCACCACTGTAACCCCCTGCTCATCTGCCCCACCAATGTTCCCCCTTTCTCATCTGGCCCACCACTGTACCTCAATGCACATCTTCTCCACCACTGAACCTTCGTCTCATCTGTCCTAACACTGAACTTATCTGCTCATCTGCCCCACCACTGTAACCCCCTTTCTTATCTGCCCCACCACTGTACCTCCTGAACATCTGCCCCACATCTGTTCCCCCTGCTCTTCTGCCCCACCTCTGTTCTCCCTGCTCTTCTGCCCCACAACTGTAACACCCTGCTCATGTGTTCCACCTATGTACCTCCTTTCTCCTCTGCACCCCTTTGCTTATCTGCCCCACCTCTGTACCCCCTGCTCCTCTGCCTCACTGTTGTAACCCCCTGCTTATCTGTCCCACCAATGTACCTCCTTTCTCATCTGCCCCACCACTGTACCCCCTGCTCATCTGCTCCACCACTGTAACCCCCCTGCTCATATGCCCCACCACTGTAACCCCCCTGCTCATCTACCCCACCACTGTAACCCCCTGTACATCTGCCCCACCACTGTACCACCCTGCTCATCTGCCCCACCAATGTCCCCCCTTTCTCATCTGCCCCACCACTGTAACCCTCTGCACATCTTCCCCACCACTGTAACCCCCTGCAAATCTGCCCCACCACTGTAATACCCTGCACATCTGTCCTACCACTGTAACCCCCTGTACATCTGCCCAACCACTGTACCACCCTGCCCTTCTGTCCCACCACTGTAACCCCCTGCTCATCTGCCCCACCAATGTTCCCCCTTTCTCATCTGGCCCACCACTGTACCAACATGCACATCTGCTCCACCACTGAACCATCTGCTCATTTGTCCTAACACTGAACTTATCTGCTCATCTGCCCCACCACTGTAACCCCCTGTACCCCCTTTCTCATCTGCCCCACCACTGTAACCCCCTGCACATCTGCCCCACCACTGTAACCCCCTGCACATCTGCCCCACCACTGTACTACCCTGCACATCTGCCCCACCACTGTACTACCCTGCACATCTGCCCCACCTCTGTACCCCCCTGCTCATCTAGTCTACTACCGTAACCCCCTGTACATCTGCCCCACCACGGAACCACCCTGCTCTTCTATCCCACCACTGTAACCCCTTGCTCATCTGCCCCACCAATGTTCCCCCTTTCTCATCTAGCCCACCACTGTACCTCCATGCACATCTGCTCCAGCACTGAACCATCTTCTCATTTGTCCTAACACTGAACTTATCTGCTCATCTGCCCCACCACTGTAACCCTCTTTTTTATCTGCCCCACCACTGTACCTCCTGCACATCTCCCCCACCTCTGTTCCCCCTGCTCTTCTGCCCCACCTCTGTAACCCCTGCTCATGTGTTCCACCGAAGTACCCCCTTTCTCCTCTGCACATTTGCCCAACCTCTGTACCCCCTGCTCCTCTGCCCCACCAATATACCTCCTTTTTCCTCTGCCCCAACACTGAAGCCCCCTGCTCATCTTTCCCACCACTGTAACCCCCTTCTCATCTGGCCCCACACTGAACCCCCCCTGCTCATCTGTTCCACCACTGTAACCTCCTGCTCATCTGCCCCATCACTGTACCCCCCTGCTTTTCTGTCCCACCACTGAACCCCCTTCTCACCCCTCCCACCAGTGTACCTCCTCCACATCTGCCCCCACTGTACCCCCTAGCTCTTCTGTCCCACCACTGTAACCCCCCTGTTCATCTGCCCCATCAATGTACCCCTTTTCTCATCTGCCCCACCACTGTACCTCCCTGCACATCTGCTCCGCCACCATATCCCCATGCTCTTCTGTCTCACTACTACAGTAAATCACCTTCTCATCTGTCCTGAAAACTGAACCCATCTGCTCATCTGCCGCACCACTGTAACCCGCTTTCTCATCTGCCCCACCAATGTATCTCCTGCACATCTGTCTCACCTCTGTACCCCCCCTGCACTTCAGCTCTTCTGAAAGTGAAGCAAGGCTTCACTTTCTGTTTTCCTTAGTAAGTATGCCGGCGCCTGTACCTGGAGCCGATGGACGGGTCGGCTTCGGGTGCCGACATCGCAGGCTCCCTAGACAGGTAAGTGTCCTTATATTAAAAGTCATCAACTACAGTAATTTTTATTCACCCAGATGGAATTTCGCTTTAAGTAAAAAACACACTCACATGGTACTGCATGGTATAGTGCACCACAGGTTAATAGCTTTACACTGTCACAAGGCAGGGGTGTTAAACTCCATTTCATCATGGGCCACATCAGCATTATGGTTGCCCTCATAGGGCAAGATGTATCTGTAAGATTATGTATCTACTAGATACATAGGAGTACTTTGGCGTACATGGCGTACAGAGTGCAGAGTTCAGGGGTTAGCTGTGCACAGAGTTCAGGGTTGAGGAGTGCACTACAAAGGGCAGGGTTTAGGAGTGTGCTATGTACAGAGTGCAGGGCTCAGGAGTGTGTTTAGGAGTGTGCTATGCACAGTGTGCAGGGTGCAGCTCTCTTTCACAGGCTGTTCACATCTCACTTCCACCCCTTCTCTTCGGCTCTGACCTCTCCACCACTCTCCCCAATCTCCCACCTCTGCATTGTCCCCTTAAGGTGTGAATGGAAGCCGCAACATGTATCACATAGAGCATAACTGTCCCCTTGGCCTGGCTTTCTGTATGGCACACTGACATAACCAGCTCCGCCCCTTACGTGTTACGCCACTATAATGTGGCTCCATATTGTTTTCACTATAGAAAATTCATGTGAAGTACAAGATTGATATATATGCAAGAAGTTGGAACTGTCACAATTTTTTAAACCACACGGGACATACTTTTTTGGGGGTTTTTTGGTTGTTTTTTTTATGGTCACAAATATGTGTATATAACTGCAGCTGTGTATCATAATAGGCTTAATATTTGCATACACTTTAAGATTATAACAGCTGTGGTGGTGGGATACTTTGAGATATCACTTAATTTTATTTAATTTTGGATTTTGTAGTGGTTGCGCAGGAGATTTATTTTTACTTAGCAATTTAGTTTAGTTACCTATTGAAGACCTGTTCCCCACTTCATTTAACAGGCCAATAAAGGCCAGCAAAAATGTATGTTACAGGAGATGGGGCAAACCATATAACACTGACACTTTCAACAGTCTTATACTTCTATACTGTAAACGTTTTTTTTCCAAAAGTAACAAAATGTTGTAACTAATTAAAAAGTGTTTGCTGGAGTGGGTCTTTAATTTGTCTTTTAGCCCTGGTTCCCACCAGTGCAGCTTTGAAATCTGCTTCACACCAGTGCAGTGATTTCAAAGCCACAGATCAGTGCGATTTGCATCAGTGATTTCATTGCGGCTTGTGACTTCCTTTAACGGAAGTCAATGCAAGTCGCAATAAAATCATAACAAGTAGAGCAGAAACCTTTTTCAAAGTCGCTGCGACTTGAGCTGCAACAATTTAAATGTTTCAATTGGCAAAAATAGGGTGCGACTTGTCAAATCGCATTGGTGTGAATGAGGGCTTAAAGTCTAATTTAAACTACAAGTCCTTCTACACACGACCGGTTTTGCCGTCAGAATAAACTCTGAAGGTTTCTCCGACGGAACTCCGACGGAATTCCACTCAAGTGGTCTTGCCTACACACGGTCAAACTAAAGTCCGACCAAAGTCCGACCGTCCACAAGGCAGTGACGTACAGCACGTACGATGGGACTAGAAAAAGGAAGTTCAATAGCCAGTAGCCAATAGCTTCTGTCTCGTCCTTGCTTCAGAGCATGCGTCGTTTTTGGTCCGTCGGAACAGAATCCAGACGAGTGGTTTTCCCGAAAGGAATAGGTTCCGTCGGAAATATTTAGAACATGTTCTATTTCTAGGTCCGTCAGAATTTTTGAAAAAAAAAGTCCGATGAGGCACACACATGATCGGAATAGATGATGAAAAGCTACCGTCTGACTTTTTCTGTCGGACATTCCGCTCATGTGTATGCAGCTTAAGATGACCCTGCCCACAGGGAGACAACACTGCTGTGTCATTAACCACTTAAGCCTCTTTCTGAGATTTGTTGTTTACAAACTAAAAACTGTTTTTTTTTTTTTGCTAGAAAATTACTTAGAACCCCCAAACATTATACATTTTTTTTCTAACACCCTAGAGAATAAAATGGCTGTCGTTGCAATACTTTCTGTCACACCGTATTTGCGCACTTTTTTTGGGAAAAATACACTTTTTTGAATTAAAAAATAAGACAACAGTAAAGTTAGCCCATTTTTTTTTATATTGTGAAAGATAATGTTACGCCGAGTAAATTGATACCCAACATATCATGCTTCAAAATTCTGCCCGCTCGTGGAATGGCGACAAACTTTTACCCTTAAAAATCTTCATAGGCGACGTTTAAAAATTTCTACAGATTGCATGTTTTGAGTTACAGAGAAGGTCTAGGGCTAGAATTATTGCTCTCGCTCTACCGATTGCAGCGATACCTCACATGTGTGGTTTGAACACCGTTTACACGTATGCGTTCGTTTCTGCACGCAACCTTTTTTTTTTTTTTTTTTTTTTTAGACTGTTCTTTAAAAAAAATAATTGTGTTACTTTCGCCCTGCAATGGTATGGAGACGGGTGGGGGCACATGGAAGAGGACGATCGCCTCCACCTCTGCCGATAGCTCCGGTAAGCGGCGGAGGGCACCGGAGAGTGGCGGGAGGGGGGGACCCCCTCCCGCCGCCAATAAAATTGATCTTGTGACAAATTCGCTGAGGAGACCACTATTATCGGAAACTGGACCACCCGCTGAAGAAGAGGATACCTGGGTTATGGCAGCTAGCTGCTGCCATAACAAAGATATCCCTCTTCAAACAGCCGACGTATTACAGTGTGTGGTGGTCTGGAAGTGGTTAAACTGCAGAGTGGACAGCATTGTCACAAAATTACAGGAAGTGGACAATTAAGGTAGGGTGACCAGACATCCCCGGTTCCCGGGGACAGTCCCCGGATTGAGGACACTGCCCCGGACCAAGTCTGTCCCCGGTTTTGCCCCCTGAATTGGATTTGAACAGGGGCTGGGGCAATTTCAAAGACGGTCAGTGCAGAATTAAAAAAAAAAATTCTGAATTACACACCCCCGCTCCGCAACTCCAACTAGCCTAGGAAGGTGTATTTTTTTTCCATTATCTGTGCCCCTTTCTGATGATCACGTGCTGGTCGGGAATATTTCTTCAGTTTCGTGTGCATGCCCATTCAGTTTCGCTCGCATGTTCTTCTGCCTTCTCTCAAGTACCGGCCAGCCGCCTGCCTGCTTATCTTTTTGCCTTCCCTGGCAGAGTGATCTTCCTCCCCACCCAGTAGTAGCCGGCGCCCAAAGAGTAAGACTTGACAGGCTGTTAGGCGGGCAGCGGCAGCAATGGACAGAGAGCCGCTGATTGCTGCCATTACTAGTAAAAAAAATGTCCCCGGATTTCATTTTAAAAATCTGGTCACCTTAAATTAAGGACTTACTGGTAGGATCAACAGGAAATAAAACTAAGTTGCAAATAAACTCAGAAAAACAACAACTGCTGTGCTAATGCTAGTAAAAGACTGCATTGTATGCATCATTTTAGATTTTGCCAGAGTCCCCCTTTACATGTTAGCGGACCCCCAAACATTAGATTTGTGGCTTGATGATTTCTAATAGTATAACAAGATTGAGCATATTAATACCGCCCTGATGGGTCTGTTCACAGGCAAAGACTGCTTGGACATTCAGCAGTTTTCTTTTCTCACTTTCTGAGAAAAGTTTTAAAGATTTACAAAACAGATGAACTTCTGCTTACTTTGTCATGACGGCATGAATTACATAAATTAATGTTAATTGTTTTGTATGTGTTGCTTCAATCTGTCTACAGGGCTGTGATACTGCTTCACATGACACATTCTATCAGGATAATAGAATATAACTTAGAAAAAAGACACGCGTATTAATAAATACAAACCTAGTTTCAATGTATGCAATTCATTATAAGTGTCAGATATATTTATAATGTTAGATATTCATTTTTGCCCAATATTTTTTTACATCATGTGAAACCCTTAGTAGGTTACAGACTTACCTGGAAAGATTCGGGGTGCATATGACCAATGACATGCAGACCCCCAGCTGCCTGAATCCGTGGAGGTACATTGGAGGGCCCGGGGCCCAACATTAGACGTTGGGGCACCTGTAAAGGCTGCAGGAGGGCTGGGGATGGAGGTATAGTTGAATGCGAGGACATCCTGACAGATGCTGACCGCTGAGCTGCACACAACAGAGTATAGGAGATACCTCTAACTGTCCCCTGCATCTCTATTAACCCTTGCCTGGACACTATTGGATGACAAACTGTGAACCTTTACCCAGTCTCTGTAAATGTGCAGCTCAGCTCACATTTGAAAGGGGTTTTTCTTCCACCCTCCCTCTTTATCGATTTGTCACCCAGCGTCACTCCCTCCAGCACCAGGTCACAGGGGTCTGACCTGTGATCTTTAACACGGAGGACATTACACCTGTCCTCGGATAAAACAACAGCTTTTATGTTGTCAGATGTCATCAATGAGTATATCTTATCAGTGACATGATTTTAGTTAATAAAAAATATAACCTACTCATTAAAGGCAAGAGTTAAGTAGATTCATAACTGCTTTTTTTCTGTTGATGGAACCTTTTTTGTGTGTGAAATCAACTGCTAATCAGTAATAAACTATTACGTTGTATTGTTTGTGTTTGATGGTGTGATGAATGTGCTTTTCATTAACTGATGCAAAAGTATAAAGTTTAATGTTTCATTTGAGATGTCAGGTGTAGCTGGGTAATAAATAACCACTAGCTTGCCATGTGGAAGCATTAGATAGTGGGTTTCATAGTTTTAGCATCATCAATTAAACTCTTAGGCCTCCTTCACACAGGCGCATCAATCTATACACCCGGGTGAAAACATGCAGCATGCACCGGTGTTCCGTGCACCCGCATGCAGGCAGCCTCCTCAAATTAATGACAGGTATGTGGGTTAACTGACCTACAGAGATCTCTGAATGCACCCCCTACTGTACATCCATATAGTCTGTCTGTTCTGATCAGTGCATCGGTCCAACATGGATGTACAGTCAGGGATGTGTTGACAGATCCGTGCAGTCGCCTACCTGTCATTGATTTGAACAGGCTGCCTGCATGCTGCTGAATGTGCATCCTGTATGGGTAAAGATGCCCTTCACATGCGTTTATGGTTCAGTATGCCTGTGGAAATGAGGCATACTGTCGGTCTGCCATGCAAGCATGTAAAGACTGTCTGCTGCACGTGCCCATCAAGGTTAAATGCCTTTCTGGAGCTGCCTTGGCACCCTCTGGGCATAAGATCCCTCATATAACCCAACAGAAGAAGCCAGACCTCACGCTGGGAAGACACAACCCTTCTCTGAAGCCAAGAAGAGTTTGTTTTGTTACTCCTAAGCTTCAAATTCTAAGGCCAGACCCAAGTCAGTAACCCAGCTTAGCCAAAAACCACTGGTAATAGATGGTCCGAATCTCATCTGGTTCAGCAGGGACTGGCCGAGGTTAGAACCATCTATGGGCAGGCTGATTGTACACAAGTGGATCCAACTATCGACTTGGGTACAACCAGCATGCTCGATTTTCAGCAGCCGCTAGCAATAAACATTGTGTTCTCCCAGCAGGGACGGCTCCCAGTGCCCCCCGCCAGGAGAACACAATAGCTCCGGGGAGGGATTCCTCCATCAACACTGACTATGTTGATGTGGAAATCGAGCGATCATCTATGCCCTGCCTAAATCCTCCAGACCTGCAGACAACTCCTCTTCGACATGAAAGGGCACCCTCACTTCCCATAGTGGGGGACACCTGTTAGCCTTTGTGGACACCTGGATAGACAGCACCTCAAGTGCCTGAGTATGGGAGGGGGTTTCGAGGGAGTTTTCTGAGAAACCAGAAGCCTTGCTGTGGCAACAGAGGTAACAATAATTATGTTGTGGGCATAACTTCACATTCCAGCCTTGTCTGCAGGGCCGTCTTTAAGGCAGGGCAAAAGGGGCAGCTGCCCTGGGCCCAATCATTGTTGTGGGGCCCAAAGCAGCTGCCTCATACTTGCCAGATATCCCAGTTTAAATTCCCTTATCCCTTGAAGTTCTAGTGCCATGCTGTGTCCCGATATCTAAGTGTGAAGTTCTGTTACTAATGCTGCCCAGCTCTGCCCTATTGCTGTGTACAGATGACTCACCTGCAGACCCTGTGTTCACATGTAGATATTCTGCATTCATATGTAAGTAGTGGCGGCATTAATCTGTAAATAGCCACTGATCTGCTGCATTGATATGTAAATAGAGGCAGCATTCATATGTATATCATGCCCCCCTGAGGTCATATCCAGCATCACTTCTGCTAAATACTGCCCACTGGGGAAATAAAGGGGCATGCTTGAAAGTCCTGCCTACAACTGTGGTCATTAAGCCTAACATCAGCCTGTTCTGCAAAGGTAAGCAAATTGTAGATGGAACACCTTTTCCAAAGTAACAGGGTGCCACAGCGCTGTGAATTTTGGTGCATGTGAATACGCACATCTCATCAAATGCATGAAGTTATCATTAACAATTAATGGTACTACTGTGTATCTGCTAAAGGGCAGCATGTTTCTGTGATGTCAGGAAAGCGATTTGCATGCGTTTCCAACACACACAAATGTAAACGCAGGCTAAACGTCTCAATTACATTAGCGGTCAGTGTAAATCTTCTCATTACATTGGGGCTTGGTGTACAATCTTTACATTCACACTATTGCCCAGTGTGAAGGTCCCCCATTACCTTGTTGGTCAGTGTAAATCCCCATTATATTGGTGGGCAGTGTAGAAACTCCTCTTTATATTGGTAATAGATAAAAAATACGAACCTTACATTTGTGGTCAGTTTTGAATCCTCCCTTACATTGGTGGCCACCAATGTAGAAGCCCCCTTTAGATTCGTGGTGAGTGTAAATCCCCCTTACATTAGTGGCAGTGTAGAAATCCCCAATTATTGGTTGTTGATGTAAAATTCCCCATTGCATTGGTTGTCAGTGTAAATTCTTCATTACATTGGTGATCAGTGTTCATTTCCCTTTACATTGGTGGTAAATGTAAGTCCCCCTTTACATTGGTGGTCAGTGTAGATCCCCCTAACATTGGTGGTCGGTGTAGAAATGTCACCTTACATGGAGGTCATTGTATATTACACTGGTGGTTGGTGTCAATGCTCCTATTACATTGGTGTCAGTGTATAAATCCCTCTCTATATTGGTGGGTGGCATAAAATCCCCCATTACATGGTGATCAGTGCAAATTCCCCCTCATATTGGCGGTCAGTGTAAATCCTCTTTCACATTGGTGGTCATTGTAAAGTCCCCATTACATTGGTGGTCAGTGTAGAATCCCACACTATATACAGTCAGGTCCATAAATATTGGGACATCAACACAATTCTAATCTTTTTGGCTCTATACACCACCACAATGGACTTGAAATGAAACGAACAAGATATGCTTTAACTGCAGACTTTCAGCTTTAATTTGAGGGTATTTACATCCAAATCAAGTGAACGGTGTAGAAATTACAACAGTTTGTATATGTGCCTCCCACTTTTTAAGGGACCAAAAGTAATGGGACAGATTAATTCTAACCTGGCCTTCCTGTTTTTGAGGCTCACCAATGGTTTACATCTTGTGGTGAACCCTCTGTATTCACGCTGGTGAAGTTTTCTCTTGATTGTTGACTTTGACACCCATACACCTACCTCCTGGAGAGTGTTCTTGATCTGGCCAACTGGTGTGAAGGGTGTTTTCTTCACCAGGGAAAGAATTCTTCTGTCATCCACCACAGTTGTTTTCCGGGTCTTTTGGTGTTGCTGAGCTCACCGGTGCGTTCTTTCATTTTAAGGATGTTCCAAACAGTTGATTTGGCCACACCTAATGTTTTTGCTATCTCTCTGATGGGTTTGTTTTGCTTTTTCAGCCTAATGATGGCTTGCTTCACTGATAGTGACAGCTCTTTGGATCTCATATTGAGAGTTGACAGCAACAGATTCCAAATGCAAATAGCACACTTGAAATGAACTCTGGACCTTTTATCTGCTCCTTGTAAATGGGATAATGAAGGAATAACACACACCTGGCCATGGAACAGCTGAGCAGCCAATTGTCCCATTACTTTTGGTCCCTTAAAAAGTGGAGGCACATATACAAACAGTTGTAATTCCTACACTGTTCACCTGATTTGGATGTAAATACCCTCAAATTAAGGCTGAAAGTCTGCAGTTAAAGCACATCTTGTTTGTTTCATTTCAAATCCATTGTGGTGGTGTAGAGAGCAAAAAAGATTAGAATTGTGTTGATGTCCCAATATTTATGGACCTGACTGTACTTGCCAAAGATTTCCAACTTTGCTTTACATGATTCATAGTTTACCACAGTGTACTGCCTTCTAACTAATCCCATCCCCCCACCACTGCCACTAATCACACACCCCCCTCCCCAGCATTGCCACTGATTCCAGGAGTCCTAGGATCCATAGGAGTTTTCCCTTCACCTCCCCAGTCTATGGTGTGCAGGCAGTGAGGAGATGATGTGCTATAACCTTTAGCAACTAATCAGTGAACAGTAGTGATGTGCACTAACCTCTTGCAACCAATCATTGAGCGGTAAGTATGTGCAGTAACCTCTAGCAACCAATCAGTGAGCAGTAATAATGTGCAGTAACCTCTAGCAACCAATTAATAACCTTTAGCAACCAATCAGTGAGCAGATTAATGTACAGTAATCTCTAGCAACCAATCAACAAGTTGAAGTCATGTGCTGTAACCTCTAGCAAATAATCAGTAAGCCATAATGTGTGCTGTAACCTCTGACAACTTTTCACAATCACTGCCTGATCTGATTCAGTAAACAGATTTTGAGTCTAGCTGTTATTTATCGTATGTCTCAGAGTAGGTGGAGAGCAAAATTGCATGGGGGGGCAAAAAATGTTTGCCCAGGGTTCAATCAATATTAACCGCTTGCCGCCCGTCCACCGTCAATTGACGGATTGGCGGCGCAGCTCTCGTTCTGGGATGACGTCTTTGGGACGACATCGTCCCATTCAAACAGGACGTCATATGACGTTGTCCCATTCAAACAGGGAATGCGCGCGATCTGGTGTGTGCATCCCTGCACTGTTGGTGGCAGCATGTCACCGAGAAACAGCTCGTCACCAACAGGGGCGAACAGCCATTGGGTATGGCTGTTTACCACGTGATTGGCCGTGATCAAGTCACGGCCGATCACAGATGGTATTGCCCCATTGCACATGGCTCATGCGCGCCATCACGAGCATGCTGCGCGTGCATGTCGGTGGAGGCGTGTTCCTGGGTAAAAGCCACCATTGGCCAGCGGCTTTTACCACGTGATTGGCTGTGATCCATTCACAGCCAATCAGAAATGTAAACAAAGACTGGTAACTAGCTGTTACCAGCTCTTCCCTTCTCACACACCATTTCTAGTGTGAGGAGAGAAGAGCCAGGGATCAGTGAGTTACCGATCTGTGTAGTGTCACTGTCTGCACCAACACCACACCTGTCACATTGCCCTTACCCCCCCCCAATGTCACCTGTCACCCAACAGTCACCCCATAAAGTGCACCTGTCACATCAGAGACTGCCATCAGTGACCGTCAGCAGTGCACCCATCACCCATCAGTGACCGTGGCCTGTCACCCATCACCCATCAGTGATCATCGCCAGTCACCCATCAGTGACCGTGGCCTGTCACCCATCAGTGACCATCACCCGTCACCCATCAGTGACCATCACCACTTACCTGTCACCCATCAGTGAGCAATGGCCCTCCTGGCTGACAGGTATGCGTTAGAGAGGAATCTCGTGGTCCTCCGTTCCTGAGGCCCACGTCACTGTGGCGCAGGGGTGGGCCCAGAAGCTTGTCTCAAGAAGCTTTATCCCAAACAAGTCTGTGGCAGAGACTTTTGTTCGTGCTACGTACTGGCTGCTAGGCAAGTGAGAGAGGCCTATCCAGACGGGCAAAGAGTGTGTCCCACGAGGGGAGCGCATTCTATTGTAATATCCAAATTCTACCAGGACATTTGTCAAAAGATCCATACAAGAAGATATTTGAGTTTCGTCTGCAGTTTCCCTTCTGCCTCTTTCCTGCTACTTCCTTAGTAAATTGTTTAATAAAGCATTGAAAACGTACTTAAGTGTCGGTGCGTGTATCGTCCAGAGGTAAACTCAACGGAACCCTAGACCCGGTGCTAGTAAAACAGAGGGAAGGAGAGTGAAGGTAACAAGCCCGCTTAAACCAGCAGCTCCGCCGAGAGTTATTGCTACACCCGTCACCCGATCAGTGACCATTGCCAGTCACCCTTTAGTGATCATAGCCAATTACCCGTCACCCATCAGTGACCATCGCCATTCACCCGTCAGTGACCGTCATCAGTCACACCATCATCACCTATCAGTGAATGTCACCTGCCACCCATCGCACAGCCCATCAGTGAATGTCACCTGCCACCCACCGCACAGCCCATCAGTGACCGTCACCTATCACCCATCTGTCATCTGTCGCACAGCCCATCAGTGACCGTCACCTGCCACCCATCGCACAGCCAACAGCATGTCCAAAAAAGTATATAGCAGTGAGGAGGCATTCCAGCTCCTCTCCATGACTGATGAGAGCTGCGGGGAGTTCTCATCAGATTCCAATGCCAATTCTGATTCGGAATCAAATTCAGCATTTGAACTGAATGATTGCAGCAGATCGGCAAATGATTCGGAGGAAGATTCAGAGCGCCTAGCCCTCCTAAAAGGGCTAGGCGCTCTGAAAACCAGGCAGCCGCCAGCAACCAGGATCCAGTTCCCAGTACCAGTGCTGCCATCAGCATTAGGCCCCAAGAACAAATTCTCAGGCCCAGTACCAGCTCTCTCGTCAGCGATAAGCCCCAGGAACAAATGCCCAGGCCCAGTACCATCGCTGCCACCAGCAATAGGCCCCGGGAACAAATGCCCAGTACCAGCAGTGCCAAATCGCGCCCAAGTACCAGCACAGGACCTGCAAATCCCCCAACTACCAGCACTGGAGTGCCACGTCCTCATAGAGCCAGGGTCACTGCATACCTCCCAGCTGGTCTTGCCAACCCAACATGGCTGCCTTCCAACTCGGGATTAGCAAGAATTCCCCCTTTCACCACACAGCCAGGTGTGCAGGCCAATACCCAAAATTTTACAGAAATTGATTGCTTTTATCTGCGTTTGCCCGACACTTTGCTGCAATTCATCGTGGACCAGACCAATCTATATGCCCAGCAGCATATTGCCAACAACCCCCAATCATCATATGCCCGTCCGTTTGAGTGGAGCGATATGACTTTGGAGGCATTCAAATTGTTTATGGGCCTCAACATAAACATGGGGCTTACAAATAAAAATGAAGGACATACCTACTGATACCAAACCCATCTACCACATGCCCATTTATTCTGCCGTAATGCCCAGGTCCTGATATGAGATGATTATGCGCTTTCTTCATTTCAGTGATACGATAAATTATTCAAAATTCGCCCACTCATAAATTTCTTTTCCCAATGATTTGCAGAACTCTATGTCCCCGATCAACATATATGTGTGGATGAGCCCCTGGTATACCCTTTTCAAGCTGGCTAGGAATAAAACAATATATTCCTAGCAAAAGGGCCAGATATGGAGTCAAATTGAGTGCCCGGCCAACATGGGCACAACTGGAAAAATTGTATGGGACCTGGCATACCCACTGCTGAACAAAGGATATCACTTATACCTGGATAAATATTATACCAGCTTGCCCCTTTTCAAACATTTATACCTTGCAAATACCCTGGCATGCGGAACCTCCAGAAAAAACAGAAAAGGCTTCCCACAATCCCTAGTCAACAAAAAATTATGAAGGGGGAAAGAGCAACATTGAGATGCAACAAAGTGCTGGCCTTATAATCTCTACATGGGGGGGGGTTCGGGGGTGGATTTCAAAGACCAAATGCTTCAGCCCTATTTGTCAATAAGGAGGTCCCATTTCTGGTACAAGAAAGTAGCAATTTATCTCATCAATTTGGCCTTTTATAACACATACATTATCTACACCAAATCCACAGAAAGCCCCACCCCTTCCTAAAATTAATTGAAGAAATTGTCACGTCCCTCATCTCAGGGCCGTTTTAATTACATCATGGGCCCCTGGGCAAAGTAATGCTCTGGGGCCCCTACAATGGAGACAGTGCAGCAGGGCCGTCTTTAATATTGATTGGACCCTAGGCAAAAATTTTCCTGGGCCCCCCATGCAATTTCACTCTCCACCTGCTCTGAGACATACAATAAATAGCAGCTAGACTTAAAATCAATTTACTGTATCAGATCAGGCAGCAATTGCGACTGGTTGCCAGCAGTTACAGCATATCTTTACTGCTTACTGACTGGTTGCTAGAGGTTACAGCGCACATTACAGCTCACTGATTAGTTGCTAGAGGTTACAGCACATCATCTACTGACTGCAGGGGAGCATGATATACATATGAATGCCGCCTTTATTTACATATCAATGCCACCGACCGCAGCTATTTACTTAGTAATGCCGCCACTATTTACATATGAATGCTGGTTATTTACATGTAAACACAGGGTCTGCAGGTGAGTCATCTGTACACAACAATAGGGCAGAGCTGGGCAGCATTAGTAACAGCACTTCACACTGAGATATAGGGACACAGCACAAGACTAAAACTTCAAGGGACAAGGGAATTTAAACTGGGATAGTTAACAAGTATGAGGCAGCTGCTTTGGGCCCCACAACAATGACAGGGCCCAGGGCAGCTGCCCCTTTTGCCCTGCCTTAAAGGCGGCCCTGCAGCGCAGGTAAACAGACATCGAGTAGGTACCTTTTGGGTGGAGGTCTGCTTTAACTACATGAACAATCATTCTGTACAGTAAAGAAACAGTGGGAAAATACTACATACATAAAGTAACAAAGCTGTCCTAATATATTTGCTAGAATGATGCTCAGGACAGTTGTAACAAGTATATTATATCCCCCCAGCACTCTGACACCTCTACACCCCAGATATTCCCCCAGCACTCTGATACCTCTCTGCACCCTAGAAAATTCCCCCAGCACTGTTATCATATACCATAAGATTCCTCTTGTATTGTGACCCCACTACATTCCCGATACCCCCTACACTGTAGTCTCTCTACATCCCTGATACCTCTAGCACTATAGCCACCCAAGATACCCCAAGCATTTCTACTCCCTATACACCCCAGATCCCCCCTCAGCATTGTTTTTCCCCAAACACCCTTGATATCCCCCAGCACCATTATTCCATCCATGTAATACCCCCTTTTCCAGTGGAGATAGAATGCATGTGAACTTTTGGCTAAGTGCCCACCTCCAGCACTGTGACAAGGACTCACCTATACCAATCAAGTCATGCAGGCAGAAGGAGGGGTAAAAGATGGAGCATCCCTCTGGGCATTCCAAGCCCTTTGGTGCAAACAGTGCTGGACAGCTGGGCTCACCATGACACCATCCACAATGCTACTTCCGCAGGAGGGCTCTCAGTGCTGCCGACTCAGCAGCTCCCATTCCAGCTCCTACCCCGTGGCCTCCGAGTCCCGAACATTCAAGCTGCATGGGTCAGAGCATCACTGGCGCTCCGGCCCCACCCCTCCCTGCTGGCTGTGAAATAGGTATCGTTCTGCACGGCGCACCACTGCCAGCCTGTCTCCCCTGTGTATCCATCACTCTCAGTGCCATCATGGGGCCCCCAATTTCCAGGCAGCGTGGGCTCAAGGAGCAGCTTCTTTGGGGAAAGTGCAGGGGCCCCCCTTGCAGCTGGGGCCTCTGGGCAGTGCCCAGGTGTGCCCTCTCATTTAGATGGCCCTGCCTCATCTACCAACAAAGACCCGCCCAGAAGACCTTCGTTCTGAGGCTGTTAGCCGACTTCATGTGCGCCACTTCCTGGATAACATTACACCATCTGAAGACGCCAAAAAAGATGTTGCGTATGCACCCAAAGAGGACTTAAAAAAAATACCACTTACTATTGTCCCCAGTGTCCTTCTGAATCCAGCCTTTGCATTGGTGAATGCTTCCGACTTTTTCACACTTCCCTAAAATATTAGCCCATAGTTTTAACCATTTCCCCATTTTCACCATCTGTGCTGACCATTTTCCATGCTTCCTCAAATAACCATGCCACTGTCTTCCACGTGAACTGACCCTGGCCTGTATTTTGACTATGCCTCTGCCTACCGTTTGGACTGCTTCCACGTGAACTGACCCTGGCCTGTTTTATCGACTATGCTCTTGCTTACTGTTTGGACTGCTTCCACTTGAACTGACCCTGGCCTGTTTTATCGACTACGCTTCTGCCTACCGCTTGGACTGCTTGCACGTGAACTGACCCTGGCCTGTTTTATGGACTATACTTTTGCCTAACGCTTGGACTGATCTGTTGCCCTGTTACTGTAGTACATAGGGGTCTCACATATGTGAGGAGCTCCAGAATTGTTTTTTTGTTTTCTCCGGGTTTCGTAATTTCCGGATTAGGGTCTGGAGTCCAGAGGCTTCATAGAGATTTGGGTGGGCGAAGCCTCTACCCCTGTGCACAGGTCTTACCTGACTGAGACCTTCAGCCTGCTGCTGACTTACTGCCATCATGCCTCTGCCTGCCACATGAACTGACCACACCTCTGCCTGCTACCTGGACTATGGAAATAATTAGCTGTAGCAAGAGGCAGTATGTTTATGAAGGGCTGGAGAGTGGTACAATAATGAGTGTCCGCAGGTAACAGTGTACCAGGACCGATATTATGGCTGGGCTGGCTGTCTCTGCCTGGACAATGCCTATGGACAAATGCTTTGGCTGTGCTGACAATGTCCTTGTGCTGACTATAGACAGCAATTGCGACTGGTTGCCAGCAGTTACAGCATATCTTTACTGCTTACTGACTGGTTGCTAGAGGTTACAGCGCACATTACAGCTCACTGATTAGTTGCTAGAGGTTACAGCACATCATCTACTGACTGCAGGGGAGCATGATATACATATGAATGCTGCCTTTATTTACATATCAATGCCACCGACCGCAGCTATTTACTTAGTAATGCCGCCACTATTTACATATGAATGCTGGTTATTTACATGTAAACACAGGGTCTGCAGGTGAGTCATCTGTACACAACAATAGGGCAGAGCTGGGCAGCATTAGTAACAGCACTTCACACTGAGATATAGGGACACAGCACAAGACTAAAACTTCAAGGGACAAGGGAATTTAAACTGGGATAGTTAACAAGTATGAGGCAGCTGCTTTGGGCCCCACAACAATGACAGGGCCCAGGGCAGCTGCCCCTTTTGCCCTGCCTTAAAGACGGCCCTGCAGCGCAGGTAAACAGACATCGAGTAGGTACCTTTTGGGTGGAGGTCTGCTTTAACTACATGAACAATCATTCTGTACAGTAAAGAAACAGTGGGAAAATACTACATACATAAAGTAACAAAGCTGTCCTAATATATTTGCTAGAATGATGCTCAGGACAGTTGTAACAAGTATATTATATCCCCCCAGCACTCTGACACCTCTACACCCCAGATATCCCCCCAGCACTCTGATACCTCTCTGCACCCTAGAAAATTCCCCCAGCACTGTTATCATATACCATAAGATTCCTCTTGTATTGTGACCCCACTACATTCCCGATACCCCCTACACTGTAGTCTCTCTACATCCCTGATACCTCTAGCACTATAGCCACCCAAGATACCCCAAGCATTTCTACTCCCTATACACCCCAGATCCCCCCTCAGCATTGTTTTTCCCCAAACACCCTTGATATCCCCCAGCACCATTATTCCATCCATGTAATACCCCCTTTTCCAGTGGAGATAGAATGCATGTGAACTTTTGGCTAAGTGCCCACCTCCAGCACTGTGACAAGGACTCACCTATACCAATCAAGTCATGCAGGCAGAAGGAGGGGTAAAAGATGGAGCATCCCTCTGGGCATTCCAAGCCCTTTGGTGCAAACAGTGCTGGACAGCTGGGCTCACCATGACACCATCCACAATGCTACTTCCGCGGGAGGGCTCTCAGTGCTGCCGACTCAGCAGCTCCCATTCCAGCTCCTACCCCGTGGCCTCCGAGTCCCGAACATTCAAGCTGCATGGGTCAGAGCATCACTGGCGCTCCGGCCCCACCCCTCCCTGCTGGCTGTGAAATAGGTATCGTTCTGCACGGCGCACCACTGCCAGCCTGTCTCCCCTGTGTATCCATCACTCTCAGTGCCATCATGGGGCCCCCAATTTCCAGGCAGCGTGGGCTCAAGGAGCAGCTTCTTTGGGGAAAGTGCAGGGGCCCCCCTTGCAGCTGGGGCCTCTGGGCAGTGCCCAGGTGTGCCCTCTCATTTAGATGGCCCTGCCTCATCTACCAACAAAGACCCGCCCAGAAGACCTTCGTTCTGAGGCTGTTAGCCGACTTCATGTGCGCCACTTCCTGGATAACATTACACCATCTGAAGACGCCAAAAAAGATGTTGCGTATGCACCCAAAGAGGACTTAAAAAAAATACCACTTACTATTGTCCCCAGTGTCCTTCTGAATCCAGCCTTTGCATTGGTGAATGCTTCCGACTTTTTCACACTTCCCTAAAATATTAGCCCATAGTTTTAACCATTTCCCCATTTTCACCATCTGTGCTGACCATTTTCCATGCTTCCTCAAATAACCATGCCACTGTCTTCCACGTGAACTGACCCTGGCCTGTATTTTGACTATGCCTCTGCCTACCGTTTGGACTGCTTCCACGTGAACTGACCCTGGCCTGTTTTATCGACTATGCTCTTGCTTACTGTTTGGACTGCTTCCACTTGAACTGACCCTGGCCTGTTTTATCGACTACGCTTCTGCCTACCGCTTGGACTGCTTGCACGTGAACTGACCCTGGCCTGTTTTATGGACTATACTTTTGCCTAACGCTTGGACTGATCTGTTGCCCTGTTAAACTACAAGTCCCATCATGCCTCTGCCTGTGAGAGTCATGCTTGTAATTGTCAGCCTTGCAATGCCTCTTGGGACTTGTAGTTTCGCAACAGCTGGAGGGCCACCAGTTTGAGACCCCTGCTGTAGTACATAGGGGTCTCACATATGTGAGGAGCTCCAGAATTGTTTTTTTGTTTTCTCCGGGTTTCGTAATTTCCGGATTAGGGTCTGGAGTCCAGAGGCTTCATAGAGATTTGGGTGGGCGAAGCCTCTACCCCTGTGCACAGGTCTTACCTGACTGAGACCTTCAGCCTGCTGCTGACTTACTGCCATCATGCCTCTGCCTGCCACATGAACTGACCACACCTCTGCCTGCTACCTGGACTATGGAAATAATTAGCTGTAGCAAGAGGCAGTATGTTTATGAAGGGCTGGAGAGTGGTACAATAATGAGTGTCCGCAGGTAACAGTGTACCAGGACCGATATTATGGCTGGGCTGGCTGTCTCTGCCTGGACAATGCCTATGGACAAATGCTTTGGCTGTGCTGACAATGTCCTTGTGCTGACTATAGACAATATTCCTGCCTGCTGCCTGGATAATTACTATTGTTGTCGCTAAGCACATCCCTGCCTACTGCCTGCTGCCTACTGCCTGCTGCCTGGACAAACTCTCTCCTCTTTGGGCATTACAGGGAATACTTTTTTTACCCTTTCTTCAATACAATTTATTTTGGAGTGCAATTCTTGGTATGTACATGCTATGTGTTAGAAATATGAAGGGCCTTCAAAAATGAGAGGTTGTCAGGAAATTATATGTGTAATTTATGCTCCTAGAATGTCTGAAGGTGCTACTTCAATGTTGGGCCTCTGTATGTGGCCAGGCTGTGTAAAAGTCTCACACATTTGGTATCGCTATACTCAGGATGAATAGCAGAATGTATTTTGGGGTGTCATTTTTGCCATGTACATGCTATGTGTTGGAAATATCTTATAAATGGACAACAAATGCGTTTTCATTTTTTTTTCCACATTTTCCAAAAACTTCTGGAAAAAAATGAACTGTTCAAAAGACTCATTATGCCTCATGATGCTTGCCTTCAGTACATCAGGTGTGATCAATTTTTAGTGATTGGCACCATAGCTTGTAGACTCTACAACTTTCACAAAGACCAAATATACAAAAATTTGGGTTATTTTTATCAATTATATATAGCAGTATAAATTTTGGCCAAAATTTATGAAGAAACAATACTAATTTGCAAAATCTTATAACAGAAACAAAGAAAAAGACATTTTTTTCACCAAATTTTTGGTCTGTTTTTATTTATAGCACAAAAAATAAAAAACCCACTAGTGATTAAATACCACCAAAAGAAAGCTCTATTGGTGTGAAAAAAAGGATGCAAATTTCATATGGGTACATTGTTGCATGACTGAGTAATTGTCATTCAAAGTGTGAGAGCGCTGAAAGCTGAAAATTGGTCTGGGCAGGAAGGGTGTATAAGTGCACGGTATTAAAGTGGTTAAAGACTGCCCTGCGTGTCTGCCATTTCCATTCCAGGCATAACCAGTTAGCAGGCAGACTTCCTCAGCAGGCAAAGCCTGAATCTGTAAGAATGGGCCCTACATCCGAAAGTGTTCCAGAACTACGGATGACAGATGCCAGAGGCAGACCTGCTGGCCACCAGGTTCAACAACCAGGTTCGGATTAACATAGGGGCTATTGGAGCTGCAGCCCCAGGCCCCTTATTTTAAGATAGGCCCATTTGCCAAAAAAAAAATCACAAAAAAACCCCAGAAAACCATCGACTTCGAGGGTCGTGGCTTGGCGACTAGGGGTCACAGGGGTAGCTGAAGACCTACCCCACCATTGGTCAAAATTTATGGTTCCGGAGATACGGGGCTCCTTGCACAGCCTGTCAGAAGCTACATTCAGAGCGGCCAGTTTAAATACAAGCCGGCACACTCTGTTTGCAGCAGACTGGGAGGATGAGCTCACAGAGCCTCTCCTCACTTCTTGTCAGAGGCACTGAGCTCAATGGACAGCTTGGAGCCTGCAGAGTTTGACAGGCAACACCGCCGGTCAAACTCGCCTATTGATTTCAATGGGGCCACTCTACAACTGCAGGCCAAACTCGCTTGTAGTAGCAGCATAGTCCAACAATGTAAAACTACCATTCAGCAATGTAAAAAAACAAAAAACTAGGAGTGGCATTAGCACCTCATGAATGCCTGTCAGCTGCTGCTATACCACTCGTTGAAAAGCAATCCACCACAGATCACTTTTCAGAGGGCAGTAAGCATTACCGCAAATGTGAAAGAAACTTGAAACACATCATCCATTTTACACTCCCCACCAACCAGGTCACTCTCCAGCCACTTCCCATGTTAGCCACCTCCCTTCAACTTATATCACAGGTGACCATTTCCCAACCTGCAGATGACAGGCCCTACTCCAAAAGATATCACTCCCAGTTTCTCCCTCCACCCGCTAATTGATATCCCTCCATGACCACCCCACACCCCCCTGCTGACAGACCTCTCTCCCTAGCCTGTCCCCACACACCCTCTCACCTGCTGACCTGTGGATGGGGGAATCATTCCCGCAGTGTTATTGTGTTCAGCCAGTGGGGACCCTTCCCTACCCACAGAATACAATGATCAGTGTTGCTAACTATAGCTGGCAGCACTGATTGTTTTGGGAAAAACCTGACAGGCTGGTTGTACTCAAGTTGATTAATAGATTCACTTGTGTACAACCAGCTAGCCCATACATGGCTGGTCTCTGCTTAATTGGCTTAATTTCAATCCATGTATGGCCCGCTTAACCACTATGCAGTCCCTAAACATCCTTCCACAACCCTTTAAATTTTCCCTTCCCAGATTCCTTCATCCTCCTCACCCGTACATAGTGCCCGCTGTCATACCCTCCACACTCCTCTCCTGTACATACTGTCCACTCTCATACCCTCCACAGTCCTCTCCTATACATAGTGCCCCTTGTCATACCCCCCACAATCCTCTTCTGTACATACTGACCACTGTCATACACTTCTCTCCTGTACATAGTGCCCGCTGTCATATCCTCCACACTCCTCTCCTGTACTACATACTGCTCACTGTCATATCCTCCACACTCCTCTCCTATACATAGTGCCCTCTGTTATACCCCCCACAATCCTCTCCTGTACATAGTGCCCACTGTCATACCTGTCACATTCCTCTCCTGTACATACTGCCCACTGTCCTACCCTCCACACTCTTCTCCTGTACATACTGCCCACTGTCTTACCCTCCACACTCCTCTCCTGTACATACTGCTCACTGTCATACCCTCCACACTCTTCTCCTATACATAGTGCCCTCTGTTATACCCCCCACAATCCTCTCCTGTACATAGTGCCCACTGTCATACCTGTCACATTCCTCTCCTGTACATACTGCCCACTGTCCTACCCTCCACACTCTTCTCCTGTACATACTGCCCACTGTCTTACCCTCCACACTCCTCTCCTGTACATACTGCCAACTGTCTTTCTCTCCACATTCCTCTCCTATACATAGTGCCCCCTGTCATACCCCCCACAATCTTCTCCTGTACATACTGCCCACTGTCATACACTTCTCTCCTGTACAAACTGCCCCCATAATACTTTCCACACTCCTCTCCTGTACAGACTGCCAACTGTCATACCTTCCACACTCCTCTTCTGTACATACTGCCAACTGTCTTTCTCTCCACATTCCTCTCCTGTACATACCGCCCTCATCATACCCTCCACACTCCTCCTGTACATACTGCCAACTGGCATACCCTCCACACTCCTCTCTTGTACATATTGCCCACTGTATTACCCCCCACACTCCTCTCCTGTACATAGTGCCCACTGCCATACCCTCCACACTCCTCTTCTGTACATACTGCCCTGGCATACCCTCCACACCCCTCTGCTGTGCATACTGCCCACTGTTATACCATCCATACTCCTCCCCTATGCCTCTTACCCACAAAAACAGTTCTTTGAAATTATATTGAATATCCTCAATGTTACCAGCTCTAGAATGGGCGCACTTTTGTTAGTTCAACTAAAGGAACATAGGGGATGTCAGCTACTCTAAATATACCACTGGTAAAAAAAAGTGTCCCTGAAAATATTTTTGAAATGTTGGCAACTATGCACCTGGTCACTGCCCAAGGGCCACCGGGTCATTAGGGGGCTCCACGAGAGGCTCCTGGGATCCTGTGATATTAAAGCGGTAGTAACATTACTACTTTTTAGAGGCCCTGAGGTAGGTTATGCCATAATGTACTAGTATGCACAGCATATTAGCACATTACGGTACACTTACCTGTCAGACTGAGCCCTCCAGCACTGCGCTGTGATCAATCCAGCGGGTCCCGGGCGCTTCCATCGTCACCCGGTCTTCCTTCCAGGTTCTGTGCCTTCGGCCACTTGTCTTGGCCGAGCTGTGTTGCTGTCACTGCCATGCATGCTCATGTGCATCCTTTCTCTCATCCCTCCTCCTTTACCCCACACCCCTCTCTCTCTCATCCTCCTTCTCTCTATTTATTTTAATTTGTTATAACAAAAAATTGTTTGCATATTTATTTATTTATTTATTTTTTATAAAAACCCTTCCAAAATCTTCAGCACCAGGCCGATGATGTTCTTAATATGGCCCTGTCAACAACAAAATGGAAAGGTTTGTCTCCAAGTCCAGACATCCTCTGGTGGAAGCAATGGATGCTATATGATGGCTCTGTGGGATCAGCCCAATGTATGCTTGGAATCCTGGCAGACACTCTGTGGGCTCTTCCAAATCATCAGGATCTTCTATCCAAAGGAGAAATTTACCAATCCTGCTTCACAGTCCCTGGCTTTAACAGCATTGCTGTAGAAACCCAGGCCTTGAGGGATAGAGGCCCCTCCAAAAAGCTAGGAAGTCCAAGAAGCCATTATCCCAGAAAATTTACTGGCCTTCTTGCGATCAGGTCAGGACCAACATTTGGCCCCGAATACAATCAATGTCAAACCTCAACAATCTGATGTTGTTCCAGAGCTTAGTTAAGGTGTTTGTAAGGGGTGTCACTCATGTGGCTCCTCTTGTACATTCACCTGTCACTCTGCCCCTTTGACATCCCTCAAAGACCCTGCCCATGACATCATAAGGGGCGACCCCACACATTTTTTTTTTTTGGAGTGGGGTCCTCCTTAAAATCTATACCAGGGCCTGTTTTTTCTTTTATGCCAGCTCTTTTGTTTACATTCTACTGTCAGTGGGAAATCCCCCACTGACAGCAGGGATGACTCATCGCTATTAGGACACACACACTCGGTTCACACGGGGGCGACTTGTCAGGCGACCTAGCCGCCTGACAAGTCGCCTCCCGTTCTGTACAATGGAACCGTTCTAATCGGAGCGACGCAAGTCGCTCCGACTTAGAAGAAAGGTTCCTGTACTACTTTGGGGGCGACTTGCATAGACTTCTATACAGAAGTCGTCTTGCAAGTCGCCCCGGCAGTCGTGTGCAGGTCGCCTCGGTGAGGCGACCTGCAAGTCGTGCCGCGTCTAGTGTGAACCGGCACTGAAGAGTGACAGCTATTTAACAACTGAAGAGCTACTACTGTGAGCAGCAGGGGTGTGTCATTGAATGTTAGGATGCTGGCGGGTGCCAGCTCCTTAACAACCAATGACTCATCCTTGCTGGCTGAAAGCAGGGATAAATTGCAGTAGTAAAACACGGTTTCACTGCAGCAGCACTACAAAATCGCATTGAGCCTAGGTTTGCACTGCACTCCTCATGTGATTTGCACAGGAATCGCACCGCTTCCAGTGCAGATCACATGCGATTCTTTGTGATTTCAATGGCTCAAATCGCACTGGATCCACTTAAAAAAAGGTGCAATTTTTTTTTTTTCTTGACACTGGAACTGGATCGCATGAGTATTTACACCCATGTAATCAGGTTCAGGCAAACACACTGCCATTTGCGACCTGCTTTTTTGATTTCGTTAACTTTTAATTGACACCCGCAGCAGATCACATGAATACAGTGTGGTTGCTATGCGGTGCAGGAAACACACAGGAATCGGTGCATTTCTTGTACCACATTAGTGTGAACCAGGGTTGAAAATCAGATCAAAATTACACTGCACTAGTGTGAACCTAGTATTTCTCTAATTGGGAGATAGCTGCGAAGCGCAATTTATCAGCCCAGAGTTGCCCCTGATCAGACATTGGAAAGATAATGCAAAACATCTCTTTAAAGTGGTATCTTGATTAGGAGACTATTGTTACTATAGCTGTCTGCAATAATATTAACTCACCTATATTCTACTTTACTTGTTTTTGTTATCCTCAGAGAAATAAGGGCACATCATGTACTATGATCTGCTTCGCCCCTTCACACCTCTCTCACTCCCCTTGTTATTTGTGTCTGGAACAGCAAGAAATCAAGAAGTTACTTTTTAACTCAACTAGTATTCAGGTTTAGCCCAGGTTCACACTGACAGCGGGAATTAAATCATGCAAGTTCAGCTGAACTCGCACAATTTCATTCCCGCATGTCAGTCCCGACTTCGGGGGGCGATTTCAGAGACATTTGTGTGGGTTGCTGCACAGATGTCAATGGAAATCGCACCCCGAAGTAGCAATTGCTGCCGATTTGGCATGCAAGTTGACATGTCAAATTGCATGCCAAATCGCTCCATTGTGAGCCAGGGCTTAGCGTCCACAGACCGCTTCATGTCTGTTTCAGCATCTAAAAGACTTGAACTTGCTAAAAAGACTTTCACCAACCATTTCTGAACAAAACAGTATTACATAAAATAAAATAAAATCTGTTTTTAGTAAGATAACTGAGATCTTTCCACATTGACTAGTGATCATAGCTGCCTTAAGCTGGCCATATACTGTAAGATTTTACGCTCTCAGCTGGCAGCTGAAGCTGTCAAAATATCTGAACAGTGCCTGCAAGAATTTGCTGCCTGGCTCTTTTCATTTTCAGATCAAAGATTTTGGTTGGCATGGTGCCAATGCGGCCATTCACAGCCGCCAGGAATTTTGGCAAATTTATCAGGAACCGGCTGAATTTCACTCTAAGGCCGGGTTCACACTGGTGAGACACGACAGCTGTCCTACTTTGGATCCGACTTTGCCCTGCAACTTGAAGACAACATACGTCCGACTTTCAATGAACGGGGATCTGACTTGGATCCCCACCAATACCAGGCACTATTTGGTATGAATCTTGAGGGGGAACTCCACGCCAAATTTTAAATAAAAAACAGGCATGGGTTCCCCCTCCAAGAGCATACCAGGCCCTTGGGTCTGGTATGGATTTCAAGGGGAACCCCCTACGCCGAAAAAACGGCGTGGGGGTCCCCCCCCCAAATCCATACCAGACCCTTATCCGAACATGCAGCCTGGCCGGTCAGGAAAAGGGGTGGGGACGAGCGAGCGCCCCCCCCCTCCTGAACCGTACCTGGCCACATGCCCTCAACATGAGGGGGTGGGTGCTTTGGGACAGGGGGGCGCCCTGCGGCCCCCCACCCCAAAGCACCTTGTCCCCATGTTGATGCCCCGGGACTATGACGTCATAAGGGGCGGGGTCACTGGTCGACATCACCCGGGGACCACGCACCATCCCTATATAAGTCGTTGCGTACCACACAAACGGCATTACAGCAGGAGAGAGCGTCGTGTCAACATCGGATGAAGAGAAGAGGGAAGAAGACGGCGGACAAGACCGGGCCACCACTAGCAAAAGAGTGGGCAAAAGAGCAGAAGATAGCGGAGGAGCCCGGCAGAAGATACCGGAGAGCAGGAGAAGAACCAGAGAGCGCGGAGAAGAGGCCGGAGAGCGTGGAGAAGAAGGAAGAGACTGCGGAGAAGAAGGAAGAGACCCCCGAAGTCGGAAGAAGACCCCAGAGCTGCCTAATAAATTACTTTAGCCTTCCTGATGGTTTTCCCGAGTGTGGCTCTGGGTTAAATTTCAGCACCATTAGCCCAGTAACCCCGAGCCACACTCCAGATTACATTGCAGGATCCTGGTGCGGTGTTACTTACCTTGTCCCCAGGATCCTGCGATGTCCCCCGCTGTGTCTGCGGGCTCTGTCCTCCTCCGAAGCCTCTCTGTGCCAGGCTCCGTTCCCTGCGAGTGTCGCGACGCACGAGGCGGAGCCTGGCGGCAAATAAAAAAAAAAAGTAAAAATCATAACACATACAGTACTGTAATCTTACAGATTACAGTACTGTATGAAATTATTTCACATCCCTTTTGTCCCCAGTGCTTTCTCCAATGCCCTGCATGCAATTTTCTATTATATATACTGTTCTTTCTGCCTGGAAACTTGAGATTGTCTATAGCAACCAAAAAGTGTCCCTTTACTTCAAAAGTGGCTTTAGACCAGCTAGAAAACAACGATAGTAAATTAGAACACTTGCAGAATTGAGCGATAGTGAATCGTGGGGAAATTTATTTTATTATTATTATATATATATATTTTTTAATTATTTATATTTATTGATTATATTATAATTTATGTTTTTGTGTTTCAAACTTCATCATACCTGGGATATCTACTAGACTCTTGGTGGACAGATATAAGTGTGTTATTGTTAAGAATTACAGGCCTACAATATAAAACGCCAAATTTCCATGCAAAATAATTGTACCGCTTTCAGCACCTAAAATCCGAAATAATCATACTGCCAGGGAGGTTAGAAACCTGTGTAATGTGTTTTTTTATTGACACTTTTTTTCCTAGGTGAATGAGTAGGGGTACGATGTAACCCCTACTCATTCACATAGGGTGGGGGGCCGGGATCTGGGGGCCCCCTTATTAAAGGGGGCTCCCGGATTCCGATAAGCCCCCCGCCCCAGACCCCGACAACCAACAGCCAGGGTTGTCGGGAAGAGGCCCTTGTCCTCATCAACATGGGGACAAGGTGTTTTGGGTTGGGGGGGCCACTGTGCGCCCCCCTGCCCCAAAGCACCCACCCCCACATGTTGAGGGCATGCGGCCTGGTACGGTTCAGGAGGGGGGGAGCACACTCATCCCCACCCCTTTTCCTGACCGGCCGGGCTGCGTGCTCGGATAAAGGTCTGGCATGGATTTTGAGGGGACCCCCACGCCGTTTTTTCGGTATAGGGGGTTCCCCTTAAAATCCATACCAGACCCAAGAGCCTGGTATGATCTTGGAGGGGGAACCCATGCCGGTTTTGTATTTAAAATTTGGCACGGAGTTCCCCCTCAAGATCATCTGAGCACAAGTCGCATGCCAAACTGGGATCATGCAAGACGCGATCCGCCTTTGATCCGACTTCAATGATAGTCAGTGGGCTGAAGTAGGATCAAAGTCGGACAAAGTAGTACAGGGAGCATCTTCAAAGTCAGACCGACTTGTGTCGGACCAGTTAGGACGGCTCCCATAGGGAAACATTGATTTTAACACGTCATGCGACATGAGCTCCCAATGTCGGAGCTTTTGTCGCACTAGTGTGAACCCGACCTTAGTCTAGGTCCAGCTTTAGAACATACCTGTACGTGGTTCCAGGGCAAATGTTATTGTAGTAAGCATAGGCGTCGTTAAGGGGTGGCTATTGAGGCTGGAGCCCCGAATGGGGGGGTCAATAGCCCCAAGTTTCTAAGCGGGTCCATCTTTTTGTGTAAAGAGAAAGGGTAAAAAGGACGGACAGCAGCGGCGGCAGCCGCATTTTACCTTCTGTGTGATCCGGCCGTTGCGGCGCCGCCCACTGCACTGTTACTGGCGGAGTGATATGCCGCCTGAGGAAAGCAGGAGGAGATCAGGAGAACGGCAGCGGTGCTCAATTTTCCCTTGTATAGAGCCGGTGCGGCAACGCCCCCTTCTCCCTCCAGAGTCGCGCTGTGTTTCTTTGCTTCGCTGCTATGGCCTCTAGCTCCAGATCTTTTGTAGACCTAGCAACTCCCCTGATAGTAAGTATTCCCCATCCTAATTAAATAGTTGATTTTTTATTACATGTGCCTCTGTACTTAATACAACGATCTATCTCGTGAGGGTGAAATTTAAAACAGACCACAAGTTGTGAAAGAGAGTAGGACAACCCCCCCCCCCAAATGAGTTGGTGACTTGGGACAAGGAGAAGAAAAATGTAATAAATACCTTCTTCAGCCCTGTTTATAGGATTAGTTTTGGGATAGTATTGACATAGCCCCAAAAGAATCCCAATGGCTCAAAACTGAAATGATCCACATTTACACAAAGTAAAAGCAAATACTGTAAAGCACTCGGACCAGATGTCTTACCTCAAAGAGCTGAGCTCCGTTATTTCAAAGCCCTTGTTCCTAATTTTTAAAAACTCTTTTATGACTGGCTCAGTACCACTAGATTGATGTAAGGCCAATGTGGTGCCTATAATTAACCACTTTGAGCCTAAGTGGTAAAAAAAATCTTATCGCCTAAGCACAATTTTGCAATTTTGACAATTGTGAGTAAAACCGTACATATCATCACTACTTGCATCCAGGTAGATTATACCACATTTTTTTTCAGGACAAATTGGGCTTGCATTTAGTGGTAAATGATAATGGATATCTCCTGATTTTTTTTATTATCATATTTTAAAACTGTCCCAAAACAGTACCAGAAGGTAGGTGCTAGTAAGGGTTATTTTACTAGGTTGTTCAGCACAGGCAAATTTAGGCAGGCCTATGCTGCAAGCTAGGCCTGTCTGTTTTGATCTGGGGGCTGGGAGTGGTTAGAGTACCAGTGGGTGTGACCACTTGTGCTCCAGTCTGAGGCACCTCCCCTGCTTCCAGGGAGAATGTTCTGGAAGAGGAGGCTGGGCCTAGAGCTGGAGTGGCAGGCAGCACATGAGGGAGCCCTGACCATCCCTAACTGGCATTGGCAGGCCTCCTATATATGCTAAGGTGACATGCTGCTGGGGAGGAGTAGTCGACTGGGTGACATGAGGAATGGAGTGCTAGACAGCCGCAGGAGCACACCCCCATCTGAGGGGGGTTTAGCGATCGCAGGAGGCGGCCCGGGGAGAACTATGAGGAAACATTGCTTCTACAAGGTCATTGGCAATGTCTCTGTCACCACACAGTTGGTGGCAGGGAACTCCTGGAGCAGAGGGGCAGGAGAAGCTGTTGGTCCGGACAAGTTCCTCATCAAGAACTCAGGGCTGGAAGGTCGGTGAGTGTTACCACAGTGGATGGCTGGAGGTGCCAGGGAATCTGGAAGGGAACTCTGCTTCTACACGGTCACTAGCAGAGTCTTTATCATGCACACAGTGGATGGTGAAGAGTCCTGGATTAGAGAAGAGACTGTGGGGAGTTGTGTCAAATCAGTGTGGCACATGGTTTGCAAGTTGGACTGACTGCGAGCAGTAGTCCGTTTCCTAGAAAATAGACTTTAACCTACTAGGCCTCCGGGGAGAGGTTCTGCAGGCCTTAGGCCTAGTAGCAGCGAGTCACCAGAGCCAGTAGAGGGGCTTATTCAGAGTGAGTTCTTCATACCCATTAGAAAAATATATGCTATATATCTCAAATGTAATTATAAGTTGTGCAGGAGGAAACCAGTTGTGCAAGAAGAAGCAAGTTTTGGGCAGGAGGTGAAGAGATCTAGGACCATTACTTTTACACGGTCAAAAGTGATGTTTCCATCCCTCACACAGTGACAGATGGAGAACTCTTAGGAACAGTAGTCTGCATGGAGATGCAGAGGAAGCAATAGTCTGCATGGAGATGCAGAGGGAGTAACAGTCTGCAGGGAGCTGCAGGAGAAGATTTCTACTTAGTCAAGTATGCACATTCAATCTTCAGGCTCTAACTATGATCAAAGTGTACTGAAATCTGTAAATATGATGACAATGATTAATTCTATGGGCATTCCATACCCCAATCCCTATCCAAGCTGTACCCCCCAATAAAACAACAAAAACAAAGCTTGCAAAAGACAGCAGTTGGGTGATTTGGCGGATTGTTTGTCAGTAGTGCTAACACCATGGCTACACTATAATTTCACTTTTTTCAAACATCAAATTAAATGTTTTAGGCCCCTTTCACACGTGCGGACCGTATGTCCGTATTTCATCCATCCGTTTTTGGATGAAATATGGACATACATGCATCCCTATGGGATAGTACATCCGCTGACACCCGATGTTGTCCGCCTCCGCTCTCGTCCGATTCTGCGGACGGAAGAAAATCCTATTTTTCTATCCGTTTGCAGAGCGGATCGGAGGAACACGGACAGACGGTCCGTGTTCCTCCGATCCCCCATAGGGGAGAGCGGAGATCTGACAGGGCGGTCCCTGCACAGTGTGCGGGTCCCGCCCTGTCATCTGCCTGCTCAGCTGGGGAAAACGGAGCGATCCCCGCTGAGCAGCGGATAAACACGGGGCGGATCAACACGGATCCGTCCCGTGTGAAAGGGGCCTTAAAGGTTTAAAGGTATAGTTCGGTAAAACATTTTTGATAGTTAAAAAATACATTTTTTGAACAAAGACCCTTATATCAGGCGAAAAAAGAAGGATAACTGAGGAATAAAGAAAGACAGAAGGATTTGGTTCCAAAAGAGGGACAGTTGGGAGGTAGAGTATGCAACAATAATTGCTAATAACTGCTGCAATATATTCAGTTCACCCTGTGTTCTTGTCACAGTAGAAGGTCTGTTTATTTAGTTGGTTTGATTTACGAAGGGAGTAGGGCGTGTTTACTTTGCAAAAGTGAATTTTCACTTCATGAATGAGGTGAAGCTGTGTTGACTACAATTATTATTCAGTCATATAAAAGCCAAAATCTATTTTTTTCCTTTACTCTTTGTGAGATTTCCCTTCTCTTTACCTCAAATACTAAGCTTAATAAAAACTATTTTTTCAAAGTGAGCATGCTCTTGCTCTACTGCTTTAGTGCTTTAGTAGCTTACCCTCAACGCAACCTGTCAAGAACCAGTCAAAACTACAGCATGTAATGCCCTTTTAACACAACATTACAAAGATTGTGGTGTAACATAACATTGTACTGTACAGCATTGCTGATGGAAAAGGGTTGCAGGAAAATGTAACCCCTTCGCGCCTAAGGGTAAAAGAAATGTTAAAGGGGTTGTAAACCCTCAAGGTTTTTCACTTTAATGCATTCTGTGCATTAAGGTGGAAAACCTCCTTTAGTGTAGCAGCCCCCCAGTGCCCCCGTTTTACTTACCATGGTCTTGGATATCTCCTGATTTTTTTTTTTTCGCCAAAGAAAAACTGGCCCAAAATAGTAAAAAAAAAAATCTTTTTTTAACCGCTTCAGCCCCGGAAGGATTTAGCCCCTTCCTGACCAGAGCACTTTTTGCGATTCGGCACTGCGTCGCTTTAACTGACAATTGCGCGGTCGTGCGACGTGGCTCCCAAACAAAATTGACGTCCTTTTTTTCCCATAAATAGAGCTTTCTTTTGGTGGTATTTAATCACCTCTGCGATTTTTATTTTTTGCGCTATAAACAAAATAAGAGCGACAATTTTGAAAAAAACGCATTATTTTTTACATTTTGCTATAATAAATATCCCCCAAAAATATATAAAAAAAAATTTTTTTTCCTCAGTTTAGGCCGATATGTATTCTTCTACATATTTTTGGTAAAAAAAAAATCGCAATAAGCGTTTATTGATTGATTTGCGCAAAAGTTATTAATATAAGTTATTTTTATTAATAATTTTTTTTTTACTAGTAATGGCGGCGATCAGCGATTTTTATTGTGACTGCGACGTTATGGCGGACACATCGGACATTTTTGACACATTTTTGGGACCATTGTCATTTATACAGCGATTAGTGCGATTAAAAATGCACTGATTACTGTGTAAATGACACTGGCAGTGAAGGGGTTAACCACTAGGGGGCGGGGAGGGGTTAATCAGTACTAGGGGAGTGTTTTCTAACTGTAGGGGGGAGGGGCTGTATGTGTCACTTGACTGATCACTGCTCCTGATGACAGGGAGCAGTGATCAGCGACACTTGTCACTAGGCAGAACGATCGAGTCCGCGGGACCCGCGACCCGACTCACGGAGCTCCTGGCCGGCGCGCGTGTCCCGCTGGCGGCGCGCACACGATGGCACGGCGGGGAATTCAAATGGACGTACAGGTACGTCGATTTGCCCAGCCGTGCCATTCTGCCGACGTATATCGTCGGGAGCTGGTCGGGAAGCAGTTAAAATGGAGCTGTATATTTCTTGCTGCTACCATAACCTTCCACCAAAGAACAACCCAATATAAATTCTCCTGTTCCTATTGATTGCAGCGATTCCGCATATGTGTATGTTAGATGTTAGTTAGTTATTAGTAGCACAGCCCAGAAACAATAGTGCACATTTCCTTCTTTTTTTTTTTATCCTACCTAAAACACACTGACGCTGACACTAACTGACACTGATAGTAATTAAAAAAAAAAAAAAATACTGACCCCGACCTTGACTTAAACATTAAAGAGGGAGTCCACCTAAAAAAAAAATATTAAAAGCCAGCAGCTACAAATACTGCAGCTGCTGACTTTTAATAAATGGACACTTACCTCCCAGGGTCCAGCGATGTCGGCAGCCGACGCCGATCACCTGCTCGACTCTCGGCAGCTGCCGCCGCCATCCTGGGTGAGGGAATCAGGAAGTGAAGCGTTGCGGCTTCACTTCTCGGTTCCCTACTGCGCATGCGCGAGTTGTGCTGCGCGTCGTAACTGGTCCCTGCTATCTCCCGGGACCTGTGTGTTTCCCAGGAGACAGCGTGGAGGGACAGGAAGAGGCGTAGACTCCCATGGGAGTCTATGCCAGAAAGTGGGTGCAAATACCTGTCTTAGACAGGTATCTGCACCCCCCTCCCCCCTGAAAGGTGCCAAATGAGACATCGGGGGGGGGGGGGGTTCCCGAAAAGCGGAAGTTCCATTTTTGTGTGGAACTCCACTTTAACTCTAAGGCTACTTTCACACTGGGGCCGCCGAGCGTTAGCGCTAAAGCGCCGATCGTTTTAGCTGCGCTTTTCGGCCGCTAGCAGGGAGCTTTTAACCCTCAAGGTTTTTCACCTTAATGCATTCTTTAACCTGATCAGGTTGAGCTCCCAGCATCGCAAGCAAACTGACCACATTGTGTTCTCCTGCTTAGTGTCATTAGTTTTCAATAGGGAAACAGAGGGACTGACAGGGGCACCAGGAATTTCATACAAATGAAGCACTACAAAGAGAATAGGATACTTTCTCATACAAGTACATGGTACAGCAAGCACATATCAGGAATATGAAATGTTGGGGTAACAAATAGAGATGGGCCGAACACCCCCCAGTTGGGTTCGCATAATAACACCTCGAACAGGCAAAATGTTCTAGCGAACATGCGAACCCTATTAAAGTCTATGGGACACGAACATGAGAAATTAAAAATCCTAATTTTAAAGCATTATATGCAAGTTATTGCCATAAAAAAGTGTATGGGAACCCGGGTATTGCCCTAAGAGAAATGTATCAACGAAAAAAAAGTTTTTAAAACAATCGTTTTTTCATGAGCAGTGCTTAAAGTGAAACAATAAAAATTAAATATTCTTTAAATATTGTGCCTGGGGGTCCCCTTATTCTGCCTGTAAAGTGGCGCATCTATGTGATATGTAGAACAGTGCCACAGTAATAATGACATTTCTACAGGAAAAAATTTAATTTAAACTTGCTCGTGGCTGTAATGTATTGACGGCTCCCGGCAATATACAGTAGATGAGAAATCAGTGAAAAAAATCAATAAAATCAATAAAATGGCGTGGGCCCCCCCCAAATCCATACCAGACGCTTATCCGAGCATGCAACCTGGCAGGTCAGGATGGGGGGACAAGCGAGCGCCCCCCGACCCCTACCAGGCCACATGCCCTCAACATGGGGAGGGTGCTTTGGGGTGCCCCTAAAGCACCTTGTCCCCATGTTGATGGAGACAAGGGCCTCTTCCCAACAGCCCTGGCCGGTGGTTTTGGGGGTCTGCGGGCGGGGGGCTTATTGGAATCTGGAAGCCCCCTTTAACAATGGGGCCCCCAGTTTCCGCCCCCCATGTGAATGGGTATCCGGTACATTGTACCCCTACCCATTCACCAAAAAAAGTGTCAAAAAGTAAAAACCACAAGACACAGTTTTTGACAATTCCTTTATTAAAAAAAAAAAAGTGTCCCGCGATGTACATCCACCTTCAATGACACCACTCGACGGACCAGAAAGATAGAAAAACAAAAAAACTCTACCTGGATGGGAGGCCTCCCGGCGACTGCTGTCTTTTCGATTTGGCAGCTCTTATATAGACAAGATCGGGGCCACCGGCTGACGTAACCAGGTGACCCACCCCCCTCTGATGTCACATGACATCACATGATGTCATAAGGGGCGGGGTCACTCGGTTACATCACCGGGTGGCCCCACCCTTGCCTATATAACAGCTGTCAAAGCCAAGAGACAGCAGTTGCCGGGAGGCCTCCCACCGAGGCGGAGCTTTTTACATTTTTTCATTTTTCACATCCCGGGACTTTTTTTTTTATTTTTTATTAAAGGAATAGCCAAAAACTGTCTCTCATGGTTTTTACTTTTTGACACTTTTTTTGGTGAATGGTTAGGGGTACAATGTACCCGATACCCTTTCACATTGGGGGGGGGGGTGGGATCTGGTGAAGCTTCCAGATTCCGATAAGCCTCCACCCACAGACCCAGAAAACCACCAGCCAGGGTTCTTGGGAAGAGGCCTTTGTCCCCATCAACATGTGGACAAGGTGCTTTGGGGGGCACCCCAAAGCACCCTCCCATGTTGAGGACAAGCGGCCTGGTATGGTTCAGGAGAGGGGGGCCCTCCCTTTCCTGGCCTCCCAGGCTGCATGCTCGAATAAGGGTCTGGTATAGATTTTGGGGGGACCCCACACAAATTCTTTTTAAAATTTTGGGGTGGGGTTCCCCTTAAAACCTATGCCAGACCCAAAGTGCTTGGTATGGATTTTGGGGGGGACCCCACGCTGTTTTTTTTAAAATTTTGTCATAGGGTTCCCCTTAACCACTTCAATACAGAGCACGTTCACCCCTTCCTGCCCGGACCAATTTTCATGTGCTCTTGCACTTTGAATGGCAATTGCTCAGTCAACACTTGCAACACCGTACCCAAACAAAATTGTTGTAATTTTTTCCACACAAATAGAGCTTTCTTTTGGTGATATTTAAAATAATCACCACTGGGTTTTTTCTTTTTTGCGATACAAGTAAAAAAAAAAAAAAAAAACACTTATTTTTATTTTCTATAATAAAATTTTGCAAATAAGTAATTTTTGTTCATAAATTTGGGCCAAAATTTATACTGCTACATATCTTTGGTAAAAAATAACCCAAATTAGTGGATATTATTTAGTCTTTGTGAAAGTTATAGAGTCTACAAGCTATGGCGCAAATCATAAAAATTTGATCACACTGATATACTGACGGCCAATCTCATTTCTTGAGGCCCTGAAATGTCAGGACAGTACAAATACCCCCCAAATGACCCCTTTTTGAAAAGTAGACAGTCCAAGGTATTTAGTAAGAGGCATAGTGAAAATTTTGAGGTTGTAATTTTTTCCCACAATTCTTGGGAAAATGAAGACATTTTTTTACACAAAATTGTCAGAATAACAAGTTATTTCCCACACACAGCATATCTCCAATTAAACCACAAAATACATTCTTCTACTCTTCCTGAGTATGGCGATACCACATATGTGAGACTTTTTCACAGCCTGGTCACATAGAGAGGCCCAACATGCAGGGAGCACCATCAGGCGTTCTAGGAGCATAAATTACACATCTAATTTAATTCCTACCTATCACACTTTTGAAGTTCCTGGAGCACCAGGGCAGTGGAAATACCCACAAAATGACCCCATTTTGCAAATAAAACACCCCAACGTATATTCCATGAGGCATGGGCTGCAGATAGGTACTCGGGTACTCTGATGGGCTGCAGGATGGAGGGAGTGTTCCTGCTGGCGTCATTTTACAATGCACCGGTGGGGAAGTGGTTAAAATCCATACCAGACCCAAAGGGTCCCCCCACGCCGTTTTTTCCCCATTTTCTTTAAAAAAATTAGTAAAAAAAGCGAAATTACATGCCCCTGCCAAACAGGTGCAGAAAATTGGGCCTTGGGTGTTGGTGGTGCCTAAACACTGTAACTCCTCACAGTTAGAACCCATATACACTATACAACTTTTGTTGTCTGATTTCCTTTATATTTACCAAAACCATGTAGTGCAAGGGCCTGCCTGATTGCATACATATTGAAAAGCTAAGGTCCAACCTCATATTATATGGTTTTGGTAAATCTGAAGGAAAAAAATCAACATAAAATTTTATAGTGTGTATCCAGCTTTACTCTTGTTGGGTGCAGGAACGGGCCCTGCTTTTAAAAATTAGAAAAAAAAATTGAACCTACGTGCCCATGTCAAACAGGTGCAGAAAAATTGGACCTTGGGTGTTGGTGGTGCCTGAACACTGTAACCCCTCACAGTTACTCTTGTTGGGTGCAGGAATGGGCCCTGCTGTTAAAAATTTGTAAAAAAATTGAAATTACATGCCCCTGTCAAACAGGTGCATACACATTGGGCCTTGGGTGTTGGTGGTGCCCTAAACCAAAAATATTGTTGGAAGCTAGCATAATCAAGATTCAGGAATAGGATAGGCAGCATAGGCTTATCCAGGACTGATTCATTTTGATAAATGCCAGCCTATCGATGGAGTCTATGGACAAGCGTACTCTTTGATCCATCACAAACCCCCCAGCAGCACTGAATGTAAGTTCAGAAAGCACGCTGGATGCTGGACAGGCCAGTAGCTCGATTGTATATTGAGCAAGTTCTGGCCAGTGGTTCATCCTCAAGACCCAGTAACCCAGTGGATGCTCAGTTGGAAAGGTCTCCAAGTCTGCTCCTGCCACTAGATATTCCTTCATCATATAATGCAGACGCTGCTGATGGTTGCTTAAACCTAACAGCCCTGAGTGCTGAGGACTAAAGAATTGTTTAAAGGCATCGGTCAGCCAGCCACTTTCTCCACCGCTCTTCCTCTGACCGAACAAAGCCTCAGAAACATGTTGTCCAGGAAATGGTAACCTCCCAGGGTCTGGAAAGGTGTTACACATGTAGTGTTGCCCCCGTGGGGACGCTGCGTGGTCTAGTTCCACACATCACCCTGCTTGGTCAGACATCCATTTCAGGCACACTTTCTCCACTCAATGAACAGTCTTTTACTCGTTTTTGTTGTATTTATTAGTGGATTAAACTTGGTTGGGGAAAAGGGACATGGGATGCATCTTTCTTAGTTGAAATATAGGTAGTTGAATCTAAATTGACAGTCTCTCCTACTTCACATCTCCTCCAGCACATTATTTGAGATCACTTGTTTTCCTTTACTGTCCAATTCTAGATTCCTGTCACCGCTAGCACATGGCTAGGCCTCACTCTGATAAGTCCTAACATTTTCCTAGTAGCCATTTGCAGGTGGGGGTCTGCAGTCCCCTCTGTAGTAGCAACCATTATTGAAGAGAAAAAAAAGGACAATGTGCTAACTGATACTTGGTTGACCACTGGTCCCAGAAAGTCCATTGCAAATCCTGCCAACCCTCCTGGCTGCAGCGACTCGACTCCAACAACACCACAGTCTCTCCCTCTGGCTCCACGTCCAATCCTGGCATGTCTCTCCCAGAGCTTCCCACTTTGTTTCTCACTAACTGACCCGGCATGGATCCCTCCTGAATGACCTGCCCAGCAGAGCTCCCCACTGTCCTCAAAGGTCACGACAGTCTAACACTCCATCATTCAGTTCTTCTACCCGACAACTCCTCCCCCAGCAGGCTGACCATGAGTATATATAGGAGGCCTGCCCCCTGCCAATCCTAGCTGGGGATTGGTCAGGGTTCCCAGACACACTCCATGTCACTCTCACTCTCTGCCCTGCCTCTTTTCCAGAACCCTCTGGAAAAAAAGGAGGCACCTGAAAGATAAAGTACATGTCAGTCACCTGCTGCTACACTAAACCACTCCCCAGCCCCCAGATAAAAAAAAAAACAATTTACCCGCACTGGCAGTACACACAAAACACTACTCTAGCAACCTACCTACCTAAGGTAGAGGGTGCTACACACAAATTTTTCTTCAAGGCGACCTGAAGATGTTTCATCCTCTGCTCCCTCTATGAAGGCAGGATGAGCTCTGCAACTTTACTCTTGTAACATGAATCAAGAAGGGCTGCCAGCCAGTAATGATCCCTCTTCTTAATACCACGAATCTTCGAGTCCTTTCGCAGGCTTTGCAGAATCAGGGAGCACATGCAGCATAAGTTTGAAGAGGCATGAGATTCTGAGTCCTCTGGGTCACTAAGGATAACATTGTCAGGAAATACCTCCTCCCAGCCACGTACAACTCCTTGGGTTTCTGTGGACTAAAAACCATTCCTTGAAGACTGCTGTATGTTATCCTCCATATTCATGCTAACACAATCCTCCTCCTCTTCCTCCTGTGTGTTTTGCAGCCCTGCAGGAATGGTATATAAGGTTATCAGTTATCATAAGGTTATAAGGTTATCAGTGGTGTACCCCAAGGTTCAGTGCTGGGACCCTTACTCTTTAATATCTTTATAAATGATATTGGATCTGGGATCAAAAGTAACATTCCTGTCTTTGCAGATGACACCAAGCTATGCAGTGGAATAACGTCCTTACAGGATGTCTCCAATTTACAAGCTGACCTCAATGCTCTGTCTAATTGGGCGACTATGTGGCAGATGAGGTTTAATGTTGAGAAATGTAAAGTTATGCACTTGGGGGCTAAGAATATGCATGCATCATACATGCTAGGGGGAGTACAACTGGGGGAATCTGTAGTGGAGAAGGATCTGGGGGTTTTGGTAGATCATAAGCTCAATAATAGCATGCAATGCCAAGCTGCGGTTTCCAAAGCGAGCAAAGTTCTTTCTTGTATTAAGAGAGGTATGGACTCCAGAGAGAGAGATATCATTTTGCCCCTGTTCAAATCATTAGTAAGACCTCATCTGGAATATGCAGTTCAGTTTTGGACACCAGTTCTCAAAAAGGATATCGGGGAACTGGAGAAAGTGCAGAGAAGGGCAACCAAACTGATAAGAGGCATGGGGGAGCTCAGCTATGAGGAAAGATTAGAGGAACTGAATTTGTTCACTCTTGAGAAGAGGAGAATAAGGGGGGATATGATCAACATGTTTAAATATATAAGGGGTCCATATAGTGAACTTGGTGTTGAGTTATTCACTTTACGGTCAACACAGAGGACAAGGGGGCACTCTTTACGACTGGAGGAAAAGAGATTTCATCTCCAAATACAGAAAGGTTTCTTCACAGTAAGAGCTGTGAAAATGTGGAATAGACTCCCTCCAGAGGTGGTTCTGGCCAGCTCAGTAGATTGCTTTAAGAAAGGCCTGGATACTTTCCTAAATGTACATAATATAACTGGGTACTGACATTTATAGGTAAAGTTGATCCAGGGAAAATCCGATTGCCTCTCTGGGATCAGGAAGGAATTTTTTCCCCTGCTGTAGCAAATTGGAGCATGCTCTGCTGGGGTTTTTTGCCTTCCTCTGGATCAACTGTGGGTATAGTATTGGGTATATTGGATTGTACGTTTTTTTTTTTTTTTTTTTTATGGTTGGACTGGATGGACTTGTGTCTTTTTTCAACCTGACTAACTATGTAACTATGTAACTATGTAACTATGTATATGCATAAGGGGGGCCTTGAGAGGAAAGGAAGTCCTCCTCTTCCTTCCGCTGTTCTGCCTCAAGTGCCCTGTCCATGATGCCACGAAACGTATGCTCCAGCAGGAAGACTAAAGGGGCAGTGTCACTGATGCATGCATTTTCACTGCTCACCATCCTTGTAGCCTCCTCAGGACAGTCCATGCATCCTTTATCAGTAGCCACCAGCGTGACGAAAATAAGCCAAGCTCCCCTGAGCCTGTCCTGGTGCCATACTCACACAGGTACTCATTCTTGGCCCTCTGCTGTGTGTGCAGCCACTGCAGCATTGCCAATGTCGAGTTACACCTGGTGGGCATGTCACAAATGAGGTGGTTGGTGGGCAGGTTGAACTCCCGGTGAATGTCAGCCAGCCGAGCACTGGTATTGTATGACCGCCGGAAATGCCCACAGACTTTTCTGGCCTGCCTCAGAAGATCTTGTAATCCTGGGTACCTGGTCAAGAAACACTGCACCACCAAATTCAGGACATGTGCCAAGCATGGAACATGTGTCAAGTGTCCCTGTCAGAAGGCAGAGAGTAGGTCGGTACCATTGTTGCATACAACCATTCCTGGCTCAAGCTGCTGTGGCGTCAATCACCTCTGAGCCTGCCCCTGCAGAGCTGACAGAATCTCTGCCCCAGTATGGCTCCTGTCCCCTAGACAGACAAACTGAAGCACCGTATGCCATCTTTTAGCCTGACTGCTTGCAAAGCCCCTTGAACGCTTAGGGAGCACTGCTGGTTCAGAGGGCAATTCAGCATAAGAGGCCCTAGAGGAAGAAGAGGAGGAGGGGGTGGAGCAGACAGATGTGGCAGAATCATCACCAGATTTTTGGAGGCATAGTGGCGGAACAAGCACCAACACTGAACCCTGTCCTTCTCAGCTGCCAGCAGAATTACCCAGTGCGCCGCAAAGGAAATGTAACCTCCCTGACCATGCCTACTGGACCACGAGTCAGCGGTAACGTGAACCTTGCTGCTGACCGCCCTGTCCACCTAGGCCAAAACATTGGCTCCCACATGACGGTAGAGAGCTGGAATGGCCTTACGTGAAAATAAATTTATTTTTGGAACCTGCAACTGTGTTACAGCACATTCCACAAATTCACAAATGGGGGCAGAGTCTACCAGATGAAAAGGCAGCAGTTGTAGTGCTAGCAATTTGGCCAAGCTAGCATTAAGACGCTGAGCATGTGGATGGCTGGAACAGTTTTTTTTATTGTTCAGCAACTGGGGTAGCGAAATTTGCATGGTGAAATCAACAGGTGGTGTACTGCTAGCTGATTGGGTGCAAATACTTGTGGCACCTATCGCTATACCTTCATTTCTCTCAGTGCAGGTTTTTGTGAGGACTTGAGGTATAGTAGGTGTTGAGATCCCAGATGAGGAGCAAGGAGAAGTCTGCATTTTTTTATGATGTGGGTCTCTCAGGTGCTTTTGCCAACAGATGGCATGGCAGGTCATCATATGTCTTGTCAAGCATGTGGTGCTCAAGCGGCTGGTGTTCTGGCCACGCTTGATCCGCTTCAGACAGAGTTTGCAAACAGCAACGCTATGGTCTGCTGCACATGTGTTGAAAAAAAGCCCACACCAATGAACTTTCGGAAGTCAGTGGGGAGTCAGCAGTGCCCTGCACCTGTGGAGCTTTGTGGTGTGATGCAACAGGGTGGCTGCCCTTAAGCCGGCCCCTGGAGGAAATCCTGCCTCGTTGGAGTTATGCCTCCTCCTCACTTTCCTCCTCTGTTCTCTCAGGCACCCAAGTATAGTCAGTGACCTCATCATCCTCTCCCTTCTCATCACTGGAGCAACCTTGGCAGTATGCTGCAGCTGGGGGAACATGACTGCTAGCTTCTTGTCCTTCTGTGGCACCCCCTCTCTCTAGGCTCACGTTACTCCCTTCCTCAACCTGGGAACCAACATCGGAGCATTCAAATTGCTGCGCATCCTCCAGCAGCATGTATCTAACACTATGGTCGAATAATTCTGGTGACTTCTCCGTGCATAATGGTGGGTCAATGGAAGGAGTAACTGTGGACAAGGAGCCAGTGGAATAGGCCGCTTTGGCAGCTGCGTTGAATGGCAAACTAGTATGAGCCTGGGTGACAGATGATGAGGAGGATGAGGACAGCTTAGTTATCCACTCCACCAACTCTTCTGCATGTTGTGGCTCAATAACACAGCCAGCAGCAGAAAAAAGGACAAGCGTGCCCCACCTGCAGAGGGTGCACCATGTCCGCGACCACCACTTTTCACTGTAGACACAGAGGCTGCTTGCCCTCTTTTATTGGCCTGTGAGCATCTATATACTCTGCACTGCACTATATACTGTACACTGAATTATATACTGTACACCGACTGCACTGTATTATATACTGTACACCAACTGCACTGTATTATATACTGTACACCAACTGCACTGTATTATATACTGTACAAACTGTATTATATATTGTGTACACTGCCTGTACTATATTATATACTGTACACCACCTGCACTGTATTATATACTGTACACCGACTGCACTGTATTAGATACTGTACACTGACTTCACTGTATTATATACTGTACACCTACTGCACTGTATTATATACTGTACACTAACTGCATTGTATTATATACTGTACACTGACTGCAATGTAATATGTACTGTACACACTCTATTATATACTGTGTACACTGCCGGTGTCTTGCCGAGAAAGTTTCCCCGGAGGATAAGGACCCCCCCGTACTGCGCATGCGCTGCTCTTGCGCAGTTCGAACGACTACGGAGCCGCCGAAACTCTCCGAAGATGAACAGCTGATCGTCAGCTCTACACGGCGCCTGCGCACTACATTCTGCCCTAAGTCCAGGATCAAGCCCCACCATCCAAGTGGGCATAGAGTTAGAATATTAATATGTCGAGCGAAGCGAGGCCATGCCCGAAGCGTGGTGAGCGAATCGAGCCCGCGAGGGGTCCTGTTACAAAGTGTTTACAATAGTGTTGGCACGCAAGCGCTGTGTACAGCTGAATCACAGGTGTTTAGCTTCGGATATTTTTGGCGGCTCCGTTGTGGTTCCTACTGCGCAAGCGCTGCGCCTGCGCAGTACAGGGGGGTCTTTATCCGTCAGGGGGAACTTTCTCGGCAGAACACCTGCACTGTATTATATACTGTACACCGACTGCACTGTATTATATACTGTACACCACCTGCACTGTATTATATACTGTACACACTGTATTATATACAGTGTACACCTCCTGCACCGTAAAATATATTGTACACCGACTGCACTGTATTATATACTGTACACTGACTGCAATGTATTATATACAGTGGGGCTAAAAAGTATTTAGTCAGCCACCAATTGTGCAAGTTCTCCCACTTAAAAATATGAGAGAGGCCTGTAATTGTCATCATAGGTATACCTCAACTATGAGAGACAAAATGTGGAAACAAATCCAGACAATCACATTGTCTGATTTTTGAAATAATTTATTTGCAAATTATGGTGGAAAATAAGTATTTGGTCAATATTAAAAGTTCATCTCAATACTTTGTTATATATCCTTTGTTGGCAATGACAGAGGTCAAATGTTTTCTGTAAGTCTTCACAAAGTTGTCACACACTGTTGCTGGTATATTGGCCCATTCCTCCATGCAGATCTCCTCTAGAGCAGTGATGTTTTGGGGCTGTCGCTGGGCAACATGGACTTTCAACTCCCTCCAAAGGTTTTCTATGGGGTTGAGATCTGGAGACTGGCTAGGCCACTCCAGGACCTTGAAATGTTTCTTACGAAACCACTCCTTCGTTGCCCGGGCGGTGTGCTTGGGATCATTGTCATGCTGAAAGACCCAGCCACGTTTCATCTTCAATGCCCTTGCTGATGGGAGGAGGTTTGCACTCAAAATCTCACGATACATGGCCCATTCATTCTTTCATGTACACGGATCAGTCGTCTTGTTCCCTTTGCAGAGAAACAGCCCCAAAGCATGATGTTGCCACCCCCATGCTTCACAGTAGATATGGTGTTCTTTGGTTGCAACTCAGCATTCTCTCTCCTCCAAATACGACGAGTTCTGTTTCTACCAAACAGTTCTACTTTGGTTTCATCTGACCATATGACATTCTCCCAATTCACTTTGGATCATCCAAATGCTCTCTAGCAAACCTCAGACGGGCCCGGACATGTACAGGCTTAAGCAGGGAGACACGTCTGGCACTGCAGGATCTGAGTCCGTGGCGACTTAGCGTGTTACTGATGGTAGCCTTTGTTATGTTGGTCCCAGCTCTCTGCAGGTCATTCACTAGGTCCCCCCGTGTGGTTCTGGGATTTTTGCTCATCGTTCTTGTGATCATTTTGACCCCACGGGGTGAGATCTTGTGTGGAGCCCCAGATCGAGGGAGATTATCAATGGTCTTGTATGTCTTCCATTTTCAATTATTGCTCCCACAGTTGATTTCTTCACACCAAGCTGCTTGCCTATTACAGATTCAGTCTTCCCAGCCTGGTGCAGGTCTACAATTTTGTTTCTTGTGTCCTTCGACAGCTCTTTGGTCTTCACCATAGTGGATTTTGGAGTGTGACTGTTTGAGGTTGTGGACAGGTGTCTTTTATACTGATAACAAGTTCAAACAGGTGCCATTAATACAGGTAATGAGTGGAGGACAGAGGAGCCTCTTAAGGAAGAAGATACAGGTCTGTGAGAGCCAGAAATCTTGCTTGTTTGTAGGTGACCAAATACTTATTTTCCACCATAATTTGCAAATAAATTCTTTCAAAAATCAGACAATGTGATTGTCTGGATTTGTTTCCACATTTTGTCTCTCATAGTTGAGGTATACCTATGATAACAATTACAGGCCTCTCTCATCTTTTTAAGTGGGAGAACTTGCACAATTGGTGGCTGACTAAATGCTTTTTTGCGCACACTGTATTATATACCGTGTACACTGCCTGCACTGTATTATATACTGTACACCGACTGCACTTTATTATATACTGTATACTGACTGCAATGTATTATATACTGTTCTAAAAACAAACGAACATCAGGACCATCCCTAGTAACAAACACTTTAAGCACTTTTGGTAGATCAACTTGGATAAAATCAGCCTGCTCATAGATGGATCGAATTTCGATCCATGTATGGCCGGTGCTTTATCAAATAGTGCATCCCCGTCGGATAATGCCTCAGATGATCTGAGACGTTTTCCGACAATCTGCAAAGGGAGAATGTAATCATCAGATTCTGCCTGCCTCTCTGCTCATGCGATAGACTTGACCGAATCACGTGACAGGTGGATTTCGGTGTGTTGCATGATTACATTCTCCCTTTGCAGATCGTCGAATAATGCCTCTGACTATCTGCATGTAGCGGTACCCCCGTAGGGGCTGCTAAGTAATGTGGCCCACCTGTCACCTTGCTTAGCCCGGCATTCACTTCTAGACACTCCAAGGCAATGATACAGTCCATCAGCTTTGTTTTTGTATTTTATTGAGGGATTAAAACTTGGATGGGGTTAAGGAATTCATGGGATGCCCAGAAAAATGATTCTTGCATGGTTTGGGACAATTTAGATATTCGCCTCCTGCAGAACACTTGCTGCAGACTATCTCTCCTTCTCCCTCCAGCACAACTCTTCAGGTGCAGCTAGCACATGGCTTGGCCTAACTCTGGTTCCAGCCAGGCCTTAGCAGAGAGTATCTTATTACAGGCAGGGACTGTGGGCCCCTATGGTGTAGCAAATAAAGTTCCAGTACTAGCTACCCTCTTTGGTGGACTACTGATTCCAGTCAGATTCCTTTGCAGACCCTGATAGCCCTCCTAGCTGCAGCAGCCCAACTTCACTGCCAGTAACATCACAGTCTCTCCCATTGGCTCTACATCCATCTCTGACTGCAAACTCCCATGTCTCTCCGGCATGTCTCTCTCAGCTCTCCCAACTGTGCCTATCACTCACCGACACCTGGTGGATCCCTCCTGGAGACTTGCCCGGCAGTATTCCCCTTCACCACTTGGATTGTGTGGGGTTCCTGTACAGCTGCGAGCCCCTGGCCCAAGGTCACCCCCCCCCCCCCCGAGTAGGGGGCTTCCTCCAAGGCCCCGATAGCCTAATACTCCATTTCCAGTTCCTCCACCTGAACATCTCCTCCCCAGCTGGACTGACCCCAGGCATTTAAGGAGGCCTGCCCCCTGCCAATCCAGGTTGGGGATTGGTCAGGGCGTCTTAGAACACCCCAGAAAGCTCCACCTTTCTTCCACTCCTTCCTTCTAGAAGCCTCTAGAAACAGAAGAGGTAACCAAAACATGAAACTAGCTGTGAGTCACCAGCCTGCTCTAAACCACTCCCAGCCCCACAGATCAAAACAAACAGGTATAGCTTTCAGCTAGGCCTGCTTAAATTTTCTTGCACATGCATAGTGTTGACGTTCAACATATCAGCTGGAGCACCGTTGCGTACTGCACATGAGCAGATCGTGGGAGGCATTATCTGATGGGATGCACTTTTCGATAGCACACGGGCTTTACATGGGTAGTAGGGATGGTATGACAGAAAAGCTATGCTAGATGATGCTAGAGTCCTGCATTTGTTTTCTTTCTGTTTAACTGACAGGAAGTCACAAGGACACTGAATTTCTGGATAAATCAACAGGTATTTTCTGTATTTGTTGAAAATGATGTTAGTCTGAAAAAAGGAAACTAATGCAAACACACACCTGAGGACCAATAAGTTATATATTACATGTTTTTCTTGGGTTAGTTTCCCGTTTTCCCTGCACCCCCTATGCAGACGGGAGCTGCAACTTGTGTGCTCTGGCTCTGTACTACAACTCTCTATGCAGCCTTTCAGAGTGCCGCACACACAGCCAGCGAAAGAAGGATACAAAGCAAAAAGCAAAAGCCACAGCTCCCCCTCCACAGCAGTGATTGACAGCGGCTTTGTATACCTCTCATGCTGGCTGTGCTTGCAGCACTCTGAACGGCAACACGTAGCATTGTAGTACAGAGCGGGAGTGTGCATGTTGTGGAGACACAAGACTTCATAGGTTCTGGAGCCACCGAATCAGAGAAAACAAAGATATAGTGGCGCACCCAGGGGACAACTGAAAAAGGAAGCAACAAGTTTAAAAAAAAAAAAAATGAAAACCGTCATATTATTTTTTTTTATTTAGGTAAATAAATTATGTTAATACCACCTATCTCAACACCACTTGGAAGCTTGTGATTCTAGTAAAGGAAACAGGTTTCTATCCATAGTGTGTATAAAGAGAGAGCAATAGTGGGACTTTGAGTGAGGTATAAGGGGGCCGCTCAGGTGAAAAAAGGAGCAATTGGTGGGACTTTTCATAAGCACACGGGAGCAGTAATAAGATAGAATAAATTAGCTTTTAATACATTTATTCTACCTTATTACTGCTCCCGTGTGCTTATGAAAAGTCCCGCCAATTGCTCCTTTTTATTATTACCTAACTGGGATGGAGGAGGGGACCTGAGCGGCCCCCTTATACCTCACTCAAAGTCCCACTATTGCTCTCTCTTTATACACACTAACCGATTAGGGATGGTAAGCACACGGCTGCATTAACCACAGAAATTTTTTCATATATCCATGCCTGTTTGTCAGCCGTTTATATATTTTTCTACATATTATACCTTTTTCTTTTATCCATTATATTGTTCAATTTTATTTCAGCCCTTTTATTTCTTATTATTTATTTCTTTTTTAGTCTTTTGCCTTAAATGCGCGCAGTGGTATAGGTGTCTATGGTTTTTTTGGACCTTGCCTTCTTGTCCCGTTCGGGAGCTGCGATGCTCACTGCGGACCCTCCCTCTGCCCTGTTGTGACATGGGGTGGGCAGGGTTTGTCCTCACTGAGCATCGACGTCACACATCCCGGCCACGCACGCTGGCGTCTTCTTAAACGCGGCGTTGCTGACCGAGTGTTTGCTATCTGCTGGCCCATCGGGGGATGACATGGTTGGCGCTGCCGGCTGCGGGACAATTGACAGCATGGTTCCTGGGCTATCGGCATTCTCCCTCCTCTCCCTATTTGTGGACCAACGTGTGACGTTGGGGATATGTTTGCGGGGGCACGGCCACTATGGGCTCCTTCCCGACATGGATCTCACGCACCGCACTCAACACACCTGGATTTGTATCATGCACTCAGGCACATATGTTTGTGGATATCCGGATTCAGGTATACACATCTTTTTCTCACCACCACTACTCTGCTTTTCCTTTCCAGTTTATTTCTCCTTCTGTTCTTTCTCCTGCCTCTATTCACTTTTATTCATCTCTTGCCCTTTTTTCACTCAAGATTTTCCTATTGACCATCACCACCCTTCACATTGCCACCCATGCGGGGTGCCGCTCATTTTTGTCCTTTGTCTGCCGCAGCATGTCCCCTCAGCTCCCGTGCGATACTTTTGTGGTTTGGTCTGGGGATTTCATGGCCGCACCATCACTGTGAGGACCACCATGTAAGTGTGTGGGCAGGCTGGGTCTATGGGGGAACCCCCCTTGTCCATATTTTTTTTTTTTCTCTAAACATATTTTTTTATTTTTTATTTATAGATTACCACTATGGTTTTTTGCTCCTGATGATAGGCACAAAGGCCTTGAAACGCGTAGAGCCAACAACAATCTAGTGTATACAACAATGCATCTGTTCAGGCCGTTCCAATATATTTGTTTCTTTTTTATATTTTATTTTTTAAGCTGCATAGTCATCAATCTATTTATTTTTTCAATTATTATTTTTTGTATTCTATACTATGTATTGATTCCTTGTTGGAATATGTATTCATTTATTATTCATGTATATATTTCTGGCTTTAAGGATTTGTTAAGTTATACAAATGGTTATATATAGCAAAATGCATTGAATCATTTGAATATTAAAACTTTATGATAATCTGAATTTATTAAAAGCTAATTTATTCTACCTTATTACTGCTCCCGTGTGCTTATGAAAAGTCCCGCCAATTGCTCCTTTTTATTATTAGATTTAAGTGTAGGCAGGTGCCACCAGTGATCTTGTACCACTGCTCTCAAACCCTCCCAGGTCTGTCTGTGCTACTGAATGAGTGGGCAAGTGGGCAGATACCTGCTTGCGCCCCTCCTCCCTTGCTAGCTGCAGTAGTGAGCTAGTTGGCAAGAGGGAGAAGAATGCAGCCGTCTTCTCTCCCTTCTCTCTCTGCAGCTGACACTAGTGGCTCTGTGTGAAATTCTCTGGCTTACTCCTGCCCCTCCTCCTTTCTGGCAGCAAACTTGAGCCAATCAGAGAGCAGGAGAGCTTGAGCCAATTGGAGTATCAGAGAGAGAACTTGCTGTGCAGTAGTGGATCATGACATATGTAGTCTTAAAGGGGTGCTGTGCTGTAAAATGGGGACTAATGCATCCATAAAGTACAAGGACCAAGATTCCCTGAATATAGAGAAGGAGGCGTGTAGACCTCTGGGCGATGGGCGGCCATCTTCCTCTGCGTCTCCTCCTCTGCATCAAGGCAGTGTCCTCACAGTGTATCTCCTCCTCTGCATCACGGCGGTGTCCTCGCGGTGCGTCTCCTCCCTCCTCCTTCCTCGGCCAATAGGGTAGCTTCTCCTTTCGGCCAATCCGGAAACGGGTCTCAGGGCCTACTTTCTGATTGTCCCGGGAGGCAGAATCAGTGTGACAATAGCAAATGTTCATTCGCTATTGTCACACAACTGGGTGGGCTTCAGAGTCAGTGCTCTGCGCCGCGAGCCCACCTTTTTTGAAGCCTATTAGAGAATCTGGCTTAGCAGGCTGGTCGGTAAGTTGAGCCAGGAATTTCTTTGGTTTTGTTTTGAATGCGTCTCCCTTCCATGTGCTTCTTGCTGCAAAGGCCAGTTATAGGTGAGGGCAGTGGCCATTTTTTCGTAGTGTGATCTGCCTAGCTGGATATTAATCCAGGGTGTTTACTTATTTCTTAGTTTTTTCCCTTATTTTTAGGTATATCGAAGTGTGAAATTCCTTGACCAAGATGATTCCTTTCTTACTAGCTTGGCTATTTGCATCTTTATGTCTTCTTGTTGCTGACTGCACTTAGGCTGCATTCACACCTGGGCATTTTGAATCGAAGCGATTCTGCCTGCGATTTCAAATCCCCTAGGTGTGAATGACAAATTGCACAATGCACATTTCAGAGGCAATTTATTTGAATGGCACATAAAAATGCGGTGAGGTTTTGCCGTTATTGTCACGTGGTAAATCGTGCCACAAACCTCATCATGTGAAGTTTGTCACTCAAAAAAAGTTCAGGAGCTTCTTTTGGGCGAAATGAATGCCACCTAAAATGTGCGTTGTGCAATTTATCATTCACACCTAGGCATTTTTGAAATCGCAGGCAGAATCGCTTTGATTCAAAATGCCCAGGTGTGAATGCAGCCTAAGTGAAATCAGCAACAAGAAGACATAAAGATCCAAATAGCCAAGCTAGTGAGAAAGGCCCACGATTCAAAACGCCCAGGTGTGAATGCAGGCTAATACTTGATATTATGTGGTAACTAAAAGGGTAACCTTGTTTTATACAATGTAATGCCTCTTCCAGGCTTCTTCTATACTGTACACTGTATTACAATTCATATACTGTATTGCTATACATGTGTACAATGTGTAAAAATTATTTTAATAAATATATAAATATGAAATAGAAGTCGCACACACTTGCTTACATTCATTTATTTGCAGTAGTATTCTTCAGTGTGTGTTCATGCTTCTCCTGCTCAGTGTCATGCTTTTGTTTGGTGCTGTCTTTGTATGTACACAGGCAATATTATCTTTTCCGTTTTTTTCTGAGTCTCCAAGCTCTGTGTTCCACGTTGATAGATTTCCCGTATACTGTCATGGCTGCTGCTCCAGGTGTCCATGTGAGCTATGATACAGGGACTCAACATGAGGTACCACTTTCACTTTCCTCCCAGCAATCTACAGAGAACAATGTTTGATCTGTTTGTATGTCTTTTTCATATGTGCCTTTGTTATCAGAATGCTATATGTATATGAGACAGTCCATAGCTCCAGGGCCGTAACTCAAGAAGGGTATTTTTCAGCTATATATACAAAAAGGATGTATTTCATAAAGCCAGTATCTGTTGAGCCAAACATTTTTTTATAGTTTTGGATAGAGTGATATAGAATTAGAACTCTTGTCTGCTTTTGTTGTTTTCTCAAGCTCGAATACAAAGATTTACCCTCACTTACTGTCATCCTGACAACAGTTTCAGTAGACAGGAAGTAAGAAATTTGCAACAGGAACATAGGAAAAAGTTGTCAGGGGTCCCATTCTTCCCCTACTCTACTAAAGAAAAGCTTTTTTATTTCTGTCTGTGTTGCTGATAGTGAACTCACTTCCTACATAGTAAAAGGTCAGCAGCACAGGAAGTATAGGAAAGTTATTTTATTATAATACATGATTTATATAGTGCCAACAGTTTGCGCAGCACTTTACAATGAAAACGGAGGCAGTATGATTACAGTACAGTTCAATACAGAAGGAATAGGAGGGCCCTGGTCATGGAGTTTACAATCTAATGCAGTGTACACACGACCAGACTTTTCGACAGCAAAGGTCCGACGGAACAAATCCGTCTGAGAATTCGATCGTGTGTGGGCTTCATCGGACCTTTTCTGTGGAAAAATCTGACGGACTTTAGAAATAGAACATGTTTCAAATCTTTCCGACGGACTCGAGTCCTATTGAAAAATCCATTCGTCTGTATGCTAGTCCGATGGACCAAAAATTACGCAAGGGCAGCTTTTGGCTACTGGCTATGAACTTCCCTATTCTAGTCCGGTCGCAAGTCATCACGCTCGAATCAGTCGGACTCTGGTGTGATCGTGTGTAGGCAAGTCCGTTTCATTGGAACTTCGTCGGAACTCCGTTGAAAAGTCCTTCTGTGTTCAGTCCGTCGAAAAATCGAAAATCGAAAAATCTGGTCGTGTGTACGCGGCATAAGTGGGAGGGGGAGGTGGTACAAAAGGTTGGTGATGATTGGGGATGATCTGATGGAGGTGAGGTGGGATAGGCTTCCCTGAATAATTGAGATTTCAAGGATCACCTACAGGCAGACAGGGTAGGAGCTGACCAGGCATACTGGGGTAGGGAGTTCCAGAGGATGGGAGAGGTTCTGGAAAAGTCCTGGACGTGAGCATGGAAGGAGGAAACAAGGGAGCTAGTGAGCAAGATGTCTTGGGAGGCGCGGAGAGGACGATTTGGGTGATATCTGCAGATGAGGTGCAGTGTTGTGGATGGCTTTGTAAGTTGTAGTTAGTATTTTGAACTTAACACATTGGGCTACTGGAAGCCAGTGAAATCTCTCTAAGGATTCGTTCACATGTGTGGGGCAGTAAAACCATGTGATTGAGCCATACTCTCTGACGAGTAATCCGAACGCAGACCGCACTTCAGAGAGCACCGCTAGTGTGAACGAATCCTAATGATGCCTCAGATATCCTTTCCTCAACAATCCAAAATGAAAAAAGCAGTTTTAGCTTGACGTATACTTTAATAGAAATGATAAGATGGTATGTATAAAATAGGTCAAACACACAAATTTTGGTTTGTTAGAACAGACAATAAAAATTATATTTTCATACACACAGTCACTATCATAAAAAATAATCTAACTGCTATTAGGGCACTTTCACATTGATCCAGTGCACTTCTCCCACAGCGCAGGTGCAGCGCAGTGTACCTGTGGTTTTCGTGTGGATTAGCTGTGCTTTGCCATATACTTCTATTATGTTCTGCGGATTTGGTGCGCTTTCTGAAAGTCTACCCAAAGTCCTTCATGCAGGAGTTATGTTATGCATTGTTGGAGAAACGCACCAGTGTAAAAAAGGAGCCTTGGTTAGCATAGGCACACATAATCTAAATTTTGCAAGCAGTGAAACTACTCTAAGCATACAAAACCTGGAACAAGCAGGGGCTAACAAATATTCTCAGTAATTACATTTTAATTATGTTAATCAGTTTACAAATAAAAGTATATCTACTGCCAAAATGTTTTTTTTTTTTTCTTGAACTGAATAGGAAATGGTTATAACCCTTGTCTGGTTTTGCTGGCTGTTTTTCCATTGGAGAAATCTCACTTCCTGTATTGGAAACTGGGTACACACACAGCGGGTGCAACGAAAAAAACATTCCTCCATTGATGCAAACGAGGTGGATGCAGGAATCTCAACTACTGGGATTATTGTATTCTAACAGTGAGGAGTCTTCACTGTCAGAATATACTGAACAGCGTTGTAGCTGGTTGGCTGCAAACTGATGATTGAAGAAGGTGTTCCAGTTGGTCCGTTCGACAGAAGCCAATCTATTGATCGGCTTCTGTTAAACAGGGAGGGCTATAACCAGATCCAAATAACAGCAATAAAAGCCTGACAGGTTCTAACCCCTCTCCACTTCATTAGATATACTGTAAGTTAGATAATTAGAAGTGCTTCCTCTGTAAGGTTTTTTCTAATAGTACAAATTAAGCGATTAGACATTTGGTGGGTACTTTTCAATAACATCAAAGAATGGTTTAGATATGTGGTAGGTTCTTCCTAATAATAGGGTGCACTGGGTGCACTGGCTTTACCAGGCTCCACAGTGTGTATAAGAACAAGTTCTCCAGTTGGTTGGGCAACATGTTTCCCTTTGAAATAAACAAGAGTCCCTCGAACAAGAGTAGCCATGACTTTTCCTTGAAGAAGGAATCCCAGATATGGGGTGAGCTGCAAGGTACAAAAGCATTATTAGATGTCATGTAAGTAGATTACTGTTCTGAAAATATTACAGTACTGGACGTTGACACCTATGCCTTTTAATACACGTCAACACTCATACACAGGCTGGCCATTGTTTTAAATGGCACTAAAGCATTGATATGTGTTGTCAATATGATGGGTCGACATGTATTACAGTGCCTTCAAAAAGTATTCATACCTCTTGAAATTTCCCACATTTTGTCATGTTACAACCAAAAACTTAAATGTATTTTATTGGGATTTTATGTGAATGACCAACATAAAGTGGCATATAATTGTGAAGTGGAAGTAAAATGATAAATAGTTCTCAACATTTTTTACAAATAAATATGTTAAAAGTGTGGCATGCATTTGTATTCAGCCCCCCTGAGTCAATACTTTGTAGAACCACCTCACTGCAATTACCGCTGCAAGTCGTTTTGGGTATGTCTCTACCAGCTTTACACTCCATTCTTCTTTGCAAAATAGCTCAAGCTTTGTCAGATTGGATGGAGAAAGTCTGTGAACAGTAATTTTCAAGTCTTGCTACAGATTCTCAATAGGGATGGTCCCGATGTTCGAGTTGAACGTAAGTTCAACTCGAACATTGGGTGCTCGTAGAACAAACTAACATATGGGGCACTCACAGCAAGTTCACCCGCCACAGAGCACCCCATAATGCACTGCGAGATTGCAGTACATTGACGGCTGCTGATTGGCCAAAGCCTGCACCTGACCTGCATGCTTTGGCCAATCACAGCGCAATGTGCTGTGGGAGCCATGATTGGCCAAAGGCAGGGTGCCTTTGGCCAATCATGGCTCAGGGGCTAAGTCCATGCCCCACTTTATATAAGGCTGCTGCTTACATATAGTGAATGAATGGAGATTAGGCAGGTAGTTAGTGTAGTGTGCAGTCAGTCAGTATAGTATATATATAATACAGTTCAGAATATATAGTGCAGTTAGTGTAGTATATATTATACAATTCAGGGTATATAGTGCAGTCAGTGTAATATATATATATATATATATATATATTACAGTTCAGAGTATATAGTGCCATCAGTGGAGTATATATGGTGCCCTCAGCCATTTATACTACTTCTTGTATACTTAACTTACATGTAGGTAAGAATGTTTGGGAACTACTCTATCCCACCTCTTTGCGACCCCCCCCCCCCATGCCAACCACCAGTTCACCCTGCATCTTGTGCTTTATTATAGATTTATCCATTTCATACTTGCTCCTGATGAGTGGACATCTCAAGGAAACGCGTAGAGCCTCAGCCTTATGCTACATCATTACAATCATGTGATTTTGAGATTCAATATTATGATACCATCAATTTATTATCATTTTCAAGACAATTTCTGTTCACCGTGAATTAGAACAATTTACTATATTTTTATGTATTTATTACCATTATATTGTAAATGGTGTTGTTACTGTATACACTAATTGTTAAGGTGTTATCATTGCCTACAATGCTACAATTTTACCCACATTATGTATATGTGTTTGGAATCAATAAACATGTGGTTGAATACTTACCTTTATTAGCCGTGCTTCATAAAAAGTCCCAACCAACCCCCTTCTTTAAATATATACTAGGGATGGAGGCATATGAACCTACCCATTCATTGCCTCAAAGTCCCAATTTTCCTTTCCCCCTCTTTTAGCAGTGTAGTATATATAATACAGTAGAGAATATAAAGTGCAGTCAGTGTAGTATAAATAATGCAGTGCAGAGTATATAGTGCAGTGCAGAATATATAATACAGTGTATTGAAGTGGTTAAGGGGAACCCTATGGCAGAATTAAGAAAGAAAACAGCGTGGGGCCCCCCCAAAATCCATACCAGGTCCTTTGGGTCTGGCATAGATTTTAAGGGGAACTCCACGCCAAAATTAAAAAAAAAATTGGTGTGGTGTCCCCCCCAAAATCCATACCCAACCCTTATCCGAGCAAGCAGCCTGGCAGGCCAGGAAAGGGGGGGACGAGCGAGCGCTCCCCCTCCTGAACCATACAAGGCCACTTGTCCTCAACACGGGGAGGGTGCTTTGGGGTACTGCAAAGCACCTTGTTCCCATGTTGATGAGGAAAAGAGCCTCTTCCCGACAACCCTGGCTGGTGGTTGTTGGGGTCTGCGGGCATGTGGCTTATCGGAATCTGGAAGCTCCCCAGATCCCGCCCCCCCCCCATATGAATGGGTATCGGGTACATTGTACCCCTACCCATTCATCAAAAAAAGTGTCAAAAAGTAAGAACCACAACAGTTTTTGACTATTCCTTTATTAAGTAAAAAAAAAACAAAATAAATGTTTTCCGCCATGCCCATCCATCTTCAATCATGCAGCTTGACAGACCCCATGCCAATTTTTTTTTAGTTTGACCTGGAGTTCCCCCTTAATATCAATACCAGACCTGAAGGACCTGATATGGACTAGGGGGGGACCCTACGCCATTTTTTTCCTTGATTCTTCATCTATATTGTGGGGAGCCGGCAATATATTAGAGCAGCGAGCAAGTTTAAATTACATTTTTTCCTTTAGAAATGTCATTATTGCTGCGGCACTGTTCTACACATCACACAGATGCGCCACTTTACAGGCAGACTAAGGGGACCCACCCAGGCACGATATTTAAAGGAATATTTCATTTTCATTGTTTCACTTTAAGCATTATTAAAATCACTGCTCCTGAAAAAATGATCAAAACTTTTTTTTTGCATTGATACATGTCCCCTGGGGCACTACCCGGGTCGCCATACACTTTTTATGGAAATAACTTGCTTAAAAGCCTTTAAATTGAGCACTTTTGATTTTTCATGTTCATGTCCAATAGACTTTAATAGGGTTCGCATGTTCGCTAGAACTTTTTGCCTGTTCACGGTGTTCTGGTGCAAACTGAACTGGGGGGTGTTTGTCCCATCCCTAATTCTCAATTGGATTTAGGTCTGGACTTTGACTGGGCCATTCTAACACATGAATATGCTTCGAACTAAACCAGGGGTCTCCAAACTTTTTAAACAAGGGGCCAGTTTACTGTCTTTCAGAATTTTGGGGGGCTGGACTGTGGCCACTGGGCGTAGAAATGGTCCCAACGTCAGTGGGAAAAAACAATGCCTCACCTTTGTTGTCATTGAGGGGAATTGTGGCCCATCGTTGGTCTCATTGGGAGGAATTGTGCCCCATCATTGTGCCATTGGGAGGAACTGTGTCCCTTCATTGGTGTCAGTGGGGGGGCGATTATGCCCCATAATCATTATCCGTGGATGAAATAGTGTCCAAAGGGCTGGATAAAAACAGGCAAAGGGCCACCTCTGGCCCCGGGCTGCAGTTTGGAGACCACTGATCTAAACCATTCTATTGTAGCTCTGGCTGTATGTTTAAAGTTGTTGTCCTGCTGGAAGGTGAACCTCTGCCTCAGTCTCAACTCTTTTGCAGACTCTAACAGGTTTTCTTCTAAGATTGCCCTGTATTTGGCTCCATTCATCTTCCCATCAACTCTGACCAGCTTCCATGTCCCTGTGTGTTCAGGGTAATGTGCAGTGTTAGTTTTCCGCCACGCATAGCGTTTTGCTTATAGGCCTTAAAGTTCAATTTTGGTCTTATCTGACCAGAGCACTTTCTTCCATGTTTGCTGTGTCCCCCACATGGCTTCTCGCAAACTGCAAACAGGACTGCTTATGGCTTTCTTTCAGCAATGGCTTTCTTCTTGCCACTCTTCCATAAAGGCCAGATTTGTGGAGTACACGACTAATAGTTGTCCTGTGGATAGATTCTCCCACCTGAGCTGTGGATCTCTGCAGCTCCTCCAGAATTACCATGGGCCTCTTAGCTGCTTATCTGATTAATGCTCTCGCTCTTCTTGCCCTGCCTGTCAGTTTCAGTGGACGGCCATGTCTTGATAGGTTTGCAGTTGAGCCATACTCTTTCGTTTTTAGTTATGGGTATCAGAGTAAAAGGGGCTGAACAAAAATGCACAGCAAACATTTCACATTTATTTGTAAAAAAATTTGAAAACCATTTATCATTTTCCTTTCACTTCACAATTATATGCTGCTTTGTGTTGGTCTATCACATAAAATCCCAATAAAAATACATTTACGTTTTTGGTTGTAACATGACATAATGTGGAACATTTCAAGGGGTATGAATACTTTTTTAAGGCAATGTATATCTTGCTTATGGATGACAATGTCAAGACATGAAAATGTATGATTGTTCATAATGCATGTAAAATTGCATGAAAATGTGCACAGAAAGGTGTGAATTCAGCCTCTCTTTGTTGGATTTTGATATTATATAGAGGGGGTGGGAAGTCCCAAAACTCCAAGATATATTAGCGCAGGAATAAAGGCAGGATAATCTCAGCACTGAATTCCCAAAGAAAGATTAAAAAGACAACAGATAACTATCTAGATTTTCTGCCTCTGTCTACTCTCTATATTTGACCTGGTGTGTTAGCTTTGTGTATTGAGCCTATAGCGATTATGTATGCATAACTGGGTTTATTGCAATGGAAGGATAATGTCATGAAAGATCTTTTATACAAGCAAACGTGCTTTGTTTTGCAGTATTATTTGAGGTGTTGTCACTCTGCATAATTCCCATAAACTTGGCTCTGTCCAAATCAATTACCTATACTGATTTCCACCCTAGGCCCACTCCATCTTACAAGTCATGTATGTGGTTCTTTTTTCTTCCTTATGTAAAAATTGTTTTTTGTTAATGGGCCATTCTAGGCAATAAGAGAAACCAGTCACTCAGCTACTACTGCTATCCAGCAAACAAAGCAACTATACTAATGTCCTAGTCCAGTTAACCTTATCCAAGTTCCAAGTTCCATATAGAAGGAATCAAGACTGTACTTCACAGTCTGTGGTCAGTGGAAGACTACCACCAGTAGCCCGAGCTAAGTAACTTCCTTACTCAATGCTTCCCCAGAGCATTTCCAGTCACTGTTAAACTTCCCAACAGGTATGATTCTGATTGGTTCAAACCAAAGTCACACATGACTTTTTTTTCCCCTAACAATTATCATTGTTTTGGACTCTTTCATCTGGTTTTGGTCTGGCACCCCTTTCTGTAATTCTGTCGTTTGAGATATGGCTGGGAACCCATCAAGGGAAACCTTGTTGTGTGGGAGCTGGCCCGCCAGAGCTGGTAGAGTTTGTTTGAAGTTTTCTTTCACCTGGCTACCCATGCAAGTCTATAAGTTCCCAGCACCTCTTTGAGTATTGTTCTGATTCTGATTGGTGGCTGTCAGAAACTTTGTGGCACATGTAGCTTTGTAGCACTTTTTGTTTCTTACATTACAGTACATTGTACTTTCAGTGTGCAAAACACAACTTGTAGTTGGTGTGATTGAGAATAGCTCTCACGTGTCACAATCAAGGATTTTCAGATCACCAGATTAGCAACAAAAGGTAATGGGATGAACTAATGGCAGTTCTGAATTTCTATTACTAATGCATGTAGGTACACGAACTTTGGTGCCAAATTCAACACGCCTTTGCTACAAACATGTCTTTAATATTTAATAATTTATTATTTGAAATTGTGTAATAACCAAGCTGTGAAATTTGCAATTGTAAAATGTCTCATTTGGTTACACTTTTTATTTACCTTATTCTTGTGATGAATATCATTTTCTTGCACCTAGTTTAACAGCAGACAAATAAAATGCTAAGACATACCAATAAGAAAAATTGTGCTACATGGTATAAACTGAAAATATAATATCAGCAGGGCTAAAGTGATTCTAAACCCTAAAGGTTTTTACCTTAAAGTGATTGTAAACCCTCACCTTGTAAAACAACCCATTCAGTTTAAAATAGAAATGAAAGCCAAAACATTTGTGTACAGATATAAAAAAAAAACATTCTAAATACATTTTCTCCCTTTATTTATAAGTGATCACATTCTCTCTGTTCTCAGCTGCATACGAGTGGAAGGGGGGGGGGGGGGGGGGGGAGCTGCAGCACACTGATGTTCCCAGTGAAAAGCTGTGCAGGAGGAGCATGTTAGGACAAGTCTGATCATTGGAGGAGAGCAGGCTGAGTTCCCAGCACAGCTAGAGAGCTGACCACGGTGTGTTCTCCTGCTTAGTGTGGTCAGTTTTTAATAGGAAAGCAGAGGGACTGGCAGGAACACCAGGGATTTCACATAAAGGAAGCAATACAAAGAGAAAAGGATACTTTTTCAGACAAGTACATGATGCAGCAGGCACATACCAGGAATATTATTGTGGGTTTACAAGTGCATTAATGCATTCTCTGCATTTAGGTAAAATTCCCCCACCCTCTCCATAACACCTTCTTGAGTCTTTTATTGATCCAGTGATGTGCTGGTTGCAGGTCTTCTCTCCCCTCTGACTGCTCTCACAGACTGCGGTTAGTCCAATCCTGTGGGGAGAGTCTATGGACACACACAACCCAGCTGGGGAGTGTGGCTTCCTATGGGGGCAGACATAGAAGAGTGGAAGGGGACAGCACCAGCGGGGGACCCAAGAAGAGAAGGTAAGGGGCCAATCTGAGAAATACTATTTCACAGAACAGGTAAGTATAAACCTTTTTTTTATTTTAATTAAAAGTTAAAGGTTTACAATCACTTTAAGGATTTTTTTTAAAAGATAACAGTATGCTTAACAAAATATACTACAGTAGCATTAGGCAGTCAATGTGTGGGCAAACTGAGCATAGATATGTACCTTAAAGAATCTTTTACAAAGGCAGCAGGAAGGCGGTAAAAACAGGTGGATATACTGTCAATTCTAACATTATAGCCTGACAGGACTGTCCACATGCTGTGGCCACAATGCTTTGCTTTTTGGCAGCAGCATTTTTAACTTGGGTGACTCCACCCATCAAACGTGCCCATTGAGGTAAATTGGGCTGCACTGAAACCGCAAGCCATTTGGTTATAAGGTGAACTAGGAAAAAGTGGCTAGAAAATGATTTTCGTGCCCACACTTGGGCACTACTTTTTAAATGCATTTTTGCATAGACAACACTCCTATGGACTTAATGTTAAAAGTTCTCCACAAAATATCCTGCAGTTTTCTTGTCATGATCAAAAATGTATATAATTGTGAACTTAAAAAAACAAAAAATCTTATGGTGATGGTTATGCCTGTAACTTTATTTCTATTCATTTTAGCAACACAAAATATCTCTTAAACGGACATTTACACATGTGCGTAACATTTGAGACAGGCATTGGTGCATTAGTATACTCAAGGGTGAATGTGGACCATGAAATTTGGCAAGGTTGTAGAAAATACTTTGCAGATTGGCACTAAACAAAATTAAACATACACATTGTAAACCTATCAAAACTGAGATGTTGTATTCATCAAAATTTTCAGTAGGCACTGTGTAATCAAAGAAAGTTAAAAAAGCAGCACACTTTGCCACAAGTTGGCTGAAATGATTCGAAATGCAACCCCATCCCCCTTAACCACTTGCCATCAGTGCCCATTCCAGAACTCCACTCCTTCATGTAAAAATCATATTTTTTTGCTAGAAAATTACTCAGAACCTTCAAAAATTATATATATTTTTTAGCAGAGACCCTAGAGAATAAAATGGCGGTCGTTGCAACTTTTTATGTCACATGTTATTTGTGCAGCAATTTTTCAAATGCGTTTTTTTGGGGGGAAATAACAGTTTCATGAATTTAAAATAACAAATCAATAAAGTTAGCCCAATTTTTTTGTATAATGTGAAAGATGATGTTATACCGAGTAAATAGATACCTAGATACCTAACATGTCATGCTTTAAAATTGCGCACACTCGTGGAATGGTGCCAAACTTCGGTACATAAAAATCTACATAGGCAACGTATTAAAAAATACTTACAGGTTACCTGTTTAGAGTTACATAGGGGGTCTTGGGATAGAATTATGTCTCTCGCTCCAACGTTCGCGGCGATACCTCACATGTGTGGATTGAACGCCGTTTACATATGTGGTACGTATGCGTTCTCTTCTGCGGGGACGGGGCACTTTACATTTTTTTTATTGTTTAGTTTATTTTCATTTTTTTATTTTCACACTTTCCCTTAAAAAATTTTTTTTTGTTGATCATTTTTATTCCTATTACAAGAAATGTAATCATCCCTTGGAATAGGGTCCTCTTTATGGAGAGATCTGGCCTCAATAAGACCCCACATCTCTCCTCCAGGCTGGAAAGCCTGAGCTCAGAAAAAAATCAAAACTTTCTTGGCTTTCCAGCTGGGTACATAGCAGTATTTACAACTGTCAGGCTCGACATGACGTCATAACGTGGCTCCTGGGCCTCCGAGAGTCATTCTTTATGGTGAACTTCGGCTGGCGGCAAATTCCTTCTCTGGCTTGCCGATCGCAAGGGGGCAAGCCGGTAGAAGCATCGGTGGGTGGCCGGGGGAAGGGGGACGTCCCATCACATTATACAAAAAAATTGGGCTAACTTTAGTGGGTTTTTTTTGTAAATCAGAAAACTGATTTTTTCCCCAAAAAAAATGTGTTTGAAAAATTGCTGCGCAAATACCATGTGACATAAAAAGTTGCAACAACATTGCCATTTTATTCCCTAGGATCTCTGCTAAAAAAAAAACCTTATATAATTTTTGGGGGTTCTGAGTAATTTTTTAACAAAAAAATTATGATTTTTACATGTAGGAATGGAGTGCCAGAATGGGCCCAGATAGCAAGTGGTTAAGTGGGATGGGGTTGCAATTTGAGTCATTTCAGCCAACTTGTGGCAAAGTGTGCTGCTTTTTTAACTTTCTTTGATTACACAGTGCCTACTGAAAATTTTGATGACTACAACATCTCAGTTTTGATACATTAATGCCCCGTACACACGGTCGGATTTTCTGATGGAAAATGTCCGATCGGAGCCTGTTGTCGGAAATTCTGACCGTGTGTAGGCTCCATCGGACATTTTCCATCGGATTTTCCGACACACAAAGTTGGAGAGCAGGAGATAAAATTTTCCGACAACAAAATCCGTTGTCGGAAATTCCGATCGTGTGTACACAAATCCGACGGACAAAGTGCCAGGCATGCTCAGAATAAATAAAGGGATGAAAGCTATTGGCTACTGCCCCGTTTATAGTCCAGACGTACGTGTTTTACGTCACCGCGTTCAGAACGATCAGATTTTCCGACAACTTTGTGTGACCGTGTGTATGCAAGACAAGTTTGAGCCAACATCCGTCAGAAAAAATCCTAGGATTTTGTTGTCGGAATGTCCGAACAAAGTCCGGCCGTGTGTACGGGGCATTACAATGTGTATGTTTCATTTTGCTTGGTGCCAATCTGCAAAGTTGAAGCGTATTTTCTACAACTTTGCCATATTTCATGGTCTAGATTCACCCTTGAGTATACTAATGCACCAATACCTGTCTTAAATGTTACGCACATGTGTAAATGTCAGTTTACGAGATATTTTGTGTTGCTAAAATGAATAGAAATAGAGTTAAAAGCAAACCCATCACCATAAGATTTTTGGGTTTTTTTGGTTCGCAATTACATACATTTATGGATCATGACAAAAAAAACTGTAGGATATTTTGTGGAGAACTTTTAACATTAAGTCCATAGGAGTGTTGTTTATGCAAAAAATGCATTTAAAAAGTAGTGCCCAAGTGTGGGAATGAAAATGTATTTTTTCCTAGTTCACCTTATGACCTAAAAATGTAAAATTGCTGTTCAGAAATTGGAAAAAGAAAGTTAACAAACAGGTGTCAGGAGGCGGAAGCAGTGCCCCAGCTGCTGCTATATCACCTTCTGAAAAGTGATCCACCACTGATTGCTTTTCTGAGGGCTGGAAGCTTACCGCCTGTCTGAAATAACCCTAATGCCCTGTACACACGGTCGGACTTTCTGACGGAATATGTGCAATCGGAGCTTGTTGTCGGAAATTCCGACCATGTGTGGGCTCCATCTGACTTTTTCCATCGGAATTTCCGACGCACAAAGTTTGAGAGCAGGCTATAAAATTTTCCGACAACAAAATCCGTTTGCGTAAATTCCGACCGTTTGTGGACAATTCCAACGCACAAAGTGCCACGCATGCTCAGAATAAATGAAGAGGCTAAAGCTATTGGCTACTGCTCCGTTTATAGTCCCAACGTACGTGTTTTACGTCACCGCATTCAGAACGATTGGATTTTCTGACAACTTTGTGTGACTGTGTGTATGCAAGACAAGTTTGAGCCAACATCCGTCGGAAAAAATCCATGGATTTTGTTGTCGGAATGTCCGATCAATGTCCGATCGTGTGTACGGGGCATTACTGTTTTAGGGGGGACAAAACTAAAATCTGGCCTTGAAGTCAGATCTAGAGGACAAACTAGCATGGCCACAGCAGTGCATTTGCATATTAGCCCATGGTTCTGGAGAGAGCTGTGGCTGTTAACTTTTCCCGGAGGTGAAAATGCAAAATATTTGAAGTAAAATACATTTTACTATGTATGTGAATACATTTCTATTGGAAAAGAGAATTTTTTTCTTCATGTAAAAAATCCCACCATGATACTTATGTTTTATCTACAGTATCTAGAGAAAATTAAATAAGAACCCCTCAAATTGTGTTTAGAATGCAGATTGGTTGCTTTGGGGGCTAATTTCAACAAACGCTATATAGTCTTTATAGCTAAGCGCTCCTGTTATTTTACATACCTGAAACTCTTTGTCAGGATCCCAGATGACCAAATCAGCATCATAACCCACTTTAATGGCTCCTTTACGATTGCCAAGGCCGCACAGTTTGGCCGTATTGCTGCTCAACAACTGGGAGACGTCAGTCAAAGAGAAGCCGCGGGTTCTTGCAGAGGTCCAGAAAAGAGGCAGTCCTAAAAGTCAAGTGAGAAATCAGTTTACCAGAAAATAAATTTCATTATTTAGACAATTAAAAGGCAAAAAATAAGAAAAAAAACTCCTTTTGTGACCTCTACAGATAATCTTGTATTTTATTAGCCTATAAATATATATTTATAAAACAAAATCACTGGAAGAAAGCAGTGGGAATCATTTTATAAAGTCAACTTTTTATTGTTATCAAAACACTACAAATATTTTTTAAAACAAAATGAAAAAACACTGGGGTTAATTTACTAAAGGCAAATAGATTGTGTATTTTGCAAGTGCAGTTGCACTCATTTTCCCCAGAGCTTGGTAAAAGTGGTAAAACTTCTTGATTTCCATCATCCAAATATGTGCAAGCAAAAATAGTGTTTTTTTAAATTTTTTGATTGGGATATGCTTTACAAAGTGAAGCGTTACCACATTACATTTAGTAAGGAAAATTAGTGAAACTGCACTTGCAGAGTGCACAATCTATTTGCCTTTAGTAAATCAACCCCAGGATGTCTTTAGCTGGCTATACACTATTAGATTTTAAAATGAAAATTCATAAGAAGATTCTCAGTACATTTGACGATTTTATGAAAGTAGTTCAAAATTTCATTTGCTTTTGACATTTGATTTTTAAGTGAATGGACTATACCAAATGAAAACCAGATACACTGTTAGAAATTTGTTTATTCGAGAAAAAATTTTCATCCTTCGAATTTTCTCATCACTTCAGTCAAAAACGAATGTCAAATTGACCCCACTAACAATTAGAAAATAGAATGAACCTTCTTAAAACAAAAAACATTGAAATAAATTCTTCTAGACTTTAGAATGAGATAACTAAGTGTAGTCACATTTTCACTGTACTATCATCCTCCATCAGAGGCATATTTCAGGACTGCAGGAAAACAGTTCAATAAAACCATTAAGGCTCAGGACCCCCAAGTGTTACATTTTTGCCTCAAATTAATAAATGAGCCCTAACTGCATCCTGGAATTTGTGTTATAATGTTATATTGATCTTTGAAACTTTCTATAGTACTTAAGCCTAGTACACACTATCAGATTTTTTTTGTTCAACCTGAAAAAAACCTGTCAGCTCCATTTGGATCTGCTGTACTAACAACCCGCTGTTAGTACAGTGCTCTCCCCCACTGAACTACCGTGTCCTGACAGGGGGATGGTCCCCCCGCCCAAACACTCCGGTCAGCTCTCTCAGCCATTGGCTGAGAGCTCTGATAGGGAGCTAGTGGGCTGCAGGTTTTCCAGCATGCTCGTCCAGCAGAAGTTCGGCCGGCTTCAGTTGGACTGGCTACCATACACACGGGCCGAATGTTGGCCGGTTTTTATTGAACTGGCCAATGTCGTCTGACATTCGGCCCGTGTATACTAAGCTTTATCTGCTATGGAATAATAAAAAAATATATATATTTTATTGTATAATTGTAAGCATACAGTTAGGTCCATATATATTGGGACACACTAGATTAAAAGAATTATTCCCGCGCTAACAGGTATCAAATCCAATAAACAGTACTAGGAAAAGCTGCATGCACCGAACCGGGTGCAAACCAGACCTTAAATGAACATCAATATAATAATAGGTGGTACTGCGCTAATCCTGGGCCTCCTTAATGAGTAACTGAGGGTGATAGTAACTACATAAAAAGTGATATAAAAAATGCATAAGTGTTGGCACCAGCCATAAACTAATCTCACTTGTGAAATAATAAATCGTCTGGGTGCTAAAAAAAAAAAATTACGGTCTAGAGGCAAATAGACTAAAAACATTAGTGTAAACACTCATCAAATAATAGTGTATCATAAAATCCAAGTGACTCAAAATGAAACGAGCAAATAAAGTGACATAGTGCAATATTGACAAAAAATTATTAGAAGTCAAATAAGTGAAATATCCAGGGATTGTCAAATTATATGACATGCACTCTGTAATAAATAATATGACTTGACTATATTGGCATGCACCAGGTGTGGCAATGAAGGGAAGTCCTTATTTATTAAAAATGCAATAGCGTCTCAACATGCAACAGCACGCTCTGCGGTGTTTAAAATAAATCACACGGTGCTCATCTTCGTGTTTCAACACTCATGTGGGGGATGGCCCCTTACCTTAAGGCAATAGGGCAAGCGCATATAACCATAGATTAGGGATGAGCCGAACACCCCCCGGTTCGGTTCGCACCAGAACCTGCGAACGGACCGAAAGTTCGCACGAACGTTAGAACCCCATTGACGTCTATGGGATTCGAACGTTCGAAATCAAAAGTGCTCATTTTAAAAACTAATTTGCATGGTATTGTCCTAAAAAGGGTTTGGGGACCCGGGTCCTACCCCAGGGGACATGTATCAATGCAAAAAAAACTTTTAAAAACGGCCGTTTTTTCGGGAGCAGTGATTTTAATGATGCTTAAAGTAAAAAAAAAAAAAGTGAAATATTCCTTTAAATATCGTACCTGAGGGGTGTCTATAGTATGTCTGTAAAGTGACGCGTGTTTCCCGTGTTTAGAACAGTCCCTGCACCAAATGTCATTTTTAAAGGAAAAGATCTCATTTAAAACTGCTTGCGGGTTTAATGTAATGTCGGGTCCTGGCAATATGGATGAAAATCAGTGAGACAAACGGCATGGGTACCCCCCAGTCCATTACCAGGCCCTTTGGGTCTTGTATGGATATTAAGGGGAACCCCACACCCAAATTAAAATAAGGAAAGGTGTGGGGCCACCAGGCCCTATATACTCTGAACAGCAGTATACAGGCGGTGCAAACAAGACAGGGACTGTAGGTTTGTTGTTAAGTAGAATCTCTTTGTAATTTTGAACGGGTACATTTTTAACGTGTTTAGCTCCAGCCAAAAAATCTTTTTTAAGCTTTTTGGAAAACATAGGGAAGGGTTATCACCCCTGTGACATTTGTTTTGCTGTCTTTCCTCCTCTTCAGAAGATTTCACCTCACTTTTTGTCCCAATGGATTGGAAAGCATCAGTGGAAAGGAGAAATGTTTTTCCCATATTAACTCTTACAGGAGAGAATTTCCCTTCCTAGGGGTAGATTTCATCTCACTTCCTGTTGTCTCCTTCCGTTTGCAAGTAGGAGTCGTTTGTAAGTTAGTTGTTTGAAAGTAGGGTCCTGCCCTATATACTCAGCAGAAATTTGGGCCTTAGGTGTTGCTGTGGCCACAACACTGTAAGCCCTCACAGGGCCCTGCTGTGAAATATTAGATCAAGAATTGTAATTACATGCCCCTGTTGAACAGGAGCTGAAAAATTAGGCCTTAGGCACTGGTGCTGGTGCCACAACACTGCAACCCCTCACAGACACTCTAGTTGGAACGCAGGAACGAGCCCTGCTGCAAAGTATTGCATCAAAAATTGTAATTACACGCCCCTGTTAAACAAGGGCTGAAAAATTGGGCCTTAGGCACTGGTGCTGGTGCCACAACACTGCAACCCCTCACAGACATTCTAGTTGGAACGCAGGAACGAGCCCTGCTGCAAAGTATTGCATCAAAAATTGTAATTACACGCCCCTGTTAAACAGGGGCAGAAAAAATGGGCCTTAGGCACTGGTGCTGGTGCCACAACACTGCAACCCCTCACAGACACTCTAGTTGGAACGCAGGAACGAGCCCTGCTGCAAAGTATTGCATCAAAAATTGTAATTACACGCCCCTGTTAAACAGGGGCAGAAAAAATGGGCCTTAGGCACTGGTGCTGGTGCCACAACACTGCAACCCCTCACAGACACTCTAGTTGGAATGCAGGAATGAGCCCTGCTGCAAAGTATTACATCAAAAATTGTAATTACACGCCCCTGTTAAACAGGGGCTGAAAAATTGTGCCTTAGGCACTGGTGGTGGCGCCCAGAACCAAAAATGTTCTTACAAGCTATCAGCGTGATGATTGAGGAGGAAGAGAATAATTACTCAGGGATAGTCACTCAGCATCAGCATAGGCAGTCTTTGAAGGGATCTGAGATTTCAAAAAAAATTATTCGGTTACATCCGCATCAGGTGCTTGGTAGCTGGTGGTGATCCAAGACTGATTCATGTTTATGAAGGTCAGTCGATCGACCGAGTCAGTGGACAGACGCACCCTGTGATTGGTTACCACGCCTCCAGCAGCACTGAATGTGCGTTCCAAAAGAACGCTGGATGCAGGACAGGCCAGTAGCTCAATTGCATACTGTGCAAGCTCTGGCCAGTGATCCATCCTCAAGACCCAGTAACCCAGAGGATTTTCGGTGGGAAAGGTGTCCAAGTCTGATCTTGCCCCTAGGTATTCCTGCACCATGTAAAACAGACGCTGGCGATGGTTGCTGGAACCGATCATACCTTGGGGCTGCGGACCAAAAAATTGTCTGAACGCATCGGTCAGACGGCCACCTTCTCCACCGCTCCTTCTTTGACTGACCGAAGCCTCGGCAACACGTTGTCCAGAAACAGGAGTTTGTAACCTCCCAGTCTCTGGGAACGCGTTGCACAGACCTTTCTGCAAGGCCTCCCGAAGATGTTTCATCCTCTGCTCCCTCTGCGATGGCAAGATAAGGTCCGCAACCTTACCCTTGTAACGTGGATCAAGGAGGGTTTCCAGCCAGTATTGGTCCTTCTCCTTGATACCACGAATACGAGGATCCTTACGCAGGCTTTGCAGGATCAGGGAGGCCATGCAGCGTAGGTTTGCTGAGGCATTCGGTCCGGAGTCCTCTGGGTCACTAAGGACGACATGGTCCGCAGCCACCTCCTCCCAGCCACGTACAAGTCCATGTGATTCTTGGGACTGATCCCTTAAAGACTGCTGCTGATGCTGAGTGCCAGGCTCCACCTCCATACTGACACAATCTTCCTCCTCCTCCTCGTCCTCTTCCTGTGTGATCGGCGGGCACGCAGGAACACTGTCTGGATAAAGGGGGCCTTGAGAGCTAAGGAAGTCCTCCTCTTCCTGCCTTTGTTCTGCCTCAAGTGCCCTGTCCATTATTCCACGCAGCGTGTGCTCCAACAGGTGGACAAGGGGGACAGTGTCACTGATGCATGCACTGTCACTGCTCACCATCCTCGTGGCCTCCTCAAATGGTGACAGGACAGTGCATGCATCCCTGATCATGGCCCACTGGCGTGGGGAAAAAAAAATAAGCTCCCCTGACCCTGTCCTGGTGCCATAGTCGCACAGGTACTCATTGATGGCCCTCTGCTGCGTGTGCAGCCGCTGCAGCATGGCCAACGTTGAGTTCCACCTGGTGGGCATGTCACAGATTAGGCGGTTCTTGGGCAGGTTAAACTCCTTTTGGAGGTCCGTCAGCCGAGCACTGGCATTATATGACCGGCGGAAATGCACACAGACTTTCCTGGCCTGCCTCAGGACATCCTGTAAGCCCGGGTACCTGCCCAAGAACTGCTGCACCACCAAGTTAAGGACGTGAGCCAAACAGGGCACATGGGTCATTTGTCCCTGTCGGAGGGCAGAGAGGAGGTTGGTGCCATTGTCGCAAACCACCATTCCTGCCTTAAGTTGGCGTGGCGTCAACCACCTCTGAACCTGCCCCTGCAGAGCTGACAGAACCTCTGCCCCAGTGTGGCTCCTGTCCCCCAAGCACACCAGCTCAAGCACCGCATGGCATCTTTTGGCCTGCGTACTTGCGTAGCCCCTTGAACGACTACGGAGCACCGCTGGTTCCGAGGAAGAGGCCATGGAGGAAGAAGAAGAGGAGGGGGTGGAGGAGAGAGGTGTGTCACAATCATTAGCATTTTGGAGGCGTGGTGGCGGAACAACCTCCAACACTACTGCACCTTGTCCTGCATCCTTCCCAGCTGCCAGCAGAGTCACCCAATGCGCCATGAAACTTAGGTAACGTCCCTGTCCATGCCTGCTGGACCATGAGTCAGCGGTAATATGCACCTTACCGCTGACCACCCTGTCCAGCGAGGCATGGACATTGCCTTCCACATGCTGGTAGAGAGCCGGAATCGCCTTCCGTGAGAAAAAGTGGCGTTTGGGTACCTGTCACTGAAGAACCGCACATTCCACAAACTCACGGAAGGGGGCAGAGTCTACCAACTGAAAAGGCAGCAGTTGAAGTGCTAGCAATTTTGCCAAGCTAGCATTCAACCGCTGGGCATGTGGATGGCTGGGAGCAAACTTCTTTCGGCGGTGCAGCAGCTGGGGCAGGGAAATTTGCCTGGTACAATCTGATGTCGGTGTACCAAAATCAGATTGCCCACAAGTACTTGGCTGTGACACACCTAATTCTACACCTTCATTCCTCTCAGTGCAGGTCTCAGAGAGAACTGAAGGTCTAGTGGGGTTGGAAATCTCAGCTGATGAGGAGCAAGGAGAGGTCCTCTTTGTTCTTTGGTGTGGGTCTTTTAGATACGCTTGCCAACGAACTGCATGGCAGGTCAACATATGTCTGGTCAAGCATGTGGTACCCAAGCGGGAGATGTTTTGGCCACGCGAGATACGCTTGAGACATATGTTGCAAATAGCAGCGGTGCGATCTGATGCACTCATCTCAAAAAAGGCCCACACCAAAGAACTTTTTGAATAACGCGCAGAGACTGCAGCGCCCTGCACATGTGGAGCTTTGGGGTGTGATGCAGTCAATGTGCTGCCCTTAGGCTGGCCCCTGGAGGGCATCCTGCCTCGTTGGTGATGTGCCGCCTCCTCCTCCTCCTCCTCCTCCTCTCTCCTATCAGGCACCCACGTTGAGTCAGTGACCTCATCATCCCCTCCCTCCTCATCACTGGAGCAAACCTGGCAGTATGCTGCAGCAGGGGGAGCATGACTGCCAGACTGCTGTCCTTCTTGGGCACCCCCTCTGTCCGTGCTCATGTTACTGCCTTCATCGAGCTCAGTATCATCATCAGAGCCTTCCAAACGCTGGGCATCCTCCTGGAGCATGTACCCAACACTGTGGTCAAACAGTTCGAGGGACTCCTCAGGAGGACATGGTGGGGCTAGGGAAGGAGTCACTGATGACATTGAGCCGAGGGAAGAGGCCGCTGCTTTGCCAGACAAAGTACCCTGGGCATGGGTGAGAGAGGATGAGGAGGATGAGGACGGCTTGGTCATCCACTCGACCAAGTCTTCTGCATGTTGCGGCTCAACATGGCCAGCTGCCGAAAAAAAGGCCAAGCGTGTCCCATGGCCACGTGCTGATGAGGATGCACCGTCTCCACGACCAGCACTAGACACAGAGCCTGCTTGCCCTCTCTTATTGGCTTGTGACTGTCTGCCTCTCCTTCTTGGCCTTCCAGACATACTAATGGCCTGTAGCTGCACTAAGCTGGGATATATATATATATATATATATATATATATATATATGTAATGATACTGCAGCTAGCAAAATCAACTGCCTGCCTGTAGTATGAGACGCACCCCACTAACTTGTAGGTTTAGCAGAACACTGTGAGCAGGACGCACTGCACTAACTGTAAATAGTCTAGCTGCCTGACTGTGGTACTAATAGGATCAAAAGAACACAAGCAATTTTCTTCAGGTAGCTGTATTTACTGTAACAAGACAAGCCTGCCTGTCAGTAAGAAGATAACAGAAACGGATCTAGCTGAACACTGTGAGCAGGATGCACACCACTAACTTGTAGGTTTAGAAGAACACTGTGAGCAGGACGCTCTGCACTAAATGTAAATAGTCTAGCTGCCTGACTGTGGTACTTATAGGATCAAAAGAACACCAGTAATTTTCTTCAGGTAGCTTTATATACTGTAACAAGACAAGCCTGCCTGTCAGTAAGAAGAGAACAGGAACGGATCTAGCTGAACACTGTGAGCAGGACGCACTGCACTAAATGTAAATAGTCTAGCTGCCTGACTGTGGTACTAATAGGATCAAAAGAACACCAGTAATTTTCTTCAAAATACTGTAACAAGACAAGCCTGCCTGTCAGTAAGAAGATAACAGGAACGGATCTAGCTGAACACTGTGAGCAGGACGCACTGCACTAAATGTAAATAGTCTAGAAGATAACAGGAACGGATCTAGCTAAACTGAATACAGTGTATATATATATATGCAACACCTGGGATGCATATATATAGACAATACACTTTAAGTGCAGCTAACTGACTGACTGTCCTGCCTAATCTAGCTAACTCAAATGAAATGACACTGTCTCTCTCTCTCTCTATTTCTCAGCACACCGGAACACACTGCACAGGGCCGCCGTGCAGGCGGCCTTATATAGTGTGGGGCGTGTACTAAATCCCCTGAGCCATAATTGGCCAAAGCCTCCTTGGCTTTGGCCAATTACGGCTCTCTGTTAAGGCGGCGCTGTGATTGGCCAAGCATGCGGGTCATAGTGCATGCTTGGCCAATCATCAGCAAGCAATGCACTGCGATGCCGCAGTGAATTATGGGCCGTGACGCGCCACACAAATTTGGCGCGAACGGCCCATATCGTTCGCAATTCGACGAACGATCGAACAGCCGATGTTCGAGTCGAACATGGGTTCGACTCGAACACGAAGCTCATCCCTACCATAGATCTTTCAAAAGGTCCTCCTTAGGGAAATAGGGCAAGCACTTCTGACCAAGTAACTTTGAGGGGGTCCTCCTATGGATGTAGCAAACTATCCTCACGGTAGTAGTTTCAGGGGATAATTCCCTCGGTGGTATAGGGAAATAAAAAACAGGGGGAGCCCCAATAGTGTAATGTCGTTTTAACCAGCAGCTTTATTATGTAAAAACAAGGGTACTCACATATACATAAAAGGCAGTGTTCATATCTCCGACGAGCGGCGAGCTCGTATCTCTATCAGACGGAACAGGCTTTACATGCTGTGATAGAGATACGAGCTCGCCGCTCGTCGGAGATACGAACACTGCCTTTTATGTATATGTGAGATTAGTTTATGGCTGGTGCCAACACTTATGCATTTTTTATATCATTTTTTATGTAGTTACTATCACCCTCAGTTACTCATTAAGGAGGCCCAGGATTAGCGCAGCACCACCTATTATTATATTTATATTGGGACACAGGTACAATTTTAAAATTTTTTCAGGTATTTACCAAAACATATTCAAGCTATAGTTATATAATGGATATGGGCTGAAAGTGCACACTCTTAGGTTTAATTTGAGAGTATGTACATCCAAATCGGAGGAAGGGTTTAAGAATTACAGCTCTTAAGAATAGCCACCCCCCTTTTTCAAAGGACCAAAAGTAATTGGACAATTGAATCAAAAGCTGTTTCATGGCCAGGCGTGGGCTACTCCTTTATTATTTCTTTATCAATTAAGCAGGTAAAAAGGTCTGGAGTTGATTCAAAGTGTGGTATTTGCATTTGGAATCTATTGCTGTGAACCTACATCATGCGTTCAATGGAGCTGTCCATGCAAGTGAAACAGGTCATTGCAAGGCTTCAAAAATGAAACAAATCCATCAGAGAGATAGCAGCAACATTAGGAGTGGCCAAATCAACAATTCGGTACACTCTGAGGAAAGAAGAACACACTGGTTAGCTCAGCAACATAAGCCTGGACGTCTATGGAAGACAACAGTGGTGGATGATCGCAGGATCCTTTCTATAGTAAAGGAAAACCCATTCACAACATCCAGACAAGTGAAGGACACTCTCCAGGAGGTGGGCGTATCATTGTCAAAGTCTACAATCAAGAGAAGACTTCACAAGAGCAAATACAGAGTGTGCCATTTATAAACCTGAAGAATAGAAAAGCCAGATTAGACTTTGGCAAAAAACATCTAAAAAAGCCAGACCAGTTCTGGAAAAGCATTCTTTGGATGGATGAAACTAAGATTAATCTGTACCAGAATGACGGGAAGAAAAAAGTGTGGAGAAGGCTTGGACCAGCTCATGATTCAAAGCACACAATGTCATCTGTAAAACATGGTGGAGGCAGTGTGGTGGCATGGTCATGCATGGCTTCCAGTGGCATTGGGTGATTGGTGTTTATTGATGATGTGACAGAAGACAGAAGCAGTCGGATGAATTCTGTCAGTCCAGATCCAAATGCAGCAAAGTTGATTGGATGGCGCTTCACAGTACAGATGGACAATGATCCAAAACACACTGCAAAGGCAACCTAGGAGCTTTTGAAGGAAAAGAAGTGGAATATTCCGCAATGGCCGAGTCAATCACCTGATCTCAACCCAATTGAACATGCATTTCACTTGCTGAAGGCAAAACTAAAGGTAGAAAGACCCACAAACAAAGAACAACGGAAGACAGCAGCAGTTAGAGCCTGGCAAAGCATCAGCAAGGAGGAAACCCAGTCTTTGGTAGTGTCCATGGGTTCCAGACTTCAGGCAGTCATTGCCAGTAAAGGATTCTGAACAAAGTATTAAAAATGAACATTATATTTATGATTATATTCATTTGTCCAATTACATTTGAGCCCCTGAAAATGGGGGGACTGGGTAGAAAAATGATTGCAGTTCCTAAAATTTGTACTTGATATTTATGGCCAACCCCTTGAATTAAAGCTGAAAGTCTGCACTTCAAATTAATTTGGATTGTTTCGTTTTAATTCTATTCTGGGGGCATACAGAGCCAAAAGTATGAAAATTGTGCCTGTGTCCAGATATATATAGACCTAACTGTATATTTAAAAAGGTAGCTATACTTAGGTAAGTATATGTAAACCCAATCACTAAAATCTCATATATGCTTTTACATGTTATTGTAATTTCAAAAGTAATTTTATATATTTTTTAAATCTGTAGTGATCCTGCCATGAAGGTCCTTGATCAGGCACTTCTTGTTATAGGTTAACATTGGTCTCTCTCTCTGCTTTCCAACTGTGAGCCTTTGTTATTACCCTGTAATATGCTTCCTAAGACTACAAGCAGCCATGCTGACACACATTGCACAGACATGGTATACTGTTGTCACCAATAGGATTCCTACCGGTAGAAAAGCCTTGCTGCAGCAGACATGAAGTGGGTGCAGATGGGTTGTAGAAGATCAGCAATGGTCATATGTAACAAGGGACAAAAAGGCAGAGTCATTTTTTTTAAATAGCAACTGTTTATGCTGCATGGTTTTTAATAAATTTAAATATTAATTTAGGGTTTACATTTACTTTACGCACATTAGATGTGTCATCACAGTCCCCAGGTAATATAAACATTAAATTATTTACATTCTGCCTGTCTGTGTGCCCACTGTAAATGCAGACAAAGACGGAGGACAATGAAGGCATCTGCTTCATATACTTGTGTGATTTGATATCTTCACTTCCAGAGGCCTAAAAAATCATGATTTTCATGCTACATTGGAGAAATAGCGGGTCAGCAATGACAGCCTACACATTTATGTCAACACAAAGATGATGTAACATAAGTTGTTTTTTTTTTCCAGTTTATCTGTAGATTTATGCACTCCTTTCTCTCCATCTTGCTTATTAGCAGACAAAGGTGCCACATCTTGTGAGATACAGCTTTTCATGCTATCGCTGACTCCAAACAGTTTTCATATATTTCCTGTTTGTAGGTGTCTCATAGCTTAGTGGTCTGACCTCACTGATCATCCCCTTGAGTTTTAGCAACAGAAATACAATACTGACCATGATATCACCTTACACATACAAGCAATAAGTCAGTACTATTGGATCTGCCTGACTATTGTAACTTACAAATGTCTCATGCTGTATAACAGGCATGCAAAGCCTCTTTTGCCAGCTCTCGGCTCCCTCCCCATCAGCAGAGCAGTGCAGGGAAGTGTCAGTGAGACACTAATGCATTCCAATCTCAGAGTTCCCCACACCACACCTGCACTGAGGGGAAGGCACTGTGCCCCCACACATTGTAAAAGATGGGAAACATTGTTTGATTCTCTAACTTTGCTGTAGCTGCGATCGCCAGCTTTTGTGATGGGGAAGAGATTGGGTGCAGTTCTGCTAGGGGGAGAGGGGAGGTGGTACCTGTTTCCCAGGAGGAGGAGGACTGTCATTGGCCACTGCTAAAGCCAATCACAGTCCTGCTAGCCCTGTCCACCACCTGGAGGAAGATGACTCGATTGATTGCCACTACCAATCTCAGAAAGAAGAGATTTCACTGTGATTTAGAAAACCACAATCAGGTGACAGTTTGTGGAATTACTGTTGAGCTTCTGGGAACTTTGTTGAAATTATTCCTGAACCTTTGTGTCACTTACTACTGAACCCCGGCACTCTGTGTCCCTTTAAACCACAGCCAGTATTCAACGCAATGAAAATCACACACAACTTTTCCTCAGCTGCGGGGGCCCAACTTATGATCCTGCACACAGGCCCACTGCTTTCAGAAAATGCCCCTGACCTGAGCTCATCATTGCGCATCTATTCCAGATGCTTGTATGTGACATCACATACATCACATACAAGCACATAGGCTGGATGCGAAAGGTGGATCAGCAGGATGAGTGTGCCAGGACAGGTAGATGTGTCTCATCTCTGCTTCCTTTCACAACTCTGCATATCACGCATATCATAGATGAGAAGAGGGTACAGTGGTGGAGCAGATGAGCAGGAGGGTACAGCGGTGGGGAAAATGAGCAGGAGGGGTTCAGAGGTGGGACAGAAGAGCAGGAGGGTACAGCGGTGGGGCAGATGTGCAGGGATACAGTGGTGGAAGAGATAAGAAAGGGGCTCAGCAGTGGGACAGAAGAGCAGGGGGTACAGTGATAGGGCAGATGAGCAGGGGGTTCAGTGTTGGGTCAGATGATCTGGGGGGTTAAGTGTTGGGCCAGATGAGAAGTGGTGGGACAGAAAAGAAGGGGGGTAGAGCAGTGGGGCGGATGTGAAAGGAGGTGCACAGGTGGGACAGATGAGCAGGGGATTACAGTGGTGTGGCAGAAGAGCAGGGGAACAGAGGTGGGACAGATGTGCAGGAGGTACAGTAGTGGGGCAGATGAGAAAGGGGGTTACAGTGGTAGGACAGAAAAGCAGGGGTACAGTTGTGTGGCAGTGGTACAGGGGGTTACAGTGGTGGGGCAGATGTGCAGGGTAGTACAGTGGTGGGGCAGATGTGCAAGGGGTTACAGTGGTGGGGCAGATGTGCAGGGGGTTACAGTGGTGGGGCAGATGTGCAGGGGGTTACAGTGGTGGGGCAGATGAACAGATGGGTTCAGTGTTAGGACAGATGAGAAGGTGATTCAGTAGTGAGACAGAAGAGCATGGGGATACAGCGGTGGAGCAGATGTGCAGGGAGGTACAGTGGTGGCATAGATGAGAAAAGGGGTACACTGATGGGGCAGATGAGCAGGGGGGTACAGTGGTGGGGCAGATGTGCAGGAGGTACAGTAGTGAGAGGGATGACAAGGGGGTTCAGCTGTGAAACAGAAAATTAGGGGGTACAGTGATGGGGTAGATGAGTAGGGGGTACATCGGTGGGGCAGATGTGAAAGGAGGTGCACTGGTGGGACAGATGAGCAGGGGGTTACAGTGGTGGGGCAGAAGAGCAGGGAAACAGAGGTGGGACAGATGTGCAGGAGGTACAGTGGTGGGGCAGATGAGAAAAGGGTAACATTGGTGGGGCAGATGAGCAAGGGGTTACAGTGGTAGGACAGAAAAGCCAGGGATACAGTGGTGTGGCAGATGTACAGGGAGTTACAGTGGTGGGGCAAATGTGTAGGGGGTTACAGTGGTGGGGCAGATGTGCAGGGGGTTACAGTGGTGGGGCAGATGTGCAGGGGGTTACAGTGGTGGGACAGATGAGCAGGGAGGTACAGTGTTGAAACAGATTTGCAGGGGGGACAGTGATCTGAGGTGTGAAGGTGCAGGAATTGGGGCTGATCTAAGGTGTGATGGTGCATGAATTGGGGCTGATCGGAGGTGTAAAGGTGCAGGAATTGGGGCTGATCAGAGGTGTGAAGGTGCAGGAATTGGGGCATTTTGCATTACCGCATTTACCAATAACAAATTGGACCCTTTTTAAACTCATCTTTTTATCTCCATACACTACAGGAGTTGTTTCTGAACATTTGTATCGTTTGATAATATGATATGAGCTAAAATTCCAATATAAAGATACTAATACTGGAAATTCACAACAATGCTGAGTTTATTGTGTGGTACGATATTCATATAGTCAGTAAACCAATAATACTTTCTCTGGCATACTTGTATTGTTTTTATCACTGCTGTATTTCATTCTTTTATCACTTAATGGCACGGATGTCTTTACTGATGCAAACCTTTTATAATTAGTCTTAGATGTGTGATATAATAATAGAAAGTCTCAATGAAACCAGTATGCCAATACAACAGAAAGAGTTCCTAGGCTCTTTTGTCCTGCACACACTTATTGATCTAAATGGCAGCAGTGTTTGGCAATTCATAAGGTTTACATGAATGCATTTATATATCAAAGGTCTGTCCCAGATCACTATGGAAACAAAAAGTAGCTGTGTTCATTATTTTAAATTTCAAATCTGAGCAGTGGGGTGATGCCATACTAATGTATCTAATCTGGCCAATGTCTAACAGTAGATTTGTCAGTGACATCACAAATGACAATAACAGTCTACTAAAAACTGTATCTTTTATTATAAAAATAAGCAGTTCTGAAAGCCTTGCCTATACGTAGGATCAGTTTTGTTATTGCCTCACCCTCCTCAGCGGCATATACTAATCGTTTATTACACCAGCGTCATTCTCTCCAAGCTGCCAAATTCAAGCAAAATATCTATTACGTTTGGGCATGGAGAAGAATGTGCTCCACTCAATGGTCACAACACTGAACAGCCGAACAGAACTTCAGGGGAGCAAAAAAAAAACATGAGTATGTACGTCAGCTAAGGGGCATTAAAGTGAACATGGTACTTCTTGTGTGAGACAATATTTCTACCCACAGGCCAAAACTAAAAAGGCTAATGTACAGACATCTAGATTTAGTCTGTGTCACATATATTACAGCATCTTATTCCAGAAAGTGTGATACTAAGCCTGGGTGATGCCTGAACAAAGGCATTGGTCTTCTGAGGAGAAAGGAAGACAAAGGCACTGTCAGGAAGAGAGCTATGGCACCTCTGAGAGATAATAATTGTCTGAAGGTTTTTTTTACTTACACTTATTCTTTTTTTTTTGTATTTTGAATTAAGGTACAAAACAAAGCCTACTGGGCATACCCAGACTTATAGGGTAAACAAACAAAAAAAAAGGAAACCATCAACTCTTCACTTGACAACCAAGCTATCTGATTTAGATAAAGCTCATCGGCATAGGCATAACAAAAAAAAAGGTACCACCTAAACCAGGGGTCGGCAACCCATGGGCCGCTGCCGCTAAATGTCCGGCCCGTCAGTGCTCGTGATTAATTCACGGGCACCCGGCCCGCGGACAAGTGAATGGTTGTTTAATACGGTTATCTGCAAAAGTGTCTGTTATATGATAAAACTGCAGCTATATACCTCATTAAGATGGAAGTATATAATGATCATATGAAAAGAAAACTCACTGCATAAGCACTTTTGTAGAGATTTATGTTCAGTCTGTCTTGGTTTTATGCCTTTTCTAAATAAATAATAATTTTATTTAAACACAATCGTCTTGTTTGCTTATACAGTCCCACTGTACTGGGGGGTACATAAGTTCCCCAATTTTTAGGGTTCTTGTTTTCTCACATTAATCTGGGATGTTGGCAACATATTAATGGTGATATAGTTTACCTTCTACGGTTCATCATACTATATATATATAATATGGATATTCAGACCGACGCGTTTCAGGACAACTTGAAGGGTCCTTTCATCAGGGGCATTCAAGACCAGATGAAAACTACCATAGCATAATCAATTGTATAAACTTGATACTGTATACACCTCCAAAAAGCATGCCAAATGATGTCATACAGCCATAGCAACAGAACAAATGCCATAAGGCAGTAGGGATAGGAGTTGTGGCTAGCCAAAAGTTTTGCGTAGTTGAATGTGGGTTGGTATAATGCTTCAGTCAAGCCAGTAAACACTCTCTAAGCGGAAAAGTATCTTTGAGTGGCTATTAGTCACTAGCTATCCCACATCATGCTGACGTCCATCCTGAAGGAAGTGAGGGAGGTCACGTCCTTCAGGATGGATGTCAGCATGATGTGGGATAGCTTGTGACTAATAGCCACTCAAAGATATTTTTCCGCTTAGAGAGTGTTTACTTGCTTGATTGAAGCATTATACCAACCCACATTCAACTACACAAAACTTTTGGCTAGCCACAACTCTTATCCCTACTGCCTTACGGCATTTGTTCTGTTGCTATGGCTGTATGACATCAATTGCCATACTTTTTGGAGGTGTATACAGTATCAAGTTTATACAATTGATTATGCTATGGTAGTTTTCATCTGGTCTTGAATGTCCCTGAAGAAAGGACCCTTCAAGTTGTCCTGAAACGCGTCGGGCTGAATGTCCATAATACTACCACGCATCAATAATTCATTGTTGAAACTTGTTGCTTGTTTTTATTCAATATGTTCCTTAGGTGATATTTTGCACCTGAATAATTTTATATCTTCTTTAAATAAATATCATTTATACATTTTTTTGATTAATTTTTCTTGCCTATAAAGTCCCTCAATACTCATTTGGGGGGGGGGGTATCCATTCATGATTAGAGCAAGAGACTCTACTAAGCTTAAAAAAAAGGGTGGGCTCGGGGCGCAGAGCCCACCCGGTTGTGTGTGACATGAATATTCGCTATTGTCACACTGATTCTCCTCCCGGTCAATCGGGAAGTGGGTCATGAGACCCATTTCCTGATTGGCCGAAAGTAGATGCGATCCTTTTGGCCTAGGAGGAGGGAGGAGGAAGATGGAGAGGCAGGGGAAGCTGCCGCCTGCGCCATAGATAGGGTAAGTGCCGGGGAGGGTGGTGGTGTGGGTTACCAGACCAACAGTGGCCGCTGGTGGTAAACCCACAGCCACCCCCCAAAAAATATATCACCAGCCACCACTGCTGGATTCATAAGTGAACTTATACAGCAGTATTGCAGAGTTGACCAGATTTTTCCAGAAATCAAGTGTCATTGGAGACTTACACCTTATTCTTCATGCATGCACTTAACATGAGAATAATATAGGATGCTAGGTATTCTTTGAAGGAAACTTGTGCTAGGAGTTATATGCAGGCTGCCAATGGTGACTTGTGTCTGAAAAATTCAAGCTGCCTGCCTGCCATGTAGAATAATCTGCAGCAAATCAAGTCAGAAATCCTTTCAGGCATAGCTATTTTTAGAAGAGTTCAGGGATGGCAGCCTCAATCCTAGTGCAGGTCAGATATTTCCCAGATTCTTCTATTGGGTTAACAGCTAGTGGTGAGGGGATGGAGACATACAGTAGGTGGTGGAAGCTATCAAAAGTATTTCAGTGCCAGGTTTTTGTGAGACTCAAGGTATACAGAATCCCTCCACCTGCTCCGCCATTCCCAAAGTTATGCTGGTGAGAGGGGTTGCAGATCAAATTCAGAAACCTATTGAGCCAGCTTGCCACACTGCCAGTTACATTTAACAATAGTACAGTACCCAGCTTCCCAAAACCTATGTGTACTGGAAATTGACCTATACCTACCAAACTGTAGTGAAGAAATTCCTCCCCAGGCCTTCATGTAATCTCCCTCTTTTAGAAGCTTGAGGTCTGGTGTGCATGGTGAATGGTCAGAAACCACCATGTCTATATGGCCCTGCAGGAGTGCATTCCAAAGAGCTTCCTAAAAACGACAAAAGGTAGGGCAGCATCAAGCATAAGCAATAAAATGATCTAGAACTTTGCCTGTAAACTGTATAGTATGTAGTGATGGGTGACACAGTAGAGCTGGCTGGGGTAATTTATGTCCCTCCAATGAAGGGCTACATGTCCCTTAACAGACATTGACTACTGACTGCAGGATATGGCCAGACTGCAAATTCTCAGATATAAGCTTTCAGCAGTCAAGTGGAATCAAACTAATGGAATTTGAACAATGATTGATTAATAGAATGTAGTGGATCTGTGTGCAGTAACCCATTTACTGCCAACCACTGCACTACGTTATTACATATATTAGAGGAAAATGTGCAAATGTTCTCTTATTAGTAACATGCAAATTGCATTTTCTATCTTTTGCCAGCCAGTCTGAGGGCTGCATGCTTGTCAGTAGAGTATAAGGAAGTAGAGAACAGTGACAGTACCTTGTTGCGATGGCCTCTCACAGGGGGGCAGCATTTGAAGTACGTGGCACCAGGGGGAATGTGCTCAGAGCTCAGGGATAGGTAATGGTGAGTGGTCTCTACAGTCAGGGGGGCTCCGGCCTCCTTTGCTTTTCTGATTATGGTCAGAGATTGTGCTGACGACAGGTGTACAATGTGACATCGTACTCTAAAGAAAGATAGTCTTATATCATTATGTTTGAGAAATCTTATCCTGAGACATTCAATATCCTGAGGCATTCGTCACCATAAAAGTACAGTACAGAGTATTTTGGACAACATTAAAAAAATGTAAGCTACTATATCAGAGATTATAATACATGGTACTGTCTTAGTAAATTATGGTATACTGCAGCACTTGTCATGATTTGTAGCACCCTCTAGTTAGGTAAGTGCTAAAGTGAGGATTTTTCTGAGAGTAGGAACATTTAGGCAGGCCTAGCTGGTTGCTAGGCCTGTTTGATTTAATTCTGGGCTGAGAGTGGCTCAGGGTAGCAGCTGATGACTCACAGGCAGCATCACTTCCTTGTCACCTCCCTCTTCCTTCTAGAAAGTGCTAGAAGGAGAGGAAGGGAAGAGAGGTGGAGCTGCCTGGGGTATCTTAAGGAGCCTTGACCAATCTTCAACTTGGACTTGCAGGGGGCAGGCCTCCTTAAATACCTGGGGTCAGCCCTTCTGGGGAGGAGTAGTCGGATGGAAGAGCTCTAGTGAGAGAGTGTGGAGGCTGTCAGGGCCCACGGGGAGCTCCCCAGACTGGGGGGGGGGGGGTGACCCTGGGCTGGGGCCCGGGTGCATCCAGAAGTCCAGAGGCCTAAAGTAACCTGTATTCTGTAGTCATGCTGTGATCCAGGTATAGATACTCTATTGTGTTTATTCACAAAAGTCTGTGGTCACAGGGGCAGCAAGGGAAAAGTGGCCTAAAGGGTAGTAAGTAAATACACTCTGGCATTAAAAACACGCATTCATTTTATTTACAGAGAATGCAGAATAGAAAAATTATTTAATAAATAGATGTTTCCAGTTAATAAGCAATTACATTCAAAGATAATTTCTCCATTCAAGGCAGAATAGGGCAGGATGTATTCCCAAGTAGGTGTTTCCTGTTGTTTAAGACCCCAGCAAGTTGGTTTCTACCACCTCTAGAATGGACTTGTTAGGTCAAGCACAGATTTCCAGCCAAGCTAGCAACATCACCAGCCTAAATTAACTCTATATTCTAACAATCTTGACATATCGAATACAAATACACAGACAATTCACATTAGTTGGTGATGATAACAGATCAATCAGTTATGACATGGGTTGGGCAATGGATCTCCCAGCTAAAGTTTTAAAACCCTAAAGCCCTGCTATGTTTGAATGCCAAGCTACACAAAATGCAGGGGATACAAACAAAGTGAAAGGGTGGCTTTTCAGAAAATGCTATAATATCTATTTAACACTAACTTGTACTGTTGACAAAGATCAGCCACCAGTTGCACTGCAGCAATTTCCATGTCATCTGGGCGAGAGTCCAAAAATGTTTGATAAAGTGTGGAATCTGTGTGGAATAGGTACATATTAAGTTTATAGGTGTTTTTTATTATTTTCATATATACAGTGTATAATATATATATATATATATATATATATATATATATATATATATATATATATATATATATATATAAACATTCACACACACGTACACTATATTGCCAAAAGTGTTGGGATGCCTGCCTTTACGCGTACATGAACTTTAATGGCATCCCAGTCTTAGTCCATAGGGTTCACTATTGAGTTGGCCTACCCTTTGCAGCTATAACACCTTCAAATCTTCTGGGAAGGCTTTCCACAAGGTCTAGGAGTGTGTCTATGGGAATATTTGATCATTCTTCCAGAAGCGCATTTGTGAGGTCAGGAACTGATATTGGACGAGAAGGCCTGGCTCACAGTCTCCGCTCTAATACATATCAAAGGTGTTCTGTCGGATTGAGGTCAGGACTCTGCGCAGGCCAGTCAAGTTCCTCCACCCCAAACCCTCTTATCCATGTCTTTATGGACCTTGATTTGTGCTCCGGTCCAAAACATTTGGTGGAGAGGGGATTATGGTGTGTTTTTTTTTCAGGGGTTGGGCTTGGCCCTTTAGTTCCACTGAAGGGAACTTTTAAGGCGTCAGCATACTAAGACATTTTGGACAATTTCATGCTTCCAATTATGTGGGAACAATTTGCTGATGGTCCCTTCCTGTTCCAACATGACTGCGCACCAGTGCACAAAGCAAGGTCCATAAAGACATGGATGAGCGGGTTTGAGGTGGAGGAACTTGACTGGCCTGCGCAAACGCTTTAAGGGTTGCTTTCTGCTGAAAAAGCCCCATTATGCTTTCAGAGTCTTAGAGGGTCACTGTAGATCTGAGGGGGCATGTTAGTATTTTGAATTTAATTTGTTGGGTGAGTGGAAGCCAGTGGAGGGATTGACAGAGAGGAGTAGAAGACACAGAGCGATTGGTAAGGTGGATGAGTCTGGCAGCAGCATTCATGATGGACTGAAGGGGGGATAACCTATGTAGAGGCAAGACAATGAGAAGGGAGTTACAGAAGTCGAGGTGAGAGTTGACCAGGGTGTGAATTAAGAGCTTTGTTGTGTCATTGGTTAGAAAGGGGCATATTGTGGAGATGTTGCAGAGGTTGAGGCAGCAAGATTTGGACAGTGATTGGACGTGGGGCTTAAAGAAGAGTTCAGAGTCCAGGACTACACCTACGACCTTGGCAAGCGGGGATGGGCTTATAGTCATCAATTTTGAGAGATCAGGGGAAGCGGCACATGGGGGAGGAAAAATGATACATTTGGCTTTGGATAGATTGATTTTGAGGAAGTGGTGTGACATCCAGACTGATATATCTGTTAGTAAATTAGTGATAAATAAATTAGTGATACGTGAGGCGACGGAGGGAGTGAGCTGAGGGTTAGAGAAATAGATTTGGGTATCGCCAGCGTAGAGGTGGTATTGGAAGCCATGAGAGGCTATCAGCTGACCCAGGGAGGAGGTGTAGATTGAAAATAGAAGAGGTCCAAGAATAGAACCTTGGGGAACCCCAACATAGAAGGGAAGAGGAGAGGAGGAAGTAGAATTGTAAGTAACGCTAAAGGTGCGGTTGGATAAGTAGGAGGAGAACCAGCAAAGAGTACAGTCACGGAGACCAAAGGCATGGAGTTTTTTTTTGAGGAGGGGGTGGTCGTATTAAAGGCAGCAGAGAGGTCCAAGAGTAGGAGTACAGAGTAGTGTTCATTGGTTTTGGCTGTCAGTAGATTGTTTGTTAGTTTTAGGAGAGCAGTTTCTGTTTAGTATTGGGGACGAAATCCAGACTAAAGGGGATCAAGAAGGCTATTATCAGCAAGGTGGTCCCTCAGTTGGTTATAGACCAGATGTTCAAGTTTGGATAAAAAGGGGAGCAAGGAGATAGGACGTCGGTTGTTAGGAACGGATGGGTCCAGTGAGGACTTTTTAAATATGGGGCTGACAAGTGCATGTTTTAGGGAGTTGGGGAAGATGCCAGAAGAAAGGGAGAGATTGAAGATGTGGGTTAGAAAGTGTAGAATAAAGTCAGAGGGTGAACATAGCATTTGCGAGGGAACGGGATCCAGAGGGCAGGTGGTAAGATGGATGTTAGCAAGTAGTTTAGCAACCTCGTCTATAGTGGTGGGGTTGAAAGAGGGAAGTAATGGTTGTACCTGTGGGCATCAGGTGTAAAGCGTGGAGGGTATCTGAACAGTAGAGATCTCCTTGCGAATTAACATGACAGCTATTGCTTTTCAAGTTAAAGCAGAACTAAACTCTTTCCAAAAACATTAGCTATATTAATCCTTATGTTACTAACCTTAGTTAATAGATAGAAAAGTATATTATATTTACTTGTTTTTACTCTTTTTTACATTTCTTCAGTTGCTTTCTGGTTTCTGGCCGAGGCCAAAATGATATCACAACCCAGGAGCCTTCATGGGCATTATTTTTTCTTTCATCTAGCCACTTCAGCCCCGGAAGAACGTACCCCCTTCCTGACCAGTGCGTTTTCGAGATTCGGCACTGCGTCGCTTTAACTGACAATTGCACGGTCGTGCGACGTGGCTCCCAAACAAAATTGACGTCCTTTTTTCCCACAAATAGAGCTTTCTTTTGGTGGTATTTGATCACCTCTGCGGTTTTTATTTTTTGTGCCATAAACAAAAAAAGCGACAATTTTGAAGAAAAACGCATTTTTTTTACTTTTTGCTATAATAAATATCCCCCAAAAATAATTAAAAAAATATTTTTTTTTACCTCAGTTTAGGCCGATACATATTCTTCTACATATTTTTGGTAAAAAAAATCGCAATAAGCGTTTATTGACTGGTTTGCGCAAAAGTTATAGCGTTTACAAAATAAGGGATAGTTTTATGGCATTTTTATTAATATTTTTTTTTTTTACTAGTAATGGCGGCGATCAGAGATTTTTATTGTGACTGCGATATTATGGCGTACACATCGGCCATTTTTGACACATTTTTGGGACCACTGTCATTTATACAGCAATCAGTGCTATAAAAATGCACTGATTCCTGTGTAAATGACACTGGCAGTGAAGGGGTTAACCACTAGGGGGCGGGGAGGGGTTATGTCCGTACTAGGGAGTGTTTTCTAACTGTAGGGGGATGGGCTAGCAGTGACACGTCACTGATCTCTGCTCCCGATGACAGGGAGCAGATATCAGTGACACTGTCACTAGGCAGAACAGGGAGATGCTGTTTACATAAGCATCTCCCCGTTCGTCCTCTCCGTGAGGCGATCGCGGGTACCCCTGCGGCGATCGAGTCCATGGGACCCGTGACCTGATCACGGATCTCCCGGCCGGCGGTGCGCACGCAATGGCACAGCGGGAAATTCAATGGGACTTACCTGTACACCCATTTGCCCAGCCGTGCCATTCTGCCGACATACATCGGCGTGCGCCGGTCGGGAAGTGGCTAGAGAAGGGGCTTTGTCAGCTATGCACATGCTCCTGCCTGCATGCTTAAGCTAAGGGCAGATGGATTCCAGGAAATAAATGCTACATGAATCCTCTGCCCTTATTCAAGATGGTTGTAGCTAGAAATGTTAGGGAGGTGTTTTTCCCCCCAAAAAATTTCTCAACATAATAAAGCATGGAGACATGGATGGATGGGTAGGTTTGCTTTTATGTGCTCAGATACAGGTAAGTTCCTCTTTAAAACTATCTTCGGATAGTGCTGTAAAATAAAAGTGTGGCTCCACACCTCTCCAGTTTAAAAAGGTTTTGGATTTAGTTCTTATTTACTCTACTGTCTGCTGGTTTTCCTTCCTGCCAGTTCTGGTTGTGACAACCTGTACCCTGAAGCCATTCATCTTGTCAGTCTCCAACAGGTGTTGTCAACACCTGTCTTATTGACATGATCAAGTAGAGTACAAGACCAGTGGCCACGTTCCAACCTGATTATGTGGCCAGTGATCATGCGTTGTATGTGATGACTTTAATGCCTGGCCTCATTCCAGCACTGTGGAGTGGAAGAACATACCGCCAACTAACTGTCATGAGAAAGTATTATTTTGTGTTGTTTGTGTATTATAATTGCATGAACATTAACTTACCTCCAATCTCTGGGGCAGGTTTTGCTATTTCAAGTTCTGCATGAAACTAATAAAGAAAAAAACATGAATGCTTATGAATTTTACACTTTTATGAATATGTAACCTCCGTAAGGGCCGCTAATCTATCTTAGGTTCCTCTCTCTCTCTTTAGTGCAGCGGAAGCCAGCCACACAGCAGCATTAACTCCGCTGGCTCAATACATAGTCTAGGAGTTGCCTTTTTTGTATATATTGTTGAGTAACGTGGATAGGGTAAGGAGCTGTGGGACACTCTAGAATGCTGAACAGTATTAACAGGACACCTTTCTATCTACAACTACTTCTTAGAACAGTCCCCTCAATCAGTTCTTAGGGAACAGATAGCACTGGGGCACAACAGACAATGCTTCAGGCCAGGCAAGCCTTAGCAAAAATGCACCAAGGGGTTAACAGCAGTGCAGTCACCCAGGCCCTGCTCTCAGGTCAGTACTCAGGCAGAAGAAATCAAGTGTGTGGCCTGTGGGAGCCTGATCAGCCCAAAGTTGTCAGTCACTGCTTCACTGATTACAGAGGAGCACAAAAAGAACTAAATCTACCTGACAGCCTAGCACCTAACTAGGAGGGTGCTACACATTTAATGCATGTACTAGTCATTTGACATTGACAGTGGTAGTTTCTTTCTTCTTAACTTTTTCTAGCATACTCTTTAACATATTACCCAGAATTAACAGGTTGCTTTGCTTTCCTGCTTGTAAAAGGAATGAAATCATGTAAGAAACTATCGTTGGCACTAACCAGTAGAACACTGTTGGTTCCTTGTAATTCGGACATGGCTGTGTGTAGATCCGTCACACTGACATGAGGAAACTCTGGCACTCCACTGTTTATAAGGAAACATTTGAATCCAGCAACACCTGCTTGTAGCATAGGTATCAGTTCCACCTGTCATAGCAAGTAATATTAGTGGTGAGTACATTACATTTCCATGTAAGATCATTTGACAAATCTCCATCCTTTATACTCACTTCCCAATTAAGCTACTTATGGCCTCCTTCACTATCATGTATTCCAAGCCGATTGACTTCAGTTGGCTTAACACAGGTAAAATAGTACTACTGTGTAGAATTTTTTCACATTAAAAAAAAATACTTTTAACTAGATGAGTCATTTATTATCATCAGCATAATCATTTTCAGCCTAAGCTGTAGGAAATATGGGAGAAGCAGGTCAGTTCAAACTTCCATTTTCATGGACTCCTGCTCTTCCTTGGTGGCTCCATGGAGTTCCCAGGACAACTGGGGAGTAGAATCCAGCATGTACCTGGCACAGATCCTAGGGGGGAGTTTCATGAAGCATCTTTTAAAGATGCCCAAATTAGCATAACCGGTTTAATGAAGAAGCAGTGGCTCTAACCTGAGGTGCTCCTGGACCATCATGCTCTTGGCCCTCTCATGCAACCTTGTCCTTTTAGTCATTAGTCATTATTCATAGTTCATGATTTGAAGATAGGGATGATGGGAGGTTGTAAACCAAACCTTGTGCCCCATCAAAAATCTGAGCTAATACTCCCCCTCCAAATCACTTGTAAGGAGGCTCTTTTGATACCTATACTCTTTCCTAGAAAATGATTTCCCATGCAACTCGAAGGAACAGTAGGAATAGTAGGAGAAAGACCACATTGTGTAATGAGATTCTGTTCAAAAGCTCATTATATGTCTGGAAAAATGGCCAAGTATATGAAGGTGATATATTTCCACTTCATAGACAAACTCCAGAATGTAACACGCCATGTTTCCACAGTCATTGTCTAGAATTCAGGTACATCTGAAACTGTCCAATACATGCTGATTACCCATAGGGTATGGCTCCAATGTTTAAAATGCATTCTGCATGGTCCTCCATGCTCTGCTTATTTGCCCCAGACTCCCAGTAAACAGAAGCACTCTAGCCAGTGGACTGATCTTTTGCCTGATGGCTAATGCATAGTCTCACTCAACATCACTCACAAGATCCTGCAGTGATACCAGTGTGTCACCTCCTCTTGTCTGTTTCACCAAAGGAAAGTAAACATCAATACTAATGATCTTCATTGAACTGGTTACTTTCCATAAATGTAAAATAGTACTTCTTCTCTTAGGCCTACAGTATTTCACATGGGCTTTTCGATCAGACCTACTTGTTAGTTTTTCAGGCAGACCTGATCGGAAGCCTCATTTAAGTCTATGGGCAGGCGAATGGAAGTGGAATTGCATCCGTTTGCAACCATCTACCTCTCCATCCAGGTCTGAAAAATTAAATAAAAAGGGACTGCTTTTTTTCCTGGACCTAAACATGATGGATTAGAGGTAGCCTAATATAAACAGATGCAAGACCATTTTTATCTGGTAGCCCATAGATCAAAAATGCTTCTGCTGTGCTGTCAAAATGTGGACAAAAGCTGAAATAGCAAAGATGTCACAAAAGTGACATCAATCCAATTCAGCTCTGATTCAGCAGGGGATGTGTTTACAGGGACCTGGGGAGACATCAAAATCTTGCTTTAGAGGTCATTGATTCATAGTTACTCCCCTGTTTAATAGATGTAGTCTAGAACTTTTGGAGTAATATACACTTATGCCCTGTACACACGATAGGATTTTCCGACAACAAATGTTGGATGTGAGCTTGATGTCGGAAAGTCTGACCATGTATATGCTGCATTGAACATTTGTTGTTGGAATTTCCGCCAACAAATGTTTGAGAGCAGGTTCTCAAATTTTCCGACAACAACACTTGTTGGAAATTCTGAGCGTGTGTACACTATTCTGACACACAAAAGTCCACGCATGTTCGGAATCAAGCAGAACAGCCGCACTGGCTATTGAACTTGATTTTTCTCGGCTCATCGAACGTGTTGTACGTCACCGTGTTCTTGACGTTCAGAATTTCCGTCAACATTTGTGTGACCGTGTGTATGCAAGACAAGTTTGAGCCAACATCCTTCAGAAAAAAATCCACGGTTTTGTTGTCGGAAAATCCTATCGCGTGTACAGGGCATACCAGTTAAAGAGCACATTTTTTTATACAGATTCAAACACCAAATCTAAAATTTTAGCCAAAAGCCAGAGCTTTATGGGTGCATCTTAAATAGGAGATATCCACCACATCAGAAGACATCATAACCTCAACTATAGTCAAACAATTCACAACAATGAGCCAAGGATCTCCAGATCCCAACCACGGCAAAAAAAGTTAAAATCTGAAACATAAAAGTATGCTCACCTGATTATCAGGAATGACACCACCCCAAAATGCTACATCCACATAGCACTGTCTCTTAGCAGCCTGGAGCTTGGTGTGGAAATTGGTTACAGATGTGGTGGGAGGCAGGCTGTTTCTGTAAAGACAAAAGTTATGGATTCATATTGTGTTCCCAAATGTGTGCACTTTCTAAAATGCACCCGCAGCAGCAGATCGGTTAAAGAGTATGCACAAAAATGTTTTTATGGTGCAGTCAGAAACATGTTTGCAAATGATGACATTCCTGAAAAGCTTGTAGTGAGGTGAATGGCTGATACAAAAAATTAGCAATTTTAACTAAAGCCTGGTACACATGATGAGATTATCGGAGAAATGATCGTCCATTTGTTTTTGCATGCTAGTCTCCATATCAAAAATGAAGAGGTTACTAAAGTTCGAAAATTCAAGTATGACAGAATGAAAAATTCAGAAGTGATGTAATGTGTTGTATTGTATTCGTATTGTATTTTCGGGTGAAAACTGTACTAATTAAATGAAAATCGTATGATCTGGTATTGTACGAGAAAAAATTTGTGTTTGCCCCTTCAAATAATTTCTGACGAAAGCTGTGTACTAATGATCTGATAATCGTACGATCACTTAAAAAGCAGTGTTTTTTGTACGATTTCCGATCCTGTGTTTGGTCCTTAATTGTTGTGCAGAATATGGATGATTCTGGATGGAGTTAGGCAAGATCAGACCTGGCAGATTCTTTCCTAAGTCCTATGTAGATATAGGCCAGTACTGTATACATGTAAGGAACTGCATTTTAAAGGAAAGCAGTACAAAGAAAAATACAAAGGATGCCTATGTTTCTGAAAATACTTGGTGCCTTGTTTCAGGCCCATAACAGAGAAAGTGCTGAAGTCATGAGTTCAGAACGGCAGCCAGAGAATGTTTTCAGATGGGAGGGTCAGCATCAGCAGCCTCCATGCTACCCCAGTAAAGGTTTCCTTGAATTTTAGCAGTAATTAGAACAGTATCTAGAAATGACAATGTCACATGGGAGAGTCTTCTAAAACATGGCTTTAAAATTGATGCAGTCATTGACATCTGTCAAGGGGCACGTGTACAGTATCTCCATTCAATCTACAGAGGTTTTAGAGTTGAATACATTTTAAACTGATAACACCTTCATCTAGCCCACATAAATATTCATAATTCCGATGCTGTCTGTGCTGTAATTACAAAACAATGAGATCTGAAAAACTAATAAACTGTATACCTTGGCAACTAACTCTTTATTAATCCCTAGGGTTATATGAGACAACACTATTATAAAATAAGGAATTGTGATGATGAGCCAAAGTTGCCAATGGTTTACCCTAATGCCGCGTACACACGATCGGAATTTCGGCCAGCAAAAGACTGATGAGAGCTTTTTGTCGGAAAATGCGACCGTGTGTATGCTCTATCGGACTTTTGCTGGCCGAATTCCAGCCAGCAAAAGATTGAGAGCATGATCTCAATTTTTCGGTCGGAAAAAGTTCCTATCCGAAAATGCGATCGTCTGTAGCAATTCGGACACGCAAAACTCCTACACATGCTCGGAAACAATTCGACGCATGCTCGAAAGCATTGAACTTCATTTTCTCGGCTCGTTGTAGTGTTGTACGTCACCTCGTTCTTGACAGTCGAAAGTTCAGTGAACTTTTGTGTGACCGTGTGTATGCAAGGCATGCTTGAGCGGAATCCCGTCGGAAAAGCCATCATATCTTTTTCCGACGAGAAGTCTGATGGTGTGTACGCGGTATTAGGGGTTCCACCAAAAGAGGTTTGCCAGTTTTAGGTAGATAGTAACAGATTAAATCCTCCACCAAGTTCTGATATTCATAGTCAAGAACTCCAAGGGTAAGATCTCTGTGTACAAGTTCCCAGCTCCACCTACTTGCTCATGGCCTGTCAAGTTTTACTGTTTTTGTGTTTCTCATACAAACAATGCAGGCATACAAATTAGACATCCACTGCAGGAGGAAAGAACAACGTGATTATGGTAATGATGGTGGGTGGTGATGGAGGTGTGTTGTGACAGTAGTAATGCTGGGTGTTAATAATTGTTCACCAGCCAGAAAGAGGCTTCTTCTCTGTCAGTGTAATATTAGGAGAAAGCCATTACCGCCAACTGTTTTTTTACTAATAGTTTTCTCAACAACTTCCACTCTTAAATAATGTAGATATTATCAGCCCAGTGTAGAAGTTTTACAAAGTGATCACCAGCTTCCAGTTTTTTTTTTCAAAGCCAAATTGAACAAGCTGAAGTTAGAAACTGATGGGCTACCATGCACAGCTGCACTAGATTTTTCACTCTTCAGTTTTAGTAAATCAACCCCAATGTCACATAGGCAATTAAGCTACCGAAAGAGATTAGATTGCAGCTGTGTGGGAAAACTTAATCTGATAACTGATAGAATTTACCAGTGATGGATGTCTTCTTAAATATACATTCTTGCAGGCAAGCATACATTGGAGGACAACGATATCCCTAGTCTTAAAGAACGTCATACATAAAAGATTCTACAGAAACAAAACACACTGGATTGTTGATTCCAGAAGGGTAGGCTAAAGCAGTGGTTCTCAACCTTAGTCCTCAAGTACCCCCAACAAACCATGTTTGCAGGTTTTCCTTTATCTTGCACATGTGCTTTAAATCAGAGTCAATGGCTTGGTATTTTGGACAGCTATTTTATCTAAGAGAAATTCCCAAAACATGGCCTTTTGGGGGTGTTTGGATTGAGGTTGAGAACCACTGGGCTAAAGGATGTCTGGAGAGAGGCTGGTGATTGCTGACATATGTATCACCAGTCCTGATTTGAATGTCAGTCACTGGCTTGATAGAAGACCATTTTATGCCTATAGGCACCTTTATTTAGGGTTCACAAAGATGCTAGTTAGGTATTGAGAAACTCAAGCATTAATTTGGGGCCAATTGTAGGATTAGCATGTGTGTTCTATAGCTTCACCAACATTTTTGGAAATTGATTGCTCTTCCTTATGCTCATTGTGTGATACAGCGACAGCACTCTGGCTGTTAGTTTAAAATAGAAGCACTACGTGTCATATTGCCCGAGTGGTGTCACACTGCTGGTCACATAACCATGGACAATTTTTCTTTCAGCCCCTTTCAACCAACTTTGAATTGCTAAAACAAATTAACAGATCCAAACAACCTAGCAACATCCCTTCCCTATAAATATATAAGTATATAAAGTGATTGCAGTCATTTTTGTAATCGGTAGCTAGTTGAAAGTGTTCAAAATTGTTAGAAAATTTCCCTTTGTATTGCCAGCATAAAGCTTTTATATGCAATGAGAAATTATGACCGTTCCGAGGTAAAGACTATATACAGACACAAGGTTTTTAAAACTGGTCACTTTTTAAAAACATTTGAAAACTTTAACACTCCTTAATAAAATTATTTACAGTATGGTGAACTGCCATTGAGGTGGCTGCTATTGCTGTCTTGCTACTGAAAATACTTGTTGTCTGATTGTTACGCTAACCCATCAGACTTGGTCCTCAGAGTCACCAACCAACAGCAAGTGTGCAGTTCTGGGAAGTCACAGAAATTTCTTCAGCCATTTCTTGTATATCTGTCCCAGGGCAGTGGGACAGATGTTGATCCTGCCTGGCTGTCATGTGAAAAGGATCAACATGACAGCCAGGCAGCTAGGTTTTTCAGAAACAGAGACCAGAAATGGGAGCCTCCAAGTTTGTCTTATGATATTTTTCCATAAAGCTGACCACTCACACATTTACATAGAAAAAAGAAAAACTGTAAAAATACGGTTGTTGCCCATTAATATGGAGATCCCCTCTAAAGTGACATCATATGGTACATTGCATACAGTGGCATATCTACAATAGCAGTGATCCCTCCAGCAGCAGCAGCCAGTGTGGCAGTCCGGTAGCCCTCCCAGTCTGTGCGTCCAGGCTCGTTGACATGTACATGAGGGTCAATGATGCCAGCCATGACCACCAGGTCCCCTACATCCAGCAACTATTGAATGGAAAAACAGAGTTGGTATGAGATCAACAAAAAAAAAAAAAAAAAAACAGAACAGCAGGAGCCAATAATTGTAGGTATTGTTATGTAACCAAAGGTATGCTACTAGTTCAGTATTTTAAAATTCCTATAGACATTAAATTACAGTATTTTAGATTACATTTATGTTGTATCTTTTAGTGGCTGAATAGACCAACTAAGGCTAGGTTCGCACGGGCAGCAGTCCGTATGGCTCTGCTGAAAGCCGCTCTTCAGAGGCATTTGCAGGCATTGCTTGCCCATTAATGTCGGATGAGTTAGAATTATTGCCCCACTACAGCAATGTCTACTTACCTGAGAGGCCACTATGCTACTTTGGAGGTAGGCAGTCAGGGGCCTGTAAAACACAACTGAACTGCCTGTTTTTAACATATGTGTGCATCGGGGCAATATAATGCCTAAGGTAGCTTAGATACTATATGCCCTTAGGTAGCTTAGGTACTAACTGACCTTAGAATCCACTACAAACCAAAACACTGTCCCTTTGGGAGAACCCTCATAGAGAAGCTGCAATTTTCCAATTCCCAGACCATTGTGAGGGACTTTATAGCCCTGAAACTATTATGCAGCCCTAAAGTCAATAAAATTGTTTCTGTCACACAGGTATTCTAATTTATGTCAGAAGTAAAAGCAGATTGATCTGCTAGATCCTAAACAATGTGTGTTAGGTATCTTCGATGATGCAATGCCAGAGTCACATACCAAGGAGGCAGTCTCTAGAGCCCTATTTCAGGCACGTAAACTCATTTTGATACACTGGAATACAGTAATACAGCCCCTCCCTCTCCCTAAGAATGGATAGACCACCTGGGCAATACCCTCTGTTATGAGCGGGTTGTCCATCAACACTGGGGTTGTCCTGCTAAATACGAGAACGTTTGGGGTAGCTGGTTGCGTATGCCTGGTCTAGCACCAGTGGATGATTTTGGAATAAAAGCCTAGGGTTGATTGTGACTATCCTTATTGTTGTTTCTTTTGCTGTCATTTATAGAGTTGTTTTCATGCTAAGACACATATAAATACATGCATACTCTGGAATATTTTGGATTGTTTCAATAAACTTTATTCTTGATTAAAAAAAATAAGCAGATTAAAGTATAACTAAAAGCAAAACATTTTTCAGTTTTGGATAGAATGGAGAAGGATTATGATACCTGTCAGGTTTTTATTGCTGTCTGTGCTCCCTGTTAGGGAGTTTCACCCTCTCTATTTGTCCTGTTTATCATTATCATTGAAAGTTAAAGTAAAAGAAAATCCCAAATTTTGAGCTGTTCCCAGAAAAGTAATAGAGGGGAAATTTTCCAATGGGGACACTAGTTATATTGACCTGGGGGGGTCCCGAAATAATTCCCTTAATTTGCAGGGATTTCTTCTCATTTGTTTGGCTATGGGACAGGAACTGAAGGGAAATCTCCCAAATGGAGCACAGATGGTGAAAAACAAATTTGACAGGGTTTATAACCCTTCCTTGCTCTATCCAAAAAAAAAAAAATGTTTTGCCTATAGTTCTACTTTAATTATACAAAATTAGAATTCTACCATTAATTAATTTTAAAAAAATGACAAATAGCTAAACTCTATTAGAACAGTTTCCAATGCTTTCTTGTAACATTCACCCCATATTCCCTTATGTCATATTTTATGCCATGACCAGTAGCTGAGTTTCAGCATTCAGAATTATTCAGTAGCTGTGGTACAGTATGCATGCAACATGCCAGTAATTTAGCTGCTTACAAAAAGAACACTCAGCAGAAAACTAATTATTTTCATGATCAACAGAATAAATGTTACTTCTTGGGTTTCCAGCAGTGGGATCTCTGTATACCAATCTAGAAAAGATCCATGCTCAAATCTCTGCTTTTCAATTTTATTAGGTACTTACACTAAGTAAATTGTAAAATACATACAGTTTACTGTCAGGTCTGTCTGACTTCTTGGGAATCACACAATTGTAATTAATGCATTAAATACATCTCTTCTGAGACAAGTTGGATTGAATATATTTAGAGGAATCAAAAATGTCTGTGAAGTTACTTGGTTTGCTAATTGATTTGTTCAACCCTATTTTCAATGCTCTCTTGATGATAACTAGAACACTATCATTTCAAATGTATTGAGTTTAGAAAATTGCAAATTTCTAAATGCATTTTGTCTACTTTAATGTTCTACATCTAACAATGTCATAAGTACTCCAGATAACATATTCATATAATGCTGATACTTTAAGAAGATACTTTAAAGTGGAAGTAAACCCTTGTATCGTTTTCAGCCAAGGAAGCCGCCATCTTGGCCTCTGTTTAGTCTACAACTGCCATGATGCTGCACATGTGATCCGTTATGACACCTCCCATTGGATGGTTTGACAGTTTGGTTGAGAGCACAACCAATGGGAGTGTTACTTTTCCGGCACGTGCCGAAAAGGTAACTGCTTTATGGATGGGTTTACTTCCGCTTTAAGAAAGGAGAAACTGATTTTATAAACCTAAATACAAGGGTCAGCCAGCAACTACACATGTGGAATCTAATACAATCATACACAGGTCAAGGTTTCATAGCTGTCTTACCTTGGCTCCACTGGTCACATGTTTTCCCCATGGCAGGACACTGCTAATCTTGCCATCACTAATAATTATATCACAGGAAGATATAGTATTGGCCTGTATGACTCTCTTACTTCGAATGACACTTATCTTTGATCCCGGTGTGATATTCATTATTCCTGTAATTATGTGATGAGAGATTACTTTCATATAAAGATGCATAGAAGTAATTATATCATTGTAAAGTGCAATTCACCTGTTAATCTTGTCATATTTTGCATACTACTATACATTGTACGTAGAAATAATAAAATCAAGGTGACACTAATCTCTGGTTTAAAATAAAAATCTATTCAAGTATGTATTTCTAACTTATAAAAAAAACACCTTCTATTGCTCTCTGCTTCCTCCAATTGTCCAAAAACTTTTTTTTTTTCCTATTGTTTTGCTACTGTGAACCCACTTCCTCTTAGAAGGTGCCTACATTTGTTTTGCATGGTTCCACTGTAGGTAGGAACCTAGCCACCCTCTCTTGCTTGCCCCTGAGATGGACTATTGGATTTGTAGTGTTCAAAGTGCAATGCACATGACCCCCACTAACATTTACTGCTCCTGCTAAACAAAGAGAAGTTGGCAGAAAAAGGAGAAGTTTGGGGAACTCATGGCAGATGTCACAACGAGGCAGGAAACACAGTAAGAAAAAATGTAATGACAAATAGATTACAGGGGCCATTAAGTAGTGGGTGTATATGGATTCTTTTTGGAGAATAAGGATAACGTTTAGTATTACTTTATCGTATCACCCATAATTCTATTTTTTTTATATGTGTAGCGCTACCACCACTGGAGCGACTTGGTAGAATGGGTTCTTTGTTCTTTTTTGCCTCGACTCTGTGAGCAGCCTCTGTCCTTCTGATGCACCTGGTTAAGGAAATGGTTACTGCAATTCTATTGGGAGTATAACTATAAATATCCTTCATACAACTATGTTTCAATATCAGAAAACAGACACCATACTGGTTAGTGGTAAAGGAACTCTGTATATTTTCACAAGTTTAGGTAAATGGCAGTATATACATTAATGAGCATATAAAGAATTTATTCAATCACAGCTCACTGGATAATGTAGTGACTATGTTATAGCAAGTTAGAGTAGAGCTCTGTACCACTAAAGTAAACCTAGTAATCTACAAAATCAGCAATAAGCAGTAGCAATGGTAAACAATAATAGCATTGGTGATCAATACTACAATAACTCCTCTGTAACCAGTAGACTATAACCACTTTAGAGTGCACTCTATATGGCTACAATGAAATTTAAGGCTCCCTAAAAAGGTACCTCTTAATATGGATAATAGGCAAAGTTCTTATGAAGTACATATGATAATAGGCAAAGTTCTTATGAAGTACATATTTGGGTGAGCAGTTCCTAGCCCTAGTTTTTCAGCCAGCTATTGTTGGGGTCCAGTGTTTATGGTGGTGCACATAAGTACAGTCCCAATAATATCTGCATGCAGGCTGCTAGTTAGATGGCCAGCCCCTATGTATTCAGTCTCTTCTTTCAGCAATAGATCAATGGCAGCAATGCCCTCTAACCAGTCCCAGGGATACATACAGCAACAATGATCCCACTGTTCAGATGTCAACTGACTTCTGGATCTGCCTGGAGTGACTCCTAAGTCCTAATTACACAGGTTAACAGCGCTCCAGTTTCTGTCTTAGGCCACAGGCTAGTAGAAGATTGGTGTGCACTCAGGGATAGCGACGTGCACTCCCGGTCTCCTAGCAGCCAAAACCTTAGTATTCAGCCTGGGAAAAAACAGCTCTTTCTCCTCCTCATAACAGTCTCTCCTTGGGAAATTGTAGTCCATTGGAATGTTAGATGTTTATTAGCTGTCATAGCTGTCTATTGACTGTTCCTTTCTCATCTCCCACTATTCAGTGTGGGCATTTAAGTCCTTTGAACTTATTCTGTGTGTCAGCTCCCCTGCTGGGTCGAGGCAAGGTAGTGTTAACCCATACAGCTTTATAGTCCGGTGGGAACACAGAGAGCAAACTGCTACAAAGTGTCCTAAAATTGCTCTCTCTACCTCTAGCCAAGCTGCAGATAGTCAGTGTATAATAAAAACAAATGATATTTACCTAGCTGTAATCTTTTTCTGTAGGTAGTGGGTTTACAGCGAGCAAATGATTGTGAATGTAAAATATAGAGTTAGGGGCAAAACTGACTACATCTTTATATGTGAAGCTGAACAAGGTAGTAATATTTGTAAGCCCCAGGTTGTTCAAAATCCATGTATTTGGATTTAGTTTTTGGAGTGAGGTAATGGGCTGGACAGTTGGCCGTGTTGGAATTTGAACTTTGATATCTGATAGGCATTTCAGTTATTATGTTGTCCATGGTGGACTTGGCTGCAGTACATGAATATAGTGATTCAACAAGGATGTTTCTAGTTTAAACGCCATTTAACAGGATTTGTAGTTTGATGCAAACCTTGTGCTGAGTGTAAATAGATACCTAACATGTCATGCTTTTGAATTGCGCACGCTCGTAGAATGGTGAAAAACTAAGGTACTTAAAAATCTCCGAAAGGCGACGCTTTAAGTGCATTTACAGGTTACCTGTTCAGAGTTACAGATGAGGTCTAGAATTATTGCTCTAGCTCTAATGTTTGCATCAATACCTCACAACGGTTTCTGAAGGGGCAGAAGGAGACAAAACCCCTAACCTCACGCCCCCCCCCCACCCCCAGCTCATGTTTCTCGGGCTTACAATTTCCGTCAGTTCACCCGATAAACAATCCAATGGTGCTATAAAATTTTCCGACAACAAAATCCTATCGGTTAAATTCCGAACGTGTGTACACAAATCCGACGCACAAAGTGCCACGCATGCTCAGAATAAATTAAGAGACGAAAGCTATTGGCTACTGCCCCATTTATAGTCCCGACATACGTGTTTTACGTCACCGCGTTCAGAACGATCGGATTTTCCGACAACTTTGTGTGTATGCAAAACAAGTTTGAGCCAACATCCATCGGAAAAAATCCATGGATTTTGTTGTTGGAATGTCCGATCAATGTCCGATCGTGTGTACAGGGCATTAGGCTGGCCATACATTATACAATTTTCTTATTCAATTTCCTTTAGATTTACCTTCAACTATGTAATGCAAGGACCTGCCTGATTGCATCCAAATTGAGAGTGTTTAGGTTTGACCTCATATTATAGGCAGAGGCGGCTCTAGACTTTGTGAGGCCTTAGGCAAAACTTAGACATGAGGCCCCACTCACGCCACAAAGATGCAGGAGACGGTCAGAGATTATGCAGACAATGATACAGGAGACGGTCAGAGACTGTACAGAGAGTGATACAGGAGACGGTCAGAGACTGTGCAGAAAATGATACAGAAGACGGTCAGAGACTGCGCAACCACGATAACAACAGAATGAGCATCGTGGATAACTTATCAGTGTAATGCTTCTTCATTATCAGCAGGTTTAGGGAGAAGGTAAATAACACTGCTGTATTACTTAACTGTAATAAAGAAGGTGGTGCATCATTCTGGCTCTACTGTCTGGCAGAGGAATATGAATCACAAAAATCGCAGCACAGAATTATAAATCTTTTGGTAGATGAAACATTTCACATATGTGTGTGAATAGCTGTTTGCCTGGCGTTCATTTTGAAAGCAAAACTGCAGCAAGATGAATAAAAAAAGCCCATTAAATAAAATAAGCCCTCCAGTTTGAACGACAGCCAGCCTCATTCAACGGCCTTCCTCGAAGCCCACACTGGAATGTACATGCCCTCAGCCTGTCATTCAACAAGTAAGGAGAAGCAGCACAATGATGATCCCATCCATTGGCGGCTGGTGCTCAGAATATTCTGCCACTGTGCCCCATCAAACGCAGCCACTGTGCTCCATTAAACGCAGCCACTGTGCCCATCAAATGCCGCCACTGCGTCCATCAAACTCTGCCACTGTGCCCCATCATATTCTGCCACTGTGCCCCATCAAACGCAGCCACTGTGCCCCATCAAACGCAGCCACTGTGCCCCATCAAACGCAGCCACTGTGCCCCATCAAATGCCGCCACTGCGCCCATCAAATGCCGCCACTGCGCCCATCAAACTCTGCCACTGTGCCCCATCAAACTCTGTCACTGTGCCCCATCAAACTCTGTCACTGTGCCCCATCAAATTCTGCCACTGTGCCCCATCAAACTCTGTCACTGTGCCCCATCAAACTCTGTCACTGTGCCCCATCAAACTCTGTCACTGTGCCCCATCAAATTCTGCCACTGTGCCCCATCAAACTCTGTCACTGTGCCCCATCAAACTCTGTCACTGTGCCCCATCAAATTCTGCCACTGTACCCCATCAAATTCTGTCAGACTGCCACTGTGCCCCATCAAATACCACCACTGCGCCCATCAAAGTATGCCACTGTGTCCCATCAAATGCCACCACTGTGCCTAATAAAATGCTGCCACTGTGCCCCATGATGAAACCATAGACAGACACAGGATACAGATAGCATGTAGTGAGATGTACCTACCTGCTCCTCGCGTTGGTCCCCTACTAAAGGCAGCAAGAGAAGCACATGATGTTCTCTCTGAGTGCCCTGCAGTGCAATCTGGGAGTTGTAGTCTCTGCAGAGCACAGGCACCAGAGGGCCAAGTTGAAGTCTGTGCTGTGGAGAACTACAACTCCCGCCATGCATTGGGGCCGCCGACTGTGGGGGGAAAGGCTAGGAGAACGGCGCCGCGGCGGTGGAGCCTGCTATTGGACAAAGCAGCAGCCGAGATGACGGTGTGTTCTTCTCCCTCGGTGGCTCAGCTCAGACAGGCGGCCGCGGCGTCAGTCTGTGTGCAGCGCCAGCCGCCCGCACACTCCGCCGGCTTGCATGGGCTGCGCAATTCCTTCCACTCAAATTAGGCGAGCGCGAGGCCCTTTTGGGGGCGAGGCCTAAGGCAAGTGCCTAATTTGCCTAATTAAAGAGACGCCTCTGATTATAGGGTTTTGGTAAATCTAAAGGAAAGTTGTACAAGAAAATGATATAATGTATGGCCAGCCTTAGGGCTTGTTTACACTTGCTTCAAAATGTGGCATTGGACAAGCTTTTTTAAAGAACTCTGAATGCGCATCAAAACACTTGTCACTAAATAAAATGGTTACCTTACAGTTCTGTTCAAATGTTGTGTTTTCTTTGCTTTGCTTCAATAATTATACCCCATTCTTGGTTCTTTAAAGAGTCTGCAAAGTCTTCATAGAAATCTATGACAACGCTTGCTTACAGCACCTGAAGTTTTTGATGGGTTTTTATTCAGCTATAGCTTTGGTTTGTTTTGGAGGTATTGCAGGTATGAGATATCCCAGCATGCACTGGGAAACCAACAAGCAAACCGGAAAGATGTCATCAGCAGTCACTTCTAGTTCATGTGCATATATTTTGGAAGTGTCTGGTGCAGACGTCACATCTGGTGTGCAGTGTAGAGCAGCAGGAAGGTGAGCTGGGCCCAGACTGGAGCGGAGAAACTAGCAGATCCCAGATGGCACATGTGGTTTGCAACATGGGAACTCTGTAGCAGAAGGTAAGTGGGGACCGGAGAGAGAGGACTGTGCTGGAGAGGATCAGCAGAGCTGGGGAACCAGAGCACAAGAAACCAGCAGATGCCACACGTGGTGAGCAGCATAGGAGCAATATAGCAGGAGGTGAGCAGGGACTGGAGAGAGAGGAGGATCAGCAAACCAAAGGATCTGCAGAGCTGGGGCTTGCTACTGAATTGTGGATCAGCAAAACTGGTGGTTACTACTGAATGGGGGATCAGCAAAGCTGGGGTTACTACTAAATAGAGCTCAGCAGAGTTGAGGGTACTACTGAGCAAGGGATCTGCTAAACGAAGGTACTAAAACGCTAGCAATTGGCTGAACAGGGGTACTAATAAGCCAGGGTTCTACTGGGCCTCATTAAAACAAATAGAAAAATCAGCACACACAGGGCATTTGCAAAGCTTAAAAAAAAGCATCACAGAAGCATCAATAACACACCAAAAAAGGATGTTGAAGCGGCAGGCACTTTAATGCGTGTTAAAGTCGAAGCAAATGCAAATGAAACCTTATGGTTACAAAAAAAAAAATGACTAAAGGATTCTAACTGGTTCTATAAGCTACAATGCATGTTAGGTGAGTTATGTGGCAAAAGGTGCACAGTATTTTGAATGTTCTCTGGTTACGTTTCTACACTCAAACATGACATCAGCTATAGATGTAAGAAACCCCCTCTTGGTCCAGATAAAATGTGAACCAGGACTCCATAATATCTTCTTGTCATTGTTAACTGATACTAGATACAGAAATGTCTCACCAAATAAAACAATGTGTATGTATCACAGCCTCTTCTAAATGCAGACCATACTATATTGCCATGAATGGCATAATGTGGTGGGAAAAAATGCATGAGAACACTAGGTCAGAACTTCCTCCCCCTTGGTAATGGGCCTTTTATATGCTATTCACACTTGAGCATTCTATCGTGGTGCATTAATGCAAGTTATTTACCATAAATAAACCACCAAATAATTATGCGCTTGGTACTAGAGGGTAATCCTGCACACTATGTTCCGGATACAGGAAAATAAATAAATAAACAAAATCAGTGCGCAAAACCTCTGATCATAAAAATCACCATGAAAGCAAACAATAAAGTGATATAAATAAGTTGGTTTGAGAGTAACTTGATTTGAGAGCGTTTTGCAAGACAAGCAAAATTTTTAAATAAATTTTGACTTGATATACAAGCAATGTCTTGATATACAAGTAGCGTCACGTCACATGACATGCTTGGATTGCGAGCATAATTCATTCCAGAAACATGCTTGTAATCCAAAGCACTTGTATATCAAAGCAAATTTCCCCATAAGAAATAATGGAAACTCAGATGATTCATTCCACAACCATTTATCATAATCCTTCAGTTTATAGTCCATATAAAAAGATTATAGCAATGTGATAGGTTGTGTAACCATAAAATGTCCATCCACAAATGGAGCCTCCACAAGGGGATTAGAAGCAAAATCCAGCAGGAGCTACAGAGTATAAAAGAGAAGAGAGGCGCCTCTAAGTGTAGCAATATGGTTACATTTAATGAAGGTACAACATTTAGCAACTCACATGGTTGATGATTAAAATCGGCTCATCTAAGTATGCAGGCATCCGGGGTAAAGCTGTCCACATAGACCATCCCCCGCACCGCCATCAACGTCGTCCCTTCCACGCTGTGCTCCACGAACGCTTTAATCCTCGCTTTCAGATGGCTCTACTGCAGGGTACGTCCGGGTCACGATTGCAGACTGACAGCGGTGAGAGACCGCTGTGCGGAGGATGGTCTATGTGGACAGCTTTACCCCGGATGCCTGCATACTTAGATGAGCCGATTTTAATCATCAACCATGTGAGTTGCTAAATGTTGTACCTTCATTAAATGTAACCATATTGCTACACTTAGAGGCGCCTCTCTTCTCTTTTATACTCTGTAGCTTTTGCTGGATTTTGCTTCTAATGCTTCCATTTGTGGATGGACATTTTATGGTTACACAACCTATCACATAACTATAATCTTTTTATATGGACTATAAACTGAAGGATTATGATATATGGTTGAAACGAATCATCTGAGTTTCCATTATTTCTTATGGGGAAATTCTCTTTGATTCGCTTTGGATTACAAGCATGTTTTCGGAACAAATTATGGTCGCAATCCAAGGTTTTACTATATAACAGAAATGAAAGTCCACTCCCAAAGAGACATATAGGGATCCACTAGGGGGCCAAAATAAACAAGCTTAAAATGAAAGTCCACTCCCAAAAGAATATTTCAGGGCTCTACTAGGAGGCCAGAGAAGAATCTTGTGAAATAATGAAATGCCACAGTTCCAATCTACCAAAAATTCACAGGAGTTCTTTTTTTTTTTTTTTTACAACCCTGCACACTACAATTATTATTGATATTTTACAGGATTTATATAACAGTTATGACACAGTCTGCACTTTAGAGAGTAAAGGAGACAGTACAGGTCCAAAACTATTCAATACAAGAGGATTCAGAGGCCCTTCTCATGAGAGCTTACAATCTAAAAGGGAGGGACAAGTGATACAAAAGTTAAATAGTTACATAGTAGGTGAGGTAGAAAAAATCCATCAAGTCCAACCTATGTGTGTGATTATATGTCAGTATTACATTGTATATCCCTGTATATTGTGGTCGTTCAGGTGCTTATCTAATAGTTTATTGAAACTATCGATGCTCCCCGCTGAGACCACTGCCTGTGGAAGGGAATTCCACATCCCCGCTGCCAGTGTTGCCAACCTAACAGATTGAAATTTACTGACACAACACCCAAAATTTACTGGCACAGCCACGTTTTTAATGACATTTCTAAAAGTTACAAAATTACAGTTTTAAGTACAAATTTCACTGTTTATGCTACAAACAAGTACAATATGTAATTAGAAATGTGATTTAAGGTAGATAATAAGGCAAAAACATATTTCTTATTATATATATTTTCGATATAGTAAGTAAGTAGCTCAGGAATAGGACTCGGGAGGGCAAGAAATTAGAATGAGCAAACACATGAAATTGACTCTCACGGTGATACTGACAGCGGTGTGCAGCAGTACAGATTACCGACACGACACGTCCCCTCCTGAGTCACAGTGAAAGTCTCTCTCCAAGCCAGGCGGTCCCTCCAGTCCAAACATCACTGATGATCCCACTCCTGGCCTGCCTTGCTCCCATCCTGCAGACCCACTCACAAGGCTCTAGCTGCTCTGCTTGGCTCCTTTGCACAGGACATGCTCAGGCACCGCCTCCACCAGAGCCGCCCGAACACACTGTAGCAGGCACTTGTATGGTCTTGGCTGGCTCCGGGCCGAGCGTCACAGCCATATTTTTACTGGCAACCTTTTCTTTTTACTGGCACTTACTGGCAGGAGAAAACTGCCTGTTTTTTACTGGCTGCCAGTAAAAATACTGACGGTTGGCAACACAGCTTGCCACTCTTACAGTAAAGAACCCTCTATGTAGTTTAAGGTTAAACCTCTTTTCTTCTAATTTTAATGAGTGGATACGTGTCTTGTTAAACTCCCTTCTGCAAAAAAGATTTATCCCTTTTGTGGGGTCACCAGTACGGTATTTGTAAACTGAAATTATATCCCCTCTCAAGCGTCTCTTCTCCAGAGAGAATAAGTTCAGTGTTCACAACCTTTCCTCATAGCTAATATCCTCCAGACCCTTTATTAGCTTGGTTGCCCTTCTTTGTACTTGCTCAATTTCCAGTACATCCTTCCTGAGGACTGGTGCTCAGAACTGGACAGCATACTCTAGGTGCGGCCGGACCAGAGTGTTGTAGAGCAGGAGAATTATCGTTTTATCTCTGGAGTTCTGTTTGCTTTATTAGCAGCAGCTTAGCATTGCATGACATTGCTGAGCCTATCATCTACTAGAACCCCCAGGTCCTTTTCCATCCTAGATTCCCCCAGAGATTCTCCCCCCAGTGTATAGAAAATAACAGACTTTACTTTGTACAGTAAACGTCTATGGGGAACTGTGTCAAATGTTTTTTGCAAAATCCAGATACACCAAGTTAAGGCGGAACTCCACCAAAAAAGAAAAGCTCTGTTTTAAGGCCCCCCCCCCTCATTTTTCAAATTCTCCTCCCCCTCCCTCAGTCTTTTGGGACACGTCACAGGTCCCACAAGACTGCAGGACCATTCACAATGCGCAGCACGGATCGCACATGCGCAGTGGGCACCCGGTTGTGAAGCCACAAGCTGTCACAGCCTGGTACACACAGTTAAGATGCCAGTGCCGGGAACCTGGAGACTAGGGAAGAACTAGCGTGGGTGGGGGTGGCGCTGTATCATGGGACCAGGTGAGTGGCTGTTTTTAAAGAATCAGCAGCTACAGTTTTTATAGCTGCTGACTTAATTTTTACACAGGAGACTTGAGCTCCATTTTAATAATTGTGTATGATAAGCTAATGAAAAAGTGAAAATGTAAAGTAGTGAGTGTACAGCTTGTATTCAGCAAACTGAAGCAATGGCACGTACGCATTATTTGCTTCAGTGAGTGTGCCGCTACTGGCGGTTCCCGCACGCATGCGCGGGAGTGATGTCATCAAGGCTCCGGCCAATCACAGTGCTGGAGCCGCGATACCCGGAAGTAACCCCCGGGAGTGATGTGCTGTGCTGTGTACGGGCACCGCAGCGAGGGCTTCGATCTCAGGTGAGTATTACATAATGAGCTAGTATGCTATGCATACTAGCTCATTATGCCTTTGTCTTGCAGGTGTTAGTTTTTTTTTTTTTCAAAGTGGGTTTACAACCACTTTAAGGCAGTGCTGGAAAATAATGGTGGCCACACAAAATATTGACACTTTGGGCCCAATTTGGACATTTTCCCTTAGGGGTGTACTCACTTTTGTTGCCAGCGGTTTAGACATTAATGGCTGTGTTGAGTTATTTTGAGGGGACATCAAATTTACACTGTTATACAAGCTGTACACTCACTACTTTACATTGTAGCAAAGTGTCATTTCTTCAGTTTTGTCACATGAATAGATGTAATAAAATATTTACAAAAATGTGAGGGGTGTACTCACTTTCGTGAGATACTGTATATATATATATATATATATATATATATATAAAGTCCATACTTCCCTGTATGTAGTGCTTGTAAAAATATACTTTTATACTAATTGTATTTTTTTTATTTCACAGTTTTCTCACTGTTGTGTGCTTTTCTATTGTAATGACGCTATCAACCCCAAATAAAAACATATTGAAACAGAAAAGAGTTGTAGATAACAAAAAAAGTCATGGATAGTGGTGAGCTTGTTGCAGACAGAATTTGGAAATTTTAAAGGGCACCTTGAGAATCGGAATTAGAGCATATGGATTGTGGCTGCCACCAGAGGAACGGGGGTGTGGTGCACTGTGTTGTGCGATGACATCTAGGGTACAGTGCGTTGGGGAACCATTCATATAAATGCCAATGCACGCACTGCACATAGAGCTGTGCATTTCAGTAACCTGAGGTAGAAGTCACATTTTACTGCAATACAAGTGTGAATGGGATCTTGGTACTGTTACAGCTGTTTCAGCACTGGTCACAGGCTGAATGTGGTCTATTTGACGGCCTGCATGAAGACCATTCTAGGGACTCTTATATGATGTGTGTGCAACAAGCAGAAGTAGGTTTACTATCAAAGCTGAACTCCAGGCAGATATAATAAAAACACCAACTCATGCAGTTATGTATTAATTAAAAAAAAAAGTATTTAAAATACAACTAGTGTAAGTACCAGCATTTGACTTTGTATCATCCGTTTTAATCTGCTGTAGCACTCAGACAGGGAGAAGGAGGGGCAACACTGGGAGCCAATCAGGTAAGCTACATGCACATTTGGAAATAAGGAACATGCTGACAGGTGGAGAGAACAGAGTGACCAGACAGTGCTGCTGGTCCTTCACTATTTAATCACAGGCTTGGGGCAGGGAGGTGACCAGGCTTCATTGTTTAACTGCGGTGTAGAAAAGTCTGGTCACCAGCCTGGCTATACAGTCTGGCATGGCTATGCATATCTTAGGACTGAACAGACAGAAATCCTTTGGTAAGTAAAACAGCTCTCATATATGTCATTTAAACATGTATTTATGTATTTGCCTGGAATTCAGCTTCAAGGGACAGTTAATCTGATTGTCATTTACCTGGTTTAGATTTCAAAGCCATTGTGTTGTCACTGCACAGTCTGGATCCACCAACGGCCCAATCTTCTTCTAGTCTTCTCTATGTGAATATTTTAGTTCTGTTGGAGTGTGCCTCACTCTGGCTGTGAACTCTGGCCTCCCCCTGTAATCTTTGATCTCTGTCCAAAGCTAGTCTTCTCTCTTTTTTTTGTTTTTTGCTGACCTTATTTATTGTTATAAAGCAAATGCCCTCTTAGTCTGCTTCATCTCTGTCTGTAAGAATTAATGATTGACATGGGTGTCTAGCAGAGTTGGCAATTCAAACTGGAGAGAGTGCAATAATGAAGGGGTTTAGCATTTACTAAGCCTTGTTAAATTTATTACCACCCTCACAATTTGATCATATTAGGGCCCTTTCACACTGGGGCGGTTTGCAGGCGCTATAGTGCTAATAATAGCTCCTGCAAACCAACCTGAAACAGCCGCTGCTGTCTCTCCAGTGTGAAAGCCCCGAGGGATTTCACACTGAAGCGGTGCGCTGGCAGGACGGGAGAAAAAGTCTTGCTAGCAGCATCTTCGGAGCGGTGAAGGAGCGGAGTGTATACCGCTCCTTCACCGCTCCTGCCCATTGAAATCAATGGGACAGCGCAGCTATACGCCGGCAAAGCGTCTCTGCAGAGGCGCTTTGCAGTGGTTTTTAACCCTTTTTTGGCCGCTAGCGGCCGAATACCGACGGTGTGAAAGGGCCTTTAACAATAATAGTAATAATATTAACAATAATAATTTTACATTCAGCTTTCAAATAAGTATTTTGCTTCTGATTTGTCTGCTGAATGTTCTAAATATTGCTTCCCAAGGTTAAAGTGATACTAACCACTTGCTTAAAGGGGACTTATACCCCCTTCCTGCCCAGGCCAATTTTCAGCCTTCAGCGCTGTCGTACTTTGAATGACAATTGAGCGGGCATGCAGCGCTGTAACCAAATAAAATTTGTATAATTTTTTTCACACAAATAGAGCTTTATTTTGATGGTATTTAATCACCACTGGGTTTTTTTATTTTTTGCTAAATAAAAAAAAAAAGACCGAACATTTAAAAAAAAACAAAAAAAAACGTTTTTTTATATTTTGTTATGAAATGTTGCAAACAGGTAATCTCCTTCCCTGGTGGGCACTGATAAGGTAGCGCTGATAGGCTGCACTGATGAGGCGGCACTAATAGGCGACACTGAGGGGAACTGATAGGTGGCACTAGCAGGCACTGATAGGTGGCACTGGTGAGCATTGATTAGCAGTACTGATGGGCACTGATTTGCAGCACTGGAGGGCACTGATTTGCAGCACTAGTGATCACAAGGAGACCGATGTCCCTCTAACAGAAGCCGGTAAACGACTTGCTTCTTTTCTTCATGCTGACAGTTTGAAGGGAAAAAAAAGCTGAAAAATGGCTTCTGTTTACTTCCGTGATCAACTGTAATTGGCTGATAGCTGATCACATGGTAAAGGGCCCACTGTGATTGACCCTTTATTTCCCAAGGACTCGGCGATCACAGAGTGCAGGGAAATTTGCACAGCTTTGCTGTATACCATAGCCCTGCTATCATTCCCTGCTGCAGTTTCATTTTTACTTACATGTCTCCTGGACAGTGAAAGGAAAACTAGAACACTGATAAGCTCATCTCTCCATCACCCTGATCACTCCTTCTACCAGTATTCTCCTTATATTGCAGCACACCTGACTGGCTGCTTGTGCCACTTCTCCTCTCCCTTTCTGAGCTCGACTGTATAGACTATACAGTAGGCTGCAAGAGGCTAATACTAAGTAATCACAGCTTGCAGGCAGCAAAGTACCATGGGATAGGTAGTCCTTAGAAATTGAAAGTAAACAGCAGAGGAGAAACTGCAAACTATGCTGGAAATCCAGGAAGTTGTGGAAATAGACGGCCAGCAGAGACGGAGCAATCACAACATGAATGGAGATTTTTCAAATAAGCTTATATTGGATTGTCAAAAAGAACTATTTTTATATTGCTATTACAATGCTGATGTTTTAAAATGAACGTGTATGCTGTGAATATAGCTTTTCTGGCAGGCCATGTTGAATACTGCACAGTAATGCATGTTAGGTAATGCACCCCAATGTATTAGACCAGTCTGAATGGGCCTTTATATTGGCTTTTTTCCCATTATATTTCTTTATTATAGAATTTAATCATTTACAGACCAAAATACATTCTTGTTGGAAAAGCTAATACTTATCTCCCTATTAAACTAATACATATTTTCCTTATTTCTAAAACCATATATATGGTCAGTCCAAGGCAAGTTCTGAAATTTTTCTTTTTTTTTTCCTTGCATATATCACATCTATACAACATAATTAGCATATATACATCTACAAATATTAACTGCATATACACAAACATACAAAAACTAACCAACACAAAAAAAACCACAAAAAAATAAAAAATAAAAAAATAAAAAAAAGGGGAAAAAAAGGGCAAATAAATTGAGCCACTAATCCGATCCTTGGCTAATATACTAAGCTGTATATCTAAATCTATAAAATAAATTACCACTGCTGGTGGGTTTTTGCAGTACCTTTCTTTCTACCCGCTGGTATGGCCCTCCATCCCCGTTTTCCTTCTGATACCCTACTTACTATCACAGGCTATCTTTGACCTCCCTACAAGGGAACAAAAAGAGCCAATGAAGATGGGGCCAATTGTGGGGCCGATATCCATGGTTTCCACGGTTTACCGTATTTTTCGCTCCATAAGACGCACCTGACCATAATACGCACCTAGGTTTTAGAGGAGGAAAACAAGAAAAAAAATATTCTGAACCAAATGGTGTCCTAAAATATTTACCAGTGCCCATGAAATGCAGCCTGACCATTGCCATAAATGCAGCCTGACCATGTGCCCACCAATGCAGCCTCGCTGTGCCCATGATTGCAGCCTCACTGTGCCCATCATTGTAGCTTCATGGTGCCCATCATTGCAGCCTCTCTGTGCCCATATTTTGCAGCCTCACTGTGCCCACCAATGCAGCCTCATTGTGCCCACCAATACAGCCTCACTGTGTCCACCAATGCAGCCTCTCTGTGCCCACCAATGCAGCCTTGCTGTGCCCACCAATGCAGCTTCGCTGTGCCCACCAATGCAACTTTGCTGTGCCCACCACTACAGCCTTGCCCACCAATGCAGCTTCGCTGTGCCCACCAATGCAGCTTCACTTCATTGCAGCCTCTCTGTGCCCACCAATGCAGCCTCTGTGTGCCCACCAATGCAGCCTCTCTGTGCCCACCAATGCAGCCTCTCTGTGCCCACCAATGCAGCCTTGCTGTGCCCACCAATGCAGCCTCACTTTGCCCACCAATTGTAGCCTCTGTGTGCCCACCAATTGCAGCCTCTCTGACCACCAATTGCAGCCTCTGTGCCCATTGCAGCCTCTCTGCCCACCAATTGCAGCCTCTGTGCCCATTGCAGCCTCTCTTCCCACCAATTGCAGCCTCTCTGCCCACCAATTGCAGCCTCTGTGTCCACCAATTGCAGCCTCTGTGCCCACTGTCAGCCTCACCATTTTCTTAATAATACACAGCGCTCTCCTCCCTCTGTCCTCCGGTGTCTTGCCGCTTGGCAGAACACCAGCGCTCGGATGTCACGGAGCTGGGTCTGTGTGCAAGGTCCCGCCCCCCTAGACCGACTCGTGTGATAGGCTGAACACTGATTCAATCTACTATCACACGAGTCGGTCTAGGGGGGCGGGACCTTGCACACAGACCCAGCTCCGTGACATACGAGCCACGGAGAACAGAGGGAGGAGAGCACTACAGTTGCTGGTAGGCCAGTCCGGCCCTGCTCACAGGGGCTTCAGATGTCTGCCCTCCGCTCTCCTGCCTCTCTTCTGGCGGTGGCAGTGGGGGGGGGGTGTTGCCATTGGCTGCAGGGGGGGGGGCGGTGCCGGGGGCGGGGGGTCCCAGCATGCATTCGCTCCATAGGACGCAGAGACATTTTCCCCCATATTTATGGGGGGAAAAAAGTGCGTCTTATGGTGCGGAAAATACGGTAATTAAATTATTAGGTATTCCCCTATTACAATAGATTTGTTGTTCCTTCAGAAGGTTGTCATTTACTTGAAGGCGCCATTCCTCAAATGAGGGTACACTCGGAGATATCCACTTTAGGGCAATTAACTTTCGTGCTATAAACAATAATCTACTAACTGATATCAATATCTCAATGGGCAAAAACTCTCCATCGAAATAGCCCAGTAAGCACGTCTTAGGATCCAAATTGATATGTGTGTTAAAAGTCTCACTAATTGTAAACACCTCCTTTTGCCAGTAACTAGCCAATTTAGGACATTTCCACATCATATGTATTAAATCAGCAGGGGATTTTTGGCATTTTGGACAATTCGGGAAATCACGCCTTCCCCACGTAAATAACTTTACCGGTGTTCTATATACCCTGTATATTATAAATAATTGCGTCAAACATTGTGCCGGTGATAATGAGACTAAACTTACCCTTCCTAAAATTGTTTGCCAGGTATTATCTGAAATAGCACCTAGGTCTAGCTCCCACCCTCTTCTACCTGGGCTGACACCATTATCTCGATATGGCCTCTGGAGTTGGCCATATAGCGATTAAATTATGCCTTTTTTCTCAGTCGCCACTGCTAATGAGGTTAAGAGTGACATTGGTTTTACCACTATCTTTTCCCCCTTAAACTGACATTGTACCACATGTCGTAATTGTAAGTATTTAAAAAAATTACTATGAGGCAGTTGAAAAGATTCTTGCAAATCCTGAAAGGAACGTAGAACATTATGTGAGTAAACCTGAGCTATATATTGAAGCCCTTTGTGTCAGTGTTCAAACCCCTCCAATTTACCTAGTTCTTTATAATGCCTATTCCCCCAAAGTGGAGAATACTCAGAGGCCCCTTCATATTTCATTATACTCCTCATTTCCATCCAGATTCTATTCATAAGTGACATTGTTGGACCTTTACAGGTATCGGCCAAGGCTCCAGATTCCAGCTGAGCCAGAAGATTATAACTAGAACTCTTATCTAACAATAGAGCCTGTATGGGATCCTCCCAATTCACAGCACCCCAACTGGCAAAATGCTGAAGTTGGAAGGCTATGAAATAAAGTCTCGGCTGAGGCATCGCCAGTCCACCCCCATCCCGAGCTCGCTGGAGGACTGATAGCTTGATCCTGGGATTTTTTCCTTTCCATAGTAACCTTTATAATGGCTTTACAAGGACAGTGTAATTGTGTAGACACTTTAATAAAAGTTAGTGGACACCATAGCTCCAGCTTATCATGAAGGCACAACAGGATGGGGCAGAATTTAGTGAGCTCACAGAAATGACAGAACTCCAAATATCCTCAGCTTTTAGATAAAGTAACAGCTATCATTCTTCACCAGCCATGATCTACCTACATTGCATAGAGAAGCAAACAGACCAAGTGATGACATCACTGGGTCTATAATAATGTATGTAAAGACATATAACATTTTTTTTTCTTTTTCTTAACTGTCATTGGCATGTTGATGAGGGGGGACCAGTGAAAACAAAATATAAGTAGATTAAACTCCAATGTTACACACTCTCTATTGGAAAACTGATGTGACGGCAAGCCAGACACAATAGTTTTCAAAATATATTGCAGTTGTGTTTAAAGTGGTTGTAAACACTTTACAACCACTTTTTGCTACAGGTAAGCCTATAATTAGGCTTACCTGTAGCTATACTGGATATCCCCTGTATTTGCATGTGCTGACGTCAACGGCACATGCGCACTAAAGCAAACTGAAGCAACGGCACATACAGTAGGTGACCCCGATATTGTGTTAATCTCGCCGCTGTTATCAACGAGATTTGACACCTGCGAGCCCCGTTGCGGGAGCCAGTGCTGAGCTGGCTCCCTCATCGGGAAAGGAAAACTTTTTTTCCTTTCGCGATGAGCGACAGGCAGTGCTGACAGCTGTCTGGTATTTATCACGAGGGGGAACGCCGCGCCAAATTTTAAATAAAAAAACGGCGTGGGTTCCCCCCCGGGGGCATACCAGGCCCTTAGGTCTGGTATGGATTGCAAGGGGAACCCCCCTATGCCGAAAAATCGTCGTGGGGGTCCCCCCCAAAATCCATACCAGACCCTTATGCGAGCACGCAGTCCGGCCGGTCAGGAAAGGGGGTGGGGACAAGCGAGCGTCCCCCCCTCCTGAACCGTACCAGGCCGCATGGCCTCAACATGGGAGGGTGGGCGGCGGGCCCCCACACCCCAAAGCACCTTGTCCCCATGTTGATGAGGACAAGGGCCTCTTCCCGACAACCCTGGCCATTGGTTGTCGGGGTCTGCGGGTGGAGGGCTTATCGGAATGTGGGAGCCCCCTTTAATAAGGGGGCCCCCAGATCCCGGCCCACCACCCTATGTGAATGAGTATGGGGTACATGGTACCCCTACCCATTTACCTAGGGAAAAAAGTGTCAATAAAAAAACACACTACACAATAAAAGTAATTTATTAGGCAGCTCCGGGGGTCTTCTTCCGACTTTGGGGTCTTCTTCCGACTTCAGGGTCTTCTTCCGACTTCTCCATTCTCTCCGACCTCTTCTCCCGGTGTTCGGCCTCTTCTCCCGGTGTTCCGCCTCTTCTCCCGCTGTTCCGCCTCTTCTCCCGGTGTACGGTTCTTCTGCCGGGCTCCTCCGCTATCTTCTGCTCTTTTGCTGCTCTTTTGCTAGCGGTGGCCTGGTCTTCGCTGTCTTGTGTCTTGTTCCTTCTTCTCTTCTTCTTCCGATGTTGACACGACGCTGTCTCCCGCTGTTATGCTGTGTGAGTGGTGTGCGATCACTTATATAGGCATGGGGCGTGGTCACTGGGTGATGTCACCCGGTGACCCGGCCCCCTTGTGACGCCACAGTCCCTGCACATGCTGGGACTGTGACGTCACAAGGGGGCGGGGTCACCGCCTATATACATGGTTGCGCAGCTTGCACTCAGCATTCCAGCGGGAGAGAGCGTCGTGTCAACATCGGAAGAAGAGAAGAGGGGACAAGACAGGGCAGCAGAACGGGCCACCGCTAGCAAAATAGCGGCAGAAGATAGCGGAGGAGCCCGGCAAAAGATAGCGGAAGGGCCCGGCAGAAGAAGAGGCGGAACACTGGGAGAAGAAGCCGAACACTGGGAGAAAAGGCCGGAGAGAGCGGAGAAGTCGAAACCCTGAAGTCGGAAGAAGACCCCCGGAGCTAATAAATTACTTTTAAAACCTGTGTAGTGTGTTTTTCATTGACACTTTTTTCCCTAGGTGAATGGGTAGAGGTACCATGTACCCCATACTCATTCACATAGGGTAGGGGGCCGGGATCTGGGGGCCCGGGGTTTCCGGATTCCGATAAGCCCTCCGCCCGCAGACCCCAACAACCAACGGCCAGGGTTGTCGGGAAGAGGCCCTTGTCCTCATCAACATGGGGACAAGGTGCTTTGGGGTGGGGACCTAAGGGCCTGGTATGCCGCTGGGGGGGAACCCACGCTGTTTTTTTAATTTAAAATTTGGCACGACGTTCCCCCTCATGATTCATACCAGACAGCCGTCAGCACTGCCTGTCATAGTTACATAGTAGGTGAGGTTGAAAAAAGACACAAGTCCATCAAGTCCAACCTATGTGTGTGATTATGTGTCAGTATTACATTACATATCCCTGTATATTGCGGTCATTCAGGTGATTATCTAATAGTTTCTTGAAGCTATCAATGCTCCCCGCTGAGACCACCGCCTGTGGAAGGGAATTCCACATCCTTGCCGCTCTTACAGTAAAGAACCCTCTACGTAGTTTAAGGTTAAACCTCTTTTCTTCGAATTGTAATGAGTGGCCACGAGTCTTATTAAACTCTCTTCTGCGAAAAAGTTTTATCCCTATTGTGGGGTCACCAGTACAGTATTTGTAAATTGAAATCATATCCCCTCTCAAGCGTCTCTTCTCCAGAGAGAATAAGTTCAGTGCTCGCAACCTTTCCTCATAACTAAGATCCTCCAGACCCTTTATTAGCTTTGTTGCCCTTCTTTGTACTCGCTCCATTTCCAGTACGTCCCTCCTGAGGACTGGTGCCCAGAACTGGACAGCATACTCCAGGTGCGGGCGGACCAGAGTCTTGTAGAGCGGGAGAATTATCGTTTTATCTCTGCAGTTGATCCCCCTTTTAATGCATGCCAATATTCTGTTTGCTTTATTAGCAGCAGCTTGGCATTGCATGCCATTGCTGAGCCTATCATCCACTAGGACCCCCAGGTCCTTTTCCATCCTAGATTCCCCCAGAGGTTCTCCCCCCAGTGTATAGATTGCATTCATATTTTTGCCACCCAAATGCATTATTTTACATTTTTCTACATTGAACCTCATTTGCCATGTAGTCGCCCACCCCATTAATTTGTTCAGGTCTTTTTGCAAGATTTCCACATCCTGCGGAGAAGTTATTGCCCTGCTTAGCTTAGTATCGTCTGCAAATACAGAGATTGAACTGTTTATCCCATCCTCCAGGTCGTTTATGAACAAATTAAATAGGATTGGTCCCAGCACAGAACCCTGGGGAACCCCACTACCCACCCCTGACCATTCTGAGTACTCCCCATTTATCACCACCCTCTGAACACGCCCTTGTAGCCAGTTTTCAATCCATGTACTCACCCTATGGTCCATGCCAACGCACCTTATTTTGTACAGTAAACGTTTATGGGGAACTGTGTCAAATGCTTTTACAAAATCCAGATACACCACGTCTACGGGCCTTCCTTTATCTAGATGGCAACTCACCTCCTCATAGAAGGTTAATAGATTGGTTTGGCAAGAACGATTCTTCATGAATCCATGCTGATTACTGCTAATGATATCATTCTTATTACTAAAATCTTGTATATAGTCCCTTATCATCCCCTCCAAGAGTTTACATACTATTGATGTTAGGCTAACTGGTCTGTAATTCCCAGGGATGTTTTTTGGGCCCTTTTTAAATATTGGTGCTACATTGGCTTTTCTCCAATCAGCTGGTACCATTCCAGTCAATAGACTGTCTGTAAAAATTAGGAACAACGGTCTGGCAATCACCTGACTGAGTTCCCTAAGTACCCTCGGATGCAAGCCATCTGGTCCCGGTGATTTATTAATGTTAAGTTTCTCAAGTCTAATTTTAATTCCGTCCTCTGTTAACCATGTAGGTGCTTCCTGTGTTGTGTCATGAAGATAAACACTGCAGTTTTGGTTACTGAAGCCCCCCGATTCACTCGTGAAGACTGAGGAGAAGAATAAATTCAATACCTTTGCCATCTCCCCATCCTTTGTAACCAGATGTCCTTCCTCATTCTTTATGGGGCCAATATGGTCTGTCCTCCCTTTTTTACTGTTTACATACTTAAAGAATTTCTTGGGATTTTTTTTGCTCTCCTCCGCTATGTGTCTTTCATGTTCTATCTTAGCCAACCTAATTGCACCCTTACATTTTTTATTGCATTCTTTATAAATTCTGAATGCTGTGGATGATCCCTCAACCTTGTATTTTTTGAAGGCCTTCTCCTTTGCTTTTATATGCATTTTTACATTGGAGTTAAGCCATCCAGGATGTTTGTTCGCTCTTTTAAATTTATTACCCAATGGGATACATTGGCTAATGCCCTTATTTAATATGCTCTTAAAGCAAACCCATCTCTCCTCCGTATTCTTTGTTCCTAATATTTTATCCCAATTTATGCCTTTTAGCAAGGTTTGTAGTTTAGGGAAGTTGGCTCTTTTGAAATTCAGTGTCTTTGTGTTCCCTTCATGTCTCCTATTTGTGTGATTTATACTGAAACTAATTGACCTGTGATCGCTGTTACCTAAATTGCCCCGTATTTCCACATCTGTTATCAGGTCTGTATTGTTGGTAATCAGTAGATCTAGTAATGTTTTATTTATAGTTGGTGCGTCTACCATCTGACCCATAAAATTGTCCTGCAAGACACTAAGGAACTGGCGAGCCTTAAATGAATGCGCGGTTCCCTCCGCCCAGTCTATGTCTGGATAATTAAAATCCCCCATTATGATAACACTTCCCATCCTTGCTGCTAATCCAATTTGTGATAGGAGATCCGTCTCCACTTCCTCCCTCAGGTTAGGGGGCCTATAGCATACTCCCAGTATTATTTTCCCCTTAGCTTCATCCCTTTGGAGCTCTACCCATAAAGATTCCACCTCCTCCCTAGCCCCCTCAGTGATGTCATCTCTCACATTCACTTGTACATTATTCTTGATATATAGGCATACCCCTCCCCCTTTTTTACCCTCTCTGTCCTTGCGGTATAGGGTATACCCTTGAATGTTTGCCAGCCAATCATGAGAGCTGTTGAACCAGGTCTCTGAAATTCCCACAAAATCCAAATCCTCCTTGTACAACAGTATCTCTAGTTCACCCATCTTGTCCGCCAGGCTCCTGGCATTGGTGAACATGCCACATAGTTTAGACCGGTCGCATATTGTCCTCGTATTGGGTGTTTCAAGATTGCAACTTGGACTTGCTACTATACTCACCTTGTGTTTTTGTGCTTTGGTTAACCTACCACTAATGCCCCCAATACTACCCTCTGGAATATCTTCCGCGCTGGCTATCACTGTCTCTGGACCCTCCCCCCCATCGCCTAGTTTAAAAACCCCTCTAACTTTTTGGCCATCTTCATTCCCAGCAGATCTGCACCCTCCTCATTTAGGTGCAGTCCGTCCCTTCTATAGTACCGGTTACCGACTGAGAAGTCGGCCCAGTCCTCCAGGAACCCAAACCCCTCCTTACTACACCAGCTCTTCAGCCACTTGTTTACTTCCCTAATCTCCCTCTGCCTCTCTGGTGTGGCTCGATGTACCCGTAGTATTCCTGTCGCTCATCACAAAAGGAAAACAAACGTTTTCCTTTCCCGATGAGCGAGCCAGCGCGACATGCACAGTACCTTGTCGCCGAGAACCAGCGCGATGGGATCGCGCTGGAAACACAATCTCGCGGTCAGGTACTGTACGTGCCATTGCTTCAGTTAGACTGTGCCGTTACCGGCAGCTCCTGCGTGCATGCATGGGAGTGACGTTATCGCAGCTCCTGCCAATCACATTGCCAGAGCCCGCGATACCCGGAAGTAACTCCTGGAGCGCTGTCGGCCGCCGGAGCGGTGAACGAGGACCGCTGCGGGGGCTTCGATCTCAAGTAAGTAATTCATAATGAGCTAGTATGCTATGCATACTAGCTCATTATGCCTTTGTCTTGCAGTTTTTTTTTTTTTACGGTTTACAACCACTTTAACTGCATTTAATAAATCCTCCATTTTTGAAAAACACTGACTATAACACTTTCCTCATTCTGCCTTCTCTGCTCCAGCTGTGAGAATGGAATACTGCCTAAGCATTCGTACCTTATCACAAATTATACACTATCCAAAGCTGCCCACACACATGCAGTTTAGGATGCATGATCTGATTCAGGAAGCCTAATTTGTAACTGACTTGGTCATATCAGCATATGGTAAAATATGAATGATACAGCTTTTAGACACATTTGTTAAGAAAATTTTTGCAAGTGAACCACATCCATGGGCAGATGTTATTCCATATTCATTTAATATTTATTACAGGTACTTATATAGCGCCAACAATTTACGCAGAGTTTTACATATATATCGCACATTCACATCAGTCCCTGCCCTTAAAGAGGAAGTAAAGCCTCTTAAAAAGGCATAATGCATAGCATACTAGTACATTATGAATTACTTACCTGAGATCGAGGCCCCGTCATTGGCCCTTGTTCGCCTCCCCCGACGTCGCCATCTATCCAGGAGTGACTTCCGGGTATCGTGGCTCCGGCGCTGTGACTGGTCGGAGCCGCAATGACATCAATCCCGTGCATGCGCGCTGGTGCCGCCACTAACGGCATGATTGCCGTTAGAAACGGCATGCTCAGTGCGCCTGCGCCCGATGTCTACAGCGTATGCGCCGTAGACATCGTTGCCGCTATTCCTGCAAATATCTCCTAAACCTTTTAGGTTTGGGAGATATTTCTTGCACCTACAAGTAAGCCTTAATCTAGGCTTACCTGTAGGTTAAAGTGGTTTAATGCGTTTACAACTACTTTAAGGAGCTTACAATCTAAAGTCTCTAACTCGCATTTATACATACACATACTAGGGCCAATTTAGACAGGAGTCAATAACCCCACCAGCATGTCTTTGGAGTGTGGGAGGAAACCAGAGTCCCCGGAGGAAACTCACACAGGCACAGGGAGAACATGCAAACTCATCACAGGGGTGGGGATTCTCAGCCTAAAAACGCTTTAAAAGTGGAACCTACATTAGAACCTGCTGATGAACAGAGGCCACCCAGGCGGTGGGGGACTGCTGTCATTCTACATTATGGTAAACTGGTAAGAGGTCCTTTGGTCTTCTTTTTACCAGTTCCTTATGTAGCACTAACCTTCGGTGGAGCTGCTGGTTTAAAGTGGCTGTTACCTTCAGTCTCGATACCTCTATTTCACCGGCATTGAGTCTAGCGCTCCGTTGAGTTTACCTCTGGGTGATGTAAGCACTGAACACTCGAGTATATTTTCCAATGCTTTAATGAACAAATAAAGGAAGTAGCAGGAAAGAGGCAGAAGGAAAGCTGCAGGGAAGCTCAAATACCTTTCTGTAGTATTCTTCAGAACTTTCTTTGCAATTGAACACTTGTAGCTGAAAAGTCTCCCCTTTATAGGATTTAATCTTTGCCCGCCTGGATAGACATCTCTCACTTGCCTAGCAGCCAGTACGCAGCACGAACAAAAGTCTCTGCCACAGACTTGTTTGAAGTGAAACCCATACGATCCTCTGCCACAGGATGTATTGATTTGCGATGAATGTCAGACACAGTACTTGAACTTTTAAGTCAACCCGGCAGTACTAGGCAGCAAGACTACTTGAGGATACGTCCTCCAACCGAGTCACCAGGCCCCTCTCCAGACCAGCACTCTGCATGATCCTTCCATGACGGGTCCTCCCCTGGGATCTCCTCTGTTGTCCAGCTTCTTCACTCAGGATAGACAGCTCAGGACCATTCCTCGGCTGCTGTGGTAGGCCCCAGACAGGCTTCTGGGCCCACCACACGCCGCAGCGACGTGGGCCTCCGAAACGGAGGACCACGAGGTGGAACTCTTAACACATACCTGTCGGCCAGGAGGGCCAGCAGGTGGCTGAAAACGAACCCCAAAACATGGCGTCTGTCCCATAAATATCCTCTCCTAGAGTGCAACCCGGAGGACCACCTCCACCGAACCGTCCCCGGGACAGAGGAGCACTCACACGCTTCAGCACGTTGCTTTTCCAACACTGGCCCATGGTGACAACGACACCCACCGGCACAGTGTGGAACCACATGCAACTCAGCCAAGCTGGAACAGAGGCAAATCTAACTTCCTCTAACAAGTGACCCACTAGATTTACCTATCAGCGGTAGATCAAAAATCTACCAGCGCTACACTTATTATGCCAGGAAGATTTAGTCCAGGTTCACATCTATGCGGCTGCTCTTGATGTGTTTTTCAGGCATGTTTTTCAGTGCATTTTGGGTTTTTAAACCAGCGGTTTTTTATGCGTCTTTGCATGCAACTTTCATGCATTTTGCGTTTTATGTTTTTTTTGCTTCTCTTTAACCACTTCAGCCCCAGAAGGATTTACCCCCTTCCCGACCGGGCCATTTTTTGCAATACGGCACTGCGTTACTTTAACTGACAATTGCGCGGTGTTGTACGCAAACAAAATTGATGTCCTTTTTTCCCCCCACAAATAGAGCTTTCTTTTGGTGGTATTTGATCACCTCTGCGGTTTTTATTTTGTGCGCTATAAACAAAAAAAGAGTGACATTTTTGAAAAAAACACAGCATTGTTTACTTTTTGCTATAATAAATATCCCAATTTAAAAAAGAAAAATGTTAGGTCGATATGTATTCGTCTACATATTTTTGGTAAAAAAAAATCACAATAAGCGTATATTGATTGGTTTGAGCAAAAGTTATAGTGCCTACAAAATAGGTTATTGATTTATTGATGGCATTTTTATTATTTATTTTTTTACTAGTAATGGCAGTGATCTGCGATTTTTATCGGGACTGCGACATTGCAGCGGAGAGATCGGACACTTTTGACACTTTTTTGAAAACATTGACATTTATACAGTGATCAGTGCTATAAATAGCCACTGTTTACTGTATAAATGTCACTGGTAGGGAAGGGGTTAACACTAGGGGGCGATCAAGGGGTTAAATGTGTTCCCTCAGTGTCTGTTATAACTGTGGGGGGGGTGGGACTGACTGGGGGAGGAGACCGATCTGTGTTCCTATATACTAGGAACACACGATCTGTCTCCTCTCCCCTGACAGAATGTGGGTTTGTGTGTTTACGCACACAGATCCCCGTTCCTGCTCTGCCAGGAGCGATCGAGGGTGCCCGGCGGACATTGTGGCCACCGGGCACGTGCATTGGCTCCTCAGCAATTTGGCGGAAGTGTGCCCCCTATACCCCGTAAAGCGGCCGCTGTAACACTACGGCAATTTGCGCAGGGGAGCCATTCTGCCGCCGTCAGACGACGGCGGGCAGTCGGCATGTGGTTAAACGCACTGTAAAACACACTGTATATAGTTGGTTGCAAAGGAGGGAGGCAGGAAGCCGGCCACCGCGTCCTTAGCAACCGATGAGTCATCAGCTATCAGCGGGGTTCCCCGCTGAAAGCTGAATGTAAAAAAGAAAAAAAATAGCTGGCAAAAAAAAAAAACAGTGTGGGGTTCCCCCCAGGTCCATACCAGACTCTTCAGGTCTAGTATGTATTCAGAGGAGACCCCCACACCAAAATTAAAAAAAAAAAATTTGTGGGGTCCCCCCCCAAAATCCATACCAGACCCATAGGTGTGCGCACCCCAAAGCTCAAACACACATGCATGTGTGTGTGTATGTATGTATATACAGTGTCTCACAAAAGTGAGAACGCCCCTCACATTTTTGTAAAAAATATTGACATATTGGGCACAATTTGGACATTTTCACTTAGGGGTGTACTCAATTTTGTTGCCAGCAGTTTAGACATCAATAGCTGTGTGAGTTATTTTGAGGTGACAGCAAATGTACACTGTTATACAAGCTGTACACTCACTACTTTACATTGTAGCAAAGTGTCATTTCTTCAGTGTTGTCATATGAAAATATATAATAAAATATTTGAAATGTGAGGGGTGTACTCACTTTTGTGAGATACTGTATATGTATATGTAGCGCCCACCTACTGAGGTGTGTGCTAACTAGTTAGTAAGGGTTAGTGTTAGGTAAAATTGCCAGTGCATTGCCCTGTTGGTTTAAGCCTGGTTGGGTTTGGTTTGGTTGGTAGAGGTGACAGAGTAGAACTGGGGGTGTGATCACCTGTATTCTGTTATGAGTGATGCCCTGTTCTTCCAGTGAGAGGTGCTGGAGGGAAGGTGGTTTGGACACAGGATGCAATTAGTTTGTATGGGCTACCCTGAACCAATCATTAATTTGAGTGGGCAGGGGCTATTAAGCCTATATAAACTGGGGATCACATGCTCCAGGGGAGGAGGTGGTTGGAGATGGGAAGGTGATCTAGAGAAGCAGCAAGAATGTGACCCTCAGGGGTCCAGGCTTGAAGGCCTGGGGGTATAATGCTCTCAGTGCTGGATAGCACCAGATCTTGAACCTGAAGGCCTGAGGGTTCAGAGACCTCAGCGCTGGATGGTTCATTTACTAAGTTACCTAAAGAATCTCCAGGAGTCATGGATCAGACATCACCGGCTGGGATGGTTCTGAACATGTGGAGCAGGAAGCGGCTGTCAAGAGGATGCAGTAGATCGGGGTGCGTCCGGAGTTTTCCTGAACCGACCAGGGAGGATTGCGGGAGTCAAGATAGGCAGGTGAGGCCTGGTACTTCTTAAAAATCCGAATTCCAGGGTGTTTTTCAGAGAGGCACCTGTTGGTTCATTAAGGGAAAAGGGTAGAACTACCATTACAGGAACCAAAGATTTAGAGGCAGCTCATACTTCCTGGAGATCATACGCATGCGCACATGGTGTTCTGGATGTGCCTGGGCACACCCTAATTACCTTGTGCGTATTAGCATTATCACTCTGTGTGCAGGCAGGGAGATGGGAAAGATATCCCTTTAATTTGCACCTCAATAAATGAAGTGCTTATGCACTTCTCTTTCACTGCGCAAGCAGGGAGACCAATGTGCCGGGGTCATATATATGTAGACACCCACACACATGCATGTGTGCTTGAGCTTTGGGGGTGCACACCCTAATGCAATTGGCTGCGCACACCTATGCTGAAGATACAGACTGACTGTACATATTGCACATTCTTTTCTGCCATGCATTAAGGGAAAAGAATAAAGTTTAATGTTCAACTGTTCTGGACTGTCTGCTGTGTCATTCGTGCAGGGGAAGAGAACGGAGCTACACTAATGCCCTTTACACACGGTCGGATTTCCCGACGGAAAATGTGGGATCGGAGCTTGTTGTCGGAAATTCCGACCAAGTGTGGGCTCCATCGGACTTTTTCCATCGGAATTTCCGACACACAGAGTTTGAGAACAGGCTATAAAATTTTCCGACAACAAAATCCGATCGCGTCAATTCCGACCGTGTGTGGACAATTCCGACGCACAAAGTGCCACGCATGCTCAGAACAAATTCTGAGACTGAACTGCTCGGTCTGGTAAAATTAGCGTTCGGAATGGATATAGCACTTTCGCCACGCTGCAATGTTTTAAAAAGTTGAATGCAGCGCTCTCTCTTCTTCTTTATAATGCTAGAAGAATGAAGTAGTTTTGCTGCTCATATTCACACAGACTTCTTTCTTTATTATTTATCATGATTTCATCAATATAATATTTTTATTTGTCACATCTACCAAAAAAAATTTTTTTTTTATGTTTTTAGATTAAATAATTATTTTTGGATTTTTTTAATGCCTGATCTTGTGTATTTTTTTTTTTAACTCCAGAATATTCTTGGGTGTGTTTTGTGTGTCAAGTTACCCCAACACCATTGATATCTTGTATTATTTAATCTCAAGGAGGTTGCTTGGTGTTGGTGTCTCTTGTTAATTTCACATTGTATTTTTGAAATGTACCTGCCTCCTCACAAACTGTCCTTTTTGAAGGAAAACACACATAGGCGAGTATAATAAATCAAACCAAAAATGTATTAAGGGGTCATAACCAAAGAAAGAGGGAGGCAACGCTGGAGAAACAGCAGAAATTGGCGAACCTTTGGCCCCCAGGGCACACATCAACTATTTTCAGGCAAAATTGGTGGCCTGAGGGGTCCTTATCTAAGGGAGTTCAATCTGGTCCAGAAGTCCAAGAGATCATGAACAGCAGCAGATGACATGTATTGTACCCAGGCTGTGGTCATACAAGAGCCTGCATCTTTTGTCAGACCAGACTGAACCCAGGCCATCACTCTCTGGTCTTCCTTCCACGCTTCCTTCCACGCTGTGTCTGTGGTGGTGGAGTTGTGGCAGGAAGAGGAGGATGGTCCAACTCACTCAGGTGGGTGTTGGGTGTGATTTCGCTCCTCAACCCCTTATTTAAGGTTTGATAAATGAGTTCCTCACACATGAGGCGTTGGCCCTCCTGCATGCCCTGCAGTTTTGTGGAAATCATGCAGGCAAAGGCCTCTTCACGAGTGGGGAAGGCTCTGAGGGATGCAGAAGCCTCCTGAATCAGCCTGAGTGCTGAATCCTCCAAGTTACTCCCCTTCCTGGGTCTTTTGTTTGGAAGGCGGAGGGGAGGAACCTGCGATTCTGTCAGGCTCCTACTGGGCCCGGCCGTCTCCTGGCTGCCACTTAGCCTCGCCTCCTCCTGGCTGCCACATTCCACAGCCTCCTACTGTGTGCCACATTCCACAGCCTCCTCCTAGCTCAGGTCTTCCTGTGTATGAAAAAGGGACATAGTTTTAGTTTTTTCTTCATCAATCACACACAATTTTCATCTCATGACTGTTGCAAATTGAATGTTAACAAATATAACAGACTATCATTCTGAGCCCAGCATTTTTCATTCTTGTCCCAATTATTTTTGCCCACTACTGTCTATTGATATGTAAAACACTTTATTAAATCAGCAATTAGTGAATAATAATAACAAATAGGAAACATCATTTATTTATTGACCAGAAATCTGTAGAAGAATGAAATACCTGGCTCCAGCTGGGCTCCTCCACTTCTTCCTGGCTGGAAGTCCCAGGTTGGACATCGGAAGCCTCAGCTGAGGTAGAAGATAGGGTGGAAGGAAGAGTGGAATGAAGGGTTGAGAGGGATTCCCTGACTTCAGTCTGGTCTGACAGAAATCGTAGTCTCTCATAGTACCACAGCCTGGGGACATAAACGTCATCTGCTGCAGCTCCGGATCTCTGGGAATCCTGGACCTTCTTGCACTCCCTTATGCCGCGTACACACGATCGGACTTTACGGCATACTTGGTCCGGCGTACCGGATTTCGTCGGACAATTCGATCGTGTGTGGGCTTCAGCGGACTTTGTTTTCTCAAAAGTTTGACGGACTTAGATTTGAAACATGTTTCAAATCTGTCCGACAGACTCGAGTCCGGTCGAAAAGTCCACTCGTCTGTATGCCAGTCTGACGGACAAAAACCGACGCTAGGGCAACTATTGGCTACTGGCTATGAACTTCCTTGTTTTAGACCGGTCGTACGTCATCACGTACAAATCCATCGGACTTTGGTTGATCGTGTGTAAGCAAGTCCGTTCATTCGGAAAGTCTGTTGTAAAGTCTGTCGAAAAGTCCGCCAGACAAAGTCTGCCGTAAAGTCCGCTCGTGTGTACGCGGCATAAGATAAGTGCTCCTCAGGCCACCAATTTTGGCTTTTAAATAGGGGATGGTTACCGTGGGGACCACCGGCTTCACCAACTCCAGCAGTTTCTCCAGAGCTGCCTGCCTCTTTTGTTTATGATTATATTGCGGGTGTTTGATCTGCCACAGACAGGGCAGCTCCCTGTACTTGTCTATGGACAGGGGGAGGAAGTTATGGTCATTGAAGCCATCCATTCTATCTGCAATACACAAGACAAACCCTAATGTCAGGCTAAAGTCTCCTAATCTTGTCCCAATATAGGCCTCAATCTAGAAGCAGTATAGAGCTAAGTTTAAATGTTACCTTCGTTATCATGATCGGCGCCTCCGATACTCCTTCCTCCGCTCACAGATCGTACGTACTACAGATGCGTGTTATGCTTTATATACACTGCGCATGCATGAAACTCCGCCCGCCCCTGACGTTCTTTCTAGTTTATTCCCTGCCCCTTCTCGTTCGGCGCAGTGGGGGAAGAGCACATGGCGGAGACACAACAGGTGCGTGCTAATTACAGCAACGAGGAGGAGGAGGAAAGCCCGGAGCCAGAAACGTCACGATCCCGGAGGAGACGATTTAAGGCCTCGATATGTCCTTTGTGGAGATGATGGAGATGGTCGACATACTGAAGAGGGCCGACTATGACGGGAAGTATGGACCTTACCCCAACCCAAATGTCAGAAAGGCCAAGATCATGACTAAAGTTGTGAAGAGTCTGCACAGAAATTTTGGGGTACGGCGATCCAAGGATCAACTCAGGAAGCGGTGGTCGGACCTCAAAATCAGGGAGCACGATCAGTATAGAAGGAACAGGAGAGTGCTGCAAAAAAGTAAGTAGTTGTCCTGTGTTCCTATTCTTTATTTTTATTAGGTTCGTGCTGCTCCATGTGCTTTTCTTTACTGTTGTACAGTTTAAAATGGCAACTTTCATGTTCATGGGCACATTATTTGTTCATAGGAAACATTGTTCGTTCGGCCAATAAAACACCATGTTTTGGTCAGATACATTTCAATACATTTTTTCTGGCCTACTTCTCTTAAAATAATTTTGTTGTCTAGATGAGTTAGTAACTAGAATGAACTGCAAACTAGATTCTGTGTAAGAAGAGGACACTCAGCAGCTGTTTACACATCTGGACGCTGGAGCACTAGTGTGGGACACAAGAACACCCTTTTTATTAGGGTTCCCACACAGGTGCTCCAGTGTATACTATAGGGGTGACTCCATCTGTGAAGCTTGTACAAAACAGGTAAGTATTCAAGCTTTACAAAGGAAAACAATATTTCTTCATCTTGAAACTCTGCCAAAACAGACAATTGTACCTCACTTCCAAGCAATGTTTCATATTCCTATTGCTGCCATCAAATATCTGTGTGCTAAGTATACCTTTTTTTTTTACATATGGGGAGAAAAGACTCGTGGGACACCACTCATCAGAGGAGACAACAGACTCCCCACCTCAGGAAGAAGTGGAAATGCCACAAAGCCAACCAGAGGAGGAGGAGGGGGACGTGGTGGGAATTGTCACCACAACAGGTGAGTGTCTGCGACCACAGGCTCAGGTAAGAGATGCATCTCAGCATATTTATAATACATGGTGTGTTTTTGTTTCTATATTTTTAGGTGATCGTGATGTTGTGGATGAAGGTAATTTCACCAGTGAAAGTGCCCAGATCCTGATCGGGAAGATCATGGGGTGTAATAGAGACTTGGAAAACATCAAGCAAAACATCAGTGATGTTCAAAACAAAATGAAGAACATCATTGATGTTTTAGTGAGAGTTTAAAACCCCTCGAAATCCCTAATTTTGTTGGCTTTTTTCCTGAAAATTTTTTGCACATTTTTAAATATATTCTCGAAAAGCCAAATTTTTAAGATGCACACAGTGTGTCAACATGTGCTATCTGCCACCACGGGAGATCAATGTACACGTTTCGGGGGTGCAACCCCTTCCTCAATAATAAAGTAGCTGAGAGGAAGGGGTTGCACTCACAAAACACGTCCCTTGATCCCCCGTGATGACAGCTAGCACATGTTGACATTCAGCAATTTGTGTACATCTTCAAAATTTGGCTTTTCAAGGGGTGACTTCACCCCATCTGAACGCAATATCAAACGCAGTTAATAAATACTTATGTCTGATATTGCCTTTAATTTCTACAAAAGTTGAACTTTGTAAGTTCCAGATTTGTGTATTTCTTGTTGGTTTTAAACATGCCTGTTTTACCTTAAAAGGACATTTCTACTTTTATTATTAATGTTACCTAAAAATATTTTATACAACAAACATGTTGTGTTTTTTTTTAAACCTTTTATAAATGCACATGTAATTGTGCTTGTATTAAAAAACTTGATAATCTACAATGTGTGGCTTCTTCTTTCATTGCTCCTAAACTTTTTTTGTGTTAAAATTTGTGTTTTCTGAGACAATGGGGGTTATTTCCTAAGGGCTAATCCACTTTGCACTACAAGTGCAGTTTCTGTGAAGTCTCAAGTGCACTTGGAGTGCAAAGTGTCTTTGCCTTTAGTAAATAACACCCAACAGTGCTTTCGCATTTTACTGAATCACGCCATTTTCAGGACTGCCCAAATTTCAGTCACGGTCATCTAAAAGAAACACAAGCAGTAAATGTAAGCAATATTTTTTTATTTAAAAAATGTCTCAGACATTATCTGGCATATTGATGGCCCCCCTACCCGCAAAGTATTCCATGTATCTTAGACGGACCTCGCGGGCACCCGGGGGGGCAAGCCAGGATAGCCAGCTTCAAGCGCCATCAGGGTTGGTTCATTAAGATTAATTTCGGTTTCAGGCCCAACTGAGCCAGCATAGTTCACAGAATTTCTCCTTAAAAAGTTGTGGAGAACACAGCAAGCCAGGATGATGTGATTGCGCTTGTACTCCGCCATATGTATGGGTGTAAGAAATAGGCGGAACCGGCTGGCTATTATTCCAAACATGTTCTCCACCACTCTTCTGGCTCTGGCCAGCCGGTAATTAAAAACCGGGGTGAGAGTCCTCATAGGGAATGGCTGCATAAGATGGTCCCCCAGCACAAACGCTTCATCCGCAACGAAGACAAATAGGAGTCCTTCCGCATTGTCTTCTGGAGGTGGCAAGTCCAAGCTGCCATTCTGGAGAGGCCTGTAGAACTCCGTGTGGGTGATGACTCCACCATCTGACATCCGGCCGTTCTTCCCCACGTCCACATACAGGAACTCATAAGTAGCCGACACCCCCACCAACATCACAATACTATTTAACCCCTTGTAGATGTAATAGTATGACCCCGAGTTGGGTGGTGGGACGATGTGGACATGTTTCCCATCAATTGCCCCTCCGCAGTTAGGAAAGTCCCACCGCTGGGCAAAGTGGGAGGCCACAGTCTGCCATTCCTGTGGGTTGGAAGGAAACTGTGGAGTCAAACAAGAAAAAAATATTAATCATTTTGCACATGAACATGGAAAGCAGATTAGACACAAACATTCTTGGCCAACATCAGTATAACATTTATTATAGGGAGTATTTAAAGACAAAGGTCTAAGGTCCACCTATCAGATTCCCCCCCCCCCCTCATGGGCCATTTAAATAAATTTATGGGGGGGGAGATGTTTTGGACAGGTATCCCTCTCCACTTCATTGAGAGATAAATGCCTAAATAATGTGTATTACTTTGGCCAGCCCCTCCTTACTTTACACTATTGGCAGCCCACTGGACGGGTAAGAAGTGTCATAATACAAAGATAAATATACACACTGTACACATTTTAGAACATTTTTTTTTTTAACAGAAAATTTTTTATTGAACAAATCAGCACTACAATACAAGAATTTAGTACAGTCATTACGGTGAGAATAAAGATAGTAAAATTTACCCTTAAACAGTAGCCATTATTTATCAGATATTCCAGATGTGCAAACATCAGAAGTTTCACTCAGCCATACCTCTCAAGGCTCAAATAATCATACAATTTTAGATAGTATAAAGTGAGTGGCCCCCTATTCAAACCTGGTAGGGACAGCGGGGGGGGGGGAGAGGAAGAGGGAAGGAAGGAGGAGTGGAGAGAAAGAAAGGAAAAGAGGGGGGGGAGAAGGAATGGGATGAAAGAAAATGGGCATAAGAAGAAGAAACGTGAGATATAGGATGTCCTCCATTATCTTTCACGTCCTGTTTATGGGGTAGGGGGATCAGGGTCTCCGGAGGCATCGACCCAGGATGACCAGATTTTATCAAACTTCCCCGGGCATTACCTACTTTCATACGTTAATCTATACAGAGGAAGTACCTTATTCACAGACCTTATCCACGAGGCCAGGGTAGGAAGCTCTACCATTTTCCACCGCAATAGAATTTCCCACCTAGCATAGTACAATGCGAAGGTTAGACACAATTTGCTATACCTATCACCCACAACATCTTCCAGATGACTGAGCAATAGTATTTGGGGATCCACCTGCAGGCCTGATCCTATGACATTGCTCAGTGTGGATGCCACTGCTGACCAAAAGAGTCGGAGACTGGGGCAAGACCAGACCATATGCCAGAAAGTTTTAGAACATTTTTACATTCTGATATTACCTATCAAGATAATAATAGGATACAAAAGCTTTAAACATTACCATTTGAAAGTATTCAGGCAGGCCCTTACACTACATGCTTTGGGGAATTCATCCATAAATCGGACCACAAAAGAGGTAGGTATAGTGTGTATGGGTTTGGCAAAGTCAGCAGTTAGAGGATTGAGGATAGATAGAGGATTGGTATCAGCTGAGTTAGCAGTTGGGGGGAGGGAGGGTTCCAAATGATTTTGGGACCGAAAAAAAAGCCTCTGGCTCTCTGCCTGAATTTCAAACACACATCACAATTTTCAACATTTTAGAGGGTGTTTAGGGTAAAGCACTACTATGGAGCTGACAAAATACATTGTTAATTGAGTAGATGAGGTGGATATAGGGCCAGGAGAGCATGTTGGGGAGGTAAGTGAAGGCAAATATGTATGGAGGACAAAAAAAATACATAAAATTCCAGCATGCATGAGGACAAAGGGGACATTCACAGCATATTACAATCATGGTAATTAGGGAATGAGGAAAGAAATACAATACATTATTAAACATTAAATACAATAAAATGTGATGTTAAAGGATAAAAATCTTACCTTAATATACTCCTTCTGCAGGACCTGGATAATGGCAGAACAGGTCTCCGGGATAATGATCCCCAGAGCCTGGGGGGAGATGCCTGTCGAGAACTTGAGGTCCTGCAGGCTTCTCCCCGTCGCCAAGTACCGCAGGGTGGCGACTAGCCTCTACTCCGGAGTGATGGCTTGCCTCATGCAGGTATCCTGCCTGCTGATATAGGGGGTCAGCAAAGCCAACAAATGGTGAAATACGGGGTCCGTCATCCGGAGAAAGTTCCTGAAATCGTCAGGATTATTCTCACGGATCTCACGGAGCAAAGGCATGTGACAGAATTGGTCACGCTGGAGCAACCAATTTTTGGTCCATGAACTTCTCCTCGCCCTGTTCATGGACTGGGCTTGTGTCAAAGTAAGGACCCCAACACCAGGCCCCCACACAGCACGAACTCTACGATGAAACTGAACAGCAGAAATACGATCTGAAAACCACGAGTTTGAAAAAGCGCGAATCGTCTCTCACCAAACTTTTACTAACACGCGATTAGCAAAAGGAGCCCAAAGGGTGCCACGCTTAGTACTGAACTGCCCTTTTATAGTCTCGTCGTACGTGGTGTACGTGACCGCATTCTTGGCGTTTGGAAATTCCGACAACTTTGTGCGACCGTGTGTATGCAAAACAAGTTTGAGCCAACATCCTTCAGAAAAAATCCATGGATTTTGTTGTCAGAATGTCCGATCAATGTCCGACCGTGTGTACGGGGCATAACAGAAAGGAATGAACTACCAGCAGCTCCTACGGGGGTAGTGCGCTACATATATATAGAGATATTTGTGTGTATACACACACACACACACTCTCTTATAAATAAATGTAAAAAACATTTTAAAATGTATTAAAATATGGACCGTGTCAGTAGGGCAGTGGACGGTGTCAGTAGTTTTTCATGTTTATTATGTTATTTTTTTATTATTTTTTACAATTGTATTTTTTATTATTTTTTGCAATTTTTTTTTAGGATTCCTGTTGGGGGGCTTTGACAAAATATCAGCAGGGGGAATCTGCGCTGCACAGGGTGATTAGGGTGTGCCCAGGCACACCTGACACACTCCCTGCGGACGACTATGATTATGTACCCTAAATTATTTAGACCATTCCAAATGATCCATTATATTTGTTATTTATGTGTCCATTTCTTGAACATGCAGTCAGAAAGGGTGATATAAAATTATTTCATATTTAATTGTTGATAGTTAAGGTTTGACTAAGGAAATTATGGTGACATCCAAGAGAACTGGCCATGTGTCTTTCAGTGTGTTATAGAAAGACATGTGGCACTATGTTTAATAGAGAGACATGAAGCATGGTGTGCATGTAATTGGAAAGTGAAAGGCGCTGCATTAGGTAGAAAGGTATGAGGCAATGTGTGATGTACCACCTGACACCCCGCTTGGGTGCCTCCGCCAAGATACAGCTTCCTCCCCTCTAGAACCAGGAACCAGATATTATTGCTAAGCGTTGCACCCAAGAACTAGACAACACTAGCTTAGGTGCAAACTGGAACTCACTTTATTGTAAATTCACACAAAATATATACCACACAAAATCAGGTAGGAGCTTGATCACATTAAACAATGCAAACTGTGAACAGTAATATCATCAGTACATCTAACAGTACATCTAATGAGAAGCCAGCATAAACAGTAATCTAATTAAACAGTAAGCTAATTAACAATTAGTCCCCTAGACAAGCCTAGGTGACTCAGGTCAGTGCCCACCCAGACAGTTTGGCCCCAGTTCCACAGAGAGAAGACCCAGGGCTGTCCAAGTCTCATTAACCAGCTTTCACTTGTGTAATCTGTCCAGTATACAAGTCATCATAAGACAAAACTCATACAATGTTCCAGCAGTCTGATGGAATTCATTTATCTTCATACATTTCTTGGGGGAGATTGTTTATGAATATTTCTGTCCCAAGTGAAGCTTCTCCAACCCAGTCTGCAGGAGGGCCACCATATTTCCTCTGACCATTAACCTGTACAATATTAATATTAAACCTTTCCATCCACTCCAGAAGGGAAGTTTTTTTTTTTTAAAGATATGTTTATTGATTTTATAGACAATCTTTTTAGCTGATCTGTATACCACGGTTACATGATAAACTGCACAGTTTTTCTAGTGCTGAGAGTTCAGGAAGGAGGAGATTTTCACTACAGTTTGTATACACGCCCACATGTGTGATGTCAATATCATGTGACCTGGCTATCTCTGAGAACAAGTAAATGTTCTCTCCAGTATAAAAGACACAACTGAGCATGTGCAGATTGGCTACACTGGCTGTGTTAGCTGCTTTCCCCAGATAGACAGTGCAGGAGGGAAGAATCTATGCATACAGGATAAAAAAATCTTTTTACACAATGCAGAGGATTAACCCCTTAAGTTCCACAGTGAGTATAACAGGCATGCTATGCTGCATATAAAGACTGATTTTACTGTTGTGGGTTTAGTAACACTTTAATATCAAGTAAAAATTTGCTCATTTAGTAATGCATATAGCTTTTTAAAAACAATCTACTGAACTAGCTCCTGAGGAAGTCTATTCCACATTTTTACAGCTCTTACTGTGAAGAAGCCCAAACATCAAGCGTGCCCTCTTGCCATCTGTAATGACTTAAAAAGTGAATAACTGTACACCAAGTTCACTATATGGACCACTTATATATTTGTACATGTTAATCATATCCCCCTTTAATCTCCTCTTCTCAAGAGAGAATAAATTCAGTTCCTCTAATCTTTCCTCATAGCTGAGTTCCTCCATGCCTCTTATCAGTTTGGTTCGCTTCTCTTCACTTTCTCCAGTTCTCCAATATTTTTTTTGAGAACTGGTGCCCAAAACTGAACTGCATATTCCAGATGAGGTCTTATACAATCTTGCCCCTGGTAAAATCATTAGTAGCTCTCTCTGGAGTCTATACATCTTTTAATACAAGAAAGTATGTTGCTTTCTTTAGTAACTGCAGCTTGGCATTGCGTGCTATTATTAAATTAAAGAATATGCAAGCTCAACATTTCATTTTCCTTATATGTGCCTGCTGTACCATGTACTTGTATTCAGTGTTAATTTCGTCGACTAAAATGACTAAAACGTTTTAGTCGACTAAATGAATATTATTTTAGTCTACTAAAATACGACTAAAACTAAAACAACTGAGATGACTAAAATACAACTAAAACTAAAATGGGACTAAAACTAAAATGCCATTTTAGTCAAAAGACTAAGACTAAAACTAAATTGAAATTTGACTTCAAAATGAACATTGGTCTGTAGTGCATGTTCATACCTCAATGCCATAATAAATAACATATTAGATTTTTCACTCCAGCAGTATATAATGAGTTTGGATATTGTAGAGAAATGTGAGGGAACCCTCTCTATAATGGATGGCAACCCGTCCAATGGACTGTCTCAGGGGAATAGCCCATATGAAATAAAAAGGGGCCACATAGCATAATACTGTTTGTAAAACGAATTTATTTAAAATAGGTAAACAACTTACATTTCTGTAGTAAAAAAAGCGCTTTAAGTAAAATTATGGCAGGCAGTGGAGTCTCCCAGCCTCTTGGGAGACTCCACTGCCTGCCATAATTTTACTTAAAGCGCTTTTTTTACTACAGAAATGTAAGTTGTTTACCTATTTTAAATAAATTTGTTTTACAAACGATATTATGCTATGTGGCCCCTTTTTATTTCATATGGGCTATTCCCCTGAGATGGTCCATTGGACGGGTTGCCATCCATTATAGAGAGGGTTCCCTCACGGTTCTGGACAAGTTTGGAGTTCCGCTGCCATCCAGTTGAGAGGTCCCTTCCTTTTATTACCTGTTGGTGATACAAGCTCGGTTGACTCATCGAACATATGTTCCTATGAGTCCAACCCCTCTGGTAAGCCTTCATTTCTTCCGTGTGGAGGGTTCATCACACTCACTTCTCTGCATGAGTTATCCACGTGGTGATTAGGAAGTTGCATGCAACCATTGGATTATGAATAATTTTCCGCATTTAAAGTGACATCTGAAGATTACCAGAGACTGTGTTTTTGTGCACCAAGAATTGATAAAGACTTTTTTCTTTTCTCTTCCAAATTCTCGTTATGGATATGTAACATCATAAGCTTGCAATACTTTTAGCGCTACACTTGTTTGTGCACTTGTAATTTTAGACAAAATCCTTATTTGTTGTGTGAGCTGCTGACTTGTTGGGTAAGCGCAGGGTTAAACTTTTTTCTTTTCTGTTTACATATTGTAGAGAAATGTTAACTAATGCATTACAATTTTATTACACCTATTAGATTTTAGACGACTAAAATGAGTTTTAGTCGACTAAAATGTACTGGAGATTTTAGTCAGAAATGGGACTAAAACTAAAATGCCATTTTAGTCCTAGGACTAAGACTAAAACTAAATTGAAATTTGCTGCCAAAATTAACACTGCTTGTATTGCTTTCTTGTGACATGTGTGAAATCCCTGGTGCTCCTGTCAGTCCCTCTGCTTTCCTATAAAAAACTGACCACGCTAAGCAAAAGAACACGCTGTGGTCAGTTCTCTAGCCATGCTGGGGACTCAGGCTGCTTTCCTCCTCCCCTCCGATAAACAGACTTGACACGACTTGACCTGACACACAATCCCCCCCCCCAGCCCTTCACTGGGAAGCTCAGTGTGCTGCTGTTTCTCCTCCTCTAGCTTATGCAGCTGAGAACAGAGGGAATGTGACCACTTATGTAAAAGGGGAAAAAGGTATTTACAGTATAATTTTTTCTTCTTATATGTATAAACAAATGCAATGCATACTAGCACGTAATGGCTTTACCTTGCAGCTAAGCAAAAAAAAAAAAAAACGTCCAGCGGTTTATAACTACTTTAAAGTGATTGTAAAGGTTTGTTTTAAGATAAAAAAAAATAACAATCATGTTATACTTACCTGCTCTGTGCAACGGTTTTGCACAGAGCAGCCCCGATCCTCCTCTTCTGGATGGCCCGGCGGCGCTCCTGGCCCCTCCTCTTCATCAGGTGCCCCCATGGAGAGCCGCTTTACATGTCCCGCTCCTGCATCCATTGACACAGACAGCAGGATTCGGCCCCGCCCCCTGCTCTCGTGTCACTGGATTTGATTGATAGCAGTGGGACCCAATGGCTCCTGCTGCTATCAATCTATCCAATGAGGACAGAGACAGCGGCTGGAGCCACTGGGCTTGTGCTCATTGCTGGAATGAATGGGTTCAGGTAAGAAAAGGGGGGGGGGGGCTCTGGGGGGCAGCTGCAGCACAGAAGGTTTTTTCACCTTAATGCATAGAATGAAACTTTACAAAACTTTACCCTGAAACTTTACAGTCCCTTTAAGTCTATATCTACCAGAACACCCAGCTTCTTCTCCACCATTGACTCCCCCAGCTGTTCACCTTCTAAAACGTATGATGTGTACATGTTTCTAGCTCCCAAGTGCATAACTTTGCATTGATCAACATTAACCACTTACCCACTGGGCACTTAAACCCCCTTCCTAACCAGATCAATTTTCAGCTTTCGATGCTCTTACATTTTGAATGACAATTACTCAGGCATGCAACACTGTACCCATATGAATTTTTTGTGCTTTTTTTCACACAAATAGAGCTTTCTTTTGCTGGTATTTAATCACTGCTGTTTTTTTTTTTTTTTTTGCACTATAAAAGAAAAAAGACCAAAAATTCTGTTAAAAAATGCATTTTACTTCGTTTCTGTTATAAAATTTTGCAAATCAGTAATTTTCTTCATAAATTTTGGCCAAAATGTATACTGCTACATATCTTTGGTAAAAATAACCCAAATCATTATATATTATTTGGTCTGTGTGAAAGTTATAGAGTCCACAAGCTATGGTGCCAATCTCTGAAAATTGATCACACCTGAAATACTGACGGCCCATCTCATTTTTTGAGACCCTAACAAGCCAGGAAAGTACAAATACCTCCCAAATGACCCCTTTTTGAAAGGCCCCAGAGGCTGTAACATCTAAGCAAGATGCACCACTAACCAAACACTGCCATGAAGACCAAGGAACTCTCCAAACAAGTAAGGGAAAATGTTGATGAGAAGTTCAAGTCGGGGTTGGGTTATGAAAAAAAATATCCAAATCTTTGATGATCCCTAGGAGCAACATCAAATCGATCATAACCAAATGGAAAGAACATGGCACAACAGCAAACCTGCCAAGAGAGGGCTGCACACCAAAACTCACGGATCAGGCAAGGAGGGCATTAATCAGAGAGGCAGCACAGAGACCTAAGGTAACCCTGGAGGAGCTGCAGAGTTCCACAGCAGAGACTGGAGTATCTGTACATAGGACGAGAATAAGCCGTACGCGCCATAGAGTTGGGCTTTATAGCAGAGTGGCCAGGAGGAAGCCATTACTTTCAGCAAAAAACAAAATGGCACGTTTTGAGTTTGCGAAAAGACACGTTGGAGACACAAAATGTATGGAGGTCGGTGCTCTGGTCTGATGAGACTAAAATGTAACTTTTTGTCCATCAAAGAAAACGCTATGACTGGCGCAAACCCAACACATCAGATCACCCAAAGAACACCATCCCCACCTTGAAAAATGGTGGTGGCAGCATCATGCTGTGGGGATGTTTTCCAGCAGTCAGGACTGGGAAACTGGTCGGAGTTGAGGGAAAGATGGATGCTGCTAAATACAGGGATGTTCTTGAGCAAAACCTGTATCACTCTGTGTGTGATTTGAGGCTAGGATGGAGGTTCACCTTCCAGCAGGACAATGACCCCAAACACACTTCTAAATCAACACTTGAGTGGTTTAAGGGGAAACATGTAAATGTGTTGGAATGGCCTAGTCAAAGCCCAGACCTCAATCCAATAGAAAATCTGTGGTCAGACTTAAAGATTGCTGTTCGCAAGCGCAAACCATCCAACTTGAAGGAGCTGGAGCAGTTTTGCAAGGAGAAATGGGCAAAAATCCAAGTGGTAAGATGTGGCAAGCTCATAGAGACTTATCCAAAGCAACTTGGAGCTGTGATAGCCGCAAAAGGTGGCTCTACAAAGTATTGACTTTAGGGGGGTGAATAGTTATGCACATTGACTTGTTCTGTTATTTTGTCCTATTTGTTGTTTGCTTCAAAATAAAAAACAAGATCTTCAAAGTTATGGGCATGTTCTTTAAATTAAATGATGCAAATCCTCAAACAATCTATGTTAATTCCAGATTGTGAGGCAACAAAACACGAAAAATGCCAAAGGGGTGAATACTTTTGCAAGGCACTGTATTTTACAAAATAAATTGGGGTATATATTGTGTTTTTTTTTTTTATTCAATAATGTGTATTTTTTCCCAAAAAATTGCGTTTGAAAAAAGGCTGTGCAAATACAATCTGACATAAAAAATTGCGACAATCGTCATTTTATTCCATAGGGTTGTCTGCTAAAAAAATAATTATAATGTTTAAGGGTTATAAGTAATTTTCTAGAAAAAAATACAAATTTAAACTTGTAAACAAAAAGTGCCAGAAAAGGCCTGGTCTTCAAGTGGGTATGAATCATTAACCATTACTCTCTGAATAGGGCTAGATTTCTATCTATTTACTTTACACATTAGCCTTGTATGGAGAACTGTGCAAATGATCTTCCAAAATACACAGCCACAGCCACACCTTTATCTAAGTTTTTTGGACAACTTCTGTCTTTCCATGCAATGCTGACTGTTGCTTATATTATTGTTTTCTTTTTTTTTCTTTTTTTTTTTTTTTTTTTAAATTATTGCCAATTTAGATTCACATAATTGTGGATTTCTTTCCTTTTTACTTTAATTTATCAAGTATAAAACAAACATTGTATACAACTTTATAAAATACCTTATTAAAAAAATTCCTAAATTACTTATTCTCGGCTGCTCGGATATCTCAGCTCGAGCCCACCGTAGTATACAGATCCTGTTTCTCCCTAACCAGGATGCCCTGAGTTACAGTAACACACGCAGCCCTGCGTGAAGAGAGAAAGTTTCAAAAGGCAAAGACAAAAAAGAGAGCAATAAAAGGAAAGAAAAAAAAAGAAAAAGAAAAAGGAGAGAGAAATACCACATATGTGAAGCTGCGCTAATGGGCTCCCCACACCCATAGCCCCCTATTAGGGCCTATGATAGACTGTTAAGTGGACATAATAACCCCCCACCCCTTCCCGTTCCCCCACTCCCACCCACCTCCATCCCCATACACTCTCTATACAGAATCCTACCCAAACACAGGATTTAATGATTTCTACTGTTACCTACCAACACCATGTCACCACCAACCCTAAAACCCTCCGTGCAAACCAAAATTCTATATTCCTACCGAGCTTATCATACTGAACCAATAGCCTAATCCCTTACACACAAACCTTTCCCTTTAGGCAGACCACCTTTTCCTCCCATGGCTTCCATATTTTATCCAATTCCTGGAGATTCCCTCTCTTAATGTACTCCAATCTCTCCCGGCCGAGGGAATCACTAAGTGTACCTATCCAATCTTTCACAGTCGGGGGATCCTTTGATTGACCCCTTAGCGTTATCATTTTCCTGGCTTGGAACAAACCTCTAAAAATTGCCAGTGTAGTGCTCCTCCTCTCCCCCTCTACTCTTCTGTATCCCAAGATGCATTCCACCGCCTCCCTTTTCACTGACGTGCAAAAAATATCTCCCAGGCTACTAGTTACCCCCTCCCAGTAGCGGAACAACTTGGGGCACCTCCAGAACAAATGGATAAGATCCCCAGACTCCCGACACCTGGGGCATCTATCGTTGGACCTTCTACGGAACCTAAAGAGCCGTTTTGGAGTATAGTAGGCTCTGTTAAGCAGCATCAGATACGAGATCTTCTGTGAGGGGGACACTGACACCAGGGGCCCCATCTCAAAAATCCTCTTCCATTGTTCCTGGGAGATTACCCCCAGCTCCTCTTCCCATTTAGCTCTTACCCTCTGAAGTACCCCCCTTCTGTTCTCTGCGTTGCTTAGTTGGTCATAAAGTTTAGATATTAGCCCCCTAGTGGGGACTACCTGTAACCAACTCAGGGAATTTTTTTAAGAGTATCACCTGAGTATAGCTGTCTTAGCGTTTTAATACCACAAACCTCCCACCCTCTAGTTTTCCCAATTTTTAAAATTTCCTGTAAGTTGCGATTATTCCAAATAGGGGTGTAGTCTGTAAATCCCTCTTGCCTCGTTAATTTCTTAACAGATTTCCAAAGCTTAGTTAACAATTTAATTGTTGGGAGTTCATGATAAAACATGTCTGCCTCCAAAGCCTCAATTAGCGTATTATGCCGAGCACTTATCAGTATTAACCTGCCGTTCGGAGTGCCACCCTCCGGAGTCCCGCACCCCATTAATTGCTGCAGTTGAGTTGCGAGAAAATAACGCTCCGGATGGGGAAGAGCAAACCCCCCCTCCTTAGTGGGAAGCTGGAGAACTTGAAGCCGTAGCCTGGCCTGACCTCCTTTCCATATCAGTTCCCTAAACAGAGCCTCAATTCTCTTAAACCAACTCTTACAGATCCAGACTGGGGAGTTATGCAGGACATACAGCAGTTGAGGCATCCAGATAATTTTTATTAAGCTGCATCTTCCTGCTACTGATAAGGGGAGGCGTCTCCAAATGCTTATCTTTTGTTTGAATTTGGACAGAAGAGGTACTAGATTTTTACTGATATATTGATTGGGGTCCTTCGTTAGGACAATTCCCAAATGCTTCAATGCTTCCACTATTGCCACCTGAGGCAGTCCGTGTACTGTTGGTGCTCCTAGGGGGTCCAGCGGTAGGAGCTCGGATTTCTCCCAATTTATTTCCAAACCGGAGAATCTACCAAATTCCTCCACTATTCTCATTGCACCCAGCACTGAGTTCTTACTGTCTCCCAAGAATAACAAAATGTCATCCACATATAGCGCGACTCTTTCTTCGCTCGACCTCCTCTGGAACCCCTTTATCTCATGGCTCGCTCTAATGGAGGGGGCTCCATCGCCAACGCAAAAAGCAATGGGGAGAGTGGACACCCATGTCTCGTCCCCCTCTCTAGCTCGAACCACTCTGAAAACTCATTGTTTATTTTTACTCTTGCCTTAGGACTGTTATAAAGCATTTTGATCCACCCAATGAAGGAGGGACCAAATCCAAACTTTCCCAACACGTGCCACATATAACCCCACTCCACACTATCGAAAGCCTTAGAGATATCTAGAGTCAATAAGGCTCTTGAACCCTCATTCTCCATAGGCGACTGTAGGTTCAAGAAAGCCCTTCTGATGTTCAGACTTGTAGATCTATTGGCCATAAATCCCGCCTGGTCCTCGTGTATTAATTTATGTATAACTCCGCTCAATCTGGCAGCCAGGACCTTGGCCAGGATTTTAGCATCTGTACATAATAGGGAGATTGGCCTATAAGCAGCCACGTCAAGGGGATCTTTCCCCTCTTTCTGCAGCACTATAATTGTTGCTTCTAGCATTGATGCAGGCAGTCGCCCCCCCTCATACGCCTCCCCCAATGCTTTCAGCAGTTCAGGGATTAGCACCTCCCCAAAGTGCCTATAGGCCACAATTGGTATTCCATCGGGGCCAGGCGACTTAAGGCGCACCATACTTCCAATTGCTTGTTGTAATTCTGTGATTGTTATTGGGGGTTCTAAAAAAATCCCTTTCCTCTTGCGAAAGGATCGGAATTGACAGTTTCCCCAGGAAGTTCTCCATCCCTACCTCTTTACCTTTTTTCTGGGAGGTGTACAGCTTTTTATAATAGTCCCTGAAGGTTTGCACTATTTTTGGGGAGCTTGAGAGAATCTTTCCACTCTGTGCTCTAATAGCGAGGACCGTTGATGGAGCCTTATTGGATTTCACCAACTGTGCCAACACTCTTCCCACTCTCTCTCCCTCCACCAAAGATACCTGACACTGGAGGAGCCGCCTAATCTCAGCCTTCTGCATGGTAACCTGTTTATACACCTGTTGTTTCTCTTGCCATATCTTTTCCTTCTCAGGGATTGGGTCTCTAATAAAATTATTTTCAGCCTCCAATGCTTCCCTTAGTGAGTTCTCTTCCTCCCGCCTAGCTTCTTTATTAAATTTGACCATCTGCTGTATTAAGACCCCCCTAAGAAAGGCCTTAAGGGCATCCCATAGCACAGCGGATGTCACTGTTCCCTGATTGAAACCTACGAACTCCCTCAAAGAGGGGAGAATTCCATTCTCCTTCCTGATTACCTCAAACCAATGTGGGTTATCCTCCATTCCTTCCGGGGGCTGTGTCCCCCCACCTTCAGTGTAACTACCATGGGAGAGTGGTCCGAAATACCTCTTGGCCCATACATAATCTTGCCTGATAACTAAAGTGTTCTATCGTTCCCCAGGGCCATGTCTAGCCTCGAGAGGGCAGAGTGTGACACCGATCTGCAGGAATATTGTAACACCCCTGGATTCCGCACCCTCCACAGGTCCACCAACCCCACTTCATCCAAAAACTGACTCAGACGACTCTTAGCGGCATACTCTGAGAGGGTTCTCACCGGGAAGCGGTCCAACTTTCTGTCTAGCACCTCATTAAAGTCCCCCACTACTATGATCGGGAATTCCTTTTTATCTAACAGAAATTCATTCAGTTTAAGCATGGCATCTAGATTAAAAGGAGGGGGATATATATGTTTGCCAGTACATACATAGCGCTATCAATAGAGCATAATAAAAAATATATCGGCCCATTTCATCTATCCTGGTTTGCCTGCAGGAAAATTTGACCCCAGTTCTCACCAAGACACTCACCCCTCTACTATATGAAGAATGAACTGCATGGTATTGACATTGAAATGTATGCGACTGTAGGTATTGGGTTGTATCCCTGGTGAGGTGGGTTTCCTGCAGGCAAACCAGGTCTGCCCCATAGTTATTGTTTTCCAACAGAAACTCTGGAAGACAGTTTTATAAACAATGGATAGCATGGGTTCACAAAAGACCGAAGTTGCCTAGAAATGGCTCTAGACCTCACACTGACCAGGCCAAAGCAAAGAGAAGTTGCTTGGCAGGGCAGCAACTGTCAGTCTTCGGGGGCACTTTTCACTCTCATGCCGCGTACACATGACCGGACTTTACGGCATACTTGGACCGGCAAACAGGAGTCCGTCGAACAATTCAATCGTGTGTGGGCTCCAGCGGACTTTTTTTCCCCAAAAGTTTGACGGACCTAGAAATGAAACATGTTTCAAATCTTTTTGACGGACTCGGGTCCGGTCAAAAAGTCCGCTCGTCTGTACGCTAGACCGACGGACAAAAACCGACGCTAGGGCAGCTATTGGCTACTGGCTATAAACTTCCTTGTTTTAGTCCGGTCGTACGTCATCACATACAAATCCGTCGGACTTTGGTTGATCGTGTGTAGGCAAGTCCGTTCATTCGGAAAGTCTGTCATAAAGTCCGTCGAAAAGTCCGGTCGTGTGTACGCGGCATTAGACTCAAGCTGAAGGGTCAGACATATAAGGCTCCTTTTACAACCCTTTACCAAAAAGATAGGAATCTTTCTTTCAATCACATTACTATCATTTTCAAAAGTTATTGGACTTAGCTTAATATCTCTGTATATCTCCTCTACCATGAAACCTTCTTCCTTACCTGCTAGCATCCTGCATTTACTTGTACATTATATCATATTGTTGGGGACCACACACACACACATTAAAGCTGAACTCTAATGCCGCATACACACGGTCAGATTTTCCGACGGGAAATGTTCAATGGGAGCTTGTTGTCGGAAATTCCAACCGTGTGTAGGCTCCATCGGACATTTTCCATCGGAATTTCCGACAAACAAAATTTGAGATCTGGATCTCAAATTTTCCAACAACAAAATCCGTTGTTGTAAATTGCGATCGTGTGTACACAATTCCGACGCACAAAGTTCCACGCATGCTCGGAATCAAGCAGAAGATCCGCACTGGATATTGAACTTCTTTTTCTCAGCTCGTCGTACGTGTTGTACGTCACTGCATTCTTGGCGATCGGAATTTCCGACAAGATTTGTGTGACCGTGTGTATGCAAGACAAGTTTGAGCCAACGTCCGTCAGAAAAAAAATATGGATTTTGTTGTCGGAATGTGCGATCGTGTGTACGCGGCATTAGAATTTAGTCACTTTTTAAAATGGGTATAGGTTAAATTCAAGGACGTGCATGCAACCTTCTGGACTTATCTCCTTTATTTTACAATTAACATTTTTACTGACCACCGGGAATACAGCTATCGCTATAGTTCCGGCATTCTGATGCTGCTCCTGCAACTAAAGTTGTTTTCAGTCACTCTGCCCGCCTGTAAGTTAAGGTTAGTACCCCTTTAAAATATTCTGTGAATGGACAATGGAGGGGAGGGGGGGAATGTGATAAAGCAGCATCATTCCTGTAAATTTTTAAACTAGAGATAAGTCCACCAGGTGGCATACACCTCATGGAATTTTACCCATTGTAAGTCAGCACACTTTAAAAAGTGACTTAATTCCTTGAGTTCTTCTTTAAAGTGGTTGTAAACCCTTACATATACCCAATGCAGCTACTGACCTCAGGTGATACACAGAGATGACACAAATCCTCCTACATACAGTAAGTTGCACCTTTTTATCTGCAGTCTTCTCTTCTCTGCAGCAGTTCAAAATCGTAAATTTACACAGCTTGTCTGAGCTTCCAGAAAGCAAGGGGCAGAGAGCTGAAATATACTCTGCAGAGCTCAGTGAGAGCTGATTGGAGGAAAGGGACACACACCCATTCACACAGCACACAGGAACAGAGCTGTGGCTGTCAACCACAGGCTGTGTGCTGGAGCTCTCCTCTTCTGTCACCTTTTTATCCTTATACTGGTGTGTTAGCTTTGTGAAGTGAACTTGTAGTATAGAAAAGCCAGCAAAGGGGCAAGTTTACACCTTTTATGCTGGCCTACACAGTTATACTAATTTAAAGTGGTTGTAAAGGCAAGGTAAAAAACCTTCTAAATGCAGCCTACCGACCCAGCCCCCCACATACAAAGTCTCTCTTGAATCTCTCCCTCTTCATTGGCTCAAATTAATGTCAGTCACAGCCAGCAAAGGAGGGAGTGGGGCGGGGTTAAGCCGTGCTCTTTGCACGCACAAGTGTCCCCATAGCAAGTGGATTGCTATAGGGGCACTCGGCAGGGGGAGGAGCCAGGAGCATCCTAAGGGGACCTGAGAAGAAGTGGATCGGGGCTGCTCTGTGCAAAACCATTAAGCAGAGCAGGTACAGTAAGTATGACATGTTTGTTATTTACAAAAAAACACTAGCATTTACAATTACTTGATCAGTACTCAGATTGTTAGATAAACCCAGTCTTGACTTGTTCTCTTTAATCTGTCAACCCCCTCACAGGAGGTATATTTCATAAGTGAACTTCGGGTTGGGTGATGACTCATATAATCATTACTGAGTCATCAAGCTCTCTTCCATTTCATTAAATCAGAGAAGCAGCAGAGCGCTGTACTGTGTTTGTCATCAATAAAAGTAGAAGTTTGGATTTAGGGTAATACCATTTTCGGCTAACTAGAAAGATTGAAGTGCAAACTTTCGATGCACGCTAGCCTCTTCCTTAAAACAGAGTTCCACCAAAAAGTGGAACTTCTGCTCATTTGTTTCCTCCCCCTCTGGTGCCACATTTGGCACCTTTCGGGGGGAGTGGATACCTGTCTTTGACAGGTACTCTGTCCTCACTTTCGGGACACCAGACCACGGTGAATTATGTCAGCAGCTCAGCTCCCTCCTCCTCCCTCCTCCTTCCCCCGCTGCCAGGCCAGTAGGAGAGCGCAGTGGTGCCTCGCGCATGCAAAGTAGGGACCAGACGTGAAGCCGTAATGCTACGCTGCCATGTTCCCTTACCGGCAATGGTGGCAGCAGCACCCGGAAACATCAGCTGCTGTGCCGACTTCGCTGGACTCCAGGACAGATACGTTTCCTATTATTAAAAGTCAGCAGCTGCAGAATGCGTAGCTGCTGGCTTTTAATTTTTGCAGGGGTGGGCGGACCTCCACTTAAAGCTTTATGCATTTTGCCCAAAGAAGAGATCAGCGTGCATCAAAAGTTTATATTACAACTTATTTAGTTGGTATCATTCGGCTCTAGCACTGTCAAATCTGTGTGTATTTATACTGTATTTAGGCCTCTGTGCTTTTGTGCATTTAGATGACATTTCTAAACACATTAAATTCATGTAATGATCTTTAAATGGCACTATTCTCATTAAACAATGACCCGCGTTTAGGCATTTAGCAACGTTTAGAGGAAATAGAATTCTGTGCATTTGAAAAGCGATTGAATGCATTTAAACAGGACTAACAGTTTTGTCGACCATCAGTCTTTTTACTGGTAGCCAGTAAAAAGTGGGTATTCTTCTCCTGCCACTAAATGCCAGTGCCAGTAAAAAAATGGCTGTGACGCATGCGCAATTCCGGTTCGGGGCCAGCCAAATCCATCAGAGTGCCTGTATTCGGGCGGGGCCAGCAAGGGGCGGGTGTGGCAGAGGCGGTTCCTGAGTGTGTCATGTAATCTCATGGTGCAAAGGAGCCGTGCGGGGCAGCTAGAGCCTCATGTGGGGGTCTGCAGAACGGGCAGGGAGCGGCTGGGAGCGAGACTGTCACTGTGACTCAGAAGGGGACGTGTTGGTGAGGTGTCATCATCATCTGTGCTGCTGCTCCATACTGCTGTCAGTATCACTGTAAAGCCTCATGCACACGGGGCATAAGAAAAAAATGAGCTAAGCCACTACCAACACCAGGAAAAAGCAGCTGTAAAAATGTGCTTTTAGTAGCTTTTTGTTAATGCATGTTTAGCCACGCTAGCTTTTAGTGGCGTTTCTCTTCCTCTATTCAAAATCAATGATTCCCTATGAGAGCTTATTGATTTGAATAGAAGTCGCACCAGAAGTCGGATCATGATGATCCGACTTGCAGTGCGACTTGTGTGCTGAGGATCTTGAAGAAGAACCCCACACCAAAATGAAAAAAAAAAAAAAAAACGGCGTGGGGTTCCCCCCCCCTAGGTCCATAACAGACCCCTTAGTCTGGTATGGATTTTAAGGGGAACCCCCACACAGAAGAAAATCCATACCAGACCCTTATCCGAGCATGCAGTCTGGCAGGTCAGGAAAGGGGGGGGACAAGCAAGCCCCCCCGGACCATACCAGGCCACGTGCCCTCAACATGGGCCTGTGCCCCCCCACCCCAAAGCACCTTGTCCCCATGTTGCTGGGGACAAGGGCCTCTTCCCAACAACCCTGGCCGTTGATTGTCGGTGTCTGCAGATGGGGGCTTATCGGAATCTGGAGGGGGCCCCCAGATCCCAGCCCCAATCCTATGTGAATGAGTAGGGGCCCATTCACCCTGTCATGTACCTGGGTGTCTTTGAACCGGGATGTTCCTGGTTCCACAGCTGCAATCTTACCTGTTGTGCCATGGAGGAGTTCTGGAGTTATTGCAATATTTTCCCAGCTTTTTAGTGATAATAAAACTAAAGCGCTTTATGGATTCTATTCGTGAAATAATTAAAACTTGTGAAAATTGTGCATTAATATGGTGATTTGAAATTCCTCAGTCCAAATAATATGTGCTATATGTGGTGATTTAAAATTCAGTGATTTAAAATTCCTCAGTCCAAATAATATGTGCTATTATTACACTAAAATATGCTTTCACATGCACAAATAAAATATTGTGTATAAAGCTGCACCTTTGTTCAGTGCTCTGATACCACTAGTAAAAAATTTTTTGTTTTGTAATAAAAAAGTGCGCTAAATACGCTGCTGCGATAGTGCAATAAAAATGAATTAAATTATATGGTTGTGCTATAATTACTTAAATAATGAACTTATTGTGAATAAATCATAGCAAATATAGTCCATAGAAACAACCTTGCAGTAGTCCTAGGAAAATGACAGGTTCACATACTGCATTATGAAATGTTAAAACAAATGTGGTGTGGGATACAGATAAGTCAAAGGAAACTCAGGTTGAATGAATATCTCCTTTAAAGTGGAGTTCATCATGTGTTACGATTGCATTCTCTGTCAGCTCACTGTTTATGTTGGTAATCCGCTGTTGATCGTCTCCGGTAATATATTTCGATCATGCAATCAAAAACAGAGAAACATTCATTGCGCAATGTACTTTAACTATTCTCTTAGTGATAAACTGGATGCACTCACTTGGATCAATCTGATATACCAGCGCATAGAACAGTCAGCTGTCCACCAATGATCTCCTCCTCACGCTGAGCTGCGAGTAACACTACGGCACTATGGATGACGTCACTAGGCTCCTCCCGATGAGTTGCGTCACATGTCACGTGACTTTATAAAGGGTACTTTTTCTCAGCTTTGCCTTGGGCTCACTAGCCCCACCTGCTGCAGGCTGTGGACAATGTACAACTTCCTGTTACTTAGTGCTCGTTTGTTTGGACTTGGCCCCTGGGTGTATTGATAGCACTGTGATTTTGACTACCGTGTATTGAACCTCTGCCTGAATTCTTGACCACTCTCCAGCCTGCTAATTTGGTACTTTACCGCCAGCTCGTGTATGACCTCTGCCTGCCTGACCATTCTTTGGATTTTGAATTTGTACTGCTTTGCCTGATCTGTTGCCGACTTGACCTGCCTTACTACATTTTTGTCTGAATCCTCAGCATACAAGCTCCACTTCAGACACTACCTACCACTACCTACCACCTTACAAATGGGCCACAATAGCAGTGGACCCTGCTGAGATTGTTAAGGCGATTTTGATTTGATTAATGACAATTGATTCGAGCTCATGAACAGCATCTTTCTTCTCTGGACGCCAAGTTACATGAACTTTGTGCTATGCTTAAATCTTGGTTGCCTGGTCCCTCTGCACTGGTCCTACTCTTGCTCCAATCCAACCCGCCTCCTCTGTGCCACCCAAACTTCCCTTGCCTGAAAAACTTGGTGGTGATACTGAGGACTGCAGAGGTTTTTTAACCACTTGCCGACCACCTCACGCAGATATACTGCAGCAGAATAGCATGGGCAGGCAGAGTAACGTATGGGTAGGTTACTCCCCCTACCTGGCGCCCCCCCCCCCCCAGTGCCCGAGGCGGTCGGCATCATTCCAGGAGCGATCCGTCCTGAGGGGGAGGCCACTGATTCATGGCCTCTCCCTCACGATCACTCCTGGCAAATGAGAAGCTTCCTCTGCATCTGTAATGTAAATGTAGGAAGTGATGTCATCTCTCCTCATGGAGCCTTTTCGTTCCGGCTTCCGAGGAGTGAAGACATCTACAGTGAGTCTGCACCAACACTACACTGACACTAGCACACATAGGCACATAAAACCCCCCCGATCACCCCCCAATCACCCCCCCCCCCTGCACCCCCTGTCACCCCCTGTCACAGTGACACCAATAGCAGTTTTTATTTTTTTACTGATTACTGCATTGGTGTCATTTATGACTGTTATAAGTGCTAGGACAGTTAGTGGTAGGCCCCTTTAGGTCTAGGGTACCCCCTAACCCCACCTAATAAAGGTTTAACCCCTTGATCACCCCCTGTCGCCAGTTTCACTAAGCAATCTTTTTTCTGATCGCTGTATTAGTGTCACAGGTGACGCTAGTTAGCCAGGTAGGTATTTAGGTTCACCGTCAGCTTTTTATAGTGTCAGGTATCCCCATATACTACCTAATAAAGGTTTTAAGCCCCTGATTGCCCCCTAGTTAACCCTTTCACGAGTGATCACCGTATAAGTGTTACGGGTGATGCTGGTTAGTTAGTTTGTTCTTTATACCTGCCGTTTATTTCCCAATAAAGGTTTAACCCCTGATCGCCCGGCGGGTGATATCAGTTAGGTTTTGGGGTCAGTTAGGGTCTGCTTTGCCCCAGGCAGCGTCAGGTTAGTGCCAGTACCGCTAACACCCACGCATGCAGCATACACCTCCCTTAGTGGTATAGTATCTGAACGGATCAATATCTGATCTGATGACATCTATACTAGCGTCCCCAGCAGTTTAGGGTTCCCAAAAACGCAGTGTTAGCGGGATCAGCCCAGATACCTGCTAGCACCTGCGTTTTGCCCCTCCGCCCAGCCCAGCCAACCTAAGTGCAGTATCGATCGATCACTGTCACTTACAAAACACTAAACACACATAACTGCAGCTTTCACAGAGTCAGGCCTGATCCCTGAGATCGCTAACAGTTTTTTATGTAGCATTTGAATCAGTCGCTAGTGTACCAGTAAATTTAGAGCCCAAAATGGCAAATCGAAGGTACACTAGTGAAGAGGCCTACACGTTTCTGAGCATGACAGATAGTGAAAAGGAAGTCACTCATCTGTCAGATTCAGGCTCAGAATACGATCCTTTAGACAACAGCGGCTCCATGACAGATAGCTCTGACGACGGAATTGTGGTCCCTGCCAAGGTCAGGTGTACCAGACCCCGATCTTCTTCTGCTGTTGAGGTGCAAGAACTGCAGGGCTCTTGTATGGAGCAGAGAAGTACTAGTGCCGCTCATCCTTCTGGTGAACTGGCAAGCACCAGCGGCCTAGTACACCCTGGTCGTAGTCAAACCAGCACTGCAGTAACACGTGGTGACGTGGCGAGTCCCATAAGTGCAGTTCAAGCTGGTGAGGTGGCAAGCACAAGTAGTGTCCCGCTGCCACCAAGAAGACAAACACAGGCCCGTCGAGCCCATAGTGCCCTTCCTGCTGCATTCGCCAATCCTAATTGAGAACCCACCACTTCTGCAGCACCTGTACTTCCCCATTCACTGGCCAACCCGGCATTCAGGTGGAAACAGTTGATTTTACGTCACTTGATTTTTATCCGCTGTTTTTCACTGAAGATCTCTATAGATCTATTGTGGACCAAAGTAATTTGTATGCTGGTCAATACATCGCCACTAATCCCCAGTCCTCCCTTGCCAGAGATTGGAAACCAATTACGGTTTCCGAATTTAAGACCTTTCTGGGCCTATCCCTCCTCATGGGCATAACTAAAAAGAATGAGTTGCGGTCATATTGGTCCACTGACCCAATTCACCATATGCACGTATTCTCTGCCTCCATGACCAGGGCACGATACGAGCAGATCTTGCGGTTCATGCATTTCAACAACAATGAACTCTGTCGTCCTCGTGGAGACCCTGGATATGATCGGCTCTACAAAATTCGGCCCCTCATAAACCACTTCAACCAACGTTTTGCAGACTTGTTTACTCCCCATCAAGTTGTCTGCGTTGATGAGTCCCTGATTAAGTTTTCTGGCCGCTTGTCTTTCAAACAGTATCTTCCCAGCAAGCGTGCCAGATACGAGGTCAAGATGTATAAGCTCTGTAACAGGGCCACGGCTATACATGTAGTTTTATGGTTTACGAGGGAAAAGATAGTCACTTAGAGCTGCCGAACTGCCCAGATTACATAGGGAGGGCTGGCAAGATTGTGTGGGACTTGGTGTCACCCTTATTCGGAAAGGGGTACCATTTGTATGTGGACAATTATTACACGAGCGTGCCACTTTTTAGTCACTAGTTTGATCAACAGATTGGAGCATGTGGCACCGTGTGACCTAATCGCCAGGGCTTACCCCAGAGGCTTGTAGATTCCCATCTTAGGCTGGGGGAGAGAGCCTGCTTCAAGTGTAATAATTTGCTCGCTTTGAAGTGGAGGGATAATAAGAATGTTTTCGTTCTTACCTCCCTTCATGCAGACACGACGGTCCAAATTCCTACGGTGACTGGTGTTGTGGAGAAACCCCTCTGTGTCCACAAATATAACCTTAATATGGGAGGGGTGGACTTCATAGACCAGTTGTTGGCGCCATACCTAGTTGCCCGTAAAGCCAGAGGCTGGTACAAAAAAGTGTCTGTTTATTTCAATTTGCTTTGCTGAACGCTCATGTGCTATACAGAGCTTCAGGACGGACTGGATCCTTCCTTAAATTCCAGGAAGAGATCGTCAGAGCCCTTCTGTTTCCAGACGGTGCTCCACCTCACCTTCCCAATCCAAATGCAGTAAGCCGGCTGCATGAGAGGCATTTTCCGTATGTCCTCCCGAGTACCCCTACCCAACAAGCCCCCCAAAGAAGATGTCGTGTCTGCAGCAAACGCGGATATAGGCGTGACACCCGCTATTATTGTCCCTCCTGTCCTGACAATCCTGGTCTTTGCATTGGTGAACGTTTTGATCGCTACCATACACTAGTTGAGTATTTGTGTAGGGTACAGCACTGCACAGAATAGGACACACTTTCACAGGGTCTCCCAAGATGCCATCGCATTTTGAGAGACTCGAACCTGGAACCGTTACAGTTACAACAGTTACAGTTACAAAAAATAAAGTGTAAAAAAAAAAAAAAAAAGTAAAAAAAACCCACAAAAAATATATAAAATTACAAAAACAAAAATAGTTGTCGTTTTATTGTTCTCTCTCTCTTTTCTCTCTCTATTGTTCTGCTCTTTTTTACTGTATTCTATTCTGCAATGTTTTATTTATTATGTTTTATCATGTTTGCTGTTCAGGTATGTAAGTTTTTATACTTTACTGTTTACTGTGTTTTATTGTTAACTATTTTTTTGTTTTCAGGTACGCCATTTAGTTGCAGTGCGGATTTATTTACCTTGACAGCAACAGCGTTTTCTCCCACGATACATAAAGCCGTGACTCCAGCGCTGTCAGAGGTGATTTCACCACCACAGTTAAAAAAAAGAGCATATATGCCGAAGCATGGCGGCAGCAGGGGTGGAGGAGTGATTTGCTCCTAACTTTTGGGATGGATGCCCCCTTGCTTCGGCATATATAAATGGTGCATGTATGCCCATCATTAGAAGTGGGTGGATGAAGGGAGGTATTCTAATGGTGGGCATACCCACAGATCAATCTCTTTTTTTCGTTCAGCCCAAAGGCTGCATGAAAAAAAAGATTACAATATATGCCCAAAAAGGACCAGCAATGTACTGGTATGTTGCTGGACTTTGAGTGGTTATACCAGAATGCTGCCTGCGGGTTTAGGTATCATCTTGGTATCATTCTTTTCAGTCAGGCTTTCATGTAAAAACAATCCTAGCAGCTAATTCGCCTCTGGACTGCTTTTACAAGCAGTGGGAGGGAATGTCCCCCCCCACCATCTTCCATGGTTTTCTCTGTGATAAGCTGTGATAGGTAGTGAGAAGTGAAATCAAAAATTTACGCCCTTAGAAATCCTGAAGGCGGTGCTTGGTTTTCGGGGCCCTGTACGCGGCTAGGCTCCCAAAAAGTCCCACACATGTGGTATCCCCGTACTCATGAAAAGCAGCAGAATGTATTTTGGGGTGTAATTCCACATATACCCATGGCATGTTTGAGCAATATATCATTTAGTGACAACTTTGTGCAAAAAAAAAAAAAATGTGTCATTTCCCCGCAACTTGTGACAAAATATAAAATATTCCATGGACTCAACATGCATCTTAGCAAATAGCTTGGGGTGTCTACTTTCCAAAATGGGGTCATTTGGGGGGGTTTTGTGCCATCTTGGCATTTTATGGCCTTCAAAACTGTGATAGGTAGTGAGGAGTGAAATGAAAAATGTACGTCCTTAGAAATCCTGAAGGCGGTGCTTGGTTTTCGGGGCCCCGTACGTGGCTAGGCTCCCAAAAAGTCCCACATATGTGGTATCTCCATACTCAGGAGAAGCAGCAAAATGTATTTTGGGGTGCAATTCCACATATAACCATGGCATGTGGGAGCAATATATCATTTAGTGACAACTTTTTGTAAAAATTTTTTTGTCATTATTCAGTCACCTGGGACAAAAAAATTGAATATTCAATGGGCTCAGCATACCTCTCAGCAATTTCCTTGGGGTGTCTACTTTCCAAAATGGGGTCATTTTTTTGGGGGGGGTTGTACTGCCCTGTTATTTTAGCACCTCAAGAAATGAGATAAGCAGTATCTAACTATAAGCTGTGTAAATTCCAGAAAATGTACCCTAGTTTGTAGACGCTATAACTTTTGCGCAAACCAATAAATATATGCTTATTGACATTTTTTTTACCAAAGACATGTGACTGAATACATTTTGGCCTTAATGTATGACTAAAATTGAGTTTATTGGATTTTTCTTATAACAAAAAGTAGAAAATATCATTTTTTTTTTCAAAATTTTCGGTCACAGAGGCAATCAAATACCATCAAAAGAAAGCTATATTTGTGGGAAAAAAGGACGCAAATTTCGTTTGGGTACAGCATTGCATGACAATTACCAGTTAAAGCAACGCAGTGCCAAATTGTAAAAAGTGCTCTGGTCAGGAAGGGGGTAAAAACTTCCAGGGCTAAAGTGGTTAAATGCAGAGGTGTATTTAGTGAAAATGGCGCCTATGGCAAGCACTGAATCTGCGCCCCTGTCAAAACATTTTTAGAGTACAGGGCCATGTTTTCACTGCATGATATTCACACAGAAATTCAGTACATCCACAGGCAGGCAGACCAATTCAAATCAATAGGAACGCAGCCTCTGCTCTCACCTTGATATCCGTTTGGGTACAGGAACATGCCCCCGAGCACAGACAGTGTGCATTCAAAGACATGCACCCACTTCCAAATGGATGTCAAATACCAAATGGATGTCAAATTGAAAACAATAACCCTCCCTTACTCCATCCAACAATTCTAGTTCTACTTGAAGTATGAAGGGGACCTGCCCCTGCCCCAGGAAAGGTGCCCTCCATGACAGGTACCTGAGCAGGGTATGGAGATCTCAAAGAGCACAGTGCCAGTCTCTAGGTCCCGGATCTTGAAGCAAATGAAGTCATTCCTGAACACATTCTCCTCAGGTCTGCACAGATAATTTTTTTTTTTAAAGTTCTTTTGATTTATTTCAGAAAAAGATACATAACAGAGCCTCTAGGCATTCCCCCGGCTCAAGGTGTATAAAACATTAGGCCAGGCATACCATACCTTAACTACTGGCCTAAAACTAGTTAAACAAGTTAAACAACAAAACAAACCCCATAGCTTGCTGCTAAAAATAACAGGATGAGTGAAATGCTCAGCAATTTACATACAGTAGATATGTGGTATACAACATCATTCAATATGAGTATGTTTCTTTGTATAAGGGTACTGCAAGGTTGACTAATGATTTCCATGCATTCAGGGTAAGTGCAGACGTGGGAGCCCTCCACTAGAGTATGATGAGTTTCCTAGCATAGAAGAGAAGCAATCCTAGTCGTGTACGGACTGCCCTCGAAGGAGCAAGAGCATCCACCAAGCCAAGCAGGCAGATCTCTATCTTGTGGGGTATAGGAATTGTGGTCAGTTCAGTGATGAAGGTTGTAATTAATGACCAGTAATTCTGTACATCAGGGCATGACCTGCACAGATAATCTGATGACAGAAGACAAGTGACGTTAATGACACACAGCGCCTAGCACAGGCCGGTGACAGGTCTCTTGCCAGTAACTCAATTTCTGTGACCTGGCTCAGGCCTAGAACATGCTCCGGTTTCAGCTCCTTCAGGCCTAACAACTCCTGTTTGGTGACCGCAGCCACTCTCCGGAGCTCCCCATCGCTGTCCTCCCTCCTATGCACACACCTTTATCCCAGTCAAAATGAACTGCCATCGGCAGGATTGCAACAAGGCTGCCAGTTGGTCCCTTTGGAATCACTCCCATCGCTATTGATCAAGATGCTCTAGTATTCAGAGAGGAAGCAATTCCATAGAGGTAGGTGGAAGGTTCTCTGGCACTGAAGCTTTGTCACTAGCAACAGAGTCTCCCACCTGACATCAGCCTGAGAGAAAGGGGCTTCTCTGCAAAAATTATACTGTGACAAAACATTCATACAGACTGGGAGGTAGAATGTAAGCTCTGATCCTCTGTTCTGACCCTATCACTGCCTACATGACTCTCTATCCCTCTCTATCCTCCTCAGTTCAGGACCTCCAGGATCCTGCTAGCTTCTTCCTCCTGTAGGAAGCTGAGTTTCAGCCGGTCTATGCCTGGGTCAGTCATATCTGTGGTGGGGGGATCTTTCTCTGTACACTCAGGACTTTGATGCTCACAAATGCACAGAGCAGCCTCAGCCGTGGAGGGGTAGTGATAAGCAGGCACTTCTACGGGGATCGCGGGGATGCCAAGCTGCATATAAGCTGGGCAGTGTTGTCACTGTGATTCGTCCCGTCCTGCCGCTCTGTGTGCTGGGATGCCAGACCCCGGCTTTATTACCTTCCCCTCCTCCTATCTCAGCCTCCCTGCACACACAGCTCCTACAATTTTGCACTAGCAGCCAGGACACAACTGCAGACTGACAGTCTCCACTGCCAATCTGTGTGGAGCTCGGCACATACAGCCACGCCCCCCCTCCGGCTGTTCCTTGTCAGAAGTACGCCGCCTCACATCTCAGCACCTGAGGACCAGAGCAGAGCAGAGAATCACTCGGGACTAATTGAGTAGCGGGGCGGCTTGATGTACATGCGCCCCGAAAATGAAAATGAAGAAAAAGTCCCTCCTTTAAGCTCACTTCCTGGGCCCCTATTTTGACCTGATGGGGCCCAGGAAACTGTAATTGCATCCCCCCATAAGCAAGTAAGAACGGGGAGAAGTTTAGAAAGCTCTACTTTTAAATTCAGTGAAGAACTGTAATACTGGCCTCCCTGCTCATGAGCGCCCCTTCATATGGCGCCCATGGCACTTGCCATATGTGCCATACCTTGGATACGCCACTGGTTAAATGTTTTCCATTTGCATACCCGTAACAACCCTGGGACTTTTAGCACTTTGTCTGCCAAAGTGACTTTTGTCATTTGTTAAAGGGGAAGGCCCTGGCCTGGGTCTCTCCTTACCTGGAAAGCATTGATCCTGTGCTGCAAGACGCTGACAAATTTCTGGCTTCTCTCCAGACTGTATTTGGCAAGCCAGATAGAACTTCTGCAGCTGAGTACTCACTTTTGGACATACAGCAAGGTACCAGGTTTGTGGCACAGTATGCTATTGAGTTCCAGACCCTGGCTGTTGAAACTAATTGGGACTCAAGGGCATTACGTGCAGCCTTCCAAAAAGGTCTTACAGATCACATCAAGGACGAATTAGTCTATAAGGATTCCCCAGAAGACCTTGAAAAATGTATAGAGCTGTCTGTCTGGATGTCCGTTATCATGAAAGGTGCCAAGAGAGACTTAGAACTAGCAAGCTTCCTAGGCCAGTTTACCATTTGGCCCCTAACTTCCAAGCACCACCTCAGCCAGAACCTGAAATATCAGTTTAATCCCAGGCACCTGTGAAACCCATGGAACTTCACCTAACAGATTCAGAGAAACAATGGACGCGTGCAATGGGCCTATGCTTGTACTGTGGACTTAAAGGACATTTGTTATCTGTCTGCCCTTCCCATCCAGTAAAAGGCAGGGTCTAACCAGTGTTGGAGGAGCTGGGTTAGACCAAGATTACTGTCCCTGCAATTTTCCATTTAGCCTCTAAACTTGTCTCCTGTGAGGCTTTTGTAGATTCTGGAGCCGCTGGCATATTCCTGGACTTTTGCTAAAGAAAATAACATCCCATTTGTTCCTAGGTCTAAACCCCTGAGTATCGCCACCCTGAATGGACAACTGGGAAATGGCCTTATAAAATTTGAGACTACGACAATCACCTTTCAGGTAGGCACACTCCATAAAGAGAAAATTGTCCTGTCTGGTTACCCATGGTTACAACAACACAACCCTTCTTTTGATTGGGAAAATAGAGAACTAACCTCTTGGGGGCCACCCTGTTATCTAAACTTTTTGTCTCAACCCAAAAGACTTTCTGGTTGTCTGTTGGTTTCCATGGCCATTCCACAAACCTTGCCTCGCGAATACCATGGGTTTGCAGATGTATTTTGCAAGCAAAAGGCAGAGGTTTAACCTCCACATCATTCTTTTGACTGTGCGATTAATTTGAATACTGGAGCACCTCTTCCCAAAGGAAGGACCTATCCCCTATCATTGCCTGAACAACTATGGAGGAATAGGTAAAAGACAATTTGGAAAGAGGTTTTATCTGACCCTCTTCTTCTGCAGTAAGGGCAGGTTTTTTCTTTGTGGAAAAAAAGATGGGGGTCTTCAACTATGCATAGACTATCGAGGGTTAAACCAAATCACCGTTAAAGACTCCTACCCTTTGCCTCTCATTCTAGAACTGTTTGATGAACTTAAGGGAGCCGTTATATTTTCTAAACTGGACCTCCGAGGGGTTTATAAACTGATTTGAATTAGAGAGTGAGACGAGTGGTAGACAGCATTCAACACCCGCAATGGACATTTTGAGTATCTGGTTATGCCATTTGGGCTTTGTAACGCCCCTGCTGTCTTCCAACGTTTCATTAATTAAATGTTTCATGATTTCAGCAACAGTTTTGTGATCATCTACCTGGATGACATTTTCATCTTTTCCAAGACTTATCTAGAGCACATCTCACATATAAAGCAGGTATTACAACGACTGAGAAAAAACCACCTTTACGCGAAGATTGAGAAATGCAGTTTTCATCAAAGCCGTATACCTTTCCTTGGATACATCATAAGTGCTGCCGGTTTCCAAATGGACCCTCAAAAACTTTCTGCTGTCTTGCAATGGCCCCAACTGACCATTTTAAGAGGGCTCCAAAGCTTTCTAGTTTTCGCATATTACTACAGGCTCTTCATCAAAGGTTTTGCCTCCATTGCTGCCCCCCTTACTGCTAGGACTAAGAAAGGTACAAATTGCAAGGTGTGGCCCTCAGAAGCAGAATTAGCTTTCCAACAATTAAAAGACATGTTCAGCAAGGCTCCAGTTCTTCAACATCCAAATCTCGATCTCCAGTACATTGTTGAGGTTGACGCCTCTGAAGTAGGAGTAGGTGCCGTGCTGTCCCAGAGACAGCCTAAGTCCAGAATCCATCCAGTGGTGTTTTTCTCTAGAAAGTTTTCTCCAGTGGAGATGAATTATGATGTTGGGAATCAAGAGCTACTGGCCATCAAATTGGCATTGTCTGAATGGCAACATCTTCTGGAAGGGGCTCCCAAGCCTTTTTTTTATCCTGACTGACCATAAAAACCTGCTGTATCTTCAGACTGCTAAACGTTTTAATTCACATCAAGCTCCATGGGCTCTGTTTTTCTCCCGTTTTAATTTTGTTCTTTCTTATGTCCCTGGGCATAAGAATAAGAAAGCCAATGCTCTTTCCAGACAGTTCGTTACTTCTGAAGAAGATCAACCTACCGAGCAGTATATAATCCCACTTCACAAAATTGTTACACAGATCTCTACAGCTCTTTCCCAACAGCTACAAGAAACCCAGAATTGTGTTCCTCAATGCTTGAAGATATCACCAGGTCGCCTGTTCATAGCCTCTGAAAACCTGTACTCCTCTGGGCACATGATGGTGTGTTATCTGGTCATCCTGGTGTCACCATCACTCTTAAGACCTCGCAGCATCATGTCTAGTGGACTCATATGAAAAAAAATGTTCCTGACTATGTGGCTGCCTGTCCAACTTGTGCTGCTAATAAAGTACCCCGCACATTGCCTACTGGACTGTTACAACCACTTGCTGTACCTCACCAGCCTTGCCAGCCTTGGACCCATTTGACTATGGACTTCATTACAGAGTTACCCAAGTCCGAGGACATGACTGCTATATGGGTCATAGTGGATCACTTTTCCAAAATGTCTCATTTTGTATCGCTCTCTAGATTACCTACAGTGGAAGCACTGTCTACCCTCTCCCATTCCCATGTTGTGAAACATCATGGCATACCTATCAATGTCATCTCAGACCAAGGATCCCAGTTTGTTTCCTGATTCTGGAGAGGGTTCTGTAAGAAACTGGGAGTAACGCTCTCACTCTCTACCTCACATCACCCTCAAACAGATGGTCAAACTGAACGCATGAACCAGACCCTGGAAACCTGTCTTCGACATTATGTCAATGCGTTACACTCCAATTTATCTGAGTATTTGCCTTTGGCTGAATTTGGCATTAACTCCCGGTGGCACAGTGCTCTACATACCACACCATTCTACGCAGCCCTAGGCTATCACTCTCAGACTCTCCCCCTACTTCAACCTTCTTCTGGTGTACCAGCAGCATATCAGCGGGTGAAAAATATTCTGCTACACTGGAAAAAGATTTGCTTATTACTACAGGAGTCAGCAGGCAACTATGCGCTTTTCTCCAACAAATGAAGACACCATATACCTCCATATGTGGTGGGGGACAGAGTTTGGCTATCAACCTAATATGTGAGATTGAAACAACCTACCAAATTGAGCCCTCGATTCATCGGTCCTTACAGAATTATTGCTTGAGTCAGGCCAGTCTCCAATCAGTTAAAATTGCCCTCCTCTCTCATGATACATCCCATATTTCTTGTTTCTCTCATCAAAAAGGCATTTTCCTTTTTTATTCAGTTACTTTTTATTTGGAAGATATATTTATCCGCATACAACAACCTTTACATAATTTAGAAAATATCAAGACCACATATAAATTTAAACAACCACTTTACCTATTTATCCTACCACACCCCCCACCCTCACCCCTCTCCACCCACACCATCCAGTCACTCCTTACTTCCACACCACACTCACCAACCTTTCCATCTTCTTACATTCCCTCCTGCCATCATATCCTACATTCTTTTAGCTGGAATTTTCCGATTCCAGCCATAGCATCCATATTTTCTCAAATTTCTTACTGTTACCCCTCTTCCCATAGATAAATTTCTCCTTCCCAATCACTTCTTTTACCACTTTCAACCAATCTACTACCGTCGGGGGACCTTTTGCCTACCACTTCCGTGCAATTAGTTTCTTTCCTTTGAACAGGCATCTAATTATTGCAGGCTGTGTGTCTCTTAGTATACCATTCTTTTCTATCAGGCCCATGAGACAAGTCCTGGCCTCCATGCCCAGCGATGCCCCGAACACAGAGTTTATTTTATCGAATATGCCCTTCCAATACCTGTGCAATTTGGGGCATCGGCAGAACATGTGTATCAAGTCGCCCCTCCTGTCCCACCATCTTTGGCATACAGCATCCGTCCTCTTTCCAAATATAAACAGTTTCAATGGCGTGTAGTATGACCTATATATCAAGTACAAATGGGATACACTTTGTGAAGGAGAGAAAGAGACCCTGGGCCCCAAAGCCAAGAAGTAGTTCCATTGTTCCTCTGTTAGTGGCCTGACGTCCCTCTCCCATTTAATCCTGTTTTTAGGTTCTACCTCTCCTGCCTGACCTGCCATGCTTATACCCCCATACATATCGGAAATTAATCCTTTAGAAATACTGGTATTGAACAGTTTCCTAAGCAAGGGCATTTCACTCCACTCTGGTTCCTTCCCATTAAATTGTGCATCTAGAGCATGCCTAACTTGCAGATAACTATAGAATAATCGGTTAGGAACCACATACTCCTCCACTATCTCCTGAAATGACTTTAAACTACCTGCCCTATACAACTGTGCCAGGCAATGAATACCCCTCCTGTCCCATTCCTCTATTTTGCCCATCCTTTTAAGTTCTTTTAGGTTATTATTATCCCACAATGGAGAGAACTCAGAGAATCTGGTATAACCTAACACGGTTTTGACGGACTCCCAACATCTAACCATTAACTGAGCTGTGAGACAGCTGGAGCTGAAGCAGTTTGCTTCAAGCGCCTCTACTATCATATCGTGACTAACATCATTCATCAGTAGGTTACTTCCTACTCCCCTTTCTTCTGGCATGTTGCTTCCTCTCATATACTGCATTTGTGCCGCAAGGAAATAATACCCTGGATCTGGCAAAGCAAAGCCCCCTAGCTCTCTCGGCCGTCGCAGTGCCTGCAAGCGAATCCTTGCCACCCCATCTTTCCAAATTAACTCTCTAAACACACTGTCCATTTTCTTAAACCCGTGTTTTGGAATCCACACTGGAGAGTTATGTATTACATATAGAATTTGCGGCATCCATACCATCTTTATTAAATTGCACCGATCGGCAACCGAGAGAGGGAGATGGCCCCACACTCGACTTTTCTGTTTTAATTTTATCATAAGTGGGACTAGATTACCTGTTATATACTGCCCCAGGTCTCTTGTTATATTAACACCTAAATATCTCATTTAACTTACTACGCTTATTTGAGTTACCTGTTGCGGAAGGGGTTTTATAAGGGGATCTATTGGCATAAGTACCGTTTTTTCCCAATTAATTGCCAGCCCTGAGAAATGTCCAAATTCTTTAACTATCCCCATAGCTGCCTTCAAAGAGGCCTGCGTATCCCCCAGAAATAGTAAGATGTCATCTGCATACATTGCGACTTTCTCCTCCCCCCTCCTTCTTTTAAATCCCTGTATCTCTTGGAAGGACCTTAAAGCAATAGCCAGTGGCTCCATTGCGAGGGCGAAGAGCAGGGGCGACAACGGGCACCCTTGTCTCGTCTCCCTCCCCAACTGGAACCACTCAGAGCACTCACCGTTGACTCTAACCTTGGCCCTCGGGCTATCATATAATATTCTTAACCATTGGACAAAGTTAGGGCCAAATTGAAATTCAGCCAGTACCTTCCATATGTAGTGCCACTCAAGGCTGTCAAAAGCCTTGACCGCATCTAATGATAAAACAGCTCTATTCCCTCCGTTCTCTATTGGCAACTGCATATTTAAATACACTCGCCTTATATTCAGAATTGTAGATCTATCCGGTATAAAGCCGGTTTGGTCTAGATGTATCATTTTAGAAATCATTCTGTTCAGGCTTGTTGCCAAGGCTTTTGCAAAGATCTTTACGTCTGAGCACAAAAGCGATATAGGCCTATATGAAGCCACATCAAGCGGATTTTTCCCCTCTTTCAATAATACAATTATTGTGGCTTCGGTCATGGATGTGGGCAGTCTTCCTTCCTCCTTAGCCCCATTAAACACAGGAGCTCCTGGATACCCCACCGGGAGCAACCCTCGGTGGAAACCTACCTATGCTATTATTCATAGTCATATTAAAATCGCCTGCCACTATGACAGGCACCCTAGATTTATCTGCTATAAATTTTATTAAATCACACATCATTTCCGTGCTAATTGGAGGAGGGATATAAACATTACCTAATACACATTCTCTAGTTTCAATCACACAAAAAAGAAAAACATACCGTCCATTCTCATCTACCTTACTCTGTCTGCAGGAGAAAGCCAATCCGGAGTTTATCAATGTACTCACACCCCTTGAATAGGAGGTATGAGTAGAGTGATACTGCACCTGATATTTCCTATGCCTTAAGGCACTAATTGTATCTTTCTCAAGGTGTGTCTCCTGCAGAGTATTTGAAAACCACCTGTCCCAGCCACAGAAAAGATTGCCTGTCTTTTAGACATCTCCCTTACAACCCGCACATTCCATGAACATATCTTAACTTGCTTTATTGGGTCTGGGATTTTCCTTCTACCAACCCTAGTGCCTATCATTCTCCTGTCCTTGTTTCCTTTCTCATCTCAGGATAGTACTTAATCTTAACCCTAATTCCTTTATACCTAAAATTCTGTAATATTTTTACCTTAATTCCTGTGTACAACCTTAGTGATTTTTCCTCCTGTGCAAACTTAAAACATCTTATATCATACCAAAACACATATCCTCCACCCACATACACCCACGCTACCATGTATACTCCCCAAACCTTACCCTTCCCCCCACAACCTTCTCCCTTTCCCAACCTCCCCAGCTCACCCACCCTACCCCCCCTTCCTCCCCCCACCCTGTTTCCAAATTCCCCCATGCCCGACTTTGGGCTCATACTAAGGGTACTACAGTGACCATACCAACCCCCTGAAGTGATATAACTCTTTTATATGTTGCTACCCAAACCTAGTAAGAGGGGAACTATCCCCAACATATCCAATGTAATCATACGTGTTTTAGTGCCCCCACCCCCCATACATCTATATATACATATATATGTCTAAACATAAGTCCTGGAGAGAAAAGAGCCTTCTGAAGATCACAAAAAGAGGAAAAGGAAAAAAAAAAACCCAAAGGAGCATTAAATTGAGTAGGCACAACCAGTATCTAATCTTCTCATGTTCCTTCACCCCGCTGTAACCTTCCTTCATTTTTTTCCAACCATGATGTTACTTCAGCAGGTGTATTAAAGAACTTGGCTTCCCCAAATGCTGTTATTCGCAAGCGTGCAGGATAAAGTAATGCATAATTAATTATAAACTGTTGAAGTCTACGTTTGCATTCTGTAAACTTTGCTCTTTGTTTCTGTAGCTCAGGGGAGAAGTCTGGATATAGTGAAATCCTTATGCCGTTAAACTGTATGTTTTTCATTTCTCTTGGTTTCTGGAGAATGGTAACCTTATGCTTAAAGTGCAGGAGCTTGACAATGAGAGGCCTTGGCTGACCTCCTAAAGATGGTACCCTGGGATCGACTCTATGCACACGCTCAATTGCAAAGAAGCTTGACAAAGAGTCCTCACCAAACGTATCCCTAAGCCAGCCTTCCATGAATGCTATGGGGTTATTACCTTCACTTCTCTCGGGGAGACCAAGGACCCTTACGTTCTTCCTGCGTAACCTATTCTCCATTTCGTCCATTTTATGCATGCACATATTTAATTGATCCTTTATTAGCTTTACCTCTTGTCTCATCGGGATCACATCATCTTCTACCTGACTAAGTCTCCCCTCAAGAGCAGTAGTCTGAGTGCATACTTCTTGCACATCATGACTTAACGATAGTAAATCCACTCTAATACATTTGAACTGGTCAGAAAGTTCAAATAATGATGACTTACAGCTGTTGATTGCTAGGAGAATATCCTTCAAGGATGGTTCCTTCTCTATGACTGAGACTGACAAACCAATTCCTTCCACTAGCTCCTTGCACAGTCCATGCTTCCCCTCCAAAGCTGTATGTGTTGCTGGTTCAGCTGATGTAATTGATGCACCTGCTGCTGCTGGGCCTTGGCTTTTCCTCCCCCCAGGATGGCTGTTCTGGGGGCCCTGATGTTGCACTCCCCCCGTATGTCTGCCCTTCTTGGGTGTTTGATTTGGTGTGTGAGCGAATCGCTCCAGCTTTGCAGCGGCTTGACTTGCCTTTTCTTTGGGTCCACGCTGTGTTTGAGTGCCAGCTCCATCCTGTACGGTCACCTCTTCCATACCCCTTTTCCTGGTCATCCTGAAACGAGCCCCTGTTTTAATTTTGTTCTTTCTTATGTCCCTGGGCATAAGAATAAGAAAGCCGATGCTCTTTCCAGACAGTTCATTACTTCTGAAGAAGATCAACCTACCGAGCAGTATATAATCCCACTTCACAAAATTGTCGCACAGATCTCTACGGCTCTTTCCTCCCCAAAGCACTCACCCCCCCCCCCCCTATGTTGAGGGCATGTGGCCTGGTATGGTCCAGGAGTGGAGCGTGCACTCATCCTCCCCCTTTCCTGACCTGCCAGACTGCATACTTGGATAAGGGTCTGGTATGGATTTTGGGGGGACCCCCAGGCCTTTTTTTTGGCATAGGGGTTCCCCTTAAAATCAATACCAGACCGAAGGGTCCAGTATGGATCTTGGGGGGGACCCCACACTGTTTTGTTTTTCATTTTGAAGTGGGTTTCCTCTTCAAGATCCTCAGCACACAAGTCGAACTGCAAGTCGGATCATCATGATCTGACTTCTGGTGCGACTTCTATTCAAATCAATGGGCTCTCATAGGGAACCATTAATTTGGACATGTAAATAAAAAAGGCTTGATGTGGCTTAATAGCGTTAAGCTGCGTTTAGCAGCTTTTAGTGGCGTCAGACGTTTTTACAGCTTAACAGCCTCTGCTCCTGAACGCACAGGCTTTAGTTTTTTTCTACTGCCTCTAAAGGCTTATGCCCCCAAATGCCTCTGACAGTTTATCTCTGCATGGACACATAGGAGGGCGTTTAGAAGCAGTTAAAAAAAGTCAGACATCCCTAACAGCAGCTGTAAAAACGTCCTGTGTGCATGAGCCCTTAGAGTCAACGTCATGTGTGTGTGCCTGCACATTCTTATTTCTTGCGCTCCTGTCCCTGAGCTATTTACAGTGCATCCGGAAAGTATTCACAGCAGTTCACTTTTTCCACATTTTGTTATATTACAGCCTTATTCCAAAATGGATTAAATTCATTATTTCCCCTTAAAATTCTACAAACACTACCCCATAAGGACAACATGAAAGAAGTTTGTTTGAAGTCTTTGCAAATGTATTAAAAATAAAAAAGGGAAATAAAATCACAAGTACTTAAGTATTCACAGCCTTTGGCTTGACACTCAAAATCAAGCTCAGGTGCATCCTGTTTCCACTGATCATTCTTGAGATGTTTCTACAACTTGATTGGAGTCCACCTGTGGTATATTCAGTTGATTGGACATGATTTGGAAAGGTACACACCTGTGTATATATAAGGTTTCACAGTTGTCAGAGCATAAGCCAAGTCCAAGGAATTGTCTGTAGACCTGCAGCATTAAAAGTCCCAATGAGCACAGTGGCCTCCATAATCCGTAAGTGGAAAAAATTTGGAACCACCAGGACAGTTCCTAGAGTGGACCGCCCAGCCAAACCGAGACATTGGGGGAGAAGGGCCTTAGTCAGGGAGGTGACCAAGAACCCGATGGTCACTCTGACAGAGCTCTAGCATTTTTCTGTGGAGAGAGGAAGAAGAACAACCATCTCTGCAACACTCCACCAATCAGGCCTGTATGGTAAAGTGGCCAGACGGAAGCCACTCTTTAGTAAAAGGCACATGACACCCTGCCTTGAGTTTGCCAAAAAGCACCTGAAGGACTCTCAGACCATGAGAAACTAAATTCTCTGGTCTGATGAAACAAAGATTGAAATCTTTGGCTTGAATTGCAAGCATCATGTCTGGAGAAAACCAGGTGCCGCTCATCGCCTGGCCAATACCATCCCTACAGTGAAGACTTAAACCCGATTGAACTTCTCTGGAGAGATCTGAAAATGGCTGTGCACCGACGCTCCCCATCCAACCTGATGGAGCTTGAGAGGTCCTGCAAAGAAGAATGGGAGAAACTGCCCAAAAATAGGTGAGCCAAGCTTGTAGCATCATACTTAAAAAGACTTGAGGCTGTAATTGGTGCCAAAGGTTGTGAGTAGAGATGAATCCGATGTTCGAGTCGAACGTACGTTCGTCTTGAACATCGGGTGTTCGCCGAACAGCAAACAATATGCGGTGTTCGCAGCAAATTCGAAAGCTGCCGGAACACTGTTAAAGTCTATGGGACACTAATAGGGCATACACACGGTCGGACTTTGTTCGGACATTCCGACAACAAAATCCTAGGATTTTTTCCGATGGATGTTGGCTCAAACTTGTTTTGCCTACACACGGTCGCACAAAGTTGTCGGAATTTCTGATCGACAACCACGCGGTCACGTACACCACGTACGACGAGACTAGAAAAGGTCAGTTCAGAACCAAGCGCAGCACCCTTTGGGCTCCTTTTGCTAATCTCGTGTTAGTAAAAGTTTGGTGAGAGACGATTCGCGCTTTTTCAGACTTGTGGCTTTCAGATCGTTTTCTGCCGTTCAGTTTGTGGTTGTGGGTTTGTATCTGCTCTTCAGTGCGTGCAGCAAGTTCCGCGTGACTTTAGGTAGTCATTGTATTCTTATTCGTTCGTTACTGGTTTTCAGGTCGCTCTTCACAGGCCTTGCTGTTCTTCAGTGCGTTCTGTTACTTCGTTCTGAGCAGCCGACTGTTTTCTAGCCATGTTTCGTATGCGTACTCCTCATACAGTTCGTGCTGTGCGGGGGCTTGGTGTTGGGGTCCTGACCTCGACACAAGTCCAGTCCATGAACAGGGTGGGGAGGAGTTCATGGACCAAGAATTGGTTGCTTCAGCGTGACCAGTTCTCTCATATGCCTTTGCTCCGTGAGATCCGTGAGAATAATCCTGATGATTTCAGGAACTTTCTCCGGATGACGGACCCCGTGTTTCACAGTTTGTTGGCTTCGCTGACCCCCTATATCAGCAGGCAGGATACCTGCATGAGGCAAGCCATCACTGCGGAGCAGAGGTTGGTCGCTACCCTGCGGTATTTGGCCACAGGGAGAAGTCTGCAGGACTTGAAGTTCTCGACAGGCATCTCCCTCCAGGCTCTTCTTTGTGGACATTTACTGCTTGTGTTTGTTTGAGCTGACCCTGACAGAAATGTGTTGAGTGCAGAAAAGGGCGTGATTGTGTAACCTTACAAAGCACTGTTGGCTGTTATTTACTAAATGCAAAGACACTTTTCACTACAAGTGCACTTGCAACTGCACTGAAACAGCACTTGTAGTGCAAAGAGGATTTGCCCTTAGGAAATTACCCCCATTTTCTCATAAAACAACAATTACATCACCCCAAAAGTGTTGTAGCGTTGAGACAATAATCCACACATTCTTGATGAACAATCTTTTTAATACCAGCACAATCACATGTGCATTTACCAAAGGTTTTTCTGACAAACCAACATGTTTGTTGTATAACAATTTTTGTGGTGTCATTATCCAAAATCAAAATGTGCATTTTATAGAAAACAGGCCTGTGTAAAACCCACAAGAAAGACACAAATCTTGATCTTACAAAGTTCACATTTGGTAGAACTGGAAGGCAATATCAGACATGAGTATTTAGGAACTGTGTTTGATATTGCGTTCAGATGGGGGGAAATCACCCCAGGAAAAGCCAAATTTGGAAGATGCACACAAATTTCCCAATGTCAACATGTGCTATCTGCCATCAGGGGGGATCAAGGGACGTGTTTTGGGGGAGAAAGCCCTTCCTCACCGCTACTTTATTATTGAGGAAGGGGTCGCACCCCCAAAACGCGTCCATTGATCTCCCGTGATGGCAGATAGCACATGTTGGCACACTGTGTGCATCCTCCAAATTTGGCTTTGGGAAAAATCACAAAAAGATTTAGCACATTGTAGCACACAAAAGAAGAAAGTGATTTGGAGGGGCTTTAAACTCGCCCCAAAACATCAATGATGTTTTTATATTTTGGAATAACATCATTGATGTTTTGCTTGATGTTTTCCAATTGTAAATTACACCCCATGATCTCCCCGATCACAATCTGGGCACTTTCGGATGTGAAAGGATCTTCATCCACAACCTCACGATCACCTAAAAAGAGAGGAACCCCAAAATAAATTAGGTTTGCAAAAAAATGCCGCCATCCATCTCTTACGTGAGCCTGTGGTTGCAGACACTCACCTGTTGTGGTGACTAGTTCCACCACGTCTTCATCCTCCTGCTCATCTTGTGTTGTTGGGATTTCCCCTTCTTGCAGGGGGGGGGCTCTGGTCTCCTGGGATGAGGGGTGTCCTCCGAGTCTTTTCTCCCCTATGTAAAAAAAAAATGGTATAATTAGCACACAGATATTTAATGTCAAAACTATAAAGATGAAACATTGTTTGGAAGTGGGGTACAATGATCTATTTTAGCCAAGTTCCAAGATGTAGCTTTTTTAGTGTCCTTTGTCAAGCTGCAATACTTTACCTGTTTGGTACAAGCTTCACAGATGTAGCCCCCCCTATAGTATACACTGGAGCACCTGTGTGCCCCCCCTAATAAAAATGGTGTTCTGGGGTCCCACACTAGTGCTCCAGTGTCCAGATGTGAAAACAGCTGCTGAGTGTCCTCTCCTTACACACAATCTAGTTTGCATTTCATTCTAGTAACAAACCCATCTACACAACCCAATTCTTTGAAGCCAAGTATAGGGCGTCAAAATGGTGGCCAAATGCATATGGGCTAAACAATGGTATTTTATCGTCCGAAATAAAAATGTGTGATCCGAACGAATAATGTGCCCATGAACATGAAAGTTGCCATTTTAAACTGTACAACAGTTCCTAAAAGCACATGGAGCAGCACGAACGTAATAAACACAAAAAGAAAAGGAACACAGCACAACTACTTACTTTTTTGCAGCACTCTCCGGATCTTTCTGTACTGCTCATGTTCTTGTAATTTCAGGTCCGACCACCGCTTCCTGAGCTGATCTTTCGATCGTCGTACCCTGAATTTCCGGTGCAGACTCCTGACCACTTTCGCCATGATCTTGGCCTTTCGGACATTGGGGTTGGGGTAAGGCCCATACTTTCCATCATATTCGGCCTTCTTCAGGATGTCCACCATTTCCAACATCTCCCCAAAGGACATATTTGAGTCCTTTAATCTCCTTCTGGATCGGGACGTTTCAGGCTCCGGCCTTTCCTCCCCCTCCTCCTCGTTGCTACAATTAGCACGATCCCGCTGTCTATCCGCCATGTGCTCTTCCCCCACTGCGCCAAACGAAAAGGGGCGGGGAATAGACTAGAAAGAACGTCAGGGGCGGGCGGAGTTATACGCATGCGCAGTGTGTATAAATCGTAACGCGCGTGTCTTACGTACGATCTGTGAGCGGAGGAAGGAGCATCGGAGACGCCGATCGTGCTAACGAAGGTAGGATCTAAACTTGGGCCTATACTGCTTCGAAATGGAAGCCTATATTGTAACAAGATTAGGGGAGTTTGGCCTGACATTAGGGTTTGTCTTGTGTTGTGTCTTGCAGAGAAAATGGATGGGTTCAACGACCACAATTTCTTGCCCCTGTTTATTGACAAGTACAGGGAGCTGCCCTGTCTGTGGCAAGTGAGACACCCCCACTATAACCATAAACAAAAGAGGCAGGCAGCGCTGGAGAAACTGCTGGAGTTAGTGAAGCCGGTGGTCCCCACAGCAACCATCCCTTATTTAAAAGCAAAAATTGGTGGCCTGAGGAGCACTTATCTTAGGGAGCGCAAGAAGGTCACAGATTCCCTGAGGTCCGGAGCTGCAGCAGATGACGTTTATGTCCCCAGGCTGTGGTACTATGAGAGACTGCGATTTCTGTCAGACCACACTGAAGTCAGGGAATCCCTCTCTACTCTTCCTTCCACTCTTCCTTCCATACCAGCTGAGGCTTCCGATGTCCAACCTGGGCCTTCCAGCCAGGAAGAAGTGGAGGAGCCCAGCTGGAGTCAGGTATAGCATTCTTCTACAGATTTCTGGGCAATAAATAAATGATGTTTACTAGATGTTATTATTGATCACTAATTGCTGATTAAAAAAAGTGTTTTACATATCAATAGACAGTAGTGGGCACCCAAAATTGGGACAAGAATGCAAAATGCTGGGCTCAGAAGGATAGTCTGTTATATTTGTTAACATTCAATTTGCAGCAGTCATACACAGGAAGACCTCAGCCAGGAGGAGGCTGTGGAATGTGGCAGTCAGGAGGAGGCGGGGATTAGTGGCAGTCAGGAGGAGGCAGGGATTAGTGTCAGCCAGGAGGAGGCGGGGCTAAGTGTCAGCCAAGAGAAGCCTGGGACAAGTCGCAGCCTGACTGAGTCTCAGGTTCCTCCCCTCCGCCTGCCATACAAAAGGGCCAGGAAGGCCACTCCCAGTCCTGTGCAGGATTCAGCATACAGGCTGATCCAGGAGGCTTTGGCGTCCCTCAGAGCCTTCCCCAGTCCTGCAGAGGCCTTTGCCTGCATGGCTGCCACCAAATTGCAGGGCATGCAGGAGGGCCAACGCAGGATCTCTGAGGACCTGATTTATAAAGTCCTACGTAAGGGGGAGAGTGGGGAACTGACACCCAAGACGGATGTCATTGAGATCGATGATGCTCCTCCTCCTCCTCCTCCTGCTGCCACAACTCCACCACCACAGCCAAAGCCTGGAAGGAAGCATGGAAGGAAGACCAAAGAGTGATGACCCTGGGTTCAGTCTGGTCTGACAGAAGATGCAGTCTCTCGTATGACCACAGCCTGGGGACATAGATGTCATCTGCTGCTTTCCGGATCTCTGGGACTTCTGGACCAGACTGCCCTCCCTTAGATAAGGACTCCTCAGGCCACCAATTTTGCTTTTAAATAATTAATGTCTGCTCTGGGGGTCCAAGGCTTCGCCCACTTTTGCAGTTTCTCCAGCGTTGCCTCCCTCTTTGTTTTTTTATAGTTGTGACCCCTTAATAACATTTTTTTAGGTACATTCTACTCTCCTGTGTGTGTTTTCATCCAAAAAGGACAGTTTGTTGGTGAGGATTCAGGTACATTTCTAACATAAAATGTGAAATTAACAAGGGACAACAACACCAAACAATCTCCTACAGATTAAATAGAACAACATATCAATGGTGTTGTGGGAACTTGTCACAAAAAACACACAAACATTTTCGGGAGTACAAATCAAAATCACCAAAAAAAAAACACAAAAAAAGATTCTACATTAAAGGCAAAAAAAAAAAAAAAAGATACAAAAATATGTTGTCAGATGTGAGAAATCAAAATATATTGAGGGAATCCCGATAAATAGTAACGAAAGAAGTTTGTGAGAAGTGTGTGTGAATATGAGCAGCAAAACTACTTAATTCTTGTCACATTATAAAGAAGAAGAGAGTGCGCTGTATTAAACCATTTTGAACATTGCAGCGTGACGAAAGTGCTGTATCCATTGCGAACGCTAAGTTTACCAGAACGAGCTGTCCCGTGTCGGAATTTCTTCTGAGCATGCGTGGCACTTTGTGCGTCGGAACAGGCCACACACGGTCGGAATTGACGCGATCGGATTTTGTTGTCGGAAAATTTTATCTCCTGCTGTCCAACTTTGTGTGTCGGAAAATCCGATGGAAAATGTCTGATGGCGCCCACACACGGTCGGAATTTCCGACAACACGCTCCGATCGGACATTGTCCATCAGAAAATCCGACCGTGTGTACGGGGCATAACATGAAAAATCAAAAGTGCTAATTTTAAAGGCTTATATGCAAGTTATCGTCATAAAAAGTGTTTGGGGACCTGGGTCCTGCCCCAGGGGACATGTATCAATGCAAAAAAATTTTTAAAAAACAGCCATTTTTTTCGGGAGCAGTGATTTTTTTTAATGCTTAAAGTAAAACAATAAAAATGAAATATTCCTATACATTTTGTGCCTGGGGGGTGTCTATAGTATGCCTGTGAAGTGGTGCATTTTTTCCGTGTTTAGAACAGTACCACAGCAACATGACATTTCTAAAGGAAAAATTGTCATCCAAAACTGATCGCGGCTGTAATGAATTGTCGGGTCTAGGCAATATGGATAAAACTCATTGAAAAAAAGAGGATTGGATCCCCCCCTAGTCCATTACCAGGCCCTTTGGGTCTGGTATGAATATTAAGGGGAACCCCGAACCAAAATTAAAAAAAAAAATTGAGTGGGGGTCCCCCTAAAATCCATACCAGGCCCTTCAGGTCTGATATGAAAATTAAGGGGAACCCTGCACCAAAATTTTAAAAAATGGCATAGGGGTCCCCCCAAAATCCATACTAGACCCTTATCTGAGCACGCAACCTGGCACGCCGCAGGAAAAGAGGGGGGGGGATGAGAGGGCGCCCCCCCGAACCGTACCAGGCCACATGCCCTCAACATGGGGATGGTGCTTTGGGGTAGCCCCCCCAAAGCACCTTGTCCCCATGTTGATAGGGACAAGGGCCTTATCCCCACAACCCTTGCCCGGTGGTTGTGGGGGTCTGCGGGTGGGGGGCTTATCGGAATCTGGAAGCCCTCTTTAACAAGGGGACCCCCAGATCATGGCTGCTGACGGACAGAAAAAAAAGGGAAAAAGCCGTGACCCATCCGCCTCCATCGGAGGCTCCCGCCATGTGATGCTTCTTCGCCTTGGACAGTTCTTATATAACTGAGGGTGGGGCCACCCAGGGATGTACCCAGGTGACTCCGCCCCCTCTGATGCCACGGGGGCTTTCCCATGGCTTCCCCGTGGTGTCAGAGGGGCGGGGCCGCTCTCTCGTCCCCCTCTTTTCCTGCAGTCTGCCAGGTTACATGCTCGAATAAGGGTCTTGTATGGATTTTGGGGGGGACCCCATGCCATTTCTTTAAAAAATTTTGGCGCAGGGTTCCCCTTAAAATCCATACCAGACCTGAAGGGTTTGGTATGGATTTTGGGGGGAACCCTACGCCATTTTTAAAAAAAAATTGGCGCAGGGTTCCCCTTAATTTTCATATCAGACCCGAAGGGCCTGGTATGGATTTTATGGGGACCCCCACGCAATTTTTTTTACAATTTTGGTTCGGGGCTCCCCTTAATATTCATACTAGACCCAAAGTGCCTGGTAATGGATTGGGGGGATCCCATGCTCTTTTTTCAATGAGTTTTATCTATATTGCCGAGACCTGACAATTCATTACAGCCGCGATAAGTTTTAAATGACAATTTTTCCTTTAGAAATGTAATTTTGCTGTGGTACTGTTCTAAACATGGGAAAAATGTGCCACTTTACAGGCATACTATAGACACCCCACAGGCACAATATTTAAAGGAATATTTCATTTTTATTGTTTCACTTTAAGCATTAAAAAAATCACTGCTCCCAAAAAACATCCGTTTTAAAAAAAAAAATTGCATTGATACATGCCCCCTGGGGCAGGACCCGGTCCCCAAACACTTTTTATGACAATAACTTGCATATAAGCCTTTAAACTGAGCACTTTTGATTATTCATGTTTGTGTCCCATAGACTTTAAAGGTGTTTGCGTGTTCTGCCAAATTTTTTGCCTGTTCGCATGTTCTGCTGCAAACCGAACAGGAGGGTGTTTGGCTCATCCCTAGTTGTGAGTACTTATGTACATGTGTTTTTTTTTTTTTTTAATAAATTTGCAAAGATTTCAAACAAACTTCTTTCACATTGTTATTATGGGGTATTGTATGTAGAATTGTGGGGAAAATAATGAATTTAATACATTTTGGAATAAGGCTGTAACATAACAAAATGTGGAAAAGGTGAAGTGCTGTGAATACTTTCCAGATGCACTGTACTTACTATATTGAAAATAAAATAGAAAATATGTTCATAGTCTTAAATCACATTGCTAATTGTATATTGTACTTGTTTGTAGCCTAAATACTGAAATTTGCAGTTAAAACTGAAATTTTTGGAAATGGCAGTAAAAACTTTGCTGTGCCACCCAGTAAATTTTGGGTTTGTGTGGAAAGATCTGGACAGCCGCACACCGAGATAGGCAAATAAAATCTTCTTTATTCAAAACACGGAATAGTACAGTACATGACACCGCTGGAGCAACACAGCTTAGCCGCTGACGCATTTCACGCTCTTACAGAGCTGAATTTTGGGTGTCGTGTCAGTAAATTTCAATCTAGTAGGTTTGCAACACCTAAACAAGGCTAAACCTGCTTAAACCACTTAGGGACCAAGCCTCTTTCTGAGATTTGGTGTTTACAAGTTAAAAACTGTTTTTTTTGCTAGAAAGTTACTTAGAACCCCCAAACATTATATTTATTCTTTTCCAACACCCTAGAGACTAAAATGGTGGTCAGTGCAATACTTTCTGTCACACTGTATTTGCGCAGCGGTCTTACAAGCCCACTTTTTTTGGAAAAAATACACTTTTTTGAATTAAAAAATAAGACAACAGTAAAAAGTTAGCCCAATTTCTTATTATATTGTGAAAGATAATGTTACGCCGAGTAAATTGATACCCAGCATGTCACGCTTCAAAACTGCACTCGCTCGTGGAATGGCGACAAATTTTTACCCATTAAAAATCTCCATAGGCGACGTTTAAGAAATTCTACAGGTTGCATGTTTTGAGTTACAGATGAGGTGTCTAGGGCTATAATTATTGCTCTCGCTCTAACGATCGCGGCGATACCTCACATGTGTGGTTTGAACACCTTTTTTATATGTGGACGCTGCTCACATATGCGTTCGCTTCTGCTTGCGAGCTCTGCGGGACGGGGCATGTTTAAAAAAAATGTTTTTCTTATTTATTTTACCTTTTATTTTTACACTGTTCTTTAAAAAAAAATTGTGTCACTTTTATTCCTATTACATGGAATGTAAATCTATCTATCTCTCCAAGTGAAATACCACTTACTTTTCTCCGTTTCAGGGCTGGTTTTTCCCACTTTTATTTAAAAGAAAGTTCAAAACAAACACAGTAGATTTCCTCTCCTGCTCAGGCCTTACGCTTTAGGGCCTTGGTCTGTCTCCCACAGACCGGACATTTAGCACCTCCGTGCGTGAAGCAAGTAGCCTTGTGCTACACTGGCTCCCACCTCTCTCTCCTAGGTGAAGCCCTACTGACTCCCATGCCCAGATCTCCTGTCTGAAGGGTGGAGTCGTTTCCAACTGGGAGCCTTGGTCTGGTCATTACTGAAAGCCCAAAACACAGCTGACTCTTTAGTGAACTGGCTGTTTACTAGACCTGGACCCTGGCAGGGTACCGCCCTGCTACATATCCCCTCCCCGTTTTGACTCTGGAGGGGGCGTAACACACCAACCCATTCTCTTCCACTTGGCACCTCTGTGCCAGCTTTCACCCACAAGGGCCAAGCCCAGTCTTATCGGGTGACTTTTCCTGTGTTCCCCTGCTACACTGACTTGGGTACTACAAAGACACCCCGTGACTTTTTACGGGTGCGCTTCCAAAAGCGCCATCTGCCCATTTTTCTTGGGGCCACCCTTTTAACCACTTCAGCCCTGGAGGATTTGGCAGCTCAATGACCGGAGCACTTTTTACAATTTGGCACTGCGCTGCTTTAACTGGTAATTGCGCGGTCATGCAATGTTGTACACAAACAAAATTTGCCCCCTTTTTTTCCCACAAATAGAGCTTTCTTTTGATGGTATTTGATTGCCTCTGCGATTTGTATTTTTTGCGATATAAACGGAAAAAGACCAAAAATTTTGAAAAAAATGATATTTTCTACTTTTTGTTATAAAAAAAATTTAATAAACTCAATTTTAGTCATACATTTAGGCCAAAATGTGTTCAGTCACATGTCTTTGGTAAAAAAAATGTCAATAAGGGTATATTTATTGGTTTGCACAAAAGTTATATCATCTACAAACTAGGGTACATTTTCTGGAATTTACGCAACTATTAGTTTATGACTAACTATCTCATTTCTTGAGGTGCTAAAATGGCAGGGCAGTACAAACCCCCCCCCCCACCCAAATGACCACATTTTAGAAAGTAGACACCCAAGGAAATTGCTGAGAGGCATCTTGAGCCCATTGAATATTAATTTTTTGTCACAAGTGATTGAAAAATGACAAAAAAAATACACAAAAATCTCACTAAATTATATATTGCTCACACATGCCATGGTTATATGTGGAATTACACCCCAAAATGCATTCTGCTGCTTCTCCTAAACATGGGGATACCACATGTGTGAGACTTTTTGGGATCCTAGCCGCGTACAGGACCCCCAAAACTAAGCAACGCCTTCAGGCTTTCGAAGGGCGTAATTTTTGATTTCACTCCTCACTACCTATCACAGTTTTGAAGGCAGTAAAATGCCAAGATAGCACAAAACCCTCCCAAATCACCCAATTTTGGAAAGTAGACACCCCAAGCTATTTGCTGATAGATATATTGAGTCAATGGAATATTTTATATTTTGCCACAAGTTTTGGGAAAATTACCGTTTTTTTTTTTTTTACACAACATTGTCACTAAAAGATATATTGTTCAAACATGGCATGGTTTTGTGTGGAATTACACCCCAAAATACATTTTGCTGCTTCTCCTGAGTACGGGGATACCACATGTGTGGAACTTTTTGGCAGTCTAACTGCATACAGGACCCCGAAAACCAATCACCACCTTCAGGCGTTCGTACATTTTTGATTTCACTCCTCACTGCCTATCACAGTTTCAGAGGCCATGAAATGCCAAGATAGCACAAGACACCCCAAGCTATCTGCTGAGAGGCATGTTGAGTATTTTGCAGATCTCCCTTTTTGTCACAAAGTTTTGAAATTTAAAAAAAGAAAAAAAAATACATTTTTCTTTTCTTTCTTCATTTTCAAAAACAAATGAGATCTGCAAAATACTCACCATGCCTCTTAGCAAATACCTTGGGGCATAGGTGTGCGCAGCCTATTGCATTAGGGTGTGCACCCAAAGCTCAAACACATAATACCAATCACTCACGATGAAAGGGAAGGGGCCGGTAAGTTCCATATTTACCGGCCCCTTCCCCTACTCATCCTAAAACATCCCCACAGCAACAGTCGGAGGGAGAGGAGAGTTGGGAAGCCGGCAGCACTTCGAGGGGAAGGAGGGGGGGAGCCAGGGCAGTAGGGGGGATCTGTGCTGCACAGTGTGATTAGGGTGTGCCTGGGCACACCTGGCACACCCTGTGCGCACGCCTATGCCTTGGGGTGTCTACTTTCCAAAATGGGGTCATTTGGGGGGGGGGGGGTGTTGTGCTATCTGGACATTTCAGGGCCCCGTGCACACGGTCGGATCTTCCGATGGAAAATGTCCGATCGGAGCGTGTTGTCGGAAATTCCGACCGTGTGTGGGCTCCATCGGACATTTTCCATCGGAGGTAGTGAAATCACAATTTTATGGCTTTAGAAATCCTGAAGGCGGTGATTGGTTTTTGGGGTCCTGTACGCGGCTAGGTTCCCAAAAAGTCCCACATATCTGGTATCCCTGTACACAGGAGAAGCAGCAGAATGTATTTTGGGGTGTAATTCCACATATAACAATGCCATGTTTGAACAATATATCATTTAGTGACAAACTACATACATTTTTAAAAGCCTTTACAGGTTACCACTTTAGATTTACAGAGGAGGTCTACTGCTAAAATGACTGCCCTCGATATGACCTTCGCCGTGATACCTCACATGCATGGTGCAATTGCTGTTTACATATGACACCAGACCGACGCTTGCGTTTGCCTTTGCGCGTGAGCACGGGGGGACAGGGGTGTTTTTTTTTTTTTTTTTTTTTAATTATTTATTTTGCTTTTTTATTATGTTTTTAAACTGTTCCTTTCATTTTTTTATAATTTTTGTTATCTCAGGAAATGTAAATATCCCCTATGATAGCAATAGGTAGTGACGGGTACTCTGTTTTGAAAATATTGGGGTCTATTAGACCCTAGATCTCTCCTGTGCCCTCAAAGCATCTGACCACACCAAGATTGGTGTGATAACATGCTTTGCCAATTTCCCAATGGCGATGTTTATATCCGGCGAAACCAAAGTCACAAAATGCTTGTAGCTTCCGGTTTCTTAGGCCATAGAGATGATTGGAGCCATTCTGGTCTCTGATCAGCTCTATGGTCAGCTGGCTGAACCACCGGCTGCATTCTCAGGTTCCCTGTTGGGACAGGAGAGCCCGAGAAAACCCTGGAAGACGGTGGGAAGGAGGACGTTCCCTCCCACTGCTTATAAAATCAGTTTAGAGGCCATTTAGCCACTAGGATTGCTTTTACATGAAAGCCGACCACTGGCTGAAAAGAATGATACCAAGATGATACCTAAACCTGCAGAATATAACCACTCAAAGTCCAGCAACATACCAGTACATTGCTGGTCCTTGTTGGGCATACATTGTAATGTTCTTTTTTTCATGCAGCCTGTGGGCTGAACGAAAAAAAAGAGATTGATCGGTGGTATGCCCACCATTAGAATACCACCCTTCATCCACCCACTTCTAATGATGGGCATACATGCACCATTTTTTTTTTAAACTGTGGTGGTGAAATCACCTCCGACATCGCTGGAGTCACGGCTTTACGTATCGTGGGAGCAAACGTTGTTGCTGTCAAGATAAATAAACCTGTGCTGCAGTTGAATGGCGTACCTGCTAAGCAAATGATGGTTAACAATAAAACAAAGTAACATTACAGTATAACAGTAAGACTTACCATACCTGCAAAGCAAATACAGTAAAACATAGTAAAAATAAAACATTGCAATCTGTGCCTAAAAAAATATATGCCAAAGCATGGGGGCATCTTCCCCTAATGTTAGGAGCAAATCGCTCCTCCACCTCTGCCCCCATGCTTAGGCATATATGCTCTTTTTTTTAACTGTGGTGGTGAAATCACCTCCGACATCGCTGGAGTCACGGCTTTATGTATCGTGGGAGCAAATGCTGTTGCTGTCGAGATAAATAAACCTGTGCTGCAGCTGAATAGGGTACCTGCTAAGCAAACGATGGTTAACAATAAAATGAACATTACAGTATAACATACCATACCTGCAAAGAAAATACAATAATACATAGTAAAAATAAAACAGAAAGAGAACGATAGATATAGAACAATAGCGAGCGGACAGTAGAGAGCGAACATAAGAGAGAGAAAAATAGAGCAAGAGAGAAGAAAAATACAACCACAACTATTTTTGGCTTTTTTATTTTTTTGTGTTTTTTTTTTCACTTTTATAAAAACTGGCCACACGCCCGACGTAACATGAAACGATTCGCCTGCCCATGCCATTCTGCCGCAGTACAACTGCAGCGGATGGTCAGCAAGCAGTTAAGTACTTTAGCAATAGACGTGGGTTCTTTTATTTGGGAATCAAACGCTTTTATTGACACCTTATTAAAGCGGGGTTCCACCCAAATTTTGAACAATATCTGTATGTATTCTCTTCCTTGCCTAGATGCTGACATGCTGTTTAAAAAAATTTAAATCGCCGTAATTACCTTTTATTTTTCTATTCTTCTTTGCACTTCCTGGTTCTCCTCCCGTGGGAGTAGGCGTGTTTCTAGCCTCTCCCAGACACCTGGGAGCTAGTCTCAGGCTTCCCAGGATGCCACTGAGCATGTGCGGGAACGAGCAGTGAATGCTGGGAGCACAGCATTCACCATATCCAGGAAATAAATGCTTGTGGGCTTCAAATGCCCACAATGAAGATGGAAACCGCCTGCAGTGAATAATATAAGTTATTATTTCTGATGAAATCTGACACAGGCGGACATATTACACACAATATGTGAGTATGTAATGCTGAGAAGAAAAGTTTGTGAATGAACTAAAAAAAAAAAAACGATAGATAGGTGGACCCCCCGCTTTAAGCTTTGGGTTATTTCCCTCCTGAACCTGTAGGGGGCCTCTGTCTACTGCACTGTCAACCTCTGCTATTCCTGTCATATCATTACACATCTCATCACATTTATTTGGGTTATCAGCAACCATTTCAACTTGACCCTCTGGTCTATCAATATTTGCGTTGTCACTCACGGTAACATCAGCATTTACCAGTGCCTTGCATTTTTCCTCAATGTCAGAAATCCACACATATTTCAGGACTAATTTCCCCAGTGTTCTGCAAGGCAGTGTCTGGAGGGGAATCACACAAAGCAGAGTACTTGTTTCCCATAATAACGACACTATCCACCAACTCCCCTGGCCCATGTCTCTCTTCTAGCAACTGTCCTGACAACTGACCATCGCTATATGATTCCATATTCGTGCTTGTGAACCCAATCACTTAATTTGTACTTGTACCATCAGGCACTTCCACCAACACCAGCTTGTTTGGCAGCACGTCACTTGTTGCCACATCATCAGGCTGTTTGTGGATCACAGACACGACCTCTTCTGTGCATTTGCTCTTACTTGACGCTTCCATCTCGTGATCAACATCATCTGCATTAGCAAGTGCACCCTTGCATATAAGTTGCTCTGCAGGTCAGGTCCTTCATCTGGCACCACAGAAATCATGAAAAAGAATATAAGTGCCCGAACTATGATATGTGCAATAAATAATCAAATGTATTAAATAAATTGAAACACATATAAATTAATTAAACGATGGGCTGCTGTTGACATGTAAGGTAAAAAAAAACTAATGGTGATACAAAATGATTATACTCAGCGCTGCTCCTAAATATACAAATACATGAATAAAATAAGTAAACAATAATATATTAAAGTGCTTGTGCAATCAAAGTGCAATCAAAATGAAGTCCTTCAGTGCAAAATTAACGTGTCCACTTCTGCTTGTGAGGATTAAAGTGCCACTCGGTGCTCCCCACCTGGGTCCCCACTCACCAGCAGTAAGTTTTAAATTTGAAAGGTCTTTATCCTACAGCAATAGTTGAGGAATCTCCCTCCAACCTCAAGCTTAAAAGATTCCAAGGTCTTGTATCCACATCTATGGTAATTTCTCCAATATGATAATATGAGTATATCATGTGCCAATGAAGAGAGAGAGGCACATAGCATAATATTGCTAAAATTTATTGTTAAAATCACAAAGAAATGCACTTACTTCAAAGAAAGGCATACAAGTAAAAATCCCCGCCTTGGCGTGCTGCCAGCCGTCACTGAACCTCGTGTGTATGATCCCTGCTTGGCGCGTTTCGCCCCTCCCACTGGGCGTCTTCAGAAGCTAGGGACGGTCTTGACTGGCTGCCTTATATGTATGAAGTCCCCCCCACTACACCCAAACCTCCTACTCCTTTCACTAACTACATTGTGTATTACTACACTTCCTGCTTCCGCCGGAAATGTATTAGCAGCCATATTGCTACTCCTTATTGCTGAGCAAACAGCGTTCTGGCCTCAGAGCCTTGACAGGGCCTCCAACACTGCATCCTCTTTCAAACTTAGTACTTTGCACCTTGATAGCTGGCCTACTTGCCCCAGTATTGCCAGGGGCAACAACACCCCTCTCCCAGATATGAACATCCAGCCGCTTTCTCCTTTCACTCCAAGTGTAGAGCTTAAAGGACACCACCACTCACTTTTCTCCATTTCAGGGCTGGTAAGTTCAAAACAAACACAGTAGATTCCCTTGTAGGGGTATTCAGCATTTCAGTCCTGCTACCGAAATAAACGATATTCAGCCCTCCTGGCTTATAAATACAGCTCTCCTGCTCAGGCCTTACGCTTTAGGGCCTTGGTCTGTCTCCCACAGACTGGACACTCAGCACCTCCGTGCATATAGCAAGTAGCCTCGTGCTATACTGGCTCCCACCTTTCTCTCCTAGGTGAAGCTCTACTGACTGACTCCTGTCTGCAGGGTGGCGTCATCTCCAACTGGGAGCCTAGGGCCTTGGTCTGGTCATTACTTAAAGCCCAGAACACAGCTGACTCAGTGAACTGGCTGTTTACTAGACCTGGACCCTGGCAGGGTACCGCACTGCTACTATCTAGCTATCTGTCTATCTGTCTGTCTGTTCTATTTATCAATCTATCTATCTTGTTATAGTGTCTTGAAGAAGTATTCATACTCCTTGAAATTTTCCACATTTTGTCATGTTACAACCAAAAACATAAGTGTACTTTATAGGGATTTTATGTGATAGACCAACACAACGTGGCATATAATTGTGTAGTGGAAGGAAAATGATAAATGGTTTTCCAAATTTTTTACAAATAAATATCTGAAAAGTGTGGCGTGCATTTGTATTCAGCCCCATTTATTCTGATACCCCCCTACTAAAATCTAGTGGAACCAATTGCCTTCAGAAGTCACCTAATTAGTAAATAGAGTCCACCTGTGTGTAATTTAATCTAAGTATAAATACAGCTGTTTTGTGAAGCCCTCAGAGGTTTGTTAGAGAACCTTAGGGGGGGGCGTGTCTGGAATGACGCTGGGAGCAGACATGTAGTGTCTGAGTTCCCAAGGACCGGCCCTGAATCCTTCAATTATAGGGTGCAGACTCACACCAAACAGCGCTCCTGCGATCCCCTAGCCCCAGTAGCCTCTCCAGCGCATGCACAGGCGAAGAACCCAGGTAAAATCTCGGAAAAAGGCCGCAGCACCGGACATTGCGGGCAAGGTCTCGCCTAAAAACTCTGCCCGAATGGAGAACCAGGCCGACGATCCTGATCGGCTGCCTGCTACAGCGGCCGATTTCAAACCGGTCATGCAAGCCATAACCACCCTGACTGACAAGGTGGATCATTTACAGGCCAGCGTGGAATTCATCAGAAAGGACTTTGATATCTTCTGTGGCCAAATGAATGAGGTGGAGCAGCGGGTCTCTCAGACCGAAGATACGGTACGTGATCATGGGGCTGACCTGCATACCCTAAAAACTAAAGTCAAGGCACTAGAGGCACGGGCTGAAGATGCAGAAAACAGCAATAGAAGAAATAATTTGCGCATCTTGGGCCTTCCTGAAGGGGCTGAGGGTGCAGATCCCATCACCTTTGCTGAACGCTTACTACAACAACTGCTCCCCTCAGCACGTTTTTCTCCATTTTTTACTTTGGAGAGGGCCCACCACATACCATCCACCAGGGGGCCTCAGGGAGCACCACCCTGCACTTTCATCTTTAAGCTGCTTCACTTCTGTGACCGCGATTTGGTGATGAAGGAAGCAAGATCTCAAGGCGAATTGCGTTTTGAAAACCCCAAACTCCTTATCTTTCTGGACTACTCGCTGGAAACTCAGGCAACGGAAATCCTACGATGCGGTGAGAGCCAGACTCCACAATATGCTGTTTCCAGCTAGACTGCGGGTGGAAGACGGAGAATCTGTCCGATTTTTCACATCCCCCAAGGAGGCCTCCTTCTGGATTGACACTCTACCTGACGATAAGTATTATTGCTGATAACCTGTTTGCATGGGCCATTACCGCTTACTGCCTTATAGACATGCCTTTTTATGTGCGGTCCGTTGATCAAACCATTGATCCCACAAGTTCCCATTTGTCGGCACACAACACATCCCATGGCTTCCAGGGGAAAGGAGACATTGCTTTCTAACACCTCTACAGCCTAGTTGAGTATCCTGCTCGGAGGTAAAACTGTATGCTTTCTCCACCCCCCCCCCCATCCCATGGCCAAGGTCATCATGTGTGGCGGCCCATGCAATGCTAATACTCAAGTTTGTACCCCCAGCAATTGCTGGGAGACTGCACCCGCATATTTGATCCGGTCCCCAACAGAGGACTAAATGTGCATCATCTGATTGCTGGACTGTGGATACCGTTCTGCGCACGTTTGCCCACTACAGGCGTGTTTACCTTTGTTCTAAGTTGGGATCCTAAGCCTCCCCAAAGTTGGGGCTGGCGGGGTGGGGGGGATGATTAGGACTGTTTTGTTATAATTATTTTTTCCATTGTATTGTTTCAAGCGATGTACTCATCTGTAACCTGGGATACTTGAGGAGGCAGGCTCAGTTATGTGAGGTGGTCTGGGTTGTGCTCCTGGGCCCAGTGAGGATGCTCCAGCTTAGTTTTATGATGCCAGATGCCTATGGCTGAGTGTACCATAGTGTCATGGAACACCAGGGGCCTGAACTCCTTTGTGAAGAGGTCACTGATCTTCCAATTTATCAATACCTACCGCCCCCAGATCTGTATTCTACAAGAGACTCATTTAATGGGCAGTAAACTCCTGAGTCTTAGGAGGCCCTGGGTGAGACACCACTATCATTCCACTTATACCAATGATTCCAATGGGGTCTGCATCCTAATCCATAAATCCTAATGGCACTGAAGCTGGACCCGGACAGCCGCTATGTTATACTGCATGCTATGGTGGACAGAGTGGAGCTGGTGGTGGTGGAATTGTATCTGCCCCCCCCCCCCCCCCCGGCCTCCATTAGATTACTTAACCAATTGATCTCCAAGATTGCATGTTTACACTACAGATAATGTGGTGATTCTTGGAGATTTTAATATGGTCCTGGAACCTGGGATGGACAGACTGTCGGCCGGGGCAGGCTCACTCACAGAGTTGCTCGCCTGGGTGGAAGCCTCCATCTTGACTGATGTGCTACCCCCATCAACAAGCCTACACATGCCACCCAGCCACGCATAAAACCTTCTCGCGGATAGACCTCGCCTATACAGGGGGGTCTGTCCTTTCCAGGGTTTGGGACATTTCCATACTGCCCCGTGGCATATTGGATCATGCCCCTCTTGCTTTAAAGCTGAGCGTGTCCACCGCACCGGGGGGACAGCCTGTGGCGATTGTCCAGATTTTCAGACTCAAGGGTCTCTGAACCATATATATCCGAGGTGGTACATTACTGATGGGACCGTGACCACTCCAAATCTTTGACCACATCTTGGGATGCGTTCAAGGCCTTCTCCAGAGGCAGCCTGCAGTCACATATTTGTAGGATCCATAGATATTTGAGAGAGGACTTGTTGAAGGCTGAGGAAAGGGTAGCTGCACTTGAGGTAGAATATTCCGCATCTAGAGCCCCCAGGGTATACTCTGAATTTCAGGCAGCACTGAGGGATGTCCTCCTGCTCCAAACGTCTGCCACCAAAACCAAATTTCTGCATCAATCTCAACAAATATTTAACCATGGGGAGAAAACGGGTAGCATGTTGGAGTGGCTGGCTAGGCTGAGCTCCTCACCTGTGACTATATCTGCTATACATGACTCTGATGGGTCGCTGCTGACTGATCCTACCTCCATTAATGCCCGATTTGCATCATTCTACCAGGAGCTGTACAGCTCTCATATGATACGCACAGACGAGGAGCTAATAGCATACCTGGAGGAGATAGAGCTGCCTTGCTTGACATCTACCTTCATAGATGCACTAGATGGCCCTGTTACACTTGAGGAGCTGCAACGGGCAGTAGCCTCTCTACAACATGGGAAAAAGCTGGGAGGGTATCCCTGCTGAACTTTTTAAAACATATGTGGAAGAATTGCTCCCCATATTCAAGCTCGTTCTCCAGGCGGCCATGAAGGAGGAGTGTCTTCCCCTGACCATTTCTGAGGCGATCATTGTGGTCCTTCTCAAACTTGGTAAAACCCCAGAACAGTGTTCCTCGTACCGGCCAATATCACTCCTAAATGTGGATGCCAAATTGCTGGCTAAGGTCTTGGCTAGACGACTGAACACTGTGATCACTGCACTGGTGCATTCAGATCAATCCGAATTTATGCCAGGTAGGGGAACCGATATCAACATCCGACGTCTTCTCGCACATCTATCCATGGCAGATGGGGACGGCCTGGAGGTGGTGGCCTCCCTAGATGCCAAGAAAGCTTTTGACTTGGTGGAGTGGCGCTACCTCTGGGTCATCCTACGTAAATTCGGATTTGGCCCCTGGTTCATTAGATGGGTTCAGATGCTCTATTACAGCCCTACGGCCCGTATATGCACCAAAAGCTCACTGTCATCCCTTTTCCCCCTAACCAGAGGCACTAGACAGGGGTACTCGCTATCCCCTGGCCTGTTTACATTTGCCATGGAACCTCTGGCGGCCTGCATTAGATCTGCTCCCTCGATCAAAGGAATTCGGATGGGGGTGGTCACGGACAAATTATCCCTATACGCAGACGATACCCTTCTATTCCTCAAAGATATTTCCTCCTTCACACCAGCCCTCCATATCGTCAATGTGTTTGGCTCATTCTCGGGCATTAAGGTCAACTGGGGAAAATAACTCCTCTTCTCGCTGCAAGTGTCGGGTCAACACCCACTAACAGGTACCCCCTTAAACTGGACATCCAAGTTTAAATATCTGGGGGTGACGATAAGAGCTCCCTTGTCCTCATACTACGAGCTGAACCTCATGCCGCTGCTTAAGACCTTTTCACAGAAATGCATGGCCTGGAGGTCTCTTCCTCTTACGCCAGTGGGTAGAGTGAACCTGGTTAAGATGGTATACCTGCCTAAATTCCTCTACTTCTTCCGCAACTCCCCACTAATACCCCCAATCTAATTTTTTGCAAAACAAAAGGGTATTATATCCTCCTTTGTATGGAATGGAAGGCCCCCACGTTTAACTATTTCCACCTTGCAACTCCCCATTACCCAGGGGGGCCTCTCCCTACCCAACTTCCAGGCTTGCTTCTGGACGGCCTTCCGGGTAACAGTCAGATGGTGGCTTTCTCAACCCAAAGATAACCCAGCGGTAACCCTGGAAGCGGCCATTGTGGGGTCATACTCATCCCTTACTATCCTGGTATTTAGTGGACTGAGATCTCATCCCGGTAATACAGACCTGAAGCACACAACAATTTCGGTGTGGCACAGGGTTAAGACTCGCTCCAGCTCCCCAAGATGTTCTCCCCCCACACCTCCCTATGGGGCAACCCAAATCTCTTGCATATGAACAAAGTTCCCAACCCACAGGTCTGGGCAGGAAAAGGGATAGTGAACCTCAAACACATTGTCTCCGGTGGTAAGCTGCGATCGTTCCCCGACCTCAGGAATGCATACCTATTGCCGGGGTGGATGCTGTTCCGCTGCTATCAACTCCACCACGCATATAAGAAACAGTTCCCGCCTTCTCTTACCCTAGAACAGACTCTGTGGAGGGACTGCTCATCTCCAAGACTATAGATAAACCATTATCTTCCCTATACTTCCGTTTGTCCATAACTCCCACAAAGAAATTAGAAAAGACATTAAACAAATGCAGGATGGACATCCCTGACCTGACTGAGGAGGAGTGGGACGCCTGTATATCCTCCTTTGTAATTAATATGATCTCAGCCAGGGACCGCTTTATGCAGGTTAAGTTCCTCCACAGAGCCTATTTCACCCCTAAAAGACTAACACTTATGAATCCTGGGGCTTCAGTGCCCTGTCCCAGATGTGATCTACAGGCTGCCTCCTTCTTCCACATAGTTTGGTCCTGCCCACGCCTCGAGGCGTATTGGGCGGAGATCCAGGAAAGTCTTAACCAGATCACCTCCCTGACTATGGGTTCTGACCCCAGGTTGATTCTGCTTAATATCTTTGACGATAATGTTCGGAGCAGACACACCAGGTTGTTCTTAAGCTATGCCACCTTGTATGCACGCAGGGAGATATTTCTCCATTAGAAGGATGCTACACCTCCCACAGTGTCTTCCTGGCGCTCTGTTTTAAACTCGGTTCTACCACTGTATAGTATTACCTATATCAATCTGAACTGCCCAGGCAAATTTGATAAAATATGGTCAGGATGGATAGACGCCTGGGGCTCAGAGATTGTGGATGATGATCAAGGCCTTGGAGTCGAGGCTGTACCACAATAATAACTCATAGGTCTGGTTTTTCAAATGTTATCACTCATCTGCAATGTCTAGTCTATCCATGCAAGTGAGGCCCCCCCCCCTTCCCTCCCCCCAGGAGCCCCTTCTGTAGCCATGCTGGAAAGTATACCTATCGGACAATTATCCCACTGTAATATCAGGGTCTCACTCCCCTCTCTCCTATGGATATTAGCAAACTATTTTCTGTGGTAATCCACACTGTAATGCAAATAACACTGATTGTGTATGTTCATCGCTTGTACTGTAAAGATTTGAATAAACATTTTTCTTGTTAAAAAAAAAAAAAGAGAACCTTGGTGAACAAACAGCATCATGAAGGCCAAGAAACACACCAGACAGGCCAGGCATAAAGTTGTGGAGAAGTTTAAAGCATGGGTTAGGTTATAAAAAAATATCCCAAGCTTTGAACATCTCACGGAGCACTGTTCAATCCATCATTTGAAAATGGAAAGAGTATGGCACAACTACAAACCTACCAAGACATGGCACTATCTATCTATCTATCTATCTATCTATCTATCTATCTATCTATCTATCTATCTATCTATCTATCTATCTATCTATCTATCTATCTATCTATCTATCTATGTATGTATGTATGTATGTATGTATGTATGTATGTATGTATCTATCTATCTATCTATCTATCTATCTATCTATCTATCTATCTATCTATTTCTATCTATCCGTCCTATCTATCTATCTATCTATCTATCTATCTATCTATCTATCTATCTATCTATCTATCTATTTTTTTATATCTATCTATCTATCTATCTATCTATCTATCTATCTATCTATCTATCTATCTATCTATTTCTATCTATCCGTCCTATCTATCTATCTATCTATCTATCTATCTATCTATCTATCTATCTATCTATCTATCTATCTATCTATGTATGTATGTATGTATGTATGTATGTATCTATCTATCTATCTATCTATCTATCTATCTATCTATCTATCTATCTATTTCTATCTATCCGTCCTATCTATCTATCTATCTATCTATCTATCTATCTATCTATCTATCTATATCTATCTATCTATCTATCTATCTATCTATCTATCTATCTATCTATCTATCTATCTATCTATTTTTTTTATTTCTATCTATCTATCAATCTATTTTTTTCTATCTATCTATCTATCTATCTATCTATCTATCTATCTATCTATCTATCTATCTATCTATCTATCTATCTATCTATTTCTATCTATCTATTTCTATCTATCTATCTATCTATCTATCTATCTATCTATCTATCTATCTATCTATCTATCTATCTATCTATCTATCTATCTATCTATCTAACTATCTATTTTTTTTTCTATCTATCTATCTATCTATCTATCTATCTATCTATCTATCTATCTATCTATCTATCTATCTATCTATCTATCTATCTATCTATCTATTTCTATCTATCCGTCCTATCCGTCCTATCTATCTATCTATCTATCTATCTATCTATCTATCTATCTATCTATCTATCTATCTATCTATCTATCTATCTATCTATCTATCAATCTATCTATCTATTTTTTTTATTTCTATCTATCTATCTATTTTTTTCTATCTATCTATCTATCTATCTATCTATCTATCTATCTATCTATTTTTTTTATTTCTATCTATCTATCTATCTATCTATCTATCTATCTATCTATCTATCTATATCTATCTATCTATCTATCTATCTATCTATCTATCTATTTTTTTTCTATCTATCTATCTATCTATCTATCTATCTATCTATCTATCTATCTATCTATCTATCTATCTATCTATTTTTTTTATTTCTATCTATCTATCTATTTTTTTCTATCTATCTATCTATCTATCTATCTATCTATCTATCTATCTATCTATCTATCTATCTATCTATCTATTTTTTTTATTTCTATCTATCTATCTATCTATCTATCTATCTATCTATCTATCTATTTTTTTTATTTCTATCTATCTATCTATCTATCTATCTATCTATCTATCTATTTTTTTTATTTCTATCTATCTATCTATCTATCTATCTATCTATCTATCTATCTATCTATCTATCTATTTTTTTCTATCTATCTATCTATCTATCTATCTATTTTTTTTTATTTCTATCTATCTATCTATCTATCTATCTATCTATCTATCTATCTATCTATCTATCTATCTATCTATCTATTTTTTTCTATCTATCTATCTATCTATCTATCTATCTATCTATCTATCTATCTATCTATCTATCTATCTATCTATCTATCTATCTATCTATCTATCTATCTATCTATCTATTTTTTTTTATTTCTATCTATCTATCTATCTATCTATCTATCTATCTATCTATCTATCTATCTATCTATCTATCTATCTATTTTTTTATTTCTATCTATCTATCTATCTATCTATCTATCTATCTATCTATCTATCTATCTATCTATTTTTTTATATCTATCTATCTATCTATCTATCTATCTATCTATCTATCTATCTATCTATCTATCTATTTTTTTATTTCTATCTATCTATCTATCTATCTATCTATCTATCTATCTATCTATCTATCTATCTATCTATCTATTTTTTTTATTTCTATCTATCTATCTATCTATTTTTTTCTATCTATCTATCTATCTATCTATCTATCTATCTATCTATCTATCTATCTATCTATCTATCTATCTATCTATCTATCTATCTATCTATCTATTTTTTTTTTATTTCTATCTATCTATCTATCTATCTATCTATCTATCTATCTATCTATCTATCTATCTATCTATCTATCTATCTATCTATCTATCTATCTATCTATCTATCTATCTATCTATCTATCTATCTATCTATCTATCGATCTGTCTATCTATCGATCTATCTATCTATCTATCTATCTATCTATCTATCTATCTATCTATCTATCTATCTATCTATCTATCTATCTATTCTATCTATTCTATCTATCTATTCTATCCATTTATTCATCTATCTATTTTTTTATATCTATCTAGCTATATTTCTCTGATCTATCTATCTATATTATCTATCTATTTATATCTATTGTTTATCATTTATCTATCTATCTATCTATCTATCTATCTATCTATCTATCTATCTATCTATCTATCTATCTATCTATCTATCTATCTATCTATCTCTATGTGATGCTGTCCATGCCTCCATGCTATGTACTAGTGATGGTGTAATATCTGCACCAACGTCACGGCTCCCTCATCAGCACCAGCAGCGGGCTCCTCCCATACAGTAGGCCTCTCTCCCTCCACCTGCTCTTCCTCTCCCCCTCCTCTCTGGTTTTCCTCCATCTCTGTCTATGTATCCCAGCCTCAGCAGCCTGACCATCCCTCCTCCCCCACAACACAGCTCCAGCCAACCAGCACTGACAGGCAGGGCAGGGACCCGGAGGGACAAACAGGAGGTCCAGTACAGCAGCACAGCACAGCAGACACATACATTGGGAGCTGTGACACAGCCTTAGAGTATTCCCATCAGCTGTCAGCCCAGGGAAGCCAGCCTTGATGCACCACCGCAAAGAGAAGCAGTGACAAGGACAGCCAGGTACCACCCTGCATCCCTCTGTCCCTTTTCATCCTTGTACCTTCTTCCATCCTCTGCATCCCTAGAAGCTAGATCACACTGGATGGCTATCCGGCTGAGCGATCCCTTGTATACACCCTTTTCCTTCTGCTATTTCTGCGCCTTGTTAATTGTAGATCTTGAGCCCTGCATTCCATACAGATCCCTTATTGTACTTGCCCTTGCTCTGTCCTGGCTATGACTACCGGCTATGTCTCAGTTCACTCTTGTTGCTATTTGCCACCATCTTTCCAGTCTCTGTCCTTATTTTTCTCTTCCTTCGATGCCCTCCCTTCTCCTTCTTCCCAGTCTCCCTCCCTTCTGTCAATCCCACGGGACATTCCTGCACCAGGTTTTTAACCCTTTCCTAGCTGCGGGGGGCCTGAGGTGTGCTAGCAGGCATCTGTCAAACTGCTGGTGTTTTTTTCTCTGTCTAGCCAAGCTGTCAGTGGCTAAGTGGTCTTAAGGTTCCTTGCAAATAGGATTGGCACCGGTATGAGAGATAGATGGTGGCTTTCTGCAGATCAACCAGGCATGTGTCTATTTGTATGTGTGATGGGCATTAGATCAGTGTGTGCCAGTTACTGACATATCCCTGGATGGTGTACAGCACATTATAGATCACTGTAAAGGATCTTTCAATTTATACCCCTGAATCATCTAGGTGTCCTCTTTGTAGGTAGGGTTTTGCAATGCTATTGTACAGTTTCAGGCTTAATGATGGGTGTGATATTGTGTCTTTTGTGTCTGTTGTGGGATTTTGTTTATGATGTACTGTACTGTCTAGATGACAAATACCTCACCCCCCCCCCCCCCTTCTTGCTATTTTACCTCATTGCCCACCCGCCATATTTTGCTGAGCTCGGACTTGTAACAATACATAGTGGTGTCACACCTGGTCAGATATTGTAATGGGAATAGATATATTCTATGCAAGGTTTGGTGGGAGTAAGGTGGGGTATTAATGGTCTACAAGGGGCATGACAATGCAAACTCTGGTATTCAGCCCGCCCATTGCGCTTGCAAATCCCATTTCTGGCAGCTAATGTGTTTATGAAGCAGCACAGGGAGAGGTAACTGAATAGAATATCTGTGGGTTCCTGGCACAGCAATCACAGCTAGAAGGTTCACCATGGAGGGGTGTAATGGATCAAGGGGTAACAAGGAAGAGGCTTGTTTTCCTGTATTTAGAGTACTAGTGCAATCACTTGCAGTTCTATGCTCAAAATATACATCACTGTTGGCTACCACGGCGATGCACTACACACAAATATGATATTTTCCTATTGCTATGTACTAAATGAGCCTGTGGGTTAAAACGGTTAATATGTTGGAAAACATATTGACTTTATGCAAGGCACGGCCTTTCTTTCACTGAAATTTATTGAAGTTTTGATGAAAAAAAAAGGAAAAAGGCAGTACACAATCAATGTCAATGTCTGTGTACAGAATATGCATGGGCCTTTCATGCAAAATTGCATTAATGGTGCAGATTATTTTCACTGAAGGCTATTTGGATTACAAATATCAACTGGGTCATATGTTTAAAAGTTGGAACATATATTTGCTATGTTTTTATCCAGTCAGATTCAAGGTTTCATATTCTAGCCTACATAGGGAAAACGACAGCTAGGATCTCATTGGCTGTTGTAAGTTGCCACATCCCTTCTTTTTATGAAGTCATATTGTTGCTTGTTAAAAGCTTAACATTTTTCAAAATTAAAATTATTTCTGATAAAAAGAGATCCTGATTCTGGAGAATTTCCTTCTATAGATTGCTTTATTGATTAATACAACCTGAAATCCATTTCTCTTATACATTAAAAAGGGATTGGTCCTGCAGTGCCTACTATGTGCACCAGCTCTTAGTTAGCAAGAAAGGCTTTTGCTTAGCAGATTTTGCCATCTGTATGATATAATTAGCGTTTATCAGAAAAAAAAAAAAAAACATGGTTTGGCCTCCGTTGATTTCCAGTCACTGTAAAGGATTCAGGCACTTATATGAAAAAAATGTACCAAGGCTAGAGCAATACAAGATGGCTTCTGATTAGTTGTTGTGGCTACTACATGCTGTGTGTTGCTCCTCGCAATGCTTTAAGGTTGGTTCACACCAGATGCAATCCAGTGCATTTTTATTCTGCATCAAAATCACATTTACAGTGTTTAACATGGATTCCATTGGCTCTAGTTCACACCAGTGGAGCGCATTCCAGTGCATTCAACAGAGGTAGAACATATTGCATTTTCCTGTATGGAACATGGCAAAACACTTAATAAATGCACCAGAACGCACTGGAATGCACATGTCTTAAATTGTGATGAAGAAAAAAAGAGGGGGAAAAATGCACTGGAATGCATCAAAAGCGCACCGGAACACATCAAAAACGCGTATTCAGAAACATATCCGGAAAGCAGAAATTGTGGTGAACCAGCCCTTATGGAACAAATCCGGTGGAGTCTAGACTGACTGCATTATGCATTATACTAGACCAACCATTCTCAACCTAGGGTTAATCCAGATAATACTAGGTGTTCCTTGAGCTGTGGATGATGGACCTTCCATTTGATGGTTCCTGAATAGTTCTGGGTCCAACACCACTTGTTAAAGCCAGCTGCAGGACACCAATGTTTTTTTTACTTGTCTTTAAGGTATAGACATTCTGACAGCCACTGTAAGGATGGGCATTTTGACAGCCACTGTAAAGGTAGGCATTCTGATGGGCACTGTAAGGGTAGGCATTCTAAAAATCACTGTAAGGGTAGGCATTCTGATGGGCACTGTAAGGGTAGGCATTCTGACAACCACTGTAAGGTTAGGCATTCTGATGGCCACCGTAAGGATAGGTATTCTGACAGCCACTGTAGAGTAGGCATTCTGATGGCCACTGTAAAGATGGGTAATCTGACAGACACTGTAAAAGTAGGCATTTTGATAACCACTGTAAGGGGGGCATTCTTTCCACTGACCATAAGGGGTTGTTTACCCACTGACCCCCAGACAATTCATTTTAGCGGGGGATCCATGAGACCTGAAATTTATATCAATGGCAAAACAGTTGAGAATGGCTATTCTAGGCCCTGTTGGCTAGATGCATCTAGTGTTCACTGTGGAGATGATTAAAACATGTGTCACCTACAGGTAGTATGTAAACCAAGGTGTCATTTTGCAGAATACATCCTAAGGTGCCATATAATACCTTTACTCCCCCACCATTGCAGAGCCAGTTGCAAATGACAACTTTTTGAAAATTGGTCTGTGTTTAGGCACGACTCCCCACTGCCCCCCAAGATAGTAATGGCAATGGTTGTGTCTGCCAACATGCTTGTCAGGCAGCCAAGATTGACATTGTCAGTAGAGGGAGGGAGTTTGCCTATTCTCATACCCGGATATTCAAATGTTCTTGGAGGGCACAAGCAATGGTGGTGGTTTTAAGGGGAGGGGGGTTAAGAATTTTTACAAGGTATAAAAATAAGCACGTTTTTCTACAGTGGTTTAATTGAAGGTCAGGTGGTAAATGCAGGTGCTTCAGCAGATGAAAGTGGAAACCGTTTAGATATATTTGGCTTGTGTAGAATGAAATGTACAGGAATCAATGCTGAGGTCTGACTGTGCATTTTGTGCTTAAAAATGCATTACTGCATTCACCATACAGTATACAGCAGTCACGGATTACATTGTAGCTTGTGTCGCTCTTTCATTATAAACACTGGCCATGTTTAATAACTGATTGGGCTTAGGATAAAATCAAAATTAGTAAATGGCGAGGCATCCTTCAAATAAAATAAGTAAATAACATCCTTCAGAAACATGCTTTAGGGAGAAATTAATCTGTAAATACTAGAGGACTCATTCATCCGAGAATGAAATAGGAACTTTCTGTATTACATCATAGCAGCCAATCCATTTCAAACAATCAGATTCTGGCTGGCATTTTACAGGGCAAGATTGAATGTGATTGGTGGCTGTGAGCAGCACAGGCAGATCTTTTGTTAGATATTCTGATAAATTAAGCCACATCTTGGTTGTCCATCACCACCAATGACACCAAGTTGTTGTTTTTTAATTGTAAGAATGGAGGAATCTGATTAGTTGTTGTGGGCAATACAAACAGTTCTTATTTATCAGATATTGAAAAATGATCCCAATAGTAGATCTGCAGTTATGAAAGGACATATATTCTTGGTGTCCATAGCAACCAATACTATCCACTTTCACTATGACACTTGCGGTGGGAAAAAGGACAGCTGAAACCTGGTTAGAAACAACAAGAACATTTTTATTACACTGCTTTAGGACCATATTTCAAAGATCAGGGTTCGGGGTATACCCATCCTAGGACCAGTAAGTCGTTCCAGTGAAGTCAAAGCTACAAAATTTGCAATGGCCATTTTACTTACCTCGGCATTATTTAGTGATCAGGATGGCTCCAGGCCAGGGAAATCTACCAATTAGAAGAGTCCACATGCTTCCATCTTGCCTTAAAACATTTGCCCTAGTATTTGACTTTTGAAAAAAATAATCTGAGAACAGGGGACACTAAGTTAAATAAGGCAAGCCTCCATGTTCTACCTCTATGTTTGATTGCTTTACTAAAGCAGTTAAAATTGGGTCATTAAAGCATAATTAAATCCATCAATGTATCTGTTTCCCAAAACATGACATTAAAAGACAAGTTTGGGATTGTAAAAAAAAAAAAAAAAACAATTCTCCTCACCATTGGATTGATGCTGCATCTGTCCCCCGCCGTCTCTGCAGTGAGAACTGAAAACACTGCTGATCGCTCAGTTCTCCCCCTCCGCTCTGAGCAGAGAGCCGTGACTGTCAGTCTTTGGCTCTCTTCTCTCCCCTCCAGCACTCACTGGAGCCATTGGCTCCCGCTGCTATTAATCACATCCAGTGTGCCAATGAGGAGAGAGAGGGGGTAAGGCTGAGCCGTGGCTCTGTGTGTGAATGGACACGCAGAGCAGCGACTTGGGAGTGTGCCTGCTTGGGTGCCCCCACAGCACTTGCACTTAGAGCACCATCGGGGGATACGAGAAGAGGAGGATCCGGGCTGCTCTATGCAAAACTACTGCACAGAGCAGGTAACTTTGACATATTTGTTATTTAGAAAAAAAAACAACAACAACGAGCCTTAACTACCACTTTAAAGGTTTCAGTTCTGCTTTAATAACTTCCTAAAACTGTTCCATTCAAGGGATGCCGTGAATGATAACTGTTATAGTTGGTTGTGCTCTCAAGCCAATTATCAAGCCATCAAATGGCTGATGTCATAACTGATCACATTACCAGCATGCTAGCAACTACAGATCAAACAGAGGCTAAGATGGCACTTCCTTGGCTGTAAAGTATTGGAAGATTTAGTTCCGCATTAAGTGATGGCATTGCCCATCTTATAAAGGAGCTCCAGGCTCCTTCAGGAAAAATTAAAAGTTAGCAGCTATAAATACTGTAGCTGCTGACTTTTAATATTAGGGCACTTACCTGTCTAGCAATCCAGTGGTGTCCTGACCTGAGACTATTTTTCAAATGGCTATCGGGTGCTGACGCCACCATCACCACTAAGGGACACTGGCAGTGAAGTCCCTTTTGGGTGGAGCTCTTCTTTAAGGCCTTCAAGGTAATGTAGAATATAGCAGCACACAAATCTGGTTGTATGGTATATGAGGTGTTTCAGTGGCTTCAAAGATGACGGTAGGGATGTGATATAATAAAATGAAGTGTCTTGTACCCATTAGGCCAGTATCAGATATGGGAATGCAGTTTTACCTTTGTAGGAAAACTGAGCAAATATATTGTTTTACATGCATGATACACCGGCCAAGAAAAAAAAACCAATGCCTGACAGTCTTCTCTATTAGCCCAGACTACGCCCTGAAAATATACAATAGTACTTACAATTACAAATCAGAAGTTGAATACCTTTCTTATTCAATTGCCTCTTGGAATTGCAAATGTATGACACAGTTTTGATAAAAATAAGGCTGGGCAAAGCAACAGAATCACTTAAATGCTACCCTCTCCAGAATGAAAGAAATAAGCTGGATGTCTGAAAATCACAAGCACCACACCCCTCAAAATTTAGAAAATTGTGCAAATATAGAAAAATGTTTTTTTTTAGGTGTTACACAAAAAAAGGATACATTATAAGTAAAAATATTTAAAAAATATTTATTATAATATTTCCTCTTTGTGTGTAGCACCTAAAAAAACAAATGTTTCTATATTTGCACAATACCCTCTCCAGAAGTTTATTCTAAATTTCCTTCTGCCACTCCATTTATCTGCAGGGAGCAAAGACAATACTTGGTACTTTTGCTTATGTGACTCATTCCCATTCTTCCCATGCAAATTGGAGCTCACACAGGCCTTTCTCTCTTTCCTCCTTTGGCCAAATGGAGTGATGATACAGCAAAGCCAAGGTGCATATAGGCAGCTAGATAGGGTGGCAAATTAGTGAACCTGTTGCTTTGCACTGCTTGGGCAAGTCATGGGTTCATTGTGAGGGTAAGTCCGTAGTTACTACAATTTGCAGGTGAAGTTAGTGGTTATCTATGGGGGTTGAGTGGTACTCGACAAAGAACATTTAATTGTCTGCAAATTGGTTGATTGATCAATAACTTGACGAAAGCATGTTTTGATGTCATTGCTGTCCTTTTGCAAGTTGCCTGGCTACCATTCCATTCTTATGGATTCAATTCTTTCTGAGTCATCTATGTGCCGGAAGTATGCTGCAAGTGACACCAGAGCTCTGCTCATTCTAGGTCAGTGGTCCAGAAAGTATTGGAGATTAACATGATAGCTAGGCAGGTAGCATTTCAAAAGAAGGACAGCATTGACAGTCTGTGGATTTTTTCATGACAGGAATCTATTGTGGTTTACTGGCAGCATTTTATTAAACTGAATGTAAATCCAAAAAATCTTTTTAATCTTTGCATAGAGTAGGGGATAGTTAAGATTGTTATGTTTTTTTGTCCTGTCATGGAAATTTTTCTTCACTTCCGGATTCCAGAGACACAACAGGAAGGAAGGTGCAGTTTCTCAAGAGCAAAGGGATATTGCCTCTTAGACATTTGTCACCAGAATAGATGACCCTATAAGAAGATTTGAAGACCAGGACCAACAGTGAGCAAGAATCTCTCCAGAGTGCAGTAAAAAGCAGACATTTCTAATCCTTTACATACACTTCAAGGATTAAATTGGGACTAACTGAACTAACTAGGGAGCAGTGTTCTTAAAAGACTTACCTTAGTAAAATTGTAATTCGAAGAGCAGGATTCCTGGTTCCGTAAAAGTCCTGAGGGTCAGTAGACTGGAATGTTCAGCATTTAAAGAATAATTCCAGGCATGGGTATTTGAAACATAGTTACATTGCACCAGCTTGGACATCTGTAACTATGTACAGTATTTATCATACCTGGTCAATGCCCAGGAAGTTAGAAATCACTGAAGTAGACACTGACACTTCAGTGATCTTCAATTGCTTCTGGATCCTGCACCAAGCGGCTGCACCTATGCTTCCTGAACACAGGAGGTCAGCTGCTTGGCAGGTGCTATTCAGCGAATTCTATGCATTCTCTGAGTAAATGCAAAAAATTCTCTGACTGGACCACGTTGAGAGGTGGGGAAGTGATGTCACGCTCCCCACCCTGTCCAATCAGAAAATGCTGTGCATTCATTTAAAGAATGCAAAGCATTCTGTGAATGGTGCCCATGCCAAGTGGCCAACCTCCTATGTTCACCATGCGGAAGTACAGACACTTGGCATGAAGCAAGTGGCGGTCACTGTATTTGCGGTGTCTACTTCAGTGATTTCCAGCTTCCAGGGGGATCAGCCAGATATGGTAAATACATAGATACAATGTTTCAGGCTGGACTAATATAACTATGTATAAAATATCAATACCTGGAATTATTCTTTAAAATCCACACTCATTTTGTCCAACTCTCGGCATACTAACTCAATAAATATTTAAACTTAAGCTGTTCATAAACCAGTAGAAGTTTGCTTGAATGTTCGTATAGAAAATAAGAAAGATCAGAGCATTCAAAATTGTCATTCTGGAATCTATAAATTTTGTATGAAAATCCTAAAAAATTGAATATAATTGCCATGGCAATGGTTTGAATTCTTCAATTGATTTTGGAATGCACATGTGCATTACAATAAGTATGCTTTTTCCTGAACGAAAACCACATTCATGGTTAGAATTTTGTTTGTTCTTGAAAATTTTTCCTTCCTGCTCCTTTAATTTTCTTATCACTACCAATGAAAAGGATCAAAAGCAAATGTTAACAATCAGAAAATCAAATAAACATTCTGAAAACAAATTTTACAAAAAAATTTAAATGGTGTACGGCCAGCTTAAGCCTGCCTAGAAGGCCATTGTTTGAATGAACAATGACTGGCATTTTTAGCCACGTGGTGCAGTCTTGTTTGGACAAACCTCTTTCATTGATGCATTGAAACCTCAGCTGTGACATTTAGTTACAGAGTAGAACAACAGTAAGGAGGAAAAGAGGTCAAATAAGGCCCTGAATACAGTTACAGTTAACAAAGCTCACATCAGTTTTAAACAATTAGCAAATTGTGATATTTGTATCAGAAATGTGCAAAAAACTAAAGAAAATGTAAGAAAGAAGGATCTAGTAGGTTTGAATAATATCTGCTTGTCTTGTATAAGCTTGGTTTCTTTGCCCTGAATATTAGAGATTCTTCATTTATAATTTATTAATGATGCATGTATCAGCATAGTCAGTGATGGGAAACTGAACGAGTTTATTGCTATTATGTTTAAAGCGTTTCCCTAGCTATTTTTTAAAATAGAATGAGGAAGGGTTAAAACCTCTGTCAGGTTTGTACTACTGTGGGCTATGTTGGAGCATTGCTCTGACCAAGATAGTAATACAAACTGTAGTCTTTATCAAAGTATGGAAAGACTAGACTTCTGTAGTCAGGCTGTCACTGGTAACCATGCCTTGAGGCCTGCTCCATAATCTAGACTTGGTACTAAGTCATACAGCAAGGTTACCAGCTATGTCCTGATGTTGAGGTTTTCACCCACCAGCTTCAGAATGAAGCATGGATACTTTAATGTAATGATGTAATGTAAATGACCATTCTTAGGCTTTATTTTACCTACTATGTATTTCTTTGGATGCTCCAGGACCTATGGGGATCTGTTCTTATGGAAGGCATAGCAGGTCAGACACAACCTTTGCTGTGTTTTGTGTCCAAACAGATGCCAAAAACTAAGCCCCAACTGTGAAATTACAGGTTTTTAGTTTGAGCTTTGTTTAATGATTGATTTCTGACTGAGACTACTACTACTGTACACACATGTGATGGGACAGCATCAAGACAGTCTATATCTAGCCATATGTTTCTCCTACTTCATGATTATTAGTTGCTTTGCTAGAACACATACTGTATATTCTAAAGTATTGGGGTCCTTCTGTAAGGTGGTGCACATGTAGCTGTCACTTTAATGCTGTTCGCCTAAGATGGCTAATGGCTGTTAGGTAAGTATAAGTCTCTATTGCGTTAACTGTGGGTGGTATAGGATAAAACTGTGTAACTCCTCCCACCAATCCTGACATGCAACAGGTCTGGTTCCATTCCCTTGGTGGTCAGTCTCAGTCCTCATGTCCTCACGATTAGCTCCTCCTGATCAGGTCCTGTTTGAGGTGGGCGCATACTGTGTCTCTGTCTCTCTGGTCCTCACAGGCACTGTCCTCAATGTAGGCAAGTACATTACAAGTCCGCTTACACTGGCTTCCCCACACTATCTGCCTGGTGTTCTGCGCAGACCCCAGCAACAGGTCTGCATTCGTTGGCTCCCAACGCTGTTCTCCCCCCAGATCAACACACACTTGCCTGGGAAAAACTATGTTCTCTCCTCCCCTGTATTCAGGGAATTGTGGGTGCTGTAGTTCTGCAGCCATTCACTTTTATTGTACAGCACCTGTTCTAGGCCTACATTTCCCAGAATCCTCAGTGTCTGCATAGAAAGTTCACACAGAGCTGCTCCTGTCAGATGCAGTGAGGTAGGGGAGAAAGGCTGCATTCCTCTCCATCTATTTTGCCCACCAGCTCACTACTGCTGCTAGCAGAGGGTGTTTGGGGGGGGGGGGTGAGCAGGGATCACACAGCCAGCAAGCACCTGGCTACACATCCAACCCCTGCATTTGTTATTTTCAGAAAAAATTGGTAATTAAAAAAACACCAGAGGACCAGAGGATCGGACAGACTATATTTGCATATTATGGTCAGGGTTGGGGCAAGGGGTGGGGTAGGAAGGGCAGCTGCTCTAGATGCAGTGTGTTCATGTGGGGTGGGTGTCTTCCTCACACTGACCACAAAGTAAGGGGACGTTCTTCCTCACACTGATCACTAACATAAGGAGGCATTTTTTCTCACACTGACCACCAACATTAGGGGAAATTCTTCCTCATGCTGACTAGCAACATAAGGGGGCATTCTTCCTCTTACTGAACACTAACATAAGGGGGCATTTTTCCTCTCACTATACACTAACATAAGGGGGCATTTTTCCTCACGCCGACCGCCAACATAAGGGGACATTCTTCCTCACACTGACTATTAACATTAGGGGGCATTCTTCCTCACCCTGAATACGAACATAAGAGGACATTCTTCCTCACACTGGACACTAACATAAGGGGGCATGTTTCCTCACACTGACTATCAACATAAGTAGATATTATTCCTCACACTGACCACCAACATAAGGGGACATTCTTCCTCACATTGACCACCAACATAAGGGGATATAATTCCTCACACTGACCACCAACATAAGGGGACATTCTTCCTCACATTGACCACCAACATAAGGGGATATAATTCCTCACACTGACCACCAACATAAGGGGACATTCTTCCTCACATTGACCACTAACATAAAACAGATCCACAAAATTTGCTTAAAAAAGTATACATTGAGATATGATGCTAAACATGCCGAAGACAGATTCAGTTTACCTGCTAAACTTGCAATATTGCACTAAACTTTCCACCCAACCTGTGCATTTGTCTTTTTTTAAAAACATTGGTAATTTAAAAAACACCAGCGAGTTTCACTGTCCATATTTGTTCATTATGATCAGGGTTGGTACAAGGGGAGTGGGGGCAGGAAGGGAAGCTTCTCTAGATGCAGTGTGTTCATATGGGGAGGGGGGGGGGGGCACTGTGCCATTCTTCCTCACACTGACCACCAACATAAAGGGGCATTCTTCCTCACACTGACCACCGACATAGGGGGACATTCTTCCTCATATTAACTATCAACATTAGTGGGCATTCTTCCTCACACTGACCACCAAAATACAGGGACATTCTTCCTCTTGCTGGCCACCAATATATGGGGACATTCTTCCTCACAATGACCACCAACATTAGGGGATATTCTTCCTTACACTGACCACCAATATAAGGGGGCATTCTTTTTCACACTGACCACCAACATAAATGGGAATTCTTCCTTTCACTGGCCACCAACATATGGGGACATACTTGCTCACAATGACCACCAACATTAGAGGATATTCTTCCTCACCCCCCCTTAATTTTTTAAATATGCCAATGAATTTGGTGTTGACTTAATAAAACGTATGTAATTGTAGAATTATACACGTTATCTTGTTTTGAAAATAAATAAATGGGTTGAGGGGGTGCAGTTTGGCTTCTTTGACCTGGGCACTGGTTAGCCTTGTCTAGGCACTGATTTTTCTTAAATAAAACCTGGGAGAAACATAAAGAATGCCATGGCTCTCATGGTTGTTGTGGTGGCTTTAGTGATTTGAAGCTACCTCAGGAATTGGGGAGGTATATAGTGTAGCCCTCTTTTAGAGGGGTTATGATAAATGGCACTCCCCAAACAGGATATTGCACTAAACCTGTAGGTAAAGAAGAGAACCAAAACCTTTGCTAAGTGGTTGGTTTGCTAATAAAGTTGGCAGTGCCTCCACCGAGGACGGGACCTCTGTGAGTGGAGGGGATTCCCATCCTGGGAACTTAACCAGTAATCTAATCAAAGTAACTGGGAGAAGAGGAACTACTGCAGCCAGCAAATAACATTAACTATTAATATATAGATGCACACTAGAATGGTAATAATACAAGCTTTACATAATAAAAGATCAATAATAGAATATTCATTCAATGTATAAACAAGTAATATCAGCAAAGGGGCAGACAGGAGTCCTGGTGGAATTGCGCACATGTGCCCGGATGTATATAATTATTCTTAAAGATACCTTCAGATGAATGTTGCCACAAAAAACAGTTGCAGGGGGCCCCCGAGGATGAGTCTGCCTTGGTGTCTAAGACCTAAAGACAGAATCCACGATGATGGGGAGATCCTCCATTCTTTTTTGCGGAAACCGTGGTGTGACACTGGAAATCAGAAACAGCCTATCTACTTTGCTTCTTAGCCCCTAATAGTTTCTAATCTGCCATGCAATCAGACTACCTAATCAGACTACCTAACATCCCTAATGCCGTGTACACACGAACGGAAAAAGTCAGACGGGAGCTTTTCATCATATATTCCGATCGTGTGTATGCCCCATCTGACTTTTTACGTCGAAAATTCTGACGGACCTAGAAAGAGAACATGTTCTAAATTTTTCCGATGGAACCAATTACTATTGGGAAAACCGCTCTTCTGTATGCTGTTCCGACGTACCAAAAACAACACATGCTCTGAAGCAAGTACGAGACGGAAGCTATTGGCTACTGGCTATTGAACTTCCGTTTTCTAGTCCCGTTGTACGTCACCGCGTTCTGGACGGTCGGAATTTGTTGTGACCGTGTGTATGCAAGACAGCTTGAGTGGAATTCCATCAAAATTCCATCGGAAAAACCTTCAGAGTTTATTCCGACGGGAAAACCGGTCGTTTGTACAGGGCATAAGTGTGTCTAATCTGAATTTATGTTGGTTACCGAGGAGTGAGCTTACTAGCTATAGAATCCCAGATTAGAAGGGACAGGGCTGACTAGAATAGCATATAAACTCTATTGCAATAAACAGGTTCGCCTACTAACATAAAGCAAGGTAACCACTACACATGCACATTGTTTCACTGACCAAACTATCTAGTATAGTGCATGTGAGACAACAACAAGGGGACAGAAATACTTTTGTCACAAGACTTTAAAGCTATACATATGTATATTTACAGTATCCCACAAAAGCGAGTAGACACCTAACATTTTTGTAAATATTTTATTATATCTTTTCATGTGACAACACTAAAGAAATTACACTTTGCTACAATGTAAAGTAGTGAGTGTACAGCTTGTATAACAGTGTAAAAAGTGTAAATTTGCTCAATAACTCAACACACCGCTATTAATGTCTAAACCGCTGGCAACAAAAGTGAGTACACCCCTAAGTAAAAATGTCCAAATTGGGCCCAATTAGCCATTTTCCCTCCCCGTTGTCATGTGACAGCGTTAGTGTTACAAGGTGTGAGGTGTGAATGGGGAGCAGGTGTGTTAAATTTGGTGTTATCGCTCTCACTCTCTCATACTGGTCACTGGAAGTTCAACATGGCAGCTTATGGCAAAGAACTCTCTGAGGGTCTGGAACAAAAGAATTGTTGCTATACATAAAGATGGCCTAGGCTATAAGAAGATTGCCAAGACCCTGAAATCAAATTGGTCTGCATGGCTGTCATCCCAGAAGGAAGCCTCTTCTAAAGATGATGCACAAGAAAGCCCGCAAACAGTTTTCTGAAGACAAGCAGACTAAGGACTTGGATTACTGGAACCATGTCCTGTGGTCTGATGAGACCAAGATAAACTTATTTGGTTCAGATGGTGTTAAGTGTGTGTGGCGGTAACCAGGTGAGGAGTACAAGTGTGTCTTGCCTACAGTCAAGCATGGTGGTGGGAGTGTCATGGTCTGGGGCTGCATGAGTGCTGCCGCCACTGGGGAGCTACAGTTCATTGAGGGAACCATGAATGCCAACATGTACTGTGACATAATGAAGCAGAGCATGATCACCTCTCTTTGGAGACTCGGTCGCAGGGCAGTATTCCAACATGATAACGACCCCAAACACACCTCCAAGATGACCACTGCCTTGCTAAAGAAGCTGAGGTAAAGGTGATTGGCTGGCCAAGCATGTCTCCAGACCTAAACCCTATTGAAAATCTGTGGGGCTTCCTCAAACGGAAGGTGGAAAAGCACAAGGTCTCTAACATCCACCAGCTCTGCGATGTTGTCATGGGGGAGTGGAAGAGGACTCCAGTGTCAACCTGAGAAGCTCTGGTGAACTCCATGCCCAAGAGGGTTAATGCAGTGCTGGAAAATAATGGTGGCCACACAAAATATTGAGACTTTGGGCCCAATTTGGACATTTTCACTTAGGGGTGTACTCACTTTTTTTGCCAGTGGTTTAGACATTAATGGCTGAGTGTTGAGTTATTTTGAGGGGACAGCAAATTTACACTGTTATACAAGCTGTACACTCACTGCTTTATATTGTAGCAAAGTGTCATTTCTTCAGTGTTGTCATATGAAAAGATATAATAAAATATTTACAAAAATGTGAGGGGTGTACTCACTTTTGTGAGATACTGTGTATGTATATATATATATATATATATATATATATATAAATTTGCTGTCCCCTCAAAATAACTCAACACACAGCCATTAATGTCTAAACCGCTGGCAACAAAAGTGAGTACACCCCTAAATGAAAATGTCCAAATTGGGCCCAAAGTGTCAATATTTTGTGTGGCCACCATTATTTTCCAGCACTGCCTTAACCCTCTTGGGCATGGAGTTCACCAGAGCTTTACAGGTTGCCACTGGAGTCCTCTTCCACTCCTCCCTATATTTGTGTCTATGTCTCACACAGATTGTAACATTCTAACAAAGATGACCATATACCTGTGCTGCCCCTTTTTTCTGTACATTAGGCCTCACACCAGCAGCATGTAACTCCCTTCACGTGCAATGAATAGGAAAAATAACTGAAAAGGGCAATAAAGTAACAAAACTGTAATGTCAACATAGACATTTCTTTAGTAAAATATGGAAGCAACCACTGCTGACCTCCTTTTGAAAAAACATGTGATGTCACAGGCCTTCTTGGCCCTCTTCTTACTCCAGTGATGGGCAGATCCTAATTGCTGGAGAGAGTGGTGCTGTGTAGTGACGTGGCATCGTTCTCTGATATATTCTCCAGTGAATCCAAGGTGGGAGGTGAGTGGAGCGAGGAAGTGGGTAAAAAGACACTGAGTGTCATTAAATCCAGAAAATGAGTTGTGCTGAATTGGTGAGCAGTCGTTCTCTGATTGGAAGAGGTGGAGAGGCGGGGGAGTGACATCACGCTGTCCACCTCTTCCAATCAGAGAATGCTTTGCATCACTGAGAACATGCAACACATTTTTGAATGGCACCTGTGCTCAGAAGCTGAACTCCAGTGTTCACAATACGGCAGGGCAGTCACTTGAGACCTGGAAGCTAGTGGAGATCACTGGAGTAGCGGTGCCTACTATACTGATTTTCAGCTTCTATGCATAATTACATTGGCTCAAACTGGACCAATGTAACTATGTATAAATATCCATACCTGGAATTCTTCTTCAACTATTTAGATGCTTCAATATGACATACAATGTAAGAACATAATTATTGCATCGTATTTACGCATTATTTTTAATAATGTGCTGATCAAATAGGTTACTTTACTTAACACTTTTCTGCTGATTTTGTTTTAAACCATCAATATTTACCATTATTATTTAATGCCTTTATTTCATTTGTAAATTACTTAACAGTGTTTTGTAACGATGCGTTGTCACAAAGCGTTGTGAACTTGCATTGTTGAAGGGGATGGGAGTATTGCAGGGTTTAATTAATCACTTCTCCCTGGGTGTTCATCGTGGTTTAAACACAAGTGGGTACAAGTAGACATCATCCCAGTATTAACATTTTCAGCTGGCGATGCTCTTTCATGTAGAAGTGATTTGAGTGGCTATACAGCCACACGATCACTTCTACAGGTGGCAGGAGGGTCCCAACCCCCCCTGGTGCCACCGTCCCCCAGCTCTCCCATCCCATTAGGGAAACAGGACGGGAGCATCTGCCACCCCTGGGAGCATTCCAACCAGAGGCATCGAATACAGAGAGAGAGAGGAGCTGACGTTGTACCTCCCTCTCTGTGAGATCAGAAACTGGAAGCAACAAGGATTCCATCACTTCCGGTTTTGGTTTAATGTTTACAATCCAATACCAGCTTGTACAAGCATCTTATCAAACCGATCTTGGTTTAATCGGATGCTTTGGAGGCTAGAGGAGACATATGTGATCCGATAGACCCCAGATCTCTCCTTAAAGAGAGATAGCCCATGCTATCAAAGGGACATTGAAAAAAAAAAACCTTTCAAATAAAATAAATACTTTTTTTTTTTAAAGCCCCCCCCAACCCCCCACACTTTATGCGCAAATGCGAACACATACATAAGTCCAACGCGGATGTGTAAATGGTGAACGCACCACACATGAGGTATCACCACGAACGTCAGAGCGAGAGCAATAATTTTAGGTCAAGACCTCCTGTGTAACTGTAAACTGGTAACCTATAAAGGTTTTTAAAGCATCACCTATGGAGATTTTTAGGTACCGTAGTTCAGCGCCATTTCACAGGCGTACCTAATTTTAAAGTGTGATATGTTTGGTATCTATTTACTCAGCATAACATCATATTTTGTATTTTACCAAAACCTTCTATAGTGTTTCTGTGCAATAAAATTCATTAAAGTGTATTTTTTACAAAAAAAATTAGCAAGTTTGAAAAACTGCTGCGCAAATACCGCTGCGCAAAATATTTAATGTTTGGGGGTTCCACTTCCAAGTAATTTATGCTTTACCGTCGTTTTTGAGGCACTTTTCGGTTGCTGGCAGGGAGCTTTTAACCCCCGCTAACGGCCAAAAAAGGGTTAAATGCGCCCGCAAAGTGTCGCTGCAGCAGCGCTTTGCTGGCTCTTCGGCAGCGTTGCCCATTGATTTCAGTGGGCAGGGGAGCTGTAGGAGCGGTGTATACACCGCTCCTACAGCGCCTCAAAGATGCGGCTTGCAGGACTTTTTTTGGCATCCTGCCAGCACAGCGCTCCAGTGTGAAAGCACTCGGGCTCTCACACTGGAGTGAAAGGAGAGGCTCTTTACAGGCGCTATGCAGGCGCTATTTTTTGCGCTATATCTCCTGTAAAGCACCTCAGTGTGAAAGCAGTAAATGTTAGTGGGCATCAAATGAGGACTTCTGGGAATAGTTACTGATAATTATGTTATTTATGTTGCAGCAGTTTTTCGTTTCCTATTATTTATGAAATGGTTGTTTGTAGGAACATAAAAGTGTTGCTGCGGCTGATTTGAAAACCCATGCCGTGCTATCATAATTTGGGGTTTATGTCCATGCTCATACGATACAAGCACACCTGGCGGTGTGTATTGGAAAGAAAAAGATATTTGGTAGTTGAAACAATTCTCAGTATATGACTCTCAACTAATGTGTATGTCCAATCATAATCTTGGCTAATGTACCCGCACCAGGGCTGGTGCAAGTATTTTCGACACCCTAGGCAAAACCTAATTCCGCCCCCCCCCATTGGCTCCGTCCCTGACTGAGATTTTTGCAGCCACCTCCACCTATTTCTTTAGCTGTGGTCCACAGGCCTGCACCTACGCCTCTGGACTCAGCCTGAAGACAGATAGTTGTGGCACCAGCTCACTTCCTCATGCCAATGAGGGACAGCATTTGGAAAAAGTATGTAGGCATAAGACATGTATAAACAAGAATGATTTCGCGCAGTGATCCAATTATCTGAGGAGATCTCCTCTAAAAAAAAGATGGCCGCATCCACTAACATACACATGTAGAGATAAATTAGACTCAAACCACAACAAAATGGTGAACATACATAACCTATTGGCCTAAGGTAAAATGGCCGCCATGCAAAGAAAACAGTGCCCACAGTTAAGATGGCCGCTACAAGACTTCCGGTTTCTCGCTATATATCACGGAATAGTACAACCAGTCTAGTTCCCCAGATGAAGACACGTGACGGTGTCGTAACGCGTAGGGAGTGGCCAGAGCGAGACGTACACAGGAGGAGAAGTGAGAGTGCGCTGAGAGCGCCACACAATCATTGTCTTTTCTATTCGCTTTTAACTATTTGATACAATGTAAGAGTCCACTATATATTCTTAATAAATATCCCTGCACTTTTAACATACTACACTAGTGGAGCCCCCTTCTTTTCTCCTTTCCTCCCCCTATCACGGTGTTGTTAACAAGGAAGCTTTATAAGAATTCCAGCAGAGGACTCTCTGAAAGGAGAAATTTACAATCCACCTACTGACTACATACAACAGTGGCAATATCTGCAGACCCGAACTCACAGATGCAATAATTAATCAGCTTTGAGGTGAGAGTTCTGGGAGACCACATCTAATTAATTGTATGAAGTTCCATATGGGCTACACCACTATGTTTTACTACTAAGAAGTCAACCATTGAAATTGCATTTTATCCCATGTTCGTGACTTTTTAGTACAATTCATCTATTTTTTTTTTTTTTGGACCATTTATTATATATTGCACAATTGATTATTATTGGCACATTATTTATCAGCATCTTTGTTATCATTCATCAGTCATTTTATTTATATTTATATATCTATACTAGTCAAGAATTTCTGATCACTTTTTATTGAATGCACGTTATGCACTTTTTGTTATAATTGTTTCACTATATCACATTTAGAGGAGATCTCCTCAGATAATTGGATCACTGCGTGAAATCATTCTTATTGTTTATTTTTGTATTTGTGTCACTGTGAACACTTTAGATTTTGCTGCAATCAACTCATTTATTATTTATTGATATTTTTATTCCTTTTTTGTGTTACACACTACTGATAGCGCGAAGGACACTTATCACTATAGGACACGTATAAATCCCTCCAATGTAATCCATTGCAGTGTACTCTCCCCTGCAGTAGGAGGTGAATTAGTGGAGCCAAGTGCCGGAACTTGTTCCGGCACTGGGCTCTGGGACCCCAGTGGGAATGGGGACCCCGGCAGTGCTCAAGTGCCCAAATGGTTAGTCCAACCCTCATCTAATGACTGATCCCATTAAACCCATCATCATCAGAGTAGGTAGGTATGTCTGTAGGCTTTACCTGCTTTGGGTCACTGTAGCAACTTCTGCACCATGGTGCCCAGGTCCTCAGTCTTGACAGCCTGGAGCAGATCCTGGTTCTTCTTCACTGGGGTGAGTCGGAGGAGGAGCCAGGAATACCTGGGGGCGAGCTTAAGAGCCGGATGGGAAGGGAAGGGCGGGGGTGCCGGTGTAACCCCTGGGGAGGAGCGAAATTACATTGAGCAGCCAGGAAGGGAAGGGAGAAGGATCATAACCGCCCACTGGTCTCCTGATCCCGCCTCCCTTCCTTGAGCCATATAATTAGCTACACTGACTCCAAGCTGCATCCTGGCCGGGGCGGTGCCAACGCGCACTCTGCACAATTGTTTATTATGGTCAGTCCTCCCCTGCACGGGAGACGTTATCTGGCGGAGAATAGGGAAGCCAGTGGCCGTGGCTGCGCCCCTAGGTGGCAGTGCGCTCTAGGCGGCTGCCTAATTCGCCTAGCGGTAGTGCCGGCCCTGCCTGGCACTATGTGTTCTGCTGTAATGCATGGCTGAAAATGTCCATCATCTCGCCAATCATGGTTAAATGGACAAATGTAAAGAGGATATTTTTAGCTGTTCCGTGCTGATTTCTCATCCTTGGATGTAATTAGTTCTGTAGCACAGTACGTATGACATAAAGAAGACGCCGTGTAACAGAAATTGTAGAAATCCAATCACGGAAACAGTCCTTAAAATTTCAAAAGCCCACTTTTCTGTTTAATGAACTAATTGAAGCATTTATGTTCACTCCTAGGTCAGCCAAATTAGTCAGATGGGCAATAAAAATGCAAAGCAATGCACTTGGGCCTGAGAGCACAAAGGCAGCATAAAGGATGAATTAAATAATGACTCACACATGAAAGAAACCTGCCAGCAATGTAACACAGTGGATAGGATACTGCAATGTGGGGGTAGAATGGGAAATGTTTTGCTACTATATAATTTCCTTAATGATGGCCACACACAGGGAGATCATTCATTAAGAAAGACCTGATAATTACCTGTTTTTCAAATTATGCGGTGGAAATATTTTCTTTTTTCTGACTTGAAGAACTGATAATAGTAAAATCATAGCTCACTTTTCTGTTTTGATTTCAATTTTTCCAGATGTGTTATTCGCAGGCAAATAATTTTCAAGCCTGCTGGAAAAATGTCTCATGCAAACACTGCAGTAAGGGCTTCTTTATACTTGTGGTTGGGGGTGGCAATAATAGGCAGTTGAACTGCAATTGTACCCCCCCAAGCTGCCCCTACTTAAGGGGATTTTTTTCTATCCATTTTCTAAAATGTATTTAATTTTTAGTCCCACCTCTACCGCCATTCCAGCCTAGGCCAGAATGATGTCTACAGCAGTGGCGGCTGGTGCTCAACATTTTTTGGGGGGCGCAAACAAACTAAAAAATACTGAAACCCCCCCCCATCAATTGCAGCCTCGCTGTGCCCATCAAATGCAACCATTGGGCCCATCAAATGCAGCCACTGTGCCCATCAATTGGAGCCATTGTGCCCATCAAACGCAGCCACTGTGCCCATCATACGTAGCCACTGTGTCCATCATATGCAGCCATTGTGCCCATCATATGCAGCCACTGTGCCCATCATATGCAGCCATTGTGCCCATCAAACGCAGCGACTGTGCCCATCATATGCAGCCGCTTGTGCCCATCAAACACAGCCACTTGTGCTTGCCAAATGCAGCCACTTGTGCTCAGTATATGCAGCCACCTGTGCCCATCATATGCAGCCACTTGTGTCCATCATATGCAGCCACCTGTGCCCATCAAATGCAGCCACTTGTGCTCATCATATGCAGCCACCTGTGCCCATCATATGCAGCCACTTGTGTCCATCATATGCAGCCACCTGTGCCCATCAAATGCAGCCACTTGTGCTCATCATATGCAGCCACTTGTGCCCATCATATGCAGCCACCTGTTCCTGTCATATGCAGCCACTTGTGCCCGTCAAATGCAGCCACTTGTGCCCAGTATATGCAGCCACTTGTGCCCATCATATGCAGCCACTGTGCCCATCAAATGCAACCACTTGTGCCCAGTATATGCAGCCACTTGTGCCCACCGACCCGCCCACTGGCAGGGCTCGCGGGTCTGGCAGCACCCCCAACCCCCCCCCGCACATGGCTCTGACAGGGCCGAGGGGACTTACCGCAGCATTGCAGCAGCTCCTCTCCAATGCACCAGGGTGGCGGCGACCTCCAATCCAGCGCGTGTCTCCTCCGCTCCTCTTCCTAAGCGCCAGGCATCCAATAGGTCTGACGCCCTGCCTTCTGATTGGCAGGGAGGAAGGTTAGTTTGAAAATAGCAAAAATTTTTTTGCTATTGTCACACAATCGGGTGGGATCAGGGCGCACTCTCTGCGCCCCGAGCCCACCCTACTTTGAAGCCTATTAGAGCCTCTGGCTCTAATCAGGTGCTTCAAAAAGCACCACCCTCTCCCACCCCGCCATAGGAATCCATGCGTCGGGCGTCCTGAAAGGGGCTGGGCGCATAAATGGGGGAGCGGCGCCCGTATGCCCACAGTGCACGGGCCTCCACTGGTCTACAGAGTCCTGCAGCCTGCAGAATATTTAGGCCCCTTTAACACGACCGTTCTGATCAGGTCTGCAGGTCCGTTTTTCAGGCGGACCTGATCGGATGGCCTATTCCTCTCTATGGACTGGCAGGTGTAAACAGGCTTGTGTCCAATTACACCTGACTACTTCCAATCCGATCCAGTTTGCTAAAAAAACGGAAAGGGATCCGTCATGCTCCTTCTAGGCGGATTGGATCGGAGGGCAGATGTAAACTGTGTTCATATCCGCTTTGGATAAATTGAGCAGACATTGACCTGTCATCCGTCATCTGCCCACTCTGCTCTGATTAGCAGGGGATCAGTGTACAGATCCCCTGCTGATCAAAATGGAGTCTGCCCCGTATGAAAGGGGTCTAACACCATATCTCCCAGGATCAGCACACAGAGTGGCCACAGGGTGGTCCATGTACGTCATCAGAACTGGCTGGCTGCGTGAAAAAGGCAGCCAGCTGAAGAAGACTAAGATGGAGGTGTGGGACCTGCTGTGTGGCACCCAAATAGAGGATTTTAGCAGGACAATGCTCGATTTGCTGTGCAGGTAAGTATGTGCTTTGAAGAGCACTACAGCACTGCAGGTAAATGGGAAAAATAAATATGGGGGGGGGGAGTTGAGTACTGCTTTAAGCTGAAAAGGCAGCAGAAGAGGGGGTGAACACATGCTGTGGCAAGAAATATACACCCTGTCGTCTTTGCAGTTCTGAAAAACGAACCACCCCTGACTGTTTTTCAGAGGGGCAGCAAAGACTGTGACACATATAAACTTAAAGGTGCTATAAACCGTCAAGGTTTTTCACCTTAAAGGGGTTGTATAGGTTAGTTTTTTTTTTTTTTCCCACTGTGCACTTCATTTTGCACAGAGTGGCCCCGATCCTCGTCTTCTGGGGTACCTCGGCGGTTGTCTTGACTCCTCCCTGCAAGAGCTAACCCCCCCTCTGGGAAGCGCTCTCCCAAGGGTGTTAGCTTGCGGGCGTGCTCCTGTGTGATGGCCGCCCAGTGTATCACTCGGCCCCACCCCCCGGTGCTCCGCGTCATTGATTTGAATGACAGCAGCGGGAGCCAATGGCTGCGCTGCTATCAATCATCCAATGAAGAGCCCACAGGAGCTGAGGGAAAGCAACGTGGGATCGTGCCCATGGAGATTTGGGGCTCAGGTAAGTAAAACGGGGGCTCGGGGGGGCCGGAGAGTGCAAGGTTTTTTTTCACCTTAATGCATTGGATGCATTAAGGTGAAAAAACACAAAGCTTTACAACCCCTTTAATGCATTCTATGCATTAAGTTGAAAAACCTCCTGTCATGCTGGAGCCTCCCCGAGCCCCCCTTTAACTTATCTGAGCCCCGTAATTCCCGCAACTGGAATGAGCACACCAGCTCCGGCTGGTGTCTCGTGTCCTGATTGTATAGATTGATAGCAGCACAGCCATTGGCTCCCACTGCTGATTGACAATCAATAGACAGTCAATAGACGCAGCAGCAGGAATCTGGAGCACACCCGCACGGGTGTCCCGAAGGAGAGCGCTTCTCCGACGGGGCACTCGAGAAGAGGAGGAGCCACGAGTGCCGTTGAGGGACCCCAGAAGAGGAGGATCGGGGCCACTCTGTGCAAAACCAACTACACAGAGGAGGTAAGTATCATATGTTTGTTATTTAAAAAAAAAAAACAAGGGTTTAGTAACCCTTTAACCTAACACTTGTTGATCATTACTGGAACATTCCAATTATAAAGCAAAAGCAATCTATCATGCATCAAACGTGCCACGTGTTATGGATATTATGATGGTACACTTCCTACAAATAAATAGCTTTTGTCAATAGGCTTCAGTAGGCAAAATGCAGCATGCTTTTATCATCAATTCGAAATGCTTCTAAGCTTATTAAGAATTTACTGCATGTGCATTTGACCTGCATCATATGCTTTTGCATTCCCATTGACTTAGGAAAAGAGAAGCAATTCTGAAGGGAAGAAAGGCCTGTTGACACTGGTCCTAAAAAAATGAATATGCGTGTTTGGAGCACAGCTTTCATGCCCAGGGATTCAGCTTTATATATTATAGCATATGCACTGTAGGCTTTTTGCAGCCTTTCACATATAGAAAGTCTTATACAATAAGAAATACTCCAGGTCGGAATAAAAACATAAATTCATGTAGATGTGTATTAGCTGTGAATTGATACCTCATTGAAGCCGGTGCAACTACTTGAAGTAGTCTTAAAATCAGCCTCCTGGGTACCTGCATTCATCTTTATATCAACCTCATGTAGTTCCCTACACAGAAGTACTCAGACTGGGAGAGGGAGGAGCAGCCCGAAGAGCACATCAGATTCTGCTGCAGTGCACATGTGCTAATAAAGTACGCTAAGTTATGATGTATCACTTCTTCACTGCCCATTTAGTAGGTTGGGGGTATTCTTTCTCAAGCTGTGCTGGTGATGCAGTGGAGGTAAAGGACCCAACTGTGCTGTTTTTCAGGGGTGCCTAGACCACAATACTGGATGCACAGAAACATCCTCTGTCAGATAAAAATGTTTCATATATGTAATTCGGTTGTGTATTTAGCTGTTTGCTTGGAGTTCAGCTTTAAAACATGAGTGCTTATTAAAGACTCCAGTTGGATTAAAGGCCCATACAGACGGTCAGAAAATCTGAAGATAAATTCCATCCGACGAATGATCTGCCGATTTTCTGATCGTTAGTATGCTGCTTTTGACAGCCGATTCTGAATTTTCGGCAGACAAAAACTGGATGTGCAGGCTTGAATATTTTTGTCTGATGTGACCACAACGTCTGGTTTTCTTTTCATTAGTACGGTTTTCTGACAAAAAAAAATCTGAAGAGCAAGACTATGCATGCTCAGAAATGAAAGAACACATACAAAACAATTCAACACCTTACGTCACTTCTGACGTTGAATTCTGTTGTTAGAAAATTTTCTGATTTTCCCTCTTCACTTTCGATTTGAGACTAGCATCACACAAAAAACTGACGAAAATTCGTCCAATAATCTGACCGTGTGTGCAAGGCTTTAGACCCTATACACACTATACAAGTTTTGTTGTCTGATTTCCTTTTAATTTACTAAAAGCATGTAGTGCAAGGGCCTACCTGATTGCATACAATTTGAAACTCTTATGCCTCATACACACGATCGGACTTTTCGCCAACAAAAACGTGGAATTTTGTCCGATGGATGTTGGCTCAAACTTGTGTTGCATACACACGGTCACACAAATGTTGGCCAATAATTACGAAGTTAGTGACGTACTAGACATACTACTTGTTTTTTCAGCTCTTTAGTGCCACCCTTTGGGCTCCTTCTGCTAATGTGTTAGTAGAAGTTTTTGGTGAGTGTTGATTCGCACTTTTCTTTTTGCGTTTTTCATTTAGCGATTTTCAGTTCGCGCTTTTCATTTCATGCTTTTCAGTTCGTTTCTGAATGGCCATTCGTCAACCAGCCATGTTGCGGAATCAGAGGAGATAACGTGTTAATTATTATTGGCCTTGAAGCTATTGCTTTGACATTATTTTTTTGGTTGAATAATAATTTGATTTTGTATATTTTCTATATTATTGGATGCATAGAATGCACTTTTTGATTAAGTTCTATTGGCAGATAGCATGTCTAACTTTTATTTTATTTTATTTTTTTTTTAATGCACAATAAAAAAATTGTGGAGAATAATTCTTGGTTATGTTTTTTACTTCAAATGACAGTTTGGGAGTAGGCAGTTACATTTAAAAAAATACAATGTAAAATTAACAAGGGACACCAACATAGTTGTATCTTTGATCTTAAAAACTACGGGATAATGGAGTTGTGATAACTTTCCCAAATAATAAAAAAAAAGCATAATAATATTATTCTTGATATCACTAAAAAAAGCCTTTGAAAATTTGTTTGCAATAGCTCCATCAGTATCACCAGCAAAGCAGCTTCATTATTATCCCATTAAAGAAGAAGAGAATGTGCGCTGCATTTCGAGATTTCATAATTTGCCGCGTCACAAATGTTAATTCTCTATTATGAATGCGAGTTTACAAGACCGACCGCTTCTGCTTCCGAGCCTGCGTGTTTGTACTTTGGACTTTTGTCCGACAGACTTGTGTACACACGAGCGGAAAATCCAACAAAACACATTTGTTGGCCGAAAATTTGAAAACATTCTAGCCAACATTTGTTGGCGGAAAGTCCAACAACAATTGTCCGATGGAGCGTACACATGGTCGGATTTTTCGCCAACAGCCTGACATCGAACATTTCCCGTCGGAAAGTCCGATCGTGTGTACGGGGCTTTAAGGTTTGACCTCATATTATATGGTTTTGGAAAATCTGAAGGAAAATTGTATAGTGTGTATCCAGCTTTACACTGAAGTCTGAATCAAATTGGTGATTTATCAGTTGGAGCAAGGTGAAGCTGAACAGCAAACTCTACAGGAAGCAGATTGACCCACCCCACATGTATGGAGTGCTGTGAAATCCAGCTACAACTGATTGTACAATGTTCCGATTCAGATCAGTTGAAATTAATTTCTGTCTTTAGCACATTTGCAGAGCTTACTGGATAGCATTAGCAGTCCCTTGATTGATCTGAATCCTTGGTGCCTGGATTTGCGCTTGGAGTCAATAATACAGAAAGATCACATGATGGTATTTGACCTAACGGTGAAAGCTCCAGATCGCTCTTGGAATCTTAATAAAAAGGACGGCCTCAGTGAAATGTTAATTGTCATATAAAATGCTGGTTGGTGTGTGGCTGGTGAACTGTATGGTAACATCTGCCTCAGTGACGCATGAGGCTGCTGAAAGATGAGGAACGCATCTGTGGATCATTGATTACCTCACAGGGTTCAAGTTACTTGAGGTTAGGAAGATAAATGGTGAACCCTTCAATATCCTTTGAGATATACTGTCTCAAAATGTACTCTCTGTAAATACATAAAAAATCTTTTTATTAGTACATTTTTTTAATTTACTGCCACAGGCAAGCTCTTTTGAACATAGGTGACAACCTGTTACTCTTAATGCAGTCATTTTAGGGGGATTTATTTTTAAAATTGAATGTGTGAACCCAAACTGGCCTAAGATGTTTGTAAGGTAACAACAGTGCTGAAGTACAGGTACAATTCTAATATTCATGTTATTTTGGTAATACTGAACTCCGAGAAAAAAAAAACTAGGACATTTGTACTGTAAAAATCAATGAATGATAATGAAGTGTGTACAATGTATGACCGCAGCTGCGTTAGGTAACACTCTTACTTTCACCCCCCCTTTACAGTACAGTCAGTGGCAAACATCAGTCCTGACACTTATTTCACTTTTTTATGTAATATTACATCATTCTTTTGCTTTGTGTTCTTTTACTTCGTGTTCTTTTACTTTATGTTCTTTTACGTTCTTTTACTTTGTGTTCTTTTACTTTGTGTTCTTTTACTTCGTCTTCTTTTACTTTGTGTTCTTTTACTTTGTGTTCTTTTACTTTATGTTCTTTTACGTTCTTTTACTTTGTGTTCTTTTACTTTGTGTTCTTTTACTCCGTCTTCTTTTACTTTGTGTTCTTTTACTTTGTGTTCTTTTACTTCGTCTTCTTTTACTTTGTGTTCTTTTACTTTATGTTCTTTTACTTTGTGTTCTTTTACTTTGTGTTCTTTTACTTTATGTTCTTTTACTTTGTGTTCTTTTACTTTGTGTTCTTTTACTTTATGTTTTTTTACTTTGTGTTCTTTTACTTTAAAGGGGTTGTAAAGGTAAAATTTTTTTTTTAAAAAAATAACAAACATGTTATACTTACCTTCACTGTGCAGCTCGTTCTGCACAGAGTGGCCCCGAACCTGGTCTTCTGGGGTCCCTCGGCGGCTGTTTCAGCTCCTCCCCGCAAGCATTAACCACCTTAATGCGAGCTCCCTCGCATGGTGGTTAGTGCTTGCGGGCGCGCTCCCGTGATACAGCCGGCGGCTATAGCCGCTCACTGTATCACTCGGCCCCGCCCCCCAGCGCGCCGCGTCATTGGATGTGATTGACAGCAGCACGAGCCAATGGCTGCGCTGCTTCCAATCCATCCACTGTAGCCAATCAGCGGCCAGGGTGAGCGGAGGAATAGATGTCGGGAACGAGAAGCTGACTTTCGAGGCGTCAGGTAAGTAAAACGGGGGGGCTGGGGGCGGCGGTATTGTCAGAAGTTTTTTTACCTTAATGCATAGAATGCATTAAGGTGAAAAAATTTTTACCTTTACAACCCCTTTAAATAGTAAGGTCCAATTGATTTACCCTGAAGAAGAGCAATGCTCAAAACCGAGCATGTGGGCAGAAGTTTTTGTATGACAGATTTATATCACAATATTGATCCTATTTTTGGGTGATTGTTAGATCAGAAAATGTATAGAGCTGCAGATGAACAGGGATCCCACACTCCTGCACACCCGATTTTCACAGGCACACAATAGTCAGAAAACAGTCCATAGCTTTGTTTTATTAGAGGGTTAACAACAAAGGGGATGGGAAGATTATGGGATGCCCACTTGACTGTAAGGAGAACTTCGGGGACAAAGTTACTATGTACTTCTTCCTCCTGCACACACTTGCTCTACTTTACCCATCTTCTGCTGGGTCACTCCTGAGGGAACGTAACAGACTCTATTACAGGCAGGACCTCACAGTCCCTTAAAAGCAACACATATGGAGTGAAACAGCATGTGCTCTTTCCTTCTGCCACCCCTTGTGGCCACTGGTCCCAGCTCCACTTCTTCAGGCAATGTCAGCCCACCTGGCTACAGTTGCTTCTTTACCACTTTAATTTACATTTCATTTACAAATCTCAACAAACATCCACAATTGGGTGTCCCGTTGCTCTTTCTGTTAGGAGAGCAAATGCTGAACCTGTGTAAAGCCCAGTTTCAGGACAATGGAAAGCAAGTCTTCTTCGGGGACCACTGTTATTTGCAAGATACAATAATTGCCCAGAGTAGCCTGTTTATAGAAACTGAATATGTCTGTTATGTGCAATGGTTAATAGGAAGCTGAGTTCTGTAAATACCAGACCTTCTTGAAGAGCAGTTTCAAAGAGGGGTGAAGGGTTCTGGTTATCTCTTTTTGGCATGCCTAGAGTTTTTTTTCACAGACTGTGGTAAAGTCTCATCCACCGAATCTGCTCCCTACCCCAGCCCTCAGCCCTAGACTGTTCTTTAGGATAGCCAAGACTTAGACCTATCTGGGAAGGTATTCCGGTGTTCTATCGATATGTTGCCCTCTATCAAAAAGTGGCTGCGCATGCGCAGGACAGAGCAGCTGATTCCCAATCAACTGGAGTGACGTGACCATGGCGCATGCGCACATCACAGGAGGCATTTTTCAATGGAAGAGGGAATTTCACGGACACAATTGAAAGCTATTCACAGAGTGGAGGGGGACACCGTAGCTTTTACATTATGCCTCTCTGTTGCAGGGTGGCTTGTGGCTGTGTTGAAGGGCGGGTTTTGTCTGTGTTGCAACCTGCCCTAAGACACAGGCAACAGTCACTGATCAAGACACTAAAGCCGCCGTGCAACACTGACAAAAGGCGACCTTGAGCAGACTGAAACCCCACCCCGCAACAGCGAGGCACAACATGAGAACTACGGTGTCCCTCCACTCTGTGAATAGCTTTTGATAGTGTCCGTGACATTCTCTCTCCCATCGAAAAATGCCTCCTCTGATGTGCGCATGCGCCATGGTCACGTCACTCCAACTGATCGCCAAATCAGCTGGAGTGAGGCTCCGTCCTGCGCATGCGCGGGCACTTTTTGACGGAGGGCACATATCCATAGAACACCGGCTCAAATTGTTAGCCTTTCATTTATCCTGATCACTTATTTTGAGTCATCCTAGCATGTTATATAAAGCACTCTCACAATAAGTCGATGAAAATAAAGTAAAGCCAGCTTGTAAAAGATCTCCAGCGGCCTCTGGTATACAACACTTGTGTTCAGCACATCGGGAAGTGTCGGAATACCAAGGGCGGCTGGAGATCAGCAACACAATGGCGTTTTAAAACACAGGCAATAGGAAAAATAGGTACAGTATATATCATCTTCTTTTATAGGATTTAGTAACAGGGTTGCTTGGAGGGATGATTTCTACTGTTGCAGTTGGCCTTTGCTTTGGTGAGCAAAAAAAAAGTGCACAAAACCAACCCGTAAAATCCTTAACGTTTGGTATATGGTCCAGCTATGCATTTCTGTGAGCTGCGGGCGGGCAAGCCTGCAGCTTTTTCCAGACAATTTTCAGAAGGTATATACTCATTTGGGGTTATTTACTAAAGGCAAATCCACTTTGCACTACGAGTGCTCTTGTTAGTGCACTCGCTGTAGATCTGAGGGGAAGTTCTGAAATGAGGGGAAGCTCTGCTGATTTTATCATCCAATCATGTACAAGCAAAAATGCTGTTTTTTATTTTCCTTGCATGTCCCCCTCAGACCTACAGTGACTGCACTTCCAAGTGCATTTGTAGTGCAAAGTGGATTTGCCTTTAGTAAATCCCCCCATAGATTTGCGGCACAGGTGATCTGGGGAGACGTCAGACGACGTTCCCTGGCACCTGTGTCTGCTCTATCTCCTTCCCTCCCATTACTTTAGTAACAAGGCGTTCTGATTGGCTTTTTTTGATCCCTAGGCGTATATATGCCTGTCGGTGTAAGCAGTAATTGCTACACAGCCAGGAAACGCCAGAGATCTCTGTGAATGTGAATTTACATAAAAACTACAGGTATTGGAAATGATTTACATCCCTTTCAACCTCTGTTACTCTTTATATCGTTACATTACAATGTCCTTCTATGGGCGGTGATGAGTTGGTGTCCACTTAGCACAATAGAGGACTGTTAATACATGTAGCCACGTTACTCCTTTTTCTCTTTTTTCCTTATACACTCTTTTTTGGTTTTATCTTTTACCAGATATCCTTCTCCACCTGTTAGGGATATCCCCGTGAGTTTTGGTGGGCCGCTCTGGAGCAACTATTGGCCCTGTTCTCATTCACATAGCTGACATTTTCCAGCTTGTACCTCAGCCATATGGGATCAATTTTCTGACTATCCCTAAATACACAAATATATCTTGGAAATACAGCTCAGTAATACCCAAGGCTTGACATTCTGTCTACTGACATGTCCTGTAAATTAAAACACAGATATGTAAGTACAGGATATTTTCATTTTACTTACTACATGTACCACATTCTTGCTATGACCAATCAGTTTTTTGTAATCATATGTTATTCCATTATTGATATACTACCCTTCACCTCTTTTTCAATAGAAATGGAACAGCACGCCTGTTTTAAGCCCTGAAGAAGGAAATATACATGTCCAAAAAAAAAAATCTCTCTTTTGCTTTCCGAAACATGTTGGGTACCTTGGTATACACGCCTTACCAGTCTGACTTTTTGTCTTGATCTGCGGTGTGTTCCAAGTTCAGCGGCTGTTTCATTTTATTGTTTCTAGGTGATTTTTTGTATATCTATATTGCATTGTATATAAATTTTTTTTTAAGTCGATATTTTTTTTACACAATTTTGGGTGTACCCGCATTGCACTTCTCTCTGTGTCTGCAATATCCTTGGGGCCAAACCTTTTTTCCCATAGTTTTCAGTGGCCCAGTGTGCAAGCTGAAAGCAAACCAGAAACAAAGTACATGTAAACCTGGAGCAAACCAGCAGTAAAGTACATACAGTATGTCTTTTAAAAAAACTCAACAGTGGAAACTGCCTCTAATACAACCAGTCTTGTTTTGGATACCCCCACAACCTCTTTAAAAATGATTGCATGTTAAGCTGTATTTGTTTTGCCCTGTAACCATTTCTTTCTGTCAGATTTAACCTTGCACCATTTTGTTTGGTCTGACATCTGCAGTACATGTGTGTGGGTTTTGTATGTATTACTTGTGTGCATGAGGTAGAGTCACCTGCCTGTGTCATCAGCTGGCAATGTCTGCATTGTGTAATAAGAGTACAGAGTCACCCATATCTCTGACATCCGCCTCTCTGAACAGGCAGCAGCTCATTATCTAAATCATTCTTTTATACCATCACAATCAGTTATTTCTGTCCAGACATCTGCATAGCTGCTCATTCAAGGGTTGACCTCATTCACACATGATTATTCAAGTATTCAGCTTATATATCACATATTTTGGCATGTTTTTTTTGTATGTGGCCAGTTTGACTTTCTGCCCTAGGGTTGTATTTCAAAAATGCTCTAACATAGGGTCCTTTCACACTTGAGCGGTTTGCAGGTGCTATTGCGCTAATAATAGCGCCTGCAAACCGCCCCGAAAGTGCAGCTGCTGTCACTACAGTGTGAAAGCCCTCGGGGATGGGAAAAAAAGTCCTGCCAGCAGCATCTTCGGAGCGGTGAAGGAGCGGAGTGTATACCGCTCCTTCACCGCTCCTGCCCATTGAAATCAATGGGACAGCGCGGCTATACCGCCGGCAAAGGTTTTTAACCCTTTCTCGGCCACTAGCGGGGGTAAAACCGCCCCGCTAGCGGCCGAATACCGACTGTAAAGCGCCGCTTACAATAGCGGCGCTTTACCGCCGACGCCGCCCCAGTGTGAAAGGGCCCATACTCCACAACACAAAAAAAATGCTGATTGTTGGGGTGGCAGATTGAACTGAGGGTTCAATCTGCCACCCCAACAATCAGTATTTTTTTTTGTGGACTTTTAGCTGTGGCCATTATTGTAGGGTGCATGTGTAAATGTATCTATTACAGCCAATCCGTGTTATTCGATTTTTACTCCAGGAGTATATCATGAGTTTGGAAATTCTAGAGAAATGCTTAAATAATGCATTACAATTTAACCACTTGCTCACTGGGCACTTAAACCCCCCTCCTGCCCAGACCAATTTTGAGCTTTCAGCGCTGTCGCACTTTGAATGATAATTGCGCGGTCATACAACACTGTACCCAAATGAAATTTTTATCATTTTTTTCCCACAAATAGAGCTTTCTTTTGGTGGTATTTAATCACAGCTGGGATTTTTATTTTTTGCCAAACAAACAAAAAAAGATGGAAATTTTTGAAAAAAAAAAAAAAAATCATGTTTAATAGTTTGTTATAAAATTTTGCAAACAGGTAATTTTTCTCCTTCATTGATATGCACTGATGAGGTGGCACTGGTGGGCACTGATAGGCTGCACTGATGGGCACGGATAGGCACAGATAAGGCGGCACTGATAGGCACAGTTAAGGCGGCACTGATAGGCACAGTTAAGGCGGCACTGATAGGCGCAGTTAAGGCCGCACTGATGGGGACAGATAAGGCGGCACTGATGGCCACTGATGGGCGCTGATGGGTGGCACGGATGGGTGGCACGGATAGGTGGCACGGATGGGCACTGATAGGTACCACTGATGGGGGGCACTGATGGATGGCAGTGATGGGCGGCACTGATGGGCACTTATGGGCACTGGTAGGTGACACTGATGGGCACTGATAGGTTGCACTGATGTGGGTGCTGATGCGTGGCACTGATGTGGGTGCTGATGGGTGGCACTGATGGGTGGCACTGTGGGCACTGATGGGTGGCACTGTGGGCACTGATGGGTGACACTGGTGGGCACTGGTAGGCGGCACTGCTGCCTATTGCTGTGTGTCAGAAGATCGCCGTGATCGGGGTTTTTTTTTCCTCCTCGCGCTGTCAGCGCAAGGAGGAAAAATAGCCGATTACCGGCTCTGTTTACATCACATGATCTGCTGTCATTGGCTGACAGCTGATCATGTGGTAAGGGGTCGGGACCGACCCCTTACTCTGATCTGTGATCAGGCGAGTCTCATAGACTCGCTGATCACCAAGCGCGCCGTGCGTGCCCTGCAGGGGGCGCGCAGGCCGCTCGTGCACGGGACGACGTCAATAGACGTAGTCCCGGCAATTTAGATCCGCGCTGTTGCCGTCATTTGGCAATGGCCCGGATCTGACGCGGTTAAATAAACCCATTCGATTTCAGTCGACTAGGAGATTTTATTCGAATAAATACGACTAAAACTAAAACAATTCAGGTGACTAAAATACAACTAAAACTAAAATGGCATTTTAGTCAAAAGGCTATGACTAAAGCTAAATCGTAATTTATGTTTAATTAAGTTCTATTAGAAGAATGCAAACAATATACAGTGCCTTGAAAAAGTATTTTCATACCCCTTGAAATTTTCCACATTCTGTCATATTACAACCAAAAACATAAATGTATTTTATTGGGATTTTATGTGATAGACCAACACAAAGTGGCACATAATTGTCAAGTGGAAGGAAAATGATAAATGGTTTTACAAATTTTTTACAAATAAATGTGTGAAAAGTGTGGAGTGTATTTGTATTCAGCCCCCCAAATCAATACTTTGTATAACCACTTTTCACTGCAATTACATTTGCAAGTCTTTTTGGGGATGTCTCTACCCGCTTTGCACATCCAGAGAGTGACATTTTTACCCATTCTTCTTTGCAAGATAGCTCAAGCTCTGTCAGATTGGATGGAGAGCGTCTGTGAACAGAAATTTCCAAGTCTTGCCACAGATTCTCAATTGGATTTAGGTCTGGACTTTGACTGGGCCATTCTAACACATGAATATGCTTTGATCTAAACCATTCCATTGTAGCTCTGGCTGTATGTTTAGGGTCATTGTCCTGCTGGAAGGTGAACCTCCACCCCAGTCTCAAGTCTTTTGCAGACTCTAATGCCCCGTACACACGGTCGGATTTTCCAACGGAAAATGTTCGATGTGAGCTTGTTGTCAGAAATTCCAACCGTATGTAGGCTCCATTGGACACTTCGGACATCGGAATTTCCGTCACACAAAATTTGAGAGCTGGTTCTCAAATTTTCCAACAACAAAATCCGTTGTCACAAATTCCGATGTGTACACAATTCCGATGCACAAAGTTCCACGCATGCTCGGAATCAAGCAGAAGAGCCACACTGGCTATTGAAATTCCTTTTTCTCGGCTCGTCGTACGTGTTGTATGTCACCGCGTTCTTGACGTTTGGAATTTCCAACAAGATGTGTGTGACCATGTGTAAGACAAGTTTGAGCCAACATCCGTCGGAAAAAATTCATGGATTTTGTTGTCGGAATGTCCGATCGTGTGTACGGGGCATTACAGTTTTCTTCTAAGATGTTTCATGGCGGGGATGGTGTGTTCAATGTGATCAATGTGACTATAAACAAGCAAGTGAGCAACAAGGGGGGGGGGTTGAAGCACATGGTTGCAAATCAATAATTGGTGAGTTAATAAAATGTTTAATGAATCACATACAGTGGTTGACATACAAGTTGCTATTATCACTTGACAAGGCAGTTGGAATAAGTAGTGACACTGATATACAGTGGTTAACATACAGATTACTAATATCACTTGGCAAAGCAAATAGAACAAGTAATAACAATGGTGATGTAAAACCATTGCTAGATAAAATAGGGACCACCAATATCAGATGTAGGTAAACATATATTGCACAGTAATGCCTGCATATTCTCTGGCCTCAATGTTCCTGTGTTAGAAGGCAAACCATAGACATAATAGAGGTTGGTAAATAAAAGCGGCATCTAGTAGCTTGACACGTTTCGTGGTTCTAGACCACTCATCAGGAGCAGGCACGCCATAGTTCTAGTTGAAAATTGTATAATAAGTCGAACAGAATTAACATAGATATAGGAGGGGTAAATGAAACCCCCGAGAAGCAAATTACTCACTGAGATCCGTTTGTTGATGGTGAAAGGCCGGGAGTGGTAAGCCATCCGGAAACACCGCAAGGTTTGCAGTTGTGCCATACTCTTTCCATTTTCAGATGATAGATTGAACAGTGCTCCATGAGATGTTCAGAGCTTAGGATATTTTTTATAACCTAACCCTGATTTAAACTTCTCCACAACTTTAACCCTGACCTGTCTGGTGTGTTCCTTGCCCTTCATGATGCTGTTTGTTCACTAAGGTTCTCTGACAAACCTCTGAGGGCTTCACAGAACAGCTGTATTTATACTGAGATTAAATTGCACACAGGTGGACTCTATTTACTAATTAGGTGACTTCTGCAGGCAATTGGTTCCACTAAATTTTAGTTTGGGGTATCAGAGTAAAGGGGGCTGCATACAAATGCACGCCACACTTTTCACATATTTATTTGTAAAAGATTTTGAAAACCATTTATCATTTTCCTTCCACTACACAATTATGTGCCACTTTGTGTTGGTCTATCACATAAAATCCCAATAAAATACATTTACGTTTTTGGTTGTAACATGACAAAACGTGGAACGTTTCAAGGCGTATGAATACTTTTTCAAGGCACTGTATGCTACAAAACAGAGACAGATCTTGCTTAGGCAAGTATGATCAAATACTGACAGCTCTATATTATGACAATCTGAGTAAAATGCAGATTAGAAGGTAGTATTACGCATTATTAGCAGAGCATGTATACAAGATACATTATCAAAACCTTTTAAGTGGTTTATAACAAATAAACACTGTCAGATACAATATCAACCGAAAAGGAAAGGGTCATAAACCACAAGTGCAGCGCTAGAGTAACCTAAATAAAATATACATACAGTGTAAATTTAAACAAAAATGCACAAATCAATGTGCATAACCATGTGTGCAATTCAAATCAAAATTCAATATTAAATAAAAAATGAGAGAGTCCAAAAATGAAGAGAGCCAGTTTAGAGATAGCAGTCCTCCAATCGTGGGAGGAGAGGGGATAATAGTAAGGTAGTAGTAAAGCAACAATTTCTAAGTAAAGATAAACAATAATCTGAAAACTTAACAGTGTTAATCACAACAAAATTGGGCATGCATTGTGTATAGTATAATAAATGATAAAATGAAAATTTACTAAAATAAGCATGGAAAAATATGATGTATAGGAAGGTTTGTGGTGAAAACAGTGAAAATGCAACCTATTTTTAAATATTTAATAAAGAGCCATAAGAAAAATGAGAGAAAAATAGAGGGAGAACGATAAAGAAAGGAGAGAATAGAAAAATCTAGGATCCAGAAAAGGGGAAATATTAGGGAGAGGTGTGCAGCAGGAAAAGGAAAATTGGGTAAAGTACATTCATTAACGAAAGACAATAATTTAGAAGATGTTGAAAATTAAATCCATACATACCACAATTTATAAAATGTAACGTAGTTGTCATTAGCCAAAGTAATAAATCCAGATTAAGTCAATAAATTCAAGTCTGCTTCTTATGCATTAAAAAGCTAGAATCCAACCCCACTTACATTGAGACATTGCAAAAGATCGAAAAACCTATGTGTGTGATAATAAGCATCTTAGATAGCACATACTAGGATAGCCTTGTCCAACTTGAGTTCAGTGGAACCCGAACATGGGGTTTCTCCAGTGGTTGCTTAGGGATTCCTTGAGAAATGTTCGATTTCTGCCTCTCAGATAAGTAACCACTAACTATGATCTTTTAGCTAACTGTTGAGGGAAGATTCTGCCAATGGACTATAAATGTCAGGAGCGTTCTTCCTGTTGACCATCACACTAATGTGTGGTGAGCTGTAGATATAGTAATTATTGGAAGGGGTTCCCTGAGACCAGAAAGTTATTTCAAGCGTTCCCCCCATGTTAAAACGGTTGAGAAAGGCTGCCCTATGAGGTTGCTGTGGTGCTGCTCATTACAAATACTTACATTTGTAACACTGAATGGTTGGGCCATCTATGGCCACCCTAACTCAACTGCAACCTGAGGACAGGAAGTGTTTTCTACAGAGCACCTCCCTCTCTTCTCTTCTTTATAACATAGGGGGATATGTTCTGTAGTCCACAAAGAGAGCCAAGAACAATGCTAACTGACTTACAGAGAGCACAGAAAGTTATCGGCTCACAAGATTTCTGGCAGGATTAACAAGTATGCTTTCAATGGTATAGTTACCAGACCAAAAATAAACAAGAGAAGTTCATTGTTAGGGAGGTGGGTTAAAGTATATGTGAACCCTGAACTTGTAAAACAACCTATTCAGTTTAAAATAGAAATGAAAGGCAAAGCATTTGTGTATACAATATACTTAAAAAAAAATATACATTTTTTTCTTCTATATCAGTGATCGCATACCCTCTGTTCTCAGCTGAGAGGTGAGGGTAGAGAAACAGCAGCATACCTGTCTTTTCAGTGATTGGCTGGGTGGGACTTGTCAGCACAAGTTTAATCATTGGAGAAGAGCAGGCTGAGTTCCCAGCACAGACGGAAAACTGACCATGCTGTGCTCACATGCTTAGTTTGTCCAGTTTTTAATCACAAAGCAGAGGGACTGGCAGGAACACCAGGGAGTTCACGCAAAGGAAGCAATACAAACAGAACAGGATACTTTTAGTACATAGTACAGCAGGCACAGATTAGGAATATGAAATGTTGGGGTAACATTCTCTAAGTGCTAGGCTATACTATACATTTAGAGACAAAATCTAACTTTATGATTATAATTATGTAAAATTTCAGTTGGTACATTACTAGAATACTGGCAATAATCATGCAAAGAACAATAATTGTACCAGAAAGCAGATTTCAGCAATTTTGTGTAGGAAGCCTGTAGAGGAAATTGTAGCTTATGAATAGACAGAAGATGCCCATAACAGATCTGCACTGCCCCATTCTCCTGTATGCAGCTGTGCAGATAGCATTCTCTGTACCTTGTTAATAGTGCACAGTCAGATTCTGTATATTACAAAGAGCATAATGCCATTACAAAATGAGCTTTCTGGCAAAACGCCTCCATATTTTATGGAAAATAAAAGATGCCAGATGAAGCAACGTAACAACCACCAAAATCTGAAATGCTTTAGAATGATACCAGCATTATCTTGATGAAGGCCAACATCATTGTAAGGATTCCAGTTAATGTGCTGCATTTCTTATTCTGCAGGTCCTCTTGCTTTCAAGTATAACTAAAGGCAAAACATTTATTTATTTAATCATTTTGGATAGAGTGGGGATAGATTAGAACACCTTTTAGTTTTTATTGCTGTCCTAGGAAGAACACCCACATGCACACTGCTCTAGGTTATGCTCCCATGTGATGCTGAGCCTCCATGATTGAAAGATGAAAAATTGAAAAGATAAAAGGGATGGGCCAGGGACAGTCAGGCTAGAGAGGAAAGTGCTAGATGATGCAGGATGCGCTCCAGCCAGTAAATGAGGTGGACCATTACTGTATCTGATTTGCTGCTGAGATGAAGTGTGCGGCAAAATTCAGAGTAAACATTTTCATTACAGGAGAAGAGCCTGTACAATTGTACAAGACTGAAGAGAAGGCTAGAATTCAGCTTTAGCTACTGACAACTGTAAATTATATAGCTGTGTCATCATTCGCATTCACTGAATTTATAACTTGCATCAATTCAGAGTCAGACTCAGGTAATTTTTTCATTGCGAGCCACATCAGCATTATGGTTGGCTTCAAAGGGCCATTTACTGTCAGAGCGGCAAGTATGTGGAATTCTCTTCCACAAGCAGTAGTATCAGTGAGGAGCATCGATAATTTCAAAAAACTACTAGATGGGCACCTTAACGACCACAACATACAGGGATATACAATGTACTATTAACATAAACACACACAGGTTAAACTGGATGGACTTGTGTCTTTTTTCAACCTCACCAACTATGTAACTATGTAAGTTATATCTGTAAGACTATATAAATATATCTACTCTTTGTCATATTTAATAATTGCCTCTGCATTTAATTATTACTGGTACTAACTTAAGACTTAAAGCAGTTGTAAAGGCAGAAGGTTTTTTTTATCTTAATGCATTCTATGCATTAAGGTAAAAAACCTTCTGTGTGTAGCAGCCTCCCCAGCATCCCTTAGATACTTACCTGAGCCCGATCTCTCTCCAGCGATGTTCACAAATGTTTAAGCCGTCCAGGACACTCCCCTTATTGGCTGAGACACAGCAGCGGTGCCATTGGCTCCTGAGGCTGTCAACCAAAGTCAGTTAGCCAATTAGGGGAGACAGGGGACGGGGCCGGGGCTCCATGTCTGAATGGATACACAGAGCTGTGACTCGGCTCCAGTGCCTCCATAGGAAGCTGATGGCTGTGGAGGCACTTGATAGGAGGGAGGAGCCAGGAGCAGTGAAGAGGGAGGTAAGAGGAGGTAAGTATAACATGTTGGTTATTTTTAAAAATAAATAAATAAACAAGCCTTTACAGTCGCTTTAAGCTGTGAAGTGCAGGTTTAGACAGGCATGGAGCCCACTCACACTCCTGTAGCAGATGATGCAAGGCTGAAAAGGAGGGTTGCACACCGAAAAGGAGGGTTCCACAAGAAACTTTATTGGAGATTGCTCAGACAGAACATGGTATTGCTGTGGTGTGAGAATCTCCTTTTCAACTGACACATAATTGTATTATTCTCATATTAATTATAGGCAGATGTCCATAGCCCCCCTTACATCACATGTCAAGAGCCCCCCCACCATCAGAAGTCAAGAGTCCCCCACCCTACCTTACATCCCAGTGCACCCCCCTTACCTTGTGCTACTGCCGGAAAGAAGCTGAGGGCGGAGCTGGGAAGCAGAAAATGAAGGTCTGGAGGAGGACCAGAGGAGGGCTGGAGTCAGCTGCTGGAGTTTGCTTAATGCTGAGACCAGGAGAGGCAGAGATGAGAGGGTGCTACAGCTGCACCGAGAGGTGCAGGATCTGAAGGAGGGTGTTCTGCCTCCCTCTCTTCTGCTGACTGCTGAGATGGGGGTGGGCAGAGATAACCCTCTCTGTGGCTGCACGGAAGAGTGCATGATCTGGCAGAGGAGTTCTGTCCTCCCCTGCTCTTGACTACTGAGACAAGGTGGGGGGAGAGAGGAGGGGGATGCCGCAGCTGCAGGAGGTGCAAGGACCAAAGGAAATGGCCTGGTGGGCTGATTTCAGCCCATGGGCCTTGTGTTTGACACAAGTGATGTAGAGAAACGAAATTGACAACTTTGCAGAAACAATGGAAAAACAAACATCTGTAACCTTGTTGGTATATCCCAGTACACTGCCACTTGTTTGCGTAGTGTATGCATATACACCAATCAGCCATAACATTATGACCACTGACAGGTAAAGTGAATAAAAAGAAAATGTAATCTGCTGCGCAAAAAATAAAATTAAATAATTAAAGCAGCCACTTGATTAAGTGCAGTGCTAAATACCAAAGCTAAAGTGAGAGGAAAAAAAAAGACCTCTGAAAAGTGAAATAACACTCTGAAGAGTGAGCTCAATAGTAAATAGTTATAAGAAACCATGAATCAGACTGAGAAAGAAGTACAGTTAAATCTCACTTGTTTAATAATAATAAAAAAAAGGTAAACAGAGTAAACATAGTCAAAACATAGCCAGAGTTCAGGAATCGGAATGGATAGTCAGACAAGCCAAAACGTCAGGGAGCCAGAGATGAGCGTAGTAGAACAGCAAGCAGGATCTGAAGCCAGGAGGAATGTCAGCCAAGCAAGTCTTTAACAGGAACACAGGAGATAGTCTCTGTGATGTTGACCAAGGCGAAGGCAAAGACATCTAGGTTGGACGGCTTAAGTAGTCAGGACTGACGAGCAGGATATCATCAACAGGTGAGTCACTGTGGAGAGAAAAGAGCTGGCAATTAGCCAACAGCTGAGCGGCCAACTTTGAAAAGAAAAGGCTGAGCCCAGCACTGACAATAGTATGACTCAGATCCCTCAGAAGAGTGAACCAATACTCTAAAGAGTTAGCTCAATAACCTTTGTGAATACAAATACAATATTCAATTTAATATGAAAAACAAAAAACCTAGGAGACCTACTCAATATTACTGCATATCTATATCTGCAGTACATCTACAATATATTAGGCAATATTACTGCACTATGAAGGCCATACAATTACGCTAATGGAAGCTCAAAATAAATGAAGTTGGTTAGTATTATAATTTATCTCCTTGAAGCATAAATAAATATTGTACAAGGCAGTTCAGCAGACAGACCTGGATATTGCTCCAAGGACTATCGTGATTTTATGAGATGTATTTAAAGACAGATGCAGCCTTGGGGAAAATAATGACTATATATATTTTTTTGTTGTTCCACCCTGTTTATGAATGGTTGGCTTTTCCTCATAAATTTGCTATTATTTTCTGTAAGCAACAGCAAGGAAATAAGTTCATGCCACACAACAAATGATAGTAAAATGCTGTGAAGTCATTTACAGCCCCATAAATAAATGAAATTAGCAGCTAGTCTGCTGTGTGAGTTCATAAATCTGTTTAATAGTCAGGTGCAATGTAAAGCGGTCCTTTTGACTTACCTTGTATGTCTTGTTTGAAGAACTGATGCCTATTAATATGTGTAGTGTGGCTTTGTGTTTTCTGAGTCAAACAAACACCTGATATCACTTATCAACTCATCCCATTGATTCCTTGGTTTCTGAGCTAGGCCACCTCCGTCTCTCCAGTCTTTCCTGTTTGATTTGTGAGTGAGGCCCGTCGTCATACCTGTTATTCATGGCCTTCAGCTAGAAATGACTTCAGGTCAATTTTTGCTTTGTTACTTTATTGGAAAAGCTGACACTTTTCTGGAGCCATTTTATTTCACTGGTGACTGATATCTTTGTGTGGGTGATGTATGAATTCCCAGGATGAGCACTTTGTTGTAAAATGACATGATGCACACAGCTCGACTATGACAGTCCGTGTAGCTGGTGCTGTCTTGTCTGCAGAAGTATAACAATGTCACACTCAGACCCCATACACACTATTAGATTTTCTGCAGATTTTTGTCTTCAGATTTACCAAAACCATATAATATGAGGTCAAACCTTAAGAGTTTCAATTTGTATGCAGGTATCAGGCAGGCCCTTGCACTACATGGCTTTTTCAATTTAAAAAAAATCACATCACACCTTTTGTCCAGAGAATCTGCATGTACATTCGTTCTTTGCAAAAAAAAAAATGTTTTTTGTACATTCATTCTTTGGTCAAAAAAAAAATTTCCTTAGGCTATTTTCTTTTCCTAACAAATGGCAGTAGAAAAATCCTTTATTGTGACCTCTAGATGGGGCTGAGGAGCATAAGAAATACAAATTTCTTTGTAATAAGACGTATGTATGCCTGCAAGATTGTATAAAATAAAGGACTAAAGACCCCTTGAGTAAAGCAGCTACTGGGTCAGTGTGTACAGCAGTCTGCCCGTCAGAAGTCAGTCTAACAACTGGCTTTTATTGTAGGTTCCGAATCGGGTTGCACAGATACCACTTTTTTAAGAACAGTACAAGTAACGATACTTTTTTTCAAATACTCTGCGATAACTATTACCAATACTTTTTCTTTTAATGTACAGTGGCACTAATATGCAGCACTGATGGGCACTGATAGGTGGCACTGATGGGCATTGATGAGGCATGACCTGTGTTAGTAGTATTTTTTACAACTTATATTTTTGTTGTTATTATTTGGTTTACAATGCTTTCTTTTTTTTGGGGGGGGGGGGGGGGAGTGGATGGTGTTAGTGTTTTTTTTATTATTATTTTTACAATTTTACCTTTAAATATTTATTTATTACAATTCTTTTTTTTTAATATCAGCCCTGTTTGGGGGGGGGGGGGCTTTGGTGAAATATTAGGGGTCTAAACAACCCTGACATCTCCCCTTTGAGACAGAAAAGGGGACTGAGGACACAGATTCCCAAGTCCCTTTCTCTGCAGCCTCAGCTGCACTGAAAATGAATGGAGAGGAGACAGAGGCTCCTCTCCATTCAAAAACTGAAGAATCGTAAACGCAGGTTACGATGTTTCAGTTATGATGAATGGACAGAGGCAGTGATCACTGACTCTGTTCATTCAGAAAAGGAAGAAGCCGGTAAATGACAGATTTACCGGCTCCTTCCTCCGCTCTCCATCCTGACAGATCTGGGACAAGGGGGGACCAGAGGAGCACACGGGGAGTCAGGGACCCAAAGAGAGGAAGGAGGACACCGCTTAGAAGGAGGAGGAGGACACCAGAGAGAAAGAGGAGAAACCGGAGAAGGACTCAAGGGTCAGTCAGGGGTGATCGGTGCAGTGGTGGGGCAGTTAAAAGCACCGATCTCCCTGTATAACTTTCAGTAAAGCACCTGGCAGCCGCGGGAGGGAGAAGAGGAGAAGCGGCTGTCACAAAAGCTATACAGGGAGATCGGTGCTTTCAACTGCCCACCGCCACACCGATCACCTGTGAGGCTGCTCGGCCCCCCTGCTGAGCTTGAGGATGCCTGGTCCAATACAACAGGTATCAGATTAGGCATCAGAGCATTTGCTCGAGTATCGATACTCGTGCAAATGCTTGGTATCGGCACCAATACTAGTATCGGCATTGGTGCATGACTATGGGATGTGGCATATAGTGAGGCTCCATTAATTACCCCAGCTTATTCACTATCTACTCCTTACCCAAATGACCAGACGACACAAACTTCTCTTTTTGGAGTCGAATGGCCATAGCAGCCTTTTATTATAACAAAGAATACCAGAAATATCAACATTCTTCAACATATAACTTAAATGCTTATAAATACATCTATAAATAACATTAAACCAACTATACAGCAAAACAACTTTTATTTTTCTAGGAGGTCTTTGAAGGCAAACTCTAACTTTTTCCAACTCATTGCATCGGTATCCCCATGTAAGGCCCCACGCCGTGCATTACGCAAGCTCAGGGACAAGCACATTAATCCTTCCAGATGCAATTTTCCTACCACCAATGTTGCCATTTTTCTTTTGGGAAAGGACGCCCATACATCCGTATGAGCCCAACCCCCATTTTAAACCACAATTATACTCATCACCGCCTTCAAAGACCCCCAATACCTACTGCCGCTACGACATTTTTTTTTTTTTTTTTTTTTTTAAATAATTACCCCTACTCTGACAATTGAACACCCCCTGAAGAAACAAAATTATCCTTCCACGCTCCCGGAACCCACTACTACATACCTATAGGGAGGGCGGGCGGGAAATTCACCTTCCTCACTACCTACTTCTTCCCAACTGACCCCTGCCCCTAAGCTCCACCCTCCTAAAAGTATACCAAACTCCCCCCACTGCCTGGCTAGTTAACCCCTCTATCTCCGCCTCACAGCTCCACCCTAGTCATGCTAGCCCTACACCTATGCTGCGCTCAGTTCCGGGCTGTACTTTCCTAGTTCCGAAGAAGACACTTGATTTTTTTTTCTCTCAATTTTATTGTCTGGAAGGATACACATTACACAGTTAATTGGAACTTGCGAGTCTTACATCACAGTTATGCATCACACTACAATACTTATACAAATAGTCTTTCTTCCTGCACTTAGCATCTGCAAAATCTTTAACTAACTCATCAAACTGTATCATCTTGAGGGCATTGCTCTTGACAGCCATTAGGCACAGAGCACTTAGTCTTTCATGGGTCATCGTGGTTCTCAGATAATTTTTTTAGCAGTGCCTATTTGCTAAATTACCTTTCTCTCAAACAACTGGTAACCATCATGCTCAAATATATTCTAAGAGCTACATTTACACGTGGAAAGGTATTATTAGCAAGCCCTTCATCATGTAATAAAACTGCCTGTTGAGATTGAGGGAGACATGACTGGAGCGTGACAAAGGCTGCAAACTGTACAATTTCCTCAACAAATACACTACCAAAGTCTCCAGAGAACATAAGTTTCCAGCAATTGTCCCTTTTGCCCCCTTCTAAATCTGAGCCAATGGCTGCAAGCATTGAACAGACCAGATGGCATCCACCCACAGAGCCTAAAAGAATTGAGCTCTGTCATTTCAAAGCAATTGTTTCTAATTTTTAGGTACACTTTAACCTCCCTGGCGCTATTCCCGAGTCTGGCTCAGTGTGGAATTCCAGAACCAAAAGCGGTAACCCCGAGCCAGACTCGGGATCACATCGCAGGATCCAGGAAGAGCTTACTTACCTTGTCCCCTGGATCCTGCGATGTGTCCCCGCAGTGTGAGCGGCTCATCCTCCGCTCGATTCATCATGGAGCCAAGCTCCGTTCCCTGTGAGCGTTGCGACGCACAGGGACAGAGAACGGCGCCAAATTCAAAAAGTAAAACACACACAATACATACAGTGTACTGTAATCTTACAGATTACATTACTGTATGAAATTATTTCACATCTCTTTTGTCCCCAGTGGTTTCTCCCGTGCCCTGCATGCAGTTTTATATTATAAAAACTGTTCTTTCTGCCTGGAAACTGGAGATTGTCCATAGTAACCAAAGCTGTCCCTTTACATCAAAAGGGATTTTAGACCAGCTAGAAAAAAGCGATAATAAATTAGAATCACTCGCAGAATTGAGCGATAGTGATTTGTGGGGAGCTCCGTCATTAAACACTGAAAAGTAATGACAGTGACAATTCTGCAACTGAGCAAATTTTAGTGTTTTTGATTTGATTATATTATTGAATAATTTTTATTATTATTATATTATTATTTGGTATAATGATTTATAGTTATTTATTATATTATAATTTATGATTTCGTGTTTCAAACTTTATCATATCCGAGATGACTATAGACTCTGGTTTGGACAGATTTAAGTGAGTTATTCCTAAGAATTACAGGCCTACAATATAAAACGCCAAATTTCCATGCAAAATAATGGTACCGCTTTCAGCATCAAAAATATGAAATAATCATACCGCCAGGGATGTTAATGACTGGAATAGTACCACTGGATTGGTGTAAATGGCCAGTGTGGTGCTTATATTTAAAAAGGGGTCAAGGGCTTTACCAAGTAACTATAGACCTGTTAGTTTAACTCCTGTAGTTGGGAAGATACTAGGGAGTTTGATAAAAGACTGCATAAATTAGTTCTTGCTGGAAAAACAATATTTTAAGCAACAGTCAGCATGGATTCATGAAAGACAGAAGTTGTCAGACAAATCAGATTTTTTTTTTAATGAGGAAGTAAATAAAACATTGGACGAAGGAGTGACTGTGGACGTGGTATACTTGGATTTTGCAAAAACAAAAACTGGCTAAAAGACAGTATTCAGAAAGTAGAGGTTAATGATTCATACTCTGAGTGGTCTAGGGTTGTTACAGGTGTACCCCAAGGTTCAGTGTTGGGACCCTTACTTTTTAATATATTTATAAATGATATAGGATCTGGGATTAAAAGTACCATTTCAGTCTTTGCAGAGGACACCAGACAATGCAGTGGAATAGCGTAGTTACAGGATGTCTCCAATTTACAAGCTGACCTCAATGCACTGTTTAATTGGGCAACTGTGTGGCAAATGAGGTTTAATGTTGATAAATGTAAGTTATGCATTGGGGGCTAAAGGCCCGTACACACGATACAAAAATCGGAAAATAAAATTTCGTCCAACGAACAATCTGCCGATTTTCGGATCGTTAGTATGGTGCGTTCTACAGCCGATTTTCTTCCAACAAAAGCTGGATGTGCAGACTATAACATTTTTGTCCTATCTGAACTCAATGTTTTTGTTTAATTAGTACGGTTTTCGTCCGAAAAAAATCATAAGATCAAGACTATGCATGCTCAGAAACAAAAGAATACATACAAAACTATTCCACACATTACGTCACTTCTGAAGTTGTATTCTGTCGTACGAGAATTTTCGTATAGTAAATAACACCTCTTCACTTTCGACATGAGACTGGCATGCAACAAAAAACGGACGAACGGTCGTCTGAAAGTCTGATCGTGTGTAGGAGGCTTAAGAATATGCATGCATCATACATACTAGGGGGAGTACAAATGGGAGAATCAGTGGTAAAAAAGGACCTGGGTGTTCTGGTAAATCATAAGCTTAATACTGTCATGCAATGCCAAGCTGGTGGATTCCAAAGCAAGTAAAAGCCTTTCTTGTATTAAGAGAAGTATAGACTCCAGAGAGAGAAAGATATAATTGTACCCCTGTACAAATCATTAGTAAGACCTAATTTGGAATATGCAGTTCAGTTTTGGGCACCAGCTCACAAAAAGGATATCAGGAACTAGAGAAAGTGCAGGGAAGGGCAACCAAACTGTTAAGAGGTATGGAGGAGCTCACCTTTGAGGAGAGATTAGAGGATCTGGATTTATTCTCTCTTGAGAAGAGGAGATTGAGAACTTGGTGTTATTCACTGTAAGGTCATCACAGAGAACAAGGGAGCAGTCTAAATCTGGAAGAAATGAGATTTAATCATCAAATACGGAAAGGCTTCTTCACAGTAAGAGCTGTGAAAATGTGGAATAAACTCCCCCAAGAGCTGGTTCTAGCCAGCTCAGAAAATTGTTTTTAAAAGCCCTGGATTATTTCATAATGTACACAATATAACTGGATACTAACATTTATAGGTAAAGTTGATCCAGGGAATATCCGATTTTTTAGGAGGAGCAGGTGGTCAGTTGTATCAAAGGTCTATTAGTATAAGTACAGAGTAGTGACCATTGCTTTTACACCACACGCGATCAAGAGCACGACTAAAGCCTCGTACACACGATCGGATTTTCCACCAACGAAACCGTGGAATTTTGTCTGAAGGGCGTTGGCTCAAACTTGTCTTGCATACAAACGGTCACACAAATGTTGGCCAACAATTAGGAACGTAGTGACGTACTAGACGTACTATGTGGTTTTTCAGCTCTTTAGCGCAACCCTTTGGTGTCTGATAGAGCATACACGCGGTCAGATTTTCCACCAACAGCCTGACATCCAACATTTCCCGTCGAAAAGTCAGATTGTGTGTACAGGTCTTATGTCTTTTGAGACTTCTAGATTTGTCTGTTTCCCAGAGTTGTTACAGTCAGGGCCTAATTCTTTGTGTAGTGAAGGGAGGAAGTGTGTCCAGGAAGGACAGGTCAGGGCCAGACTGTGGGTGAGATTGTCATATGTAGTCAATAGAAGTGGCAACGATTTCTACGTAACTGTTTGCTGGTTAGCAAGATAAGGGGTTAAGGACAGGGAAAGCGTGAGACTGATAAGGCTGGGCTGAGAGAGCGACAATGGGGTAGATTTACTAAAACTGGAGCACTCAGAATCTGGTGCGGCTGTGCATGATAGCCAATCAGCTTCTAACCTCAGCTTGTTCAATTAAGCTTTGGCAAAAAAACCTGGAAGCTGATTAGTTTCTATGCAGAAGTGAGCCTGATTATGCAATCTCCAGCTTTAGTAAATAAACCCCTTTGCACGGGGCCGGCACTACCGCTAGGCGAACTAGGCAGTCCTATTCTCCGCCAGATAACGTCTCCCGAGCAGGGGCAGACTGACCATAATAAACAATTGTGCAGAGTGCGCGGGGCACCCCCCCGGCCAGGATGCAGCTCGGAGTCCGTGTAGCTAATTATATGGCTCAAGGAAGGGAGGCGGGATCAGGAGACCAATGGGCGGTTATGATCCTTCTCCTTTCCCCTCCTGGCTGCTCAATGTAATTTCGCTCCTCCCCAGGGGTTACATCGGGGCCTCCGCCCCACCCTTCCCGTCCAGTTCTGAAGCTCACCCCCAGGTATTCCTGGCTCCTCCCTCGGCTCACCCCGGCGTCTCTGCTCCGCCCCTCCCCGACCCAACTGCGAGTATTGAGCTCGCTCCTGGGTATTCCTGGCTCCTCCTCCGGCTCACCACAGCGCCTCAGCTTCGCCCCTCCCTTCCCAGCACGGCTCTGAGTATGGGCTCCTCCCCTGGCACCTCAGCTCTGCTCCTCCCTCCCCAGGCCGGCTCCTGAGTGTTCCTGATTGTGCTCTCCTGCCCCAGCAGCACATCTGACACGGGGTCCCATGCATCTCCAAGTCCTTCTCTCCAGGCAAGGATGCTGGGGATGTCAGGACCAATCAGGCTCTGCCAGGATCTGGCCTTCATCTCTAGTACCCAGGATGAAGAAGAACCAGGATCTGCTCCAGGTTGTCAAGACTGAGGACCTGGGCACCATGGTGCAGAAGCTGCTGCAGTGACCCAAGGCAGGTAAAGCCTACAGACATACCTACCTACTCTGATGATGATGGGTTTAATGGGATCAGTCATTAGATGAGATTAGAGCTGGAGGGGGGAAGGGGTGATCAGGACAGGCTGGGGGCAGGGGTGGACTAACCATTTGGGCACTTGAGCACTGCCGGGGTCCCCATTCCCACTGGGGTCCCAGAGCCCAGTGCCGGAACAAGTTCCGGCACTTGGCTCCAATAATTCACCTCCTACTGCAGGCGAGAGTACACTGCAAGGGATTACATTGGGGGGATTTGTACGTGTCCTATGCCTACATAGTTTTTCTAATAGGTGTCCCTCATTGGCATGAGGAAGCAAGCTGGTGCCACAACTATTTGTCTTCAGGCTGGGTCCAGAGGCATAGGTGCAGGCCTGTGGACCACAGCTGAAGAAATAGGTGGAGAAGTGCTGCAAAAATCTCAGTCAGGGGCAGACCTAATTGGGGGGGGGGGGGGTTGGCGCCAAAATTAGGTTTTGCCTAGGGTGTCAAAAATCCTTGCACCAGCCCTGCCTTTGCATGATACTACAACACACTGCACATAGAGCAATGATAACACATATTAACAAGCACATTTTGGAGAGCATTACCACAATGCACAAGTGTAAACGGGCACTCACAAAGTTCTCTCTGCAGCAATAAGCTAAAAGAACTTCATGGAATACCACAGGCTAAATAAAGCAGGCTACATTTAATGTATATAAGCTATATTGCAGGCCACAATGTGTAGCACTGCAGTATTCAGAAGGTTAGTGATATCTGCTTAAAGTTCAGGTTCTACTGCAAGCCCAATCATGGCCAGTTCTCTTTGAAGGCATTATTTTTTTTATAAGGAAGTACAGTAGGTAGGAGGGTGGGGATCTGATTTACTCCTGAATATGGGCCTTTGTAAAGAAAAATAAAAGGCAATCTAATAAAAGTAATAGGGGGCACATTGTTGTACATATTCTTAGGTGGGACTTTTACTTGGATAATGGATTCAAATTACCAGAAGACTGTACTTTTAACCCTATTTTCAATAATCCTTATGCTTCAAAATCTTTTATAAAGTATTCTGAGATTGTGATAATGGTACAATATTTTTCTACTTTTTCTCAACAGTGGGCTTATTTAATAGGTCAGTTAAGTAAAGTGATGTTGTGGTAAGTGCACAAACCCACAGCAACCAAACAGAATTCAACTTTTATTGATCCGAAAACAGTATATTAAAATCTGATAAAGATTATAGCACTGAACTTGACATGTCTGAGTTTGTGTCACAGGTCAGGAGGCTATCTCTCTGTTCTTAAAGTTAAAATTTGACATTATGTTTCATGTACATTCTGAATTGCTTGCTGTCCAGTAGCAGTTATATTGAGAAAGTCATGTGTCACGGTCAGGGATCAGGCTTGGAGACCATTAGCCATAGCAGTATAGAGACTCCCACCGACCAGCACGATAAGTACACAAGCAGGTCACCCTGGCGGATGACGCAAGTTCACCTGAAATGTAGGGTCTAAGCACTGACTGGTCTTCACCAGAGCTCCTGATGGGGGAGATGGGTTTTGCTGCATGTTAGTTCCAGTAACAAGTAGCAGTAAATATAAGGACAGCTGCAGATATGCAAAGTAACAATATATCAGCTGGAGAGAACACAATAATCTGGCAAACAGGAAAGGCAGAGACATCATCAATCAGGAAGTTCATGGGAAGAGCAAAGAGTTCAAGGTTCATCAGAAACAAGAGACGAGGCAAGAGTGTCCTAGGGGATCAGACAGACAGCTGCCCAGCATCTCAGGTGGCACAGCAAAAAGAGCTGCAGCCAGCCACTGCAGAGGTTGCAGGATCAGATCTGGACCCTGAAACCATGCTTTTCAACAGGCATTGAAAATAGGCAGTTGGGTCATGTTTTTAACTCATCCTGAATGCCTATCAACGCTGCTTACGGTTGTTAAAATAGGTAGCAGATGGAGGTATAGACACTGCAGCGTTAACGTTGCCTTGCATCATGGGGGGGGCTGCCTGAAAAGTTTGTTAACGCTTTGCTGCTGCCTTCATTCACTTCTAATGAAGCACACAACAGGTGCATTGTAAGTACTTCCAAAACGCTCATTTGTGCTATTTCTTCACATGGTTCCTACCACTGGCAAAAAGGTAACAGTAGTGGATACCTGCCCGTGGTTTACATTTAGATATGGGGACCATGAGGAAATTTTAGAATTATTATTATACAGGATTTATATAGCGCCAACAGTTTACGCAGCACTTTACAACATTAAATCGTTATAAATCGTTAGAATCGTTATAATCTAGGAGATTATAATTTTCATGTAAGATTTAAGATTCATTGATGCGACAGCTAATGAAATATACATATTTTTTCACATATTTGATTTTGTAGCTATGGTTGAATGATTAACCCTTTAGTTAAAAAGCCCTTCACGTCCTATGGAAGGCAGATACACATTTCTCTCAAAAGATTAGGTAAGAAATGTCTTTTTTGGAATAATTAGCTTCAGAACCAAAAGATGAACCTCTTAGCCTTTTGTGGGTGTTTGAAATATCAAGGTTAGGTAGCTAACGTTTGAAAGAGCTGTCAGCAGCTGCTCAGAGGGATTTGAATACTTTGTGCTTTGAAATATCTCATTGACATTCAGGTCCAACACTGTGACTGAAAATGCTGTACAACACACTGAAGAGCTCATGCTTTATGATTTTCCCAGGCACAGTCTCCTAGGTATTGTCAGGCCCTGCCTGTGTGATAAGCTAAATATTAGCAGACAAGGTTGTGTAAAAGGAGCTGAAGGATAAATATGAATTAAGACTTTGTGTTGTATTAATTGATATAACATTGATATATACCATAGTGGTTCATAAAATCATTCACACCCATTTCTGAAGGGGCTTTCTCCTATTGCAAACATTATCAGTATATCTCTGCAATACATACACATTACCCATAATGTATGTATGCCTTTAAAAATGCTGCATGTACAGAAAACTACCAGGTAATCTTACAGAAATCCAGTGAGCTTCTAACTTTCTGTTTGAGCCGACAACTCTGCCTCTGTTGCACTGACATCAGAAACAGTGTTGTCAGCCCTGCCCTGTTCTCTTGTAGTCTCCTAAATTCCTACTCCATTGTCGTAAAGATGAGGAGTTGTTCTGCAGTCCAAAAGAAAAGAACTACAGTAAGGGGGGGGCTGACAAACTGCTTGGAATTTCAGTTAACCAAAAGTAGGTCTTTGCTTTAAAATAGCTGAATCTCTGAAACAGGGAGAATTCAGAAGGTACATACAGTGTGGATGCTGCTATGAATTGAACTCAAGGCCCAAGGGTGATAAGGCCATTGTGCTAACCACCAACTAAGCCATCATCCTACCGACAGTAGCTCATTTCCTGCCTTTGTTTTAAGGGCTGACTCACTGGAACCTGCATTTGGAATAATTCCAAAGATGCTATTGACATATTTATAGAATTGACTTAACTCAGAACAAATCCAGCTGATTTAATTAGGCACAGAGCAATACTGGATTTGAACTAGCACATGAAAATCAAACGGCAGTCATCTGCCATTGCTCATACTGTTCTAAAATGATGTACTGGGAACCCTTATTGGTTGCTAAGGGGAAATGCACATTGCAAACCATTGCTGATCGATGCACTGCCTTATAGAAAACCCAACTTTGTAGACAATTGCTTCACACTAAAACATTCCATCTCAGGGATCCCTTGGATTGGGAGATCAGGGTGAAAGCGGTAACCCTGTTTCCTAGCAACCGCTGAATGGAAAATTATTTTAATTAAAATAAACAATGACTTATTAAATGGTTGGTCACAAATGTCAATTACCAATAATTGTGAGCCTTGTAATTAAATTTTCTGCTAGAAAATAAAATTAAAGACATTAGTTCAGCTTATCATTATATCACAAAACATCCTAATTAAAACAAAAAAACAAAATCCCGTTTTGTTATACTAAATAACTACACTGTTCACAACTATTTGTAAAGTCCTGACTCAGACAGTCCAAGATTTCTGGAGAGGTCATGTAGGCTCAAAGACTACATCTAGATTACCCTTTGCTTCATTATCTTATCAGAATTTATTCCCTCTCTAAAGATATCCATAGGCATAAAGTTGGCCATACACTAGTAAAATATGTACAAACATTTTCAGTACATTCAACGACTTGAATGTCATTCCAAAGTACTACAAAGATGTTTGCTTTTAACAATTGAATAGTCCTTCCCCAATAAAATAGTTCAAAAATATTTTCCATTTTGCTGCTTCAAATTTTCTCATCCTTGCAGTTGAAAGTCATTTTTGACCTCACCAATGATTAGAAAATTAAGCAAACATTTTGAAAATTAAAAATTTCAAGTGAAATTCTACTAGTGTATGGCCAGCTTAAGACAGTGATTTGAGGCAATTTTTCATATGAAAGGTTGTTCCATAAACGGATATTAACAGAACAATGCATTCTGGTGTAGAGAATTTGCAGACAGATTTATCAAAGGACTGAGTCAAGAGTTACTTCAATTATCCAAATTAAGTGAAAGGAAAATTCCTGATTATTATTTATTTCATCCTGCTATTCAAAGTGAACACAGCACCAATTTCTTGATCGCCTGTGCAAATGATTGTTCACAGGTAATGAACTATAGACTGAAAGTAGAAGTCCAGTCAAAACCTAACTAAGCTGAAAGAAGAGCTTCAGTTCCCCCAATTTTTCTTTATTAAAAGTCTTGCAATCAATAAGCATAAAATCACTATATATAATATACATAAATATATACATATTTACATAAATGAAAATAAATATAGCAAATCTGCTCTCAAACAAAAAATGACTTTACAGGAAAAACAAAACTCATCATGAATATGTTATTATTGGGGATAATCTTACTACAACTCACACCACTACATCAGACATCAAAACTGTGAGGTCAAGAAACAAACCCGCACCCATTATGCATGCAGCTCTTCTTCAAAAAGAAGATATTAACCAACAGAAGCTAAGGGAGTGAAAGAAACAGAAAAGGAGAGAAAGAGCTCCTCACCCAGAGATGGGCAGTTCACCAAAGGCAGGTCTGATATTCCTCCACGCCCTTTTCCAGACCACCCGAGGCTCCCTGCCCTTCTCAAGACCCTGAATTTTCCCAACCTCACCCAGAATATCGTGCATCACCACCTCAACAGAGAGAAATCTCTTCCGCAGGGTAATCTGGCACCGTGCATTCCATGTGAAGTAACGGACAACTACACTAACTAAAAACAGTGTATCTAAATCAAAATCCCAGCGAGTCGGGAATGCCTCGTACACCCACTCCGCATAACTCATGAGATAGAAAAAGGGGATGCCTAGAGCCCTCCCCACCCTTTTATACACCTCTATGTTAAAGGGACACTGCAGCAAAAAGTGGTCCATAGACTCCACTTTACCAACACACTCCGCTCTAGGACAATCCCGATCATCCACAGGGCGATGCTTCAAGTTTCCTCTGACATAGAGCCTTCCATGGAAAGCAAGCCAGGCTTGATCCCTAAACTTCAAGGGGATTCTTTCTAACTTGATTAAACGCAACCCCTCTCTCCCTGGGCAATCCCTTAAGGCCAGTGAAGCAGAGCTCAAAATCCTCTTCTCCAGAAGCTTACTGGGGAGGGACTTGATATCCTCCACTGTCACCTGCCACTGCCGAAGTATTTTCAGACACAGGGCAACATAAGCAGGGAGCTTGCCATGTCGGACTCTCAGACTTTTTACTGGCCCGCCATCTTCCCAGCATCGCAGAAAAGGCCTAAAACAAGATTGAAAAATTCCCACCCATCCCGGCAGGTTCTCTGCTAGCATGTTACCAAGATTGTACTTTAAAAAGAGCAGAGAAAAGAAAACTATTGGGTTGACCATTCCTAGGCCACCCTCCCTCCTAGACAGGTAAGTTACATTGCGTTTGATCAGGTTCAGCCTATTTCCCCATAACAGTTGGAATAAACAGCTGTACACCCTTGCATAGAGAGATGCTGGCAAGATAAAGACGAAGCTGACATATAAAAAGATTGGGACCAGGTACGTTTTGATCAAGTCAACCCTCTCCCTCAAGGAAAGCTTCCATTTCTTCCAGTTTGCTACTTTGGCATTGGCACACACCAACCTGCTTTCCCAATTTCGATGACCATAGTCACCAGGACCAAATTTGATGCCCAACACTTTAATTTCCTGCTGGGGCTCTGGGAAGGCATCCGGAAGATCGAAGCTTTCACCCTCCTCACCCATCCAGAAAACTTCACTCATTTCATGGTTGACTTTAGAACCAGAAGCCTCCGTGTACTGCTCTATCATACAGACCACCTCCTGTGCCTCCTCCATCCCAGAGACAATAACAGACACATCATCGGCATAGGCCAAGACCTTCAAAGGCAGCACACCAGCAATGCCCAAAACACCCCGCACAAAGATCCACTCTCTAGCCTTCTTATGAAGGGGTCGAATACATATAACAGGGGGCTCAGAGGACATCCCTGGCGCACACCAGAGCCAACCTCAAAAGGCCGTCCAACCCAACCATTAACCAGTGGGAAGCTCTCAGCCCCTCTCTATAAAGTCTTCAGCCAATCTATACACCTCCCCTGCAGGCCGTATCTACCAAGTAGCAAATACAGGTACTCGTGATTGACTCTATCAAAAGCCTTTGCCTGATCCAATGCCAGCAAGTACTTTCTCCATCCAGCAGCCCTGCATCGTTCCAAAGCCTCCCGGACAGCTAAAACCACTGAAAAAGTACTTCTACCTTGGACCGAGCAGTGCTGATGACTGGACAACAAATCGCCTGCCACTGATGACAAGCGCCAAAAAAGAATCTTCGCCAGGATCTTTCTATCAACATTGAGAAGACTGATGCGGCGCCAGTTCTCAATCATTGAGGGGTCTTTACCTTTTGACAGAAGAATCACAGCGGATTGCCTCATGGAGGGAGCGAACCCTCTTCTAGACAGCTGTTATAAACCTCTGCTAAAAAGGGAGCCAGAATGGACTTAAAACACTTGTAGAATTCAGTCAACCCATCTGGCCCAGGCGATTTTTTGGTAGCCAGCTTCTCTATAGCATGAACTACCTCATGCACTGAAATTGGTTCTGTCAAATCCATCAAAGGCAACGCACCATTTCCCAATCCTGGAGTAGAATCCAGAAAGCTTTCCATCCTGTCCCGACAAAGGTCCTTTCTTCCCAGAAGGTCTGCGTAATATGATCTGAAGATCTCCAGGATCCCTGATCTGGACTTCACCAGGGAACCCGTACTATCCCTCAGGCCTATGACCGTCTTAACTGCTATGCCTTGCTTACAGTTCTGGTAAGGCGAGTGATATTTTCCATAATCCCTCTCCAGAACCAAGGAGGCATGCCGGTCGTATTGACGCTTTCTAAGAAGTGGCTTCACCTCAGAGATCTCCCCTGGATCTCCTCTATACAAGACAAGACGATCAAGCTTCCTCCGCAAATGCTGGTAGGCAATGCACATACCAAGCTGCTTTTTCTTACTTATGGCCTTGAAAAGTCCAATTGCCCTTTGTTTCACAAGTTCCCACCACTCTGACTTACTGCTGCAAAAGTCCAGAATAGAAACCTGTGCCTGAAAAAAATCCTCAAAGGATTGTCTTACCTCTACATCTTGCAGGAGAGCCGAATTCAGCTTCCAGGTACCCCTTCCCCTGGGTGGAGTGTCCAAGGCATTCAGAGTCACAGACAGCATACAGTGGTCAGAGAACTCCACCGCCCTCAACTCAGGAGCCAGGAAAGCAGAGTTCTCCTTTAAAAAAAAACTATCTATCCTACTCTGACTATTCCCTCTCTGAAATGTGTATTCCGTGCTGCCAGGGCAGTGCTTAATATGCACATCTACCAGGCCAGCTTGTCTCACCATATCTCTAAGAAAAACTCTATCGTAACCCAGTCTGTCTATGGAGCCTCTCCTGTCTTCAGGCCTAATTATGGTGTTAAAATCACCTCCAAAGACAACCTGCTGGGATGTAAAAAGGAAGGGCTTGATCTCTGTGAGGAGGCATTTCCTGCCCCATTTTGACTGCGGTCCATAGATATTTATCAGGCGCAGGTCCTGCCCCCTAAGAGAGACGTCCAAGACCATGCATCTCCCCATTTCTACCTCAATTACCCGCATGTTACCATATCGGAGTTGCGGTTTTAAAAAGGACCGCAACTCCGCTGCAGGGCTCACCCGCAAGAGACCAAAAGGAGGGACCAAATCTCCACTCCCTTTTTGTTAGATGGACGTCGGCCAAAGTATTGAGCCAGGTCTCTTGCAAAAATAAAATCTCAGCATCAAACTCGCTGAGCAAAAATAAGGCAATATCACGAGCTCTTGCAGATTTAATGCTGGCGACATTAATGGTCGCCACCTTTATCAAAGTGGGAACTGCCATCAGGATGATTGGGGTAGTCGTTTCTTAACCTTTACTACACTCTCATCACCAGAAACAGCTCTCTTCAGACTACGTGACTCCCCCTCATCCATGGATGATAAAGAGAAAGATATATCAGACATATCATCACCTGACAAAACTGAAAAGGTATTACCAAGAGGAACCCCTCCTGGGTCCGACTCTGAGGAAGAAATGACCACTTTACTAGTCTTCCTCTTCTTCTTTTTCTTCCTCCTAAACTTCTCCCACCCCTCATCATCTGATTTCCCCTCAACAGAGGGTGAGACATGGGATATGGACACCTTTCCCTCAACCCCTCCCCCATCCAACACCCCCACACTCCCCTGACCACGTTTGTGCTGTCGAGGGACAGGGACTGGAGGCCGAGAGGGAAGATCCGCTAAACCTGCCCCCCCAGCAGCTTCTGCTACTCTGGAGGATCTACGTAAAGTAGGATTAGGGACCACCACATGGGGGACAGAATCAGGGACCACATTACTAGAGGAAACAGAATCCGAAACAACAGATGTAACAGATACAAGAGGGACAGACTCAGGGACCATATTACTAGGGGAAACAGAATCTGGAACAGATGTAACAGACACAGGAGAGGCAATAATAGTTTCCTCCCTATCTTTAGCGGCCTCATCCTCATTATCGAGCCTCTCTAGCTCAGCCGCCAATCCTGGCAAGTTATGTAATGCCTCCGGGCACTGACTATAAGCATGACCGAGCTTCTGGCACAAATTGCACTGAATCTCGATACAATCTTTGGCCAAATGGCCCAAATCCTGGCATAGTGAGCACTTTTTGCGAGTACAGGTTGATGCAAAATGGCCTTTTTCTACACATTTATTACAGACCTTAGGCTGACCCTGGTAGAAAATGGTCAGCCTATCCCTCCCCAGAAAAGCTGAACAGGGCAGGTGTTGAACTACATTGCCCAGCACCCCCAATTTTAGTGACACTGTCCAGGCCCCTGTCCATATCCCATGCTGATCAAGGACCTTCCACAGTGGAGCGAGGACCTCACCATATCGGCGTAGCCATACTATCAAATCAGCCTCTGGTATGGATTCATTGCGCACCAGGATAGTCACCGATTTTATCAGAGGCTGCCTGGAAATCACCTTTGGCACCAAACCACTCCACTGCGGAAGGCCCTTGCACCTACTATACCTCTCCCAAAATAAATCCAAACCCTCAGGCTTTACAAAGGACAAATCATACTCATAACTCCCCACCGGGCAAATCAAAGCAAATATATCCGATGCTTTAAACCCCATTTCCAGAACCAGCTCAGCCACCCTCCCCCTTACTGGTGGGGTCCCCTCCCCCTCCCCCTCCCACTTCAACTGAACCACATTCCTCCTCCTGTACCCATTAACTATCCCACCAACCATCCCACCACCAAGCTTCCCCAAACTGTGACTAACATTTAAAAAATTAACTCCCCATATTCCTCCTTGCAGATGATCCATCTGTGCGATTAGAAACATCTAAAACAACTTTGGCAGATAATGATTGCACAGATTTGAGATTGGATTGCACACCTGAAGAATCTTTCCTCTGCTGAGCAGAAGAAATGTCATTTTTACCTATAGCAGCCACATTAACCCCTTCACCACCACCACCCACCACCAACACATCCTTTGCTTTATCAGTATTATTGCTGTCATTATTTTCTGGCACATTCATAGTTCCTGCCGTGTCCTTACTCACTGCTGTCCCCATACACACTTCACCTCCAGGCAGACTCTCCTCCTCCATCAGGACAGGACTATCATCTGAGCAGAGTGAAGGTTGTTCTAATACAGCAACAGGTGAATCATTGCAAGAGACCTCCATGGCTGTCTCCACTTCACATGCTGCACTGTGCTACTCCCCTCCCCCACCCGCATCAATCAGCCCAGGTGAAGGTGAAACAGGCTCTTTGGAGCTGTCAGCCATCTTGCTTGTAGAACTACAGGTCTCAGCAGTAGCAGCAAAATCCATGTCCGGGGTGTATGATACAGATCCATCCACATTGCTCTGGTGAGCTGATGACACCTCTGCCAGGGGTTTTCCCTCCATGTCTGCAGAGGGTTTCTCCACAGCAGAGACTCCAGCAGGCAGCGATCTGCAGGGCTCCTTCCCTTCCTGTTCCTCAGCTGGGACACCATCCACTACAGTCGGGACACCATCCACTACAGCCAGTGGGGCAGACATGTTGGAAGGAGGCAGCACGGTGCACTGGGATTTCTCCACCAGTGCTGGCTCTTCCGGTCTGTAACCCCTCTGCTCATCCTCAGAGACTTCTGCTGGTTCATCAACAGACCTGTCTGCCCTTAGGGGTGACTCCATCTGTTGGATGAACATTAGGGTGCCATGTTCACTCTCAACCCCCTGGATGGTTACCGCTGGCGATTCCCCAGCCTGACATGGGGGGAGAGATGCAGAGGCAGATGAAGCTGGGTTGTCTGTTACCTGCAGCTGCTGATCCACAGAACTCACCGATGTCTGGCTGGCAAATCTTCTCTCATTTTTAAACTTTTCTGCAAAAGCTCCACTTTTATCTTTCAATTTCTCCAATAAGAAACATTGTTTCTTTACCTTCTCCTCCATCTGCTGTAACTCTGGCTTCATGGCCAAATGATTCTTACTCCAGGCCTGGAAACACTTGGCTCTGAAGTTTTTATGTTCAGCTTTTAAACATTTAAGTTTCTCCTCAGCCCTTCCAATTGCTCGAAAGCGATCAATGATCTTCTGTCTGTAGACATCCACATTCTCACCAGGGCCTGGACCCACAGTCAGATCCTCCACCTCCTCCTCACTAGGCCCTTATCATCAGGGGAATCCCTCCCAGGACCTCCCCCAGGATCAGGCATTATTCCTGGGCCAAGCTAGCAGGCAAGGGCCAGGCTTGAAAAAGGCTGGTTCTCACAGAGAGCTCTTTGGGTGTGTCCTCCTCCTCTTTCCCACTGACCACCAATGTAAGGAACCGGGATGAGCATCATCCTAGAGCTTTCCACCTTTTTACTTGCTGGAACGTAGACCAAGTGGAACTGGACTAAGTGGCTGTGGTGATACCGGATTAATCCATGACATATGTGTGGAGGACTATGAAGGGGAGAAATATCCATGAGCACACCCGCAATATTCATTAACCCATTAAGACCCGGATAGAAGGATGTGGTTTACACCAATTATCTGTTGATGCGAGATACTACACAGCTGTAATGTAAGAGTTTTGTGAGACCACATCTGATGAGAGAATTCATGGAATCTAACATGAATATTATCTTTCGCCAATTTTAATCTACACCATCTAGTCACTCATCTGGATACATTATCTACTTTCTTTATGTACCTGGAGGACTTCATATTCATTATCTATTTATTTCACTTACTTGGACCATTTATTATAATTGGTTATCTATTGACTTTTTGGAGGAGATTTTCACTGCTTTTTACACTATTTCTATTTATGAAGAGTTTTTACCTTATTTTTGAAGCGATTGTTATCACACTTTACATGTGCTTTTATGTATCACTATATTTAGTGATAATTTATCTGCAATCTTATGTATTTATTTATTAGTGTGCACATATTTTGATATCTAGTTTGCACAGTGACACTTTTCATCACTATTTTTTTATTTATTTATTCAGTTGATTTCTATCTTCATTATCTATTTATTTCACTTACTTGGACCATTTATTATAATTGGTTATCTATTGACTTTTTGGAGGAGATTTTCACTGCTTTTTACACTATTTCTATTTATGAAGAGTTTTTACCTTATTTTTGAAGCGATTGTTATCACACTTTACATGTGCTTTTATGTATCACTATATTTAGTGATAATTTATCTGCAATCTTATGTATTTATTTATTAGTGTGCACATATTTTGATATCTAGTTTGCACAGTGACACTTTTCATCACTATTTTTTTATTTATTTATTCAGTTGATTTCTATCTTCACGTTTTTTAGTGATATTTATTTATGCACGAGATCACTTTTATCATATATTTGCTTTGTGGTTTTGTGAACACTGTTAGATTTTGCAGCATATTTTTTATTCATCACTTTTTGTCATTTAGATACCAGGTATCTTTATTAATTACTCCCAGTAGTGCGAAGGATTCATTATTATTCATCTCCTCGAAGGTACCACTGTGCCGGTTCTCATTCTTACTGATCATAAGAATCTCACATTCTTATAATAAAGAGATTATTCCCGCGCTATCAGATATGGAGTAGGCTGAGGGTGGAAAAGCTGCTAGCACCAATTCTGGTATACACCTGACCTTAATAATGAGTATATAAATGGGTGGTGCTGCGCTGATCCTAAATAAAGTGGTGTAGCTTAAGTGATAGGCGTCACCAAAAAAATATTAAAATGGTGCGTAGTGCTAACCAGAAACGTATAAATATCATAACCTTAAAAAAAACCTTCATAAAAACACTTATATAAAAAACTTATATCACCGTGGTGTAGGACTGACTGAATCAGTAACAGAACAATAGTTAAATGCAGTGCAGGTAAGTTGTGATTTAAGCTATGTGCACACACAGCTCATAAAAAGTGACATTGTGCAATGTGCAATACAATACAATATGAGTGACAGTCAGGGGCGGATCCAGGGGGGGGGCAACGGGGCAATTGCCCCCTCCGAAAAAAATGCAGGTGAGTGTCACTGTCACTGTGAGAGAGCCGCCGGGCGGCTCTGTGAGTAAAAGAGCCGCCGGGCGGCTCCGTGAGAGAGAGAGCCGCTGGGCAGCTCTGTGAGAGAGAGAGCCGCTGGGCGGCTCCGTGAGTAAAAGAGCCGCCGGGCGGCTCCGTGAGAGAGAGAGCCGCTGGGCGGCTCCGTGAGTAAAAGAGCCGCTGAGCGGCTCCGTGAGTAAAAGAGCCGCCGGGTGGCTCCGTGAGAGAGAGAGCCGCTGGGCGGCTCTGTGAGTAAAAGAGCCGCTGGGCGGCTCTGTGAGTAAAAGAGCCGCCGGGCGGCTCCATAGGTGACAGAGCCACCGCTGACGTGTTTGTGAGCGGCTGCTGGCCAATCAGGGAGCAGGCGGGCAGGGGAGCAGAGAGATGACATCATCTCTCACCGCCCGCCCTGCATCCCTACAGTTCCCCCCCCCACCATGCAGGCAGCTGCAGCAGCAGAGAGATTATATCATCTCTCTGCTGCCTGTCTCTGGGACACAAGAGACCACCTTAGCAGGTGGCAAGTGACAATCTGCATCTGGTGACAGGCGACATGGCACGTGACAATCTGCAACATGTGGCAGGCGACGTGGCAAGTGACATGCAAGTGACAATCCGCAAACGTGGCAGGCGACGTGGCAAGTGACAATCCGCATCTGGTGACAAGCGACGTGGCAAGTGACAATCCGCAACATGTGGCAGGCGACGTGGCAAGTGACAATCTGCATCTGGTGACAGGCGACGTGGCAAGTGACAATCCGCAACATGTGGCAGGCGACGTGGCAAGTGACAATCTGCATCTGGTGACAGGCGACGTGGCAAGTGACAATCCGCAACATGTGGCAAGTGACAATATGCATCTGGTGACAGGTGACGTGGCAAGTGACAATCCGCAACATGTGGCAGGCGACGTGGCAAGTGACAATATGCATCTGGTGACAGGTGACGTGGCAAGTTACACACTCGGGGCTCCCACTGATTCTGCATTATGGTGAGTTAAACTATTTAATTTTTTATAACAATGTAATAATAGTAATAATGCGCTTCAATCATCCTGACACCATAACAACCATGGTGCCGTGATGATTGAAGCGCCAACACCAGCCATTTACCCGATAGATGTACCCCAAAAAAATATATTTTCTGGCAGTGCCCCTCCCGAGACTAGACTCTGGATCCGCCCCTGGTGACAGTATGCTAAAAACTTCACACAGAGTGCAAAAAATATAAAAAGATCCCAAATTAGATACAATATGAATGTCCCAAATAAGGAAATACTTGTTGCAAATAAAGTCCTTTTGTGAAAAAATATATATATGTGACAGCAACGTCCAAGCTTGCAGACGTTGCAAATAAAGTGCTCAAAAGTGAATCACATCTGGTGTATCTTCGTGTGCAAACACACAGGTGGGTATTGGCCCCTTACCTTAAGCTAATAGGGCAAAAGCATATAGCCACACAGAGCCTTTATGGTATCCACCTGGGGGTTCCAGCGCTTCCCTCACCGTCCTAGATCCTGGGACATGGTTCCCTCAGATACAGTGCGGGGGGGGGGTATGTAAAATAATAAGGCAAGAAAGGACCTAATAGTGTAACACCGACGAGCCGCGAGCGGCAAGCTCGTATGTTTCTATCAGTATCTGCAGCCTGTCCCGTCCCTACGCGTGACGTCACACCACACGTGACTTCATCAGCCGCTCGTCGGATTAAATCGCTGTTCACTGTTTTTAAATGTGAGTACTTATATTTTCTTCCAATAAACAAGCTATTTATATCAAACGATGTTACACTATTGGGTCCCTTCTTGCCTTATTATTTTACATACCCCTCCCGCACTGTATCTGAGGGAACCATGTCCCAGGATCTAGGACGGTGAGGGAAGCGCTGGAACCCCCAGGTGGATACCATAAAGGCTCTGTGTGGCTATATGCTTTTGCCCTATTACCTTAAGGTAAGGGGCCAATACCCACCTGTGTGTTTGCACACGAAGATACACCAGATGTGATTCACTTTTGAGCACTTTATTTGCAACGTCTGCATGCTTGGACGTTGCTGTCACATATATATATTTTTTCACAAAAGGACTTTATTTGCAACAAGTATTTCCTTATTTGGGACATTCATATTGTATCTAATTTTGGATCTTTTTATATTTTTTGCACTCTGTGTGAAGTTTTTAGCATACTGTCACTCATATTGTATTGTATTGCACATTGCACAATGTCACTTTTTATGAGCTGTGTGTGCACATAGCTTAAATCACAACTTACCTGCACTGCATTTAAGTATTGTTCTGTTACTGATTCAGTCAGTCCTACACCACGGTGATATAAGTTTTTTATATAAGTGTTTTTATGAAGGTTTTTTTTAAAGTTATGATATTTATACGTTTCTGGTTAGCACTACGCACCATTTGAATATTTTTTTGGTGACGCCTATCATTTAAGCTACACCACTTTATTTAGGATCAGCGCAGCACCACCCATTTATATAATCTCACATTCTTATCTGAGGCTAAAGGCCTCTCTCCCAGAAGGGCGCAATTGGCTCTTTTCTTGTCAAGCTTCAATTACATAGTCACATTTTTACCCACTACTAAGAATGTAAGGGCTGATGCTTTTGTCGTAACAATTTTCCTCCACTTCCAAGTTGGAATCGGTTCCTGTTCCAGTGATTCCTCCTGATCGTATTTTGGTTACAGTTCGCACCAGTCTCACTTCTCCTTTGGGTGACAAGTTTCTTGCCGCTCAGATCCATGCTCCTCCTGAGAAACCTTGTGACCACTGCTTTGTCCCTGAGAGTCTCCATACTGCCATGCTCCAGACTTGCCATTCTCCCAAGGATGCTGGTCACCCGGGGAAGAATCACCTGTTTTGGGCCATTTCTCAACAATTCTGGTGGCCTAGCCTACGTGCCGATGTAGCTGCCTTCGTAGCTGCTTGTTCCGTGTGTGCTCAGAGTAAGACACCACAACATCTTCCAATGGGCACCCTACAACCCATACCCAATGGAGAGAGGCCTTGGACCCACCTGTGCATGGATTTCATTGTGGAGTTACCCAACTCTCAGGGCAACACAGTTATCGTTATGGTGGTTGATCGGTTCTCGAAAATGTCTTGTTGCATTCCACTTAAGAAATTGCCCACATCTAAGAAACTGGCTTCCATTTTTGCTCGGGAGATCTTTGGCTTACATGGGCTACCCAAGGTGATCATCTCAGACAGGTGTAGTCAGTTTGTGTCCCGATTCTGGCAAGCCTTTTGTTCACAGTTGGGAATTCAGCTTTCTTTCAGCTCTGCGTATCACCCGCAGTCTATTGGGGACGCAGAACGACCCAACCAGTCCTTGGAGCAGTTTCGACGTTGCTATATTTCTGACCATCATAACAACTGGTCAGACCTCTTACCTTGGGAGGAGTTTGCTCACAATAGTGCCATGAATTCTGCTTCCCGAATGTCCCTGTTTATGGCGAACCAACCATCCATGTTGCTGACTCATTTGCTCCTCAGAGCATCTCCGTGGTCTTCTTTCCACTTGGGTACAAGTCCAGGGGTCCTTGCGACATACCAATGATAGGTACAGACTCCATGTTGACTGCAGACGTCTGCCTGCGCCTTCCTACCAGGTTGGGGACAGGGTCTAGCTGTCATTTTGCAATCTCCGACTCCATGTTCCCTCACTGAAATTGGCACCTCGGTTTATTGGGCCTTTCCGTATTCTCTGCAGGATTAACCCAGTGGCTTACGCTTTAGACCTTCCTTTGAATATTCGTATCTCAAATGTATTTCTTACCTCCTTATTAAAAACCTTTAGTCTGCAAACGCTTCACCACCTTGGTGCCACGTCCTCCCCCAGTGCAAGTTGAGAACCATGAGGGGTATGAAGTACAGTCCATTGTTGACTCCTGTAGGTTTCATGGGAGCATATAGTACCTGGTTCATTGGAGAGGGTACGGTCCGGAGGAACGCTTTTCGGTCTCATCCTCAGACATACATGCCCCTGTCCTCCTCCGTGCTTTCCATAGACGTTTTCTCCTCAAACCTGGTGGTCCTCCGAGGGGGATGGGTTGTTGAGGAGGGGTACTGTCAGGGCTGGGCTCAGCCCTTCCTTCTCAGAGCTGGCCGCTCAGCTGTCGGTTAATTGCCAGCTCTAATCTTTCCACAGTGACTGTGATAGTGATGATATCCTGCTCGTCAGTCCTGATATCCCTTCTGGTTCCTGATCCTGCTTGCTTTTCCACTAGGTTGATTCTCCGGTTTCCTGATTTCCTGGCTTGTCCTGAAGTACGCTGATCTCTGGCTCCCTGACGTCCTGGCTTGTCGGACTATCCGTTCCAGTTACCAAAATTCTGGCTATGATTTGACTACGTTTGCTCTGTTTACCTTTTACTATTATTATTAAACTAGTGTGATTTTTACTGCACTTCTGTTTCAGTCTGATTCATGGTTTCTGACACCAGTGTCGCCACATGGCTCTCTAGTATATTATTTTTGCTTTCTTGCATGCTCTGGGACAGATGTCCCAATGATAATATCAGTCAGTTGATTTTTTTTATTCTTTGAGGCCCAATCTGTTTTGTGTTGCATACTCCTGTTCTATGTTGAAAGTCATGTATACTCTCAGCACTGTAATTGTATCATATATTGTAATCTACAATATATGGTGTGTAATGTTTTTTCTCTTTCTTAAATAAAGAATGCATATAAAAAAAGATCTCAATGGGCTATGTTTCTACTGAGATAGTTTGTGCTACAGCAACACAAGCAAGCATATGTACACATAGTGGGACAATGGTTTGTAGGGTGCAATGGACCCTATAGGTGGGGAGGCACACTGTCTCAGCTGCATGAACATAACACAATGCAGGCTGGGCTCAGGTGACCTCTTAATTCGCTGGTTGCTACAGATAAACATCAGAACTCACCGGATCACTTCATTTGTGCCAAAACGCGTAGGAAAGAGCCGAAGTCATGACGTCACCACACATGCACGATTGGGATAGTAATTCTGTTGTAGTCTGTTGAATGGCGATCTCACCATACTTCTTTGTAAGTGTTTGTAACTATTTTGCCCCGTACACACGATCAGACTTTCTGACAACAAAACCGTGGAATTTTGTTCGAAGGTTGTTGGCTCCACCTTGTCTTGCATACACACGGTCACACAAATGTTGGCCAACAATTACGAACGTGGTGACATACAAGACGTACGGCGAGCCGATAAAAAGGAAGTTCAACAGTCATGTGATATCTCCATTACGAATGCTAGTTTTACAAGACCGAGCGCTTTCGGCTCGTACTTGATTCCGAGCATGCGTGAACTTTTGTGCAACAGACTTGTGTACACACGATCGGAAAGTACGACAACAAAGTTTTGTTGGAGAAAAATTTGAGAACCTGCTAGACAACATTTGTTGATGGAAAGTCTGACAACAAATGTTCAATAGAGCATATACACGGTCAGACTTTTAGCCAACAAGCTCACATCCAACATTTCCCGTCAGAAAGTCCAAGCGCGTGTACACAGCATTTTAATAAATGCTGCATTAAGGATTTTACACTATACAAGGTTTGTGCTCTTCTTTTTTACCTTCCCGGTGTACTGGTCTTGAGAGGCGCATATAAGGTGATAGATCTATATACCAGTGACTGTGGGGCATAAATGTTCAAGCGCTTTTGACTTTTCATACAGTGAGAGTCACATGTTCTTTGGTGTGTATATGTGGTGTTTTTGGAGCAAGCAATGGGTGTTTTCCATGTATGAAGACAATTTAACCACTTCCCGTCCACCAAGGGTGATGACCAAGGGTGATATCTCGGTCATCGTTGCAGCAATGATTGCGATATCATTCTTTTGGGCCAGCGATTCTGCACAAAATAAAACATAACATCATCTTTTATATTTTATCAAACAATTAAGTATTATATTGTGTTTTGGGGAATAAAATTCATCAAAGTATATTTTTTCAAAAAAACTTGCTTTTGAAAAAAACGTTGAATATCCTGTGAAAATATGCAACACCCACCATTTTAACCTCTAGGGCCTCTGCAAAAAAAAAAATGTTTGGGGTTCTAAGTAATTTTCTAGCAAAAACAAATGATGTTTTTTACATGTAGGAGAGGAATGCCATAATTAGCCCAAACTGCAAGTGGTTAAAGACACGGAACTTTCTTTTAGGAACTCATTCACTAGTGCATGGACTCTTCATATGCTTATTTTAATTTATTTCTAGTTGGCACATTGAGTTGTGTTTTTCACATTGATGCACATTTGATTCAAATTTCAATGCTTTTAAATAAGCACAGCATGATTCTGCAACCATAACTTTGTATCAAATTGTCAACCAGTGGAAAAGCCTGAGGCTCGGTTCACACAGGGGCAACACGATTTCAGCGCGACTTTGTACGGCGACTTCAACGCGGCTTCAACGCGACTTCAGCGCGACTTCAGCGCGACTTTAAGCAAATTACAACGCGACTTGAAGTCGCCTCCAGGACAGGCGACTTTGGCTGTGGCCAATCACAAGATAATCAGCTCTCTTGGAGGGAGGGGTTTGCCTGGGCAAACTAAATTTTTTCCCTGAAAAGTCGCTTGACTATAGAGAGAGATCCGACTTGGAGGCGACTTCTATTGATTTCTATGGTACAGGTCGCCTACCAAGTCGGATCCAAGTAGTACAGGGAGTACGCTCTGAAGTCGGAGCGACTTCAGTAGTGTCTATTAAGACGCTCCCATTCACTGTAATGTGAATCTCTTTCTGTTGCGACTTGGGGCGACTTGAGGGCTTACAAGTCGGATCCCAAGTCGTCATAGTGTGAACCGAGCCTGATGGTAGTTGACTCCAATTACTCTGTAATGTCTGTATCCGGATTTACGTTCAGTCATGCTTTCATATACAAATGTTCTTGACATTCCAGTTCATTTCATCACACTCACCTATACATGTTTATGTAAGGCAACAATTAAAAGCCTGGGTTTATGGCCTTGTGTTGATGATATCTGTTTTTCTGACATTGCTCAGAATTCATTGGCAGGTGCAGTTGACCTCTTTATGACCTGAATTTACCCGGCTTCTAACCTGTTTTCCATTCCCATAGACTTGTATGGATATGCAAAAGATCATCTGATGTGAGAAAAATCTCATCAACACAGACCCTAACTCATTAATTTTGTTATTGAAAAGGTTCCTCCTTCAGAATTTGCATATAATTGGTCAGGCTGCCACTCAGCTTTGGGCTTTGCCCTAGAGGGCTATGGGAAGGATGACATCTGTCACATTTGCAGTTCACACTTGAGTAGCAGAAGTAACACCTTTTTCATATAAAACATACAACCATAATCTGTCAAATCAAGCATTTACAAATTTATAATAACTGTGATAATTCTTACTCAACATGGAAGCTTCCCACATTCCGCGATTTTCTGTATAATCAGATTATCATTTATGTATATAATTCACATGTGAATACAATACTACAGTAGAACAGTAGTTGAGGTTTTTAAGTAGAGTATAGTACAGTTCTTTCTCTTAACATAAACTGACACCTGTGACGTAGAAACTGTAATCTCATTTTAAAATCAGTCTATGGATGTGGAGAGCTCACCCTCAGTTTGAGAGTAATTGTTTCATTGAATTATTGCCAGTCAGTGGGGATTGAGGATTTACATCTACAGTAGTCTGTAGTCTGGACAAAATAATCTCTCAAATAGAAATAGAAATGTTAATAGTTTATTTTTATCAATTAACAAAATGCAAAGTAAAGAAGAGTGAAGAAAGAGGGTGAGAGGCCCCTCTACAGTAGGTGTAGAAATAAATAACAGACTTATTAAAATTACAAGCAGTCCGCGGGTTACAAACAACAGGTTCATTTTTTAATTGTAACTCCAGCCAAAAAAATAATGCTTAGGTTTTTAGGAAAGGGTTAACCCCTGTAAGTTTTTTTTTGCTGTCTGTGCCCCTGTTCAGAAGATTTCACCTCACTTTCTGTCCCTATGACAGTTGGATTTTGAAAATTTGGGTTGATGTGGAAACAAGGATTGATGATAAAGCTTCAGTGGCACACCTTTTTCCCATGATATCTCTTACAGGACTGCATTTCCCTTCCTAGGGATAGATTTCCGCTCACTTCCTGTTATCTTCCTCTATTTGTAAGTATGAGACGTTTTGTAAGTCGGATGTGTGTAACCCATGGACTGCCTGTAGACAAATGGCAACTCAAATAAGGCCGGTATAAAAAAACACATCAGAAGTGTAACTAGGGTAAGCCATCATAAGTAACTGTCAATGGGAACACCGTCTCCAAACGTTGTAGCACTTCCCTTGGTTCCAGGAAGTCGGCCATAGAGTGGAAAGGATTCGGGAACGAGGGCTGAAGCGTTTGTGTATAATTCTATAAATTTGTTACTAATTTCTGCACTTAGAGGCGCCTCTCTCCCTCTTTCTTCATAGCTCATGTTGGAATCTGCTTCAGGTCCCGTTTAGAGGCTCCCATTTCTGGATGGACGTTTTTTTTCCCTTACCACCTTGGATGGACTATATTTATGTTTGTCCTATATCCATTACTTTTATACTCCTGTTGTTTCTAAATGAACAGAAGAGAAATCCAAATCAAATCAATATTTGGTGTGACCACCCTTTGCCTTCTAAACAGCATCAACTCTTCTAGGTACACTTGCACACAGTTTTTGAAGGAACTCGGCAAGTAGGTTGTTCCAAACAGTCTGGTGAACTAACCACAGATCTTCTGTGGATGTAGGTTGCCTCAAATCCTTCTATCTCTTAATGTAATCCCAGACAGACTTGATGTTAAGACTAGGGCTTTGTGAGGGCCAAACCATCACTTCCAGGACTCCTTGTTCTTCTTTACACTGAAGATATTTCTTAATGGCATTGGCTGCAGATTTGGGGTTGTTGTCCTGTTGCAAAATAAACTGGGGGCCAATCACACACCTCCCTGATGTTAAAGTATGATGGGTAGGTATCTGCCTGTATTTCTCAGCACTGAGGACACCATTGATCCTGACCAAATCTCCAATTCCATTTGCCGAAATGCACCCCCAAACTTGCATGGAACCTCCACCATGCTTCACCGTTGCCCACAGACACTCATTACTGTACCGCTCTTCAGCCCCTTTCTGAACCCCTATTCCTATGTTTTTATGCATATTACAAGGAAAAAAGGCTAAGCGACTCAACTGTGCATGAAACAAAGTAACTGGGGTGCAGAGAAATGGCAGCAGGAGTCAGTCAGTCTTAAAGCCAATGTGGGACTGCTGCAGCATGGTGGTGAGTATGTAGTGTTATTTTTCCATAAGCCCATACTTCTTCTTTAAAGCTCATCTGAACTTTCGACTAGATACATTCTAAGCGCATCTAAACAAAAGATATTCTTACACTTGTTTTCTTTAGAAAGCAGTCACATCCAGAGTGGAAAAGTCTGTCATCTGTAGAATAGCACCCAGGCCCTTTGTGTAGAAGCAATCGTCTTTCTACATAGATCTGATGCACCTACTGTGGAGCTCAAATAAGAAGGTAGCATGAGCTTGACTGATTGGAGAGCTATAGGTCTAACTTTGGAGGGGGCATGTCAGACCTCTGCAGGGAGACCACTGCCTCACACAGAGAGTAAGGCTCTTTCTTTATAGCATGCTGGCAGGGGACAGGCTTTTCTACTCGGGCTGTGGCCATTCCAAATAAACTAAACTGCAAGACTTTGAACACTTATTTTTGATACACCTGGAATGCATTTAATCAGTTTAAACTAAAACTTCAATAGTTTTTTATTAGAAGAAAGAGCTAAGCATAAAAACTTAACTGCTCAAAGCTGAAATTTGACTGGTTGCTGTGTCACACTGGGGTTGATTTACTAAAACTGGAGAGTGCAGAATTTGGTGCAGCTGTTGCCAATTAGCTTCTAACTTCAGTTTGTTCAATTAAACTTTGACAAAAAAACCTGGTAACAAATTGGTTTCTATGCAGAGCTGCACCAGATTTTGCATTTTCCAGTTTTAGTAAATCAACCTTCCTTAGTACTGTTTCTGCCTGGTTAAAAAATGCCATAATGTCCAGATTAAACATTTCGTGTCACTGAATTGTTTAGAAGACTTTGTTTTTCTTTAATTAGAGAACTGCATTCAGCATACTATCCTTCAGTAAAAAATAATTGTAATAATTATATGCCAGTGACTGTCTATTATGTGGCTTGATATGTCCCAGTGCAGAGTTGCATATTGTATATTCACAGACACTGCTGATCATTCTGGGTTACATTCGACAATAGTTTTAGTCACTTATCCCTAGATTGCATTTTGTATTACAATTATTGACTATTCATATGAATACTGCTGTTATTCATAATCTACTTTTAAATCTGTGTATATATATATATATATATATATATTGCAGTACACACATATATATATATATATATATATATATATATATATATATATATATATATAGTGGGGAAAATAATTATTTGATCCCCTGCAGATTTTTTAAGTCTGCCCACTTACAAAGAAATAAAGGGTCTATAATTTTTATCATAGGTATATTTTAAATGATAGAGACAGACTATCAACCAAAAATCCAGAAAAAACACATGATACAAATGTTATAAATTGAGTTGCAGTTCAGTGAGTAAAATAATTATTTGATCCCCAAGCAAAACATGACTTAGTACTTGGTGGAGAAACCCTTATTGGCAAGCACAGAGGTCAGACATTTCTTGTAGTTGGTGACCAGGTTTGCACACATCTCAGGAGGGATTTTGGTTCACTCTTTTTTACAGATCCTCTCTAAATCCTTAAGGTTTCCTGGCTGTCGCTTGGCAACTTGAAGTTTCAGCTCCCTTCATACATTTTCTATAGGGTTAAGGTGTGGAGACGGACTAGGCCACTCCATGACTTTAATGTGCCTCTTCTTGATCCACTCATTTGTTGTCTTGGCGGTATGTTTTGGGTCATTGTCATGCTGAAAGACCCATCCATGACCCATCTTCAGTGTTCTGGCTAAGGGAAGAAGATTTTACAATACATGGCCCTGTCCATTGGCCATGCATTTGACATGGAGTGGCCTAGTCAGTCTTCAGACCTTAATCCTGTAGAAAATGTATATATGGGGCTGAAACTTCGAGTTGCCAAGAGACAGACAAGAAAACCTTAAGGGCTCTTTCACATGGGGCGGATCAGTGATGATCCGCCCCGTGAACATCCGATTGCTGAGCAGGAAAATGACAGGTCTGTCACTGCACACTGTGCAGCGATGGACCTGTCAGAGCGCCGCTTTCGCCTATGGGGGATCGGGTGATGATGGACCGTAGAGTCCGTCGTCACCCCATCCGATCCGAAAACGGATAGAAAAGTAGGTTTTTCCTCCGTTATACTTTTTCGGATCGGAGCAGGTCGGAGATGTCTATGGAGGGTCCGTTCAGGTCCGCCTAAAAAACTGACAGGCGGACCTGAACGGACAGTCCGTGTGAAAGAGGCCTAAGAATTTAGAGAAGATCTGTAAAGAAACGTGGAAATAAATCTCTCCTGAGATGTGTGCAAACCTGGTCACCAACTACAAGAAACGTCTTACCTCTGTGCTTGCCAACAAGGGTTTCTCCACCAAGTACTAAGTCGTGTTTTGCTTGGGGATCAAATACTTAATTTACTCACAAAACTGCAACTTAATTTATAGCATTTGTTTTTTCTGGATTTTTGGTTGATATTCTGTCAGTTTAAATACACCTATGATAAAAAAATTATAGACCTTTCATTACTTTGAAAGTGGCAAATGTACAAAATCTGCAGGGGATCAAATAATTATTTTCCCCACTGCGTGTGTGTGTGTGTGTGTGTGTGTATATATATATATGTGTATGTATGTATGCATGTATGTATGTGTATATATATATATATATATATATATATATATATATATGTATATACATATATATATATATATATATATATATATATATATATATATACACACACACACACACTGATTGTGATATGTTACATAGTTAGTCTGGTTGAAAAAAAGAAAAGAAGTCCATCCAGTTGAACCAATAGAAGAGGGGGGGGGAATTATGCAATACTATATATATATATATACAGTCCTATACCCAAAGTTGATCTGGAGGAAGGTAAAAAACCCCAATAAAACATCCAATTTGCTCCAGCAGGGGAGAAAATTCCTTCCTGATCTCACAAGAGGCAGTCAGATGTTCCCTGGATCAACTTTACCTATAAATATAAGTATCCAGTTATATTATGTGTATGTATTTTTTATTAAAGGAATTGAACTGACATTAAACAGAAACTGCCATGAATAATGTGTTGCATAAATAACAATAAAATAATGTCATCTGGGTAAAAATGTGTAGCTCAGGGGTGATTATATCTGACCATATCCCCAATGGACAAGGATCTTGGTCCAAGCTGTAGGTGTCTACTAAAGTCCTACCAAGTTTCTCTGAGAGTCCTGGCAGACTGGCAGGTGATCAATAGAGGTCTGAAGAGACATCAAACAATAGCCTTGAACAGAATGTTAGCTGCTTCTAGGCCCAAAAGATCATGGGGTTACAGTATGAATACTTCTTCCCTCTTATCAGTAATATTCACATTATAAAACTCCTATTTTCAGATCTTTTATCTGTTATTTGAGTCATTATTTGGCTTATTGATAAGAAACAAGTTAGCTTATTTTTGTTAATGGATGAATGGCGTGAGAGTCCTCTTTTGTTAAATAGATGAATGGTGTGTGAGCGGGGGACCACTCTAAAGATTTTGTACCTGGACCCTGTATACGTTTTTTTGCAAAAAGTAGAAAACTTGTAAAAAGGGCGCATATCACACCAAATAAATAACTGTATTCTGTAATGATAGTAGTTAATACCTGAATTCCTTTTGCATTTTGCATGCATTAACCACTTGACATCCCGCCCATAGCCAAATGACGTCCGCAGGAGGGATCTCCTATCCTAGGCGGGCATCATATGAAGTTCTGGGCTTCCCGGCCATCTATGGGTCGCCTGCTGCATCACTCGGGAGCCGGTGTGTGTGTCCGGCAGCCGCGATGTCCGCCGGGCACCCGCAATTGCCCGATAACAGAGCCAGGACGTTGATCTGTGTGTGTAAGGGGAGAGGAGACCGATCATGTGTTCCCAGTACAAAGGAACACTGATCAGTCTCCTCCCCTTGTGAGTCCCCTCCCTAACAGTTAGAATCACTCCCTAGGTAACACATTTAACCCCTTGATCGCCCCCTAGTGTTAACCCCTTCCCTGCCAGTGACATTTATACAGTAATCAGTGCATTTTTATAGCACTGATCGCTGTATAAATGTGAATGGTCCCAAAATAGTGTCAAAAGTGTCCGATGTGTCCGCCGCAATGTCGCAGTCACGATAAAAATCGCAGATCGCCACCATTACTAGTTAAAAAAAAAAATAATAAAAATGCCATAAAACTATCCCCTATTTTGTAGATGCTATAACTTTTGTGCAAACCAATCAATATACACTTATTGCCATTTTTTTTACTAAAAATATGTAGAAGAAACATATCAGCTTAAACCAAGGAAGAAATTCGTTTTTTTTTAAAACAGCCTATTTGCCTTTAATAAGTCAACACCATTGTTACTTTTGCTGGACAACTTGCGTTCCATGTAAAGCTAGGTTCACGCCTATGCATTTGGTGCAGCCCGCGTTTGCGGGAAACACAGGACAAACTTCCCTGCACCTTTTTAAAACTGCAGCTGCAGGAAAATCTCTGGTACCCACAAACGCACTGCGTGTTTAGAGGTGTGGAGGTGCCATTAAGAATGTAAAAGAGCAGCATGTTTTGGCTGCAGGTGTTTGGGGGTGCGGGAACAGGTGCAAGTCCCGAATCCGCAACCACCCACACAAGTGTGAACCAAGCCTTAAAAAAATTGTAAACCCTCAAGGTTTTTCACCTTAATGGATTCTATCCATTAAGGTGAAAAACCTTCTGTAGTGCAGCAGCCTCTCCCCCCCCACACCAAAGCCCCTTTTACTTACCTGAACCTGATCTTTCCAGCAGCCAGAAGGAGCAAGACTGCCCCCATGGAATGCGGCTCTCCATGGGGGCACTCGAGAAGAGGAGGACCCAGGAGCACTGCTGGGGGACCCATAAGAGGAGGATCGGGGCTGATCTGTGCAAAGAGGAGGTAAGTATAACATGTTTGTTATTTAATAAAAAAAAAAAACCTTTACAACCCCTTTAATGTGAGAGTCAGTAATGGCTTGAGAAAATAAACAATTTATTTATTGGTATTTTAAGTAACAATCAACGTGGATTTACGAAAAACCACCCTTATCAGACCAATGTATTTTCATTCTACGAGGAAGTTGGTAGTAGTTTAAATGAAGGGTAGTAGATGTAATTTATCAAAATAATTTAACACACTTTACCCCACAAATGCCTAATTTACAAACTAAGGTTTATTGGAGTGGAGGAAATTTTATGTTCATAGATAAAATGCTGGCTTCAGGAAGAGGGGGTATTGAGGGTAGTGGTTATTGATTTGGCCTCTAAGCAGGCTTGGGTCATGAGTGGGGTGCCCCAGGAATCTGCCTTGGGGCCAGCAAGCTGACCAAAAAAAAAAAAGATGAACGGATTCCCCCATCATCCACACAAGCTAGGCGGTTTGAGGAATCCTTCCCACAGTCAGAATACAAGAGCACAGAATACACTAATCAGCACTGCAGCTGATTGGCTGCAAGCACTGATCATATGAAAAATTTCTAACATCCTTGTTGGAGAGAAGTCAATTATTAGATCAACTTCTTCGGGCCCTGATGAACTGGCTAAATTTTGATCAATCTATGGCCAGTTTTTGAGTTAAGATGCTGTATTTTCTGAGGATTATGCATATGAATAACTTCGGCACAAGATGTAACAACATTACAGGAAGACCTAGGTAAGATAAAGAGGTGGGGGAGACTTGTTTGATAGGGTTAAATGCTGAAAAATGTTACACTTGGATGGTAAAAAATTGCAGGCAAGATACTTATAAGGAGGGGTTACACTTTGATAATCAGTGATGGAAAAAGATTTGGGGGTCCTTGTAGACTACAGACACAGGAAAAGAAAGCAATGCTGGGCCACCACTAGCTAAGCAAGTGGAATACTCTCCTTATGTGTTATTAAGGGTATTTACTCAAGGCAAACATTGATACTGTTGTTACTCCTTCACAAAACACTGATTCAGCCTTATCTTGAGTATGCAGATCAATTTTGGTCACCAGTCAACAGAAAGGATGTCCTAGAACTAGAAAGAGACCAGGAAAAGGCAACACGTTTATTAAGGGCCTACAGGACCTCAGCTATGACTAAAGCTGAACTCTAGGAAAAGCAAATATTGTCTAAATACAATAGTATTCTTACTTGAATCTTGGTGTGCTTTGCATATTTCTTCCAATTCTGTGCAGTAATCCAGTTTGAAACTTTGCCTCTATAAAAGAACTTCCTGTAATAAAGTCCAGTCACTGCTGCTATCTCTCCGTGTGCAGGGTGACTGGTCGTGTATCTGCCCCCTTCTGTAGTTTTCTGTCGGCAAGCCTGTAGTGGGTGGAGTTGCTGGGTCTCTTCCACAGTTCTGCTTTCTGCAAAGACTATGTGCAGCACATCCATGATGTCACCACTACCTTTAAAAGATAATATCTGGGTTTCTAAAGGCATTTGATGCACACAAAGTGGATTTATACTCTTTGTCACCATTACAGTAAAACTATAGGCAATTTTTTAGGGCTGTGGAAATTAACAATGAATTCCTCGATTAATAGTTAATTTTTTTGATCGATCAAAATTCTTTCTCACCTCTCCGCCGAGTCTTCAGAGAGTTACATAGTTACATAGTATATAGTTACATAGTAGGTGAGGTTGAAAAAAGACACAAGTCCATCAAGTCCAACCTATGTGTGTGATTATGTGTCAGTATTACATTACATATCCCTGTATATTGCGGTCATTCAGGTGATTATCTAATAGGTTCTTGAAGCTATCAATGCTCTCCGCTGAGACCACCGCCTGTGGAAGGGAATTCCACATCCTTGCCGCTCTTACAGTAAAGAACCCTCTACGTAGTTTAAGGTTAAACCTCTTTTCTTCTAATTGTAATGAGTGGCCACGAGTCTTATTAAACTCTCTTCTGCGAAAAAGTTTTATCACTATCGTGGGGTGTCCAGTACAGTATTTGTAAATTGAAATCATATCCCCTCTCAAGCGTCTCTTCTCCAGAGAGAATAAGTTCAGTGCTCGCAACTTTTCCTTATAACTAAGATCCTCCAGACCCTTTATTAGCTTTGTTGCCCTTCTTTGTACTCGCTCCATTTCCAGTACATCCTTCCTGAGGACTGGTGCCCAGAACTGGACAGCATACTCCAGGTACGGCTGGACCAGAGCCTTGTAGAGTGGGAGAATTATCGTTTTATCTCTTGCATTGATCCCCCTTTTAATGCATGCCAATATTCTGTTTGCTTTATTAGCAGCAGCTTGGCATTGCCTGCCATTGCTGAGCCTATCATCTACTAGGACCCCCAGGTCCTTTTCCATCCTAGATTCCCCCAGAGGTTCTCCCCCCAGTGTATAGATTGCATTCATATTTTTGCCACCCAAATGCATTATTTTACATTTTTCTACATTGAACCTCATTTGCCATGTGGTCGCCCACCCCGAGTTCCGTCGGAGATCCGGTGACGTCACGGACATCGACATCACTGGACTTCTCCCCCCTTTCCCAAGTGCCTCCGTCTGCTAACGAAGGGAAGGGGGAGGAGTCCGGTGACGTCAATGTCCGTGAAATCATACATTGAGGAAGACAGATCCTAACGATTTGATTGATCTCACTGGTCAAAGTATTCAGATAAACATCTATGTAAATCCTGGACTTGGCTATGAATATCAACATATCTGAGGGCTTTCCTGGCTGTAAGTCAGTTTGACGATGAACTGACATTGATTGGTTTCCAGCAATCAAGAAGCATTTATGATGAGGGCACTTTTTTCCAAAGAGCTGACACTTTGCTGTCTCAGCAGGTGATGGATGTTTCTGGCTCTCCATCGGTCCCCCTGATGCACAACGGTGCTATTTAAATAGACTGTAGGGTAACGCCGTAGCCCCGCCCCACTGAGGAAGTTCTGATTGAACGTAACGCGTACGGGGGAGGAGCTACACATGATGTCAGCTAAAAGTAGTTGGATCTGTATGTGCGTTATAATTAATCGAAATTAGCCAATTAATCGATTTAAAAAAACGATTAATCGAACACCAAAATTTTAATCAGTAACAGCCCTAAATTTTTTTTTTCATTTTGTATAGAGCAAGGAAGGGTTATTACCCCTGTCAGATTTTTTTTCACCATCTGTGTCCCATTGCAGAGATTTGCATTCATTTCCTGTCCTATAGCCATACAGGAAATGAGAGGAAATCCCTGCAAATTAAAGAAATTCCTTGGGGACCCCCAGGTCATCAGAACCAGTGTCCCTATTGGAAGATTTTCCCCTCTATTATTTTTTTGGGGACAACCCAGAATTTGGGAATTTCTTTTACTCTTACTTTCAATGATCACGATAAACAGGACAAACAGAGAGCGTGAACCTCCTTAAGACCCCTTTCACACCGAGCCGCCTATAGCGTCAGCGGTAAAACGCCGCTATTCTTAGCAGCTTTTTACAATCGGATTTTCGGCGCATTTTGGCCGCTAGCGGGGCGCTTTTACCCCCCCGCTAGCGACCGAGAAAGGGTTAAAACCACCCGCAATGCGCCGCAATAGCGGCGTTTTGCCGGCGGTATCCCAGCACTGCCCCATTGATTTCAATGGGGAGCAGCGGTGGAGGAGCGGTAAACACACCGCAGCTTCACCGCTCCAAAGAAGCTGCTGGCAGGACTTTTCCTGACATCCTGCCAGCGCACCGCTCCGGTGTGAAAGCCCCCGGGCTTTCACACTGGAAACAGTGGAGCAGCTGTTTGAGGGCGGATTGCAGGCGCTATTTTTAACGCTATAGCGCCTGCAAAATGCCCTCAGTGTGAAAGGGGTCTAACAGGGGCACAGACAGCAATAAAAACTTACAGGTGTTCTAATCCCTCTCCACTCTCCACAGTTTTGCCTTTAGTTATACTTTAATGAATATATTTGAATTAAAGTTTTTGTGCTTGCCTGTAAAGATGTTACCATCTTATTTAGGCTCCTGATGAGGATACATTACACAATTTAAGATTGGAGGAAATGAGGTCTAAACTGAAATCACGGGGAGAGTTCTTTACAGTCAGAGCAACTAAAATGTGGAAATCTCTTCCCCAAGTAGTGTCATCAGCTGAGAGTATTGACAAATTAAAAAAGGAGTCTCTAGATGTCTTCCTCAATAAGCACAACATACAGGGATATACAGTATATACTCTTAAAATGCAAACTGAGACATGCACAGCCCATGTGCAGTGTACAGCCTGTCATTCACATGAATGGCTGTGCGCTATTCTACTAGTGTAGACTGTGGTGCTACTGTAAACACGAGTACACATGCATGTACAGGCATTAGAGCTGCATGATTCTGGATAAAATAGGAATAACAATTTTTTTGCTTAGAATCATGATTATGTCACGATTCTCGGTCTAACATTATCTTTCACATTATACAAAAAAATTGGACTAACTTTTCTGTTTATTTATTTTTTAATTCATTGAAGTGTATTTTTTCCAAAAAATTTGTGTTTGAAAGACCGCTGCGCAAATACACTGTGACATAAAATATTGAAACAACCTCCATTTTATTCTCTAGGGTCTCTGCTAAAATATATATATATATATAATGTTTGGGGCTTCTAAGTAATTTTCTCACAAAAAATACTTATTTTAACTTGTAAGCAACAAGTGTCAGAAAAAGGCTTATACCGTGTACACACGGTCAGATTTTCCGACGGGAAATGCTGGATGTGAGCTTGTTGTCGGAAAGTCCGACCATGTGTATGCTCCATTGAACATTTGCTGTCGGACTTTCCGCCAACAAATGTTTGATAGCAGGATCTCCAATTTTCCGCCAACAAAACTTTATTGTCGGAATTTCCGATCGTGTGTACACAAGTCCGACGCACAAAGGTTCACGCATGCTCGGAATCAAGCAGAAGGAGCCGCACTGGCTATTGAACTTCCTTTTTCTCGGCTTGTCGTACGTCTTGGACGTCACCACGTTCCCACGTTTGTAATTGTTGGCCAACATTTGTGTGACCGTGTGTATGCAAGACAAGTTTGAGCTAACATCCTTCGAACAAAAATGCACGGTTTTGTTGGCGGAAAGTCCGATCGTGTGTACGAGGCATAAGTCTTTAAAGAGGAACTGCAGTCTGCTCACATAATTTGTAATAAAAACATTTTTGGCATTCCAAAGCTTCCCTCCAACCACTTTGCATATTATTGTATATATACTGTGATTCTGTACTTGCCAGATATGCTGCAGAAATCTCCCTCCACTATGTCTGGCTGCATCCATTTTAACTGTGGGCAGCTGAAGCTGCTGCCTGTTCACTTCCTGAATTTACACAGACACACAGAGGCACACCTCCAGCTCTGCAGCTCTCATTGGCCTTCTTATGACTCATCCCCCCTCCCTTCTTGGCAAACTCTCACGCGAGTGAGAGAGAGAGCTGTGCATGATGTCATAAGCCTAGGCTTTATACCAGACAAGAAAGAGGAAGTGGGCTGTATAAGGTATTTACTGGCAGAAAAAAAATGTTTAACTATCCAAAGTTAAAACAACAAGGGCAGAAGATTTAATAGATGGAAAGTTGAAAAAATGACTGAAGATCCGCTTTAAATGCTTAAACTGACCTAATTTGCAGACCGAAGCTCATCCCTTTGATCTGTAAAGAAACAGAAATATACAATGTTTCTTTTTAGCTCTTTCAGCACTGAGCAATGTTGTTGATAAACATTGCTGGCTGCTTTTTTTTTTTTTTTGGCAGCTGTGAGCAGGGAACTGCTCTGCACTTAAATGAATTGTGGAAATGCTGGATTAAGATCGTGTGTGGGGGTTGAATCCAGATTGCAATTTTTCAACAATTAATCGCGCAGCGCTAACAGGCATATGCAAAAGATAATTTTTGTGCTGGCTTTACTATAACATTATAAATGTTACAAACAAAATAATACCTAAGACTGCACATTCGGTTACAGTAAATTGGTGGGTTAAATCACCCCCAATCATTTTACACCTGTTTGGGTTTCCTGTATCCGACCAACCTAGCCAGAAGTGTTCTCAAGAGACAATAGGGCTAGGGGTCATACACCCACCAGCATTCAACTAAAATGAAAACATGATTAGCCATTTGTCAAACTGACAGATATAATATAGCAATAAGGCAATGTATGCGTGTTGCCACCTTTTGTCCTATCACATACAGAGGCAGTGTAACGTGGTGCCAAGAAAGAATGATGAAAGCGAGGACGGCATGCTAGATATTTCTGGCTTAGATCCTTGGAGATGTCACCCCAGAGACACGGTGAGGCTTGGCAGGCTGTAGATGTGGTCGCAGCAGATTCCACACACCTCTAGATGCTTTGTAATCTGATCTGTGTGAAAACTCTAGTGACAAAGCCGCATGATCTCAACAATGTGTGCCCAAACCTTATTGTGTTACACTGCCACTAATCAACCCATGACTGATGTCACTGTACTGGACACGTCCTGTGTTTATACTTTATAAACTGTATTGTATTGGAGTCCAACACAAATGTGTGTCTTGTAGTTTATTTCATTTGGATTTCAATTGCATATTCTCTTTTCAAAATCAATTTTCACTTTGCAAAGAGAATTTTCACTTATCTTAGTGAAGAAGGGTGAAACAAAGAGAAAAGATGTGTTTTTCTAACACACGATTGGATGAAGTCAGTACAATTTCACCCCATTCGCAAAGTGAATTTTCTTTTTGCAAAATTTCTACGTAGCCTATTCAAAAAAGTGAATGGGTTGAAGCTGTGCTGGTTTCTATCTCATGTGTTTTTTTGCATGTACATAGTTAGATATTCCTGGCCAAGTGTTCACTTTCTTTTATTCACTAAGATAAATAAAAGTTCACATTTCAAAATGGAAATTCACATTGAAAAGTAAACCCCTCTGACTCCTTTAATAAATCAGGTTCAATGCCTGTCCCACTAAACCTGCAAGTTGAAAATTATGTAGAATAAATCATTTTAAAGATCCGTATTTATGTAACTATTAATTATTAATTAATATTATTAATAGGCTAATTAATTTATTAATTAGTTAATCTTGATTAGCCTTTTAATAATTTATCTGCGTATCTAGCTTTGCCAATTTAGATTTTTTTCCCCAGTATTTCTTCATTTTACTATTCCAATATAATATTATTTTCATTTTCTTATGTTTTTTGTTCCCAAACAATGCTAAAAAACAGTTCCTTTATAAATATGTAGCGCTTACCCCTGAAGGAGCAGCTGATTAATTATTATATCCGTAATTCATGTTTACCACCTGACCCATCGCAGCCCATACAATCAGAAACAGTCCATATTTCATTTTTTTCTCTTGCTTTATTTAAGTAACATGAACTGGGATAGGAGAAGGGTTCTCTGAGATGCTCTTTTGGTTGCTTTGTAATTGTTTTCTTTGCCTCTCATGCAAAGACCTAGAATCATTGCGGATAATAGGAAATCACTCTATATGATTTCTTCATCAGGGAAGATGGAAGTAGATTTGATAGAGAATAATTCATAAAAAGTCACTCTGAATAACTTCTTCATTTGCAGAACTTTTCAAGAACAGTCTGTATCTCTATATGTGTACTAGTAGCTTTACCGCCACCTCTTTACCACTACTTCCCATCTGCATGGTACTTCCAAGTTGAGCTAAAGAAAAGTCACTCTGAATAACTCCTCCCGCTTGACTGATTGGAATCCCGGGGCATTGGTGAACCCAAAGTCATAGGCCATCACCACCTGTCCCACTGACTTGGGTACCAACATCCCTCAGCCTCTGGCAGTACCCTTCCCTTGGGCTTTCACTCCCGTGATCAATAGTCCATGTGCCACTCATAAACGATCGATCGCCCAGTTTCCTTCCGCTTAGTTGCTACTTCTTCTGCAATGATTCTTCCATCCCTTTCCTCCCTTCTGGCACGCTCCCTTCCCCGCAGGGGCGGCCAACGACACCCACGACTACATGCTGCACGGTGTCATCTACTCCTCTAGGGATGCCGGTTCCCCACCCTCCTCGCAGGGGGGGCTCTGTTGGCTCCCCGGAGGGGGAACCTCTCCCCTCCGGGAACCAGGCTGGGCTCCTCTCCAACTCAAATTCCTGACTCACCCGGCTTTTTATATGAGAGTCCCGTCTCCTGCCAAACAAATTAATGATTGGCCAGAACTCGCATACAAACTGCCTGTCACTCAGATCCCAAATAAAAAAACAGGCCTGCTATATGGTACAAGCCTGCCTAAATTTACCTGAAATTGCAAGCTAACAAAAAGGTCACCTACATAAAAGTAGGTGCCCGCTACAAATAAATTTCCAGAAACACAGTTGTTATAAACAAGACTAATCTCAGAATAAAAAAAATTGTAACACTGTTCTAATTCTGTTCCAAATCCAGGCAAGCTTACAACCTTTATGTGAAACTTTATTTGTTCTATACCTTATATTAGTTGTTATTCTGTTGTGGGAATGACAGATAATTGTGCCGAAATGGAGCTAAAACTTTTTTATATATATTTTTTTTTCTGGATAGAGTAGGAAAGGGTTCTATCCTGATAATGTTTTTTATTGCTGTTCACACTCACCAGTCCAGGTGTTATTTGTACTCTCTAGTGTATCTATCCAATGTCCTCAAATGACAAACAGGGCCAGGGCCTACCAATGTCTTAAGTTTTGTGAAATCATAATTAGATAAATTTAGTAAATTAGTGTTGCACTTCAAAATTGCATTAAAAAAGTCCATTATTTTCTATGACTTTGTTCACACTGCTGTACTTAAGGCGCAGTTTCCCGAGGGTACTAAAATAACCTTGAACAATAGCAATTTTATTCAACTAAATAATTCCATTCTTGGAAGGGTGCATTTTATTTTCCTGAAAAGGAAATGTAAATACAGGAGTATAGCCTTACAGCATAAAATTTGTGTGTATTTACAGCACCAGGGAGGCCCAGCTGCAGCCTATTTCTGTCCATAATACAGTATTACAAAAGACACTGTGCACCTGTAATCTCGATTACACACGTGCATGCATAGATGTATTTTCCCAAATGTTGTATTCTGAAAATTTTTGTTTGTTCATGCCTGTAATTGCGAGCACCAGTGTTCACACAAAATTAAAAGAGCACATAGGGGTTAATTTACTAAAGGCAAATCTACTTTGCACTACAAGTGCACTGCAAGTGCAATTGGAAGTGCAGTCGCTGTAGATCTGAGGGGAAGATCGAAATGAGGGGAAGCTCTGCTGATTTCTATCATCCAATCATGTGCAAGCAAAAATGCTGTTTTTTATTTTCCTTGCATGCCCCCCCCTCAGAGCTACAGCAACTGCACTTCCAAGTGCATTTGCAGTGCAAAGTGGATTTGCCTTTAGTAAATAAACCCCATAGTATTTTGTAATACACTAATGTGGACAGTAACATGCTAATATTGACAGGTGTATTTAATGCTGTATGGCCGTACGCCTGAAAGTACTTCTGTTCTTTCTCTCCTCATAATGTCAGATTAAATACACAACCATTTGTTAGCTTGCTAGGTAAAATAATGACCAATCCACAGAAAACCTTCCAGAAGCATGCATATGTCCTTTCCCTCCCCTGAATCCCCCTCACATTTACGGTATATTAATACAATATGCAATGTGGGACAGGATGAATGATGACCACAATCTTCTGTGCTTTGGGACGTTTCGCATTTCATCATTGCCGCATTAAATATGCATCACTTGAAATATCTAATACATTTCTTCTATCTCCCATATTGTCAAATCATGCTTTGTTTTTTTTTTATTCTTTTTTTTTCTGGTTTTCCTGCATCTTAGCTGCATCATCAGTTCTTATGCCGCGTACACGCGAGCGGACTTTTCAGCAGACTTTCAACGGCGTTACGACGGACTTTCGAACGACCGGACTTGCCCACACATGAACGGACTAAAGTCTGTTCGAAAGTCTGTTGGTTTGAACATTATGACATACGAAGGGACTAGACTAAGGAAGTTCATAGCTAGTAGCCAATAGCTGCCCTTGCGTCCTTTTTTGTTCATCGGACTAGCATACAGACTAATTTTTTGACCGGACTCGAGTCCGTCGGAAAGATTTGAAACATGTTCCAAATCTAAAGTCCATCTGATTTTTGACAGAAAAAGTCCACTGAAGATCCGATGAAGCCCACACATGGTCGGATTGTCCGACGGATTAGTTCCGTCAGACCAGTCCGGTCGAAAAGTCCGGTCATGTGTACACAGCATAAGTTGTATAGTCTGTATCCTAAACAAGGATTAGGGTAACCACACAATTTATGAGGGCCATTAGGGCAACTGTAATTATTCCAAAGGGCAAAAATAATAGTGAGACCAATGTGTGGTGAGCCATCTGTCCATTCTCAAACCTGATGGAACCTGCTGAGGTTACTTGCTTTCCTTTTCCGAGTAAGGAGAAGGATCCGCACCTGCAGGATGAAGGGCTTTGTTCTAGCATGGAAATAAGTATGCTCCCTATAATGCCTTTGAGTGGGCACTGGAGTAGCATAATATACTATACAGGAAGCCTAGAAATTTAGCTTTTTGGGCCAAAGAAAAAACATACTTGGAATTTCAATTACCACATGGCTATTCCACCAAATATACCATTTTACCTTTTCTGTTTTTTTTCTGTTCTAAAGCTACTGAAAGGCATGTGATGGTAGTTGAACTTGCCAGTATAAATGTGAAAAGATTGTTCTATGTGCCTTCATAATAAAATCCCCTGAAAGTGCATAGTTATGGAGGAGATAAGAGCAGAAGTACATCTTAAATGGTGGTAAAAATAGTGATCAGATTAAAAATCCAACACAGCTTTGTTTATTTTACCCAATGTCAGTTGGCCAGTAATGTTGGTGAAGGTTTTTGGGTCCCAATAGGCAGGGGTGCCATTATCTGATTGGTCAATGACTGCATTGGTATCTGTGTCATAACCCAACATCTTGGAGTTCTGAACAGTTGTCTCTGGAATGATCAATGAGGAAAACACGTGACAGACAGTTGACTAATTTGCTAGACTGATTGACAGGTTCTGTATCTTAGGCCTTGCACACATGGTACGAAAATCAGAAGGGAAAAGTCTGAAGACGAGCTACCTGCGGATTTTCGGATCGTTAGTACGGTACTTTCGACAGACGATTTGCCTTTTACATCAGACAAAAGCTGGATGTGCAGGTTATAAAATTTTTGTCAGATGTGAACTCAACGTGTGATTTTCGGATGGTCAGTACAGAAATCCATCACACAAAAGTCGAAAGTACAAACACGCATGCTCGGAATCAAGGAACGACTTGGAAGAGTTCGGTCTTGTAAACTACTGTTTGTAATCTAGAATTAACATTCCTGAAGCGGCAATTGATGAAATGTCAAAATTCTCATCTTCTTTAATGGGATAATAATGAAGCATGTAGTTATGCCAAACGTATTTTAAAAGGCATTTGTTTTGTACGATCTGAAAATCGCGAATCAACGCTCACCAAACTTCTACTAACACGAATATAGCAGAAGGTGCCCAAAGGGTGGCGCTTGAGAAATGAACTTCCTCTTTATACTCTCATAGTACGTAACTACGTTCCTGTTTCTCAAACGACAATTTGTGGATAGTTAGTATGCGTGACAAAATCCGGCACGCGCCCTTTTGACAAAAATCAGACGCTTGGTCGTCCAACAATCAAACTGTGTGTACGAAGCTTTACCTACAGAACCTCTTATTAAAAAAAAAAAAATTTCAAGCCCATAGAAAATTGGAAAGGTTAAATACATTATTTACAGACAAATGGTAATCTGAAATAAAGTTTGTATGGTATGAGCAGTCCTCTCTTTCTAACAAAGCTGAAGTCTTGCTTGTCAGTAGTGAAATAATTGGATAGTCATAATTAAATAGAGGCATTATCAGAGCGTAGCTATGCATGGCCTACACAGCGGCTGAAGCATTTAGGAAATTCAAGTGAAAGTATTAAGCTGTAGAGGCAGCAGTAAATTAGCTGGTACATTACCACACAGAATTCCCAATGTAAATGTACAGTTATGCCAGTCCTAGTGATGGTGATATTGCTTTTATTCAGTATTTGATAAATATTCATACAAGCAATATGTTTGTTAACTTTGCTTTATTGTATATTACCACTTCAAATTGTATTACCTTTTTCAAGTTTTTGTAATAACCCAACACCCCCACAGTCATAGTTTGGCAATTGTTTTTACAATTAACTGGATTTGTGGACTAAACTCAATACGCCCATAACTGGTCATCAAATTAAATCATTCTAATTTTATCATTACAGGAAATGGCGGGAGCTTCAGTGAAGGTCGCGGTCAGAGTGCGGCCATTCAACTCACGTGAAATTGGAAAAGATTCAAAATGCATTATCCAGATGACTGGCAACACAACCAGTAAGTAACAATAACTAATATTAATGTAACATTGTCATTCATGAACTGATTCAAAAAAATGGGTGGAGGATGGAGCTATATACTGTATATTGGTACATAGTTGGTAAGGTTGAATAAAGACATCAGTCAATCCAGTTCAACCTAAGTTTATGCTTCCAATGTTCATATCCCTGCACATTGCGCTTGCTAAGAAACAGACTTTTGTTTTGTTATATTAACCTTCTAGAGAAAAGAAAAACGAATTGCGTAAAAACCCAACTCTTCATCTTGATTCACATGTTTAGGCCTATGGTATGTGGTTTGGTTACTCCCAATAACAATATACTACATACATACTAATTTCCAGAAGATTCCCTTGGGGCCATTTTATAAATTCTGAAGCAAATTAAATTGGTACAAAAGTGGATTTTTTTCTTTTTTTTTTTTTTTTACAAACCCATCAATTGGAGAAAAAGAAAAACTTAATTTGTTACAATCAGTGGGTCCCAGTAATTTGAAATTGTGCCACCTATCTGTTTTCTAAATTATGGTACACCTAGCTATACTATGTATATTTTTACTACCAGTCCACTTTAAAACACTGTTAAAAATCCTACCCATTTGCTGAAAATGATGTCAGCTATTTGTCTCTCCCTTTCTGAGATCATGTGATAGCCTTTGTCATGTTTCTTGTAATGAATGAGCTTTGTACACTGGTCACGTTTTTTCTTCCATAGTAACCAGCAGAGGAAGTCATTATTTGGAAAGGATCCATATGCATTCTGGGATTTGTAGGCTTTAGCTTGTATTCCATTCTCTGGCGATGTAAACCTGTATGTCCATGACCTCTCCATTTTCCTATGTTCTTTGGTTCAATCTTTCAAACGTACGGCTTTGTGTCTATGTGGTGTCACAGGGATTTGGCATCAGTCAGGACATGCTGACTGGGCACTGTTTTCCTGAGAGAACAAAGAGAGCCTGTGTGCCCACATAATCCCACACTGTTGAGAAGGGAGAGAGGAATGGAGGGCAGTCACTATCAGCGAGAAATATAGGATAATAAAATCCTAGTTACCACTAATGCTGCACAGAGAAAAATCTAAATATCTATAGTTCAGCAATATTGGCAAGCTGCAGTTAGCAGAGTATCAGGACGTATGGAATGCAGCCTGTTACATTGGGACAAATAATAACGCATGTGAGAGGTGCTTAAAGGACACAAAGTACTCACTACACACTGTGCCCAAAAAGCACCCAAGTGCATAAATGTAAATGGAACCGAAAGCTGCTGTTTGTAACTAACTGGATACATCTTTTGTTGCAAATACTACAATATATAGAGATTTATAATCTTTTTGATTTTTATTAGGTCATGTTTCTTTTATGGTGTGCTGTATATGATATGTTGAATATTTTATTTTGGCCTTTAAAGTAGATCAAAACCCTAACTGGATGACATTTATTTTCCTAAAGTACTGCAGGCGAATTTAATAAAACTGGAGCAGCCAGAATCTGGAGCAGCAGTGCAAGCTTCCATCTTCAGCTTATTTAATGAAGCTTTGAAAATGAAAGATAGAAGCTGATTGGTTGCCATGCACAGCTGCTTCAGATTCTTGCTGCTCAAATTTCAATAAATTCCCCCCTGTGTTTTATAAACATTTCTCATGGCTTTCTTTTTCATAAAATATTTGATTTCTCCTTATTTATGTTTTTTTTTTGCCTCTATGTGCTGCTGATCTTCTACAGCAGGGGCCTCAAACTGGCAGCGCTCCAACTGTTGCAGAACTACAAGTCCCATCATGCCTCTGCCGGGAGTCATGCTTGTAACTGTCAGCCTTCCAATGCCTCATGGAAATTGTAGTTCTGCAACAGCTGGAGGGCCACCAGTTTTAGACTCCTGTTCTACAGACTCTTTGCAGCCAGTTTCTGTTTACATGCATGCTCTCTATCAATGACTGCACATGTTTGCTCTGGATTCCAGATTTCAGGGCTGGTTCACATCAGGAGTCACATAGGAATGCCTTGTGCATTCCTGTGTGACTTACATGCAGTTCTGTGCAGTATGATTTCAGCCCATTCATTTTGACTAGGCTGAAATCGCACCACACAGCACCAAAAGTAGTGCATGCACTACTTATGGAAACTTATTGCAACCTGATCGCATGGTACTTCTGTACCATGCGATTAGGTGCTGGCAAAAGCATTGTGTTTGCCTCCTGTAATAATTAATAATGACACCTGAGAAAATTACGTCAGACAAATAGTAAATGCCCAGTGTAGATGGTGCCACATCCCTAAGAAGAATGAAGGTATAAAATATAATGGATGGGACTTTGTAGGCACCAAAGTAACTTTATAACCATAAAATGCAAAGTTTTTTATACATTACATTAAAAACAGGTACAAGGATTAAAAACATGTAAATCCCCTGTACAAATTGGTCACATGTGTAGATACATGAATACCCCAAGGCCACACTGGGATCATGAGTGTGGAAGTGCATTTCAACTTTCATTGTCTTCTTCTGGGCGTTAGTGCAAGAGGGTAGGTTCTACAAAAGACAATATATTAACCAACTAGTATAAAGATATGTCTAACCACATTTTTTGAAGAAATTTGTACAGGGGATTTAAATATTTTTAATCTTTGTACCTGTTTTTAATGTTTGCGTGTTTATGGTTGTATAATGTTTTGCATGTTTATGGTTGTATATTTTGTACCTTCATTAATATCGACACCTGTTGCAGATCGCAACTGCAGTGGTTTTGAAAGCAGTGCGGGAAATGCGCACGGAATGCGTGTTTCCCGCAGAGGGAGCATAGTGACCAGCAAAAGGCATGTGGTGACAATGCAGGAGCACAACTGTTGTGACTCCATAACAGTAAGTGAGTGAAAAAGGACATTGATGGCAATGAAATTACATTAAAATATTAAAGCTTATATGAGATTTTAGTGCTTAGATTAGCAGTTGCAACCTTGGACACGTGCCAAGCACATCCAGTGTTCAGGAGACATTGTTCAAGAATCTTACAGGTTGGGAAACGGTTATCTCAGCATATAGAGTGGAAAACAGTTGGGAATACGACAATAGGAAAAAGTTGGGGATGCAACAATACTTATTAAAAAAAGCTTCAAGAAGAGTTGGAACCAAGCTTAACTTCAATAGTTAAGTGGACAGCTGACATATACATTCATCTGCTTGGTCTATTGAATATTTTACAATGAAGTTTCCTATGCAAACAACATCTGATTATGTATTTTTCATAATGTTCTTGTACTGAATTGCTCAGGTTTGTGAAACATTTTATTTAAGGTGTCTCCACATGGATAAATTGGAGGGAGCATTTAACTCTTTTAAACATATATGACTGATATCCACTCCACTTGGGGTAAATATTATTTTGTGGTCATGTGCTTCCAACTCTGGTAAACAGATGTCTAGCAGAACTTGGTTAAATGGCTAGATCACTTGGTTAGTTTCTGGTCAGTGGTCTCCTAAATCTAGGGTGGCCATACATGACCTAAATAATTTTGTGTGATAGATTTTGTTCACTGTTTTTGATGATCACATATTGGAAAGTATACCTGACTAATTGCTACAATTATTCTGTAGCAACTAGAAGAAAATGGTCATCCCCAGTACACCTCATTAGTGTGTTGGGTTCCAGATTGTGGATGGTCGCATTGGTTTGGTGTTTCAATCAATGATGACATGTATGGCTGTAATTATCCACACTAATGTGTCCATATACAAATCCCACTAGGCCATCTGCAGTAAAAGAACAATGAGATGATGAAAGATGTAGGTGATCACAAATTAATTATGACTATCTTTGCTTTTGTCTTCAGCTATTATCAACCCTAAGCAACCAAAGGAAACTCCCAAAAGTTTCAGCTTTGACTATTCCTACTGGTCACATACTTCAGTAAGTAGTACACATCTCACCAGAAGAAGTGGCAATAGCTCTATATTTTTCTTTTAACCCCCATTATTTAATACATATAGTATATTAGTATTACACAATTAATAACAGCTGCACATTTGTAAGAACTGGTACTGTAAACATAAAAGCAAAGCCTATATAATAATCGTATATGTAATATATGTTATGTTATAATTTACTGTAAAAGGGCTTGTTTACACTTGTGTTTGGGGGTGGTGGTAGTAAAAAAACATGGTTGCATCGCACATCGCTCACATGGCCATCATGTTTCCCGGAGTTACTTCCAGGTTCACAGGCTTTGGCGCTGTAATTTCCCAGAGCCGCGATTAAATCATGCGCGCAGCTGCCGCCAGTCATGGCATGGGCCCTGAAGAAACAGCACAAGCGGGCCGTTCCTTCAGTGTGCATGCGACCATGACGTCGGCGGCAGCGTATATAGTAAATATCTCCTAAACGGTGCAATATAGTAAGGAGAAATATGCACAAAGTAAATATTTCATTTAATTAAATGTAGTAAATATTTAATTTCATTTTTATCTTTTTATTTTCATCTTTAATTTTTTTTTTTACAATAGTGACCAGTTAAGGAATTGAAGGATACAATGTATGTACAAGTTCTACACAGAAATGGAGTAAAATATGGTGGACATATGGCACCACAAAACCAATTAACTGCTTGCTTTGGTGATGACCAGTGCCATTTGACCTCAAAGCCCAGTGTACATTACAATAGACCAGTGATTACTTATAAAACCAACAACAAACAGAAAACTCCTTAAGCCCCACTCACTTAATTCTCAAATATTACAAATGTGATTAATGCATTCAAATTATATTAATGTAAAAATCCATTCATTTTGCTTAACCCACATTCACAATTAAGATACAAATTGGGGAAATTAAGAGTTATGTGAAAAGTCCTTTTACACGCTTCACTGGTGTGACCAAATACTAGTTTAGGGAGTTTTCCTGTTTAGTTACAAATCAATTGTAAAATTGATTGTATAAAAATTGATTGTAGTGTGTAACAAGCTTAAGGTTAGTTGATGTCATTCTACTAAAGACAATGACGATATATACAGTAGATTTACATTTTTACACTCTCATGTATGTTAGGGTCCTTGAGATAAAACAGGTTGAGATCTTATTACTATGGAAAAAATAAAGGTAGTTGCAGCATGTAGAATGTTGTCATATAGTTTTATCACTCTATAGGATGAAGACAGCCAGTTTGCTGGACAGAGACAGGTATACCTTGATATCGGGGAGGAGATGTTGCTGCATGCTTTTGAGGGGTACAACGTCTGCATCTTTGCCTATGGACAGACAGGAGCTGGTAAATCATACACTATGATGGGAAAACAGGAGCCAAGTCAGCAAGGAATCATACCACAGGTAACAATGTCATTATTTTTCTGTTTTTATGTATGCTATGTACATGTGTGTGCTTGCAGAGATCTGATCATTTTTCATAGCCAATTCCACCAATGCCCTAAATATATTATGGTGGGAACTCTTGGCGCTACCTGTGCAGACCGACACACTGCATTTGTCATTTCTGAATACATTGGTAGCAGGCAGCACTAACTGCATGTCTCAGATCTTAGAGGAGTATTATGGTGGGACTTAGGAGAAGCATGCATGAATACTTTCTAACCTTAGATACATACAATATCCGTAGGGGAAATTGTGTTTTTCGCAATTGGTTTTTCATAAAATTAGAAAATTGTTACTATGTCTATTTGTACATTTAAATTAAAATGACTTGCATTTCCCACTTTTCAAAAGGTTTCCTTCTTTAAAAAAAAAAAAAAAGAACACTCTCAAGGCCAAGGCTTTGAACCAATGCTACAGATTTATGCTGAACAACTCGCACAAAGGGTACTAGTTCTGGGGCAGTGTACACCTGTAAAACATAAAGCAAAGTGATGTGCTTAAGACTGAACTAGCTAAATTTTTAGAAGTTGGGCAATGGTGGAATCCATCATTGGTTGGGAACTTGAGCTGTGAACTGGCAGGTTCTCTTTTATATATTTTTCTGTTATGGAAAATGAAAGTGTATGAGCTACATATAGCAACTACCCTGGTGTTTCCTTAGCTTAGCTTTCTTATTACCAATAATAGCTGTTTTTGGCTGCCTTGGCGTTAGGATCTCCATGTTGCTTTCCCCCATTGTGTACACATTAGCATTGTTAACATTATGATGAAATGGTCAGTAAGGTCGGCCATACATGGTTCAGCAGGAACCAGCCAAAATTCATACCGTTAACGGGCAGGCTGAATGTACTAAGTTGATCGATTGATCAACTTGGGTACAACCAGCCTGCCGGATTCTCTTGCAATTATTGCTAGCAGCTGCTCTAGCTGCTATCGATAATCACTGTCTTCTCCCTACGGAGACAGCTTCCCCGCCCTCGCCGAGAGCAGACCATTGCTCGGCAGGAGGGATTCCCCTGTCAGCACTGTCTGTGTTGATGGGGGAATCGTGCAAATTTCTTTCCTGCAACCTGTGGTTGCAGGAAAGAAATTTGCACCGTGTATGGCTGGCCTAAGTTTGAATTCCAGATCTAAGGAGGTAGTTATTTAGCTATGGGCCGAATAGACATGTGCTGCAGTTTGACTATTATTAAAGGGGAATTTGGGTGCATTGTTGATATGGTTTCTAAGTTTTTCTTTAATGGTAAAAATAGAGAGAAACACCCAAGCAGGTTGATTTAACAAAGCAACAGAGTATATTCACTCTTAAAAATTTATGGAATGATGCTGTGTTCTATTTAGTTATCCAATCAATAGCAACAATCCACGCTACTTTTAACACACACACACAAATATATATACAATATATATATATATATATATATATATACAGGCAGTCCCCGAGTTACAAACAAGCTAGGGACTGTAGGTTTGTTCTTAAGTCAAACTTGTTCGTAAGTTGGATCAGTACCTTTTTTAAGTGTAACTTTAGCCAGGCGCTTCTGGCTGTGCAATGTGCAGAGTTCCAGATGCTTCTGGGCAAGCAGTCCTTTATGTGGGGCATGCAGTACATGTAGTACTGCAGTGTAGGATGTGTCCTGTCCTGCAAGATGGCTACTCAGTGATTTCCGGGACCAGCGTGGAGCACAAGCTGCCAGCAGTGACGTCACGCCGCCTCCGTTCTTAAGTAGGAGTCGTTCGCAAGTCAGATGTTCGTAACACGGGGACTGCCTGTATGGAGAATTTGACAGTATTTTTCTGCTGGCAATGTCAAACCATAGGAAGCAATCGGTAATAATATACCATTCCTAGTTATTCTATCCAGGGATGAACACAACTAGTTGCAGTCACCACTAGATAGAACAGACAAAGGTCCATATGAATCATTTGATATAAAAACAGCCTAACAAAAAAGAGAGGTAATATAAATTTGAATTGACACATTTCTTTATATCTATATATAGATATAGATACTCATGTAAATATTTTAATAAAATTGATGCTGGTAACATCTTTTTGTTTGTACATATTTTAGTTAACTCATTTATTGAAAGTATAAGGTAATGTAAGGTGAACAGACCTCTTCTTAATATGATCCACAACTGTCATTGTCTGGATGGTGTCTTGTCTGGTCATTGTATTCAGTTACATTATTGTCTTCATGATTATTAACCTATTGTTGAATCCTGAATAAATTCAGAAAGAAAGACATATAGGTATAAAGAGTTTCTGCTAGAGTTCACTGTTTAAGGGGGATTACCTTGCTGCTTTTTAATCTGGTTAACCCCTCAATATCTGAATTATTCATTGACTTCTGGCTGTGTTTGAATTATTCAAGATATACTCTGTGTCTGTAAATTATTAATTAAACCTACACTGTCTGTAAAGTGTTAACCACTTAGTGCCCGTGACTTTTAGACTTGGTGACCAAGACATTTGTTTCAGGCCACTGATGTAAAATGTTTCAGCTGTCACATGTCACATAAAATGAAATACTTCTCATCTTTATTACAGCTCTGTGAAGACCTCTTCTCCCGTATCAATGACACATCGAATGACAATATGTCTTATTCTGTGGAGGTAGGCCGATTTTAGTGACCATATTTCCTGTAGAATTGAGGTCCTTAGAATTGGTCAGCGATATTGAACTAGACAGAAGTAGTGATGGAGCAGTGAACCACACAATCTAAGAAAAATTATATCAGTGGTTAGTTTGGTACCAGAAATAAAGATATGGTTAAAGTGGAACTTCACCTAAAAATTGAACTTTTCCTCCACCCTCCTCCTCCTCTACCAAATTTGGAGGGTACCTCATTTTGACAGGTAGCTTCCTCCACTTTCATATGGCTCACCTAGGCAAACTGAGCAGAAGTTTGGACCCCCACCCGCAACCACCTAGGGAACGTCACATGTCCCAGGAGGCTGCGGGTCTATTCAGAAAGAGTAGCACAACTTGCACATGTGCAGTGGTGAGCCGGCCATGAAACTGCTGGAAGTCACAGACAGCTTCCCACACTGAAGATCGTGGTGCCGGTGCCAGTATTTGTATCTGATGACTTTTAATTTTTTTTTTCCAGACTGAAGATTCTCTTGAAGCAGTGCAGAGCAATTGTATCTTTAGATAATCTGTGTTTGATGTTAAGCTCACAACCAAACTTTTTTTTATGGGTGGTCCAAGATTTTTGTTGCTGTCTGTGCCCCCACTGGGGAGATTACTACTCATTTCCTATCCCATTGACACCAGAACAAGAAATTAGGTTAATTATTATCATAGGAGAGAAAAATGTAGACAGCAAAATACTACCAGAGGTTTGTCCCTTCTTCCTTCTCCTTAAAGTGGTGGTAAACCACTGCTTTTTTTTTTAATCCTGCAAGGTAAAGCCATAATGGGCTAGTATGCATTGCATACTAGCCCCCTATGTGAAACTTACCTTAGAATGAAGCCCTTCAGCGGTGCGCTGTCACAGCTGAAGGTGCTTCCATTTTCACCAGGTCTTCCTTATGGGTTTGCGGACTCCAGCCATGTATCGTGGCCGGAGCCATGATAACATCACTCCCGCGCATGCTTCAAAAGTAAATATCTCCTGAACGGTGCACGTTTAGGAGATATTTACTGCACCTATACTGTACCTGCCTTTCTATAGGCTTACCTAAAGGTAAAAAGTCATGCATGGGCATTTACTCACACTTTAAGTCTGGGTTTCATACCTCAAAAGGATTTATGTTGTCGGGGTGGTTATTTAAAGTTATGTTTTTTGTTAAGAGAGAAGTGAACAGTGGATCAGTCATGACAAAAGGTGCATTTTGCCAACCCCAAATCTCCCAGCTTCTTTACAGAATGCATAGCATGCTAGTCATTTGACCTTCCCAACCATGCATGTATAATTATGTGTTATTCTGTGTCTTTAGGTAAGTTATATGGAGATATACTGTGAGCGGGTCAGAGACCTTCTTAATCCAAAGAATAAAGGGAACCTTCGTGTCCGTGAACACCCCCTACTGGGACCGTATGTTGAGGATTTGTCAAAGCTAGCTGTAACTTCATATCGTGACATCCAAGACCTGATGGATTCCGGTAACAAAGCCAGGTATGTTCATTACTATTATCATTAGATAGTTTGCTTTAAAGGACTATTATAATTTTAAATACACTATATTGTCAAAAGTATTAGTATGCCTGCCTTTACACGCATATGAATGTTAATGGCATCCCAGTCTTAGTCCATAGGGTTCAATATTGAGTTGGCCCACCTTTTTCAGCTATAACAGCTTCAACTCCTCTGAGAAGGCTGTCCACAAGGTTTAGGAGTGAGTCTGTGAGAATGTTTGACCATTCTTCCAGAAGCACATTTGTGAGGTCAGGCACTGATGTTGGACGAGAAGGCCTGGCTGGCAGTCTCTGCTATAATTCATCCCAAAGGTGTTCTATCAGGTTGGGGTGCAAGCCAATCAAGTTCCTCCACTTCAAACTCACTCATCCATGTCTTTATGGACCTTGCTTTGTGCACTGGTCCAAATCATTTGGTGGAGGGGGGATTATGGTGTAGGGTTGTTTTTTAGGGGTTGGGCTTGGCCCCTTAGTTCCAGTGAAGGGAACTCTTAAGCTGACAGCATACCAAGATATTTTGGACAATTTCATGCTCCCAGCTTTGTGGGAACAGTTTGGGAATGGCCCCTTCCTGTTCCAACATGACTGTACACCAGTGCACAAAGCAAGGCTCCTCCTCCCGCCTCCTTTCTTAAAGCTAATAGACTGTACTATCCACTGATAAGTCTTTCCTAGAAAGGCCAGAATTAAGCAAGGGCCAGCAGCATTAAAAGTTGTAAACTGCAAGTGCTTGGATACAAATTTTAATAAATAGTTTACTGGGTAATGTTTATTTTATAGTGCTTGGTTTGTTAAGCCTGAAATACTACTTTAGTAAAGCCTACACGAGTATTCTAAAAAACTTTATGCATTTATTTATTACATGATAATAGTGTAATAGTGATAGCATTCAGCATATTACCTCTTTTCCACACATCACTTTTCTTCTTTTCTCTTTATATATATATATATATATATATATATATAGATATATAAATATATATATATATACAGGGCTTTTTTTCTCAAACAATAGGTGCTGGAACTTAACCACGGCCCCACAAAACCCCTCCCCCTACACACACCCTCCAAATCACATCAAATAGTGGGTTTGTTCAGTCAAATTTCACGAAAACAGTAGGAGGGTATTAAAGGGGCATTAAATACCAGGATTGCATTACATACAGAGTGCAGAGCTGTCACTTGTAAACACAGAAACCAGACTTCTGTGTTTACAAGTGATTGTGGTGAGCAGGCACCAAAGGGTCTGAGCCAGAGGTGGTGGGAACTGAGTTCCACCAAGTTCCCCCTGAAAAAAAGCCCTGTGTATATATATATATATATATATATATATATATATATATATATATATATATATACACAGTGGGGACGGAAAGTATTCAGACCCCCTTAAATTTTTCACTCTTTGTTATATTGCAGCTATTTGCTAAAATCATTTAAGTTCATTTTTTTTTTCCTCATTAATGTACACACAGCACCCCATATTGACAGAAAAACACAGAATTGTTGACATTTTTGCAGATTTATTAAAAAAGAAAAACTGAAATATCACATGGTCCTAAGTATTCAGACCCTTTGCTCAGTATTTAGTAGAAGCACCCTTTTGATCTAATACAGCCATTTTTGGGAAAGATGCAACAAATTTTTCACACCTTTTCGGCCCATTCTGAGGTCTTGAGCACTCTGGAGAAGGTTTTCGTCCAGGATACACTGTGCTTGGCTGCATTCATCTTTCCCTCAATTGCAACCAGTCGTCCTGTCCCTGCAGCTGAAAAACACTCCCACAGCATGATGCTGCCACCACCATGCTTCACTGTTGGGACTGTATTGGACAGGTGATGAGCAGTGCCTGGTTTTCTCCACACATACCGCTTAGAATTAAGGCCAAAAAGTTCTCATCAGACCAGAGAATCTTATTTCTCACCATCTTGGAGTCATTCAGGTGTTTTTTAGCAAACTCCATGCGGGCTTTCATGTGTCTTGCACTGAGGAAAGGCTTCCGTCGGGCCACTCTGCCATAAACTCCCGACTGGTGGAGGGCTGCAGTGATGGTTGAGTTTCTACAACTTTCTCCCATCTCCCGACTGCATCTCTGGAGCTCAGCCACAGTGATCTTTGGGTTCTTCTTTACCTCTCATCAAGGCTCTTCTCCCCTGATAGCTCAGCTTGGCCGGACGGCCAGCTCTAGGAAGGGTTCTGGTCGTCCCAAACCTCTTCCATTTAAGGATTATGGAGGCCAATGTGCTCTTAGGAACCTTAAGTGCAGCAGAAATTTTTTTGTAACCTTGGCCAGATCTGTGCCTTGCCACAATTCTGTCTCTGAGCTCTTCAGGCAGAGAACTTGCACAATTGGTGGCTGACTAAATACTTTTTTGCCCCACTGTGTATATATATATATATATATATATATATATATATATATATATATAGATATAGATATAGATATATTTTATCATTTTGCTGGGGTGTTTATGCAGTTGCAGCTTCATTGCACCCGAAGTTGCCTGATATTCTCTTTACCAGCTAGAAAAGCTTTTTTGGTATCCCTAATGGATTTAATTTCACTTTGTTATTGGGGTTGGACTTTCCCTGACCTCATGACTAAGCTCCATCAAAGGGCAGTCCTTCTCCAGTAAAAGTGCCCTGGCCAAAATCTTATTGCAGCCATTCTTTTCTGTATGCATTGTGCCTATTTAATCAGCACAACTGCTCCTGGGCCTGTGAAGGAAGGGCTCTACCATGGACATACCTCCCAACTTTTTGAGATGGGAATGAGGGACACCTCATAGGACACACCCCTGGCCACGCCCCCTTACAGGAGAACTGTACAAAAAAACAAGATTGGTTAAACTCACAAGTGCTTTTTTTTTACCACTACTGTTCCTTTATATTGGCTTTTGGAATTTACAAATGCAGCAGTTTAGATGAAAGGTTTAGTGCTGAAAAACACTTTTTAAAAGATAAAAAGTGCATTTTATATACATCTATATAAATCAGACCAAAATGAAGGACAAATCAGGAGGAATGAGGGACAGAGGGACATTTCTCCAAATCAGGGACAGTCCCTCAAAATCAGGGGCAGTTGGGAGCTATGCAAGGATGCTGCTTCCTACATGCTCTGTGTACCTACATTCCATTCTGTTCCATTTTCTACTATCAGCTCTAGTAGACTTACTCATATCTATGATAAATCAACAGTTTAAGACCATGAGATATGTCTTTATATCTTGCATCTGAAAAATGTATTTAAATCTTATATAACCCTTGACATCTATGAACGGCCAAATTACATACATTAATGGAATAGAAAGAACCTAAAACAAGCTTTTACATTTACAGCCATAATCAAATGTCCAAACTAAAAGTGTATACTCTATACTCACACTAAAGGGCAATGAAGAGTTGACCACATTTTCAATTTGTATATTCAAGAGATATCAAATAAAAATTGTCACCTGGAACATATGTTTCTATTAGGCCCCATGTACACTGCTGCTGCTAATATAGGCCTTTTTTTAAGGCAAAAAAATTAGTTTAGACGCCGAAATTTCCGACGTTTCAGACGCTAAACGCGTCTAAATGTGGCGTTTTTTTCGTTTTTGGATATTTCAAAAAACAATTTTTTAAAATTTTTTTTTTTAGAAATGCTTCTAAACACAAATGCGGCAAAACGTGGCAAAACACTGCTAAACGTGGCATGTAAACGCGGCAATACAGATGTTTTAAACGGGGGTTACTATCAGTCAAGTTAAATTGTTCAGGAGAGGTTGTAAAAACATCCCGTGTACATGAAGCCTCATACTTTTTTTTTTATTGAGTATATGCAGACAAATGTGCATTCACAAAGAAGCATTCAGAAAACAGGAAAATACATCCAAAGTGTCTTGTCAACAAATAATCAAAGTATAAATAAGGTTACAGCAAACAAATGTTGACAAGAAGCATTTACATCTATTGTGAATGTATCCAAACTTTTTTGAAAACAAAAAACAAATAGCATATTGTCAATTAGTCCAAACTGAGCTGTAAGTTACACAATGTTTCAACCTATAAAAAGGAAAAGGGCCATTGTTGTGCTCACCGTGTTGTGCCTTATGCCGCGTGCACACGATCGGTTCTCTCGTCGGAAAAAGATATGACGGCTTTTCCGACGAGATTCCGCTCAAGTTTGTCTTGCATACACACGGTCACGCAAAAGTTCGCTGAAATTACGACCGTGAAGAACACGGTGACGTACAACACTACGATGAGCCAAGAAATTGACATTCAGTGCTCCTGAGCATGCGTCGAATTGTATCTGAGGGATTTTGCGCGTCGGAATTGCAACAATCGCATTTTCGGATAGGAACTTTTCTCGACCGAAAAATTGAGAACATGCTCTCAATCTTTTGCTGGCTGGAATTCGGCCAGCAAAAGACTGATGGAGCATACACACGGTTGCATTTTCCGATGAAAAACTCTCATCGGTCTTTTGCGGGCCGAAATTCTGACCGTGTGTATGTGGCATAAGAAAAAAAATCAATTGTGTCTCTCTTGTGAGGTGCTAGAATATCAAATACGGCCAGCACAACTGTACAAAAAAACAAATAATGGGGCTATGGTAAGGAATCTGCTATCAAGGATTCACGTTCTAATTAGGTACAACTGTTTGCATTCAATAAACAGACTTTAAAAAAGATGTCTCCTGAAATTCTCATGTCTGTTCTTTTTTTTTTTTTTTTTTTTCATCACTGATCATTATTCATGTGAATTTTCTTTCTTGAATTATTTATTTTGTCTTTTTAAATGATTATGGTTATGATCTCTCTTCAAAAACATTTATGTTTGGATGTAACATGTTTGTGAATCCAAAGCTTTAGTTTACTGCCGTTTATTGTCTGTTTACTAAAGCATCTTCTTCCTCACAAACAGAACCGTAGCCGCCACAAACATGAATGAGACAAGCAGTCGCTCCCACGCTGTGTTTAACATCATCTTCACCCAGCGCAGGCACGATGCTGACACCGAGAACGGTACAGAGAAGGTGAGAAATGCAAATGTGAATGATGATTTACTAAAGGAGTTGTTTCATGTTAGCATGTGGACCCCCCCGAGACCAACCTGTGTCCCAAGGGCCACATTTGGCTCTTAAGGCCCTGGTGCACCCCTCAGATCACAGCAGTCTGTAGAAGTAGTGGGAGCATTTATAAAGGGGTAATAGCCTTGATCTCTACTAACGCCATATAATGAGAGAAAAGAACAAAGGGAAAGAAGCGCCAGCTAAGTGTAGTATCCCGGTTAAAATTTTTAAAACAATGGATAAAAAACACTCAGAAGAGCTATAAGATAAAAGCGCTCATCTAGTGCAGCATGTAGGTGTAGATTCCTCCTTTATCTGACCTGCAGGACCGCTGTGAGGTGTTCCAGCTCCTGTTCCTGTGCCCACCACTCTGTAAACAGTGCCCTACACACCGACACGCCTGGCTGGCAAGGAAATGGTTATTGCAGGTATCTGTATATACACCCCAAAGCCTCAAGGTTTATAAAGACCAGGAATGACACAACAACTTGTTAAGTAATAGCACAAAGTTTATTGTAAAAGGGTAAGCAAAGAAGAAATATACTGTAATGAATAAAGGGTAAGAGAATGATACTGCAGTGGTTACACAATAAGGGAAATATACTGCAATGATTAAGTGATATGAGTACGATGAGGCAGAAACAATATTTGTAATAGAACACAACCCCTCCTGAACCCTGTACTAGGCTACCCTAACAAGGAGGAATGTGTGTGTGTGTATCACAATAACAGTTTAGCAGTCAGTAATATGCAACACTACTTAGTCTGCTAGCCAGCTCTTTGGGGCCCAACTGTTATGGTGGCGTGCTCAAGGTAGTGTTCCTTTAAGAACTTATGCAGGCTCTGCCACTGCAGACAGCTCTGTCCCTCAATTAGGGTGGCCAGAGGCCTATCACCACTAATTGTCAGCAGTGGGTTCTCCTTCTGCTCATGGCCAAAGTGATCCTTGGTCGGTGTCTTCAGTCTCCTTTTAATCAGGCAGCAGGCTCAGCCAGCATCCAGGGTGTCCTCTTGCAGCCTCAGTTTCTCTGCTAGTCTTTCTTCTTTTCTCTCCTCAGCCCCGGGAACATTGCAACACTCCTCCTCCTCTCTACCACAGTGTTGCTGGGAGTTGAAGTCTCTGCCTTTGAGAATCGTAAACCAGTTCAATCTGTAAAAACCACACCTCCCACAATCCTCCACCAATCTCTCTAGAGTCTCTTGCAGTCCAAATCCTCAGTTTGCCCCTTAGTGGAAGGAGGGCAACTTAACACTGGTAGCTCTATGTTTTGAAATAGCACAAACACAGAATCCTTTTCCTACAAGATAATACCTCTGACAGTCAAAGGTGATTTTCCAAGACCATATCACAATTATAGTATGGCTATCCAGTGTTTTGGCGGAGGTCTTAAAGGCAGACTCCACTAAACCATATTGTCAACTGAGCTGGAAATAAAGTGTATATATAATACCGTGAAATAGTTCATGTGGCTCTGATTTTCTCTGTTACCCAGGATTTCCTGGTTTTCTTCCCTGAAATTGTTCAAGCGTAACTCTACTTTTGTTGAGAAGAAAACATTCCCCTCTAGGTGATCTATGTACATTGCAAGGATTATAACAACCTTTGTTGCAGATTCCTACCTTCTGTTATTCTGAAGAAATCCATGTGTGTGTATCTGCCTCTGTTCTGAGTGGGTCTAATGGGAGTGGTTTCATAATTAACTGTCAGGTGTGGAGCTACAGGGCACTAATGAGGAAATCTGCTGGGTCTGCATCCCTTTAGACGGGTTCCTATTGAAAGTATCTCTCAAAAAATGACATTTTTGTTGCAAGGGATGCCTGAAATCTGACTTGTATCTTAAGCAGACTTCTGGGAAAATTGGGCCAATTACACAAGCAGGAAATTATGTTTCTGGGGAGTGGTTAGTACACACTCTGTGTACAGAACAACCCCAGGTAGCCATATTGCAATGTATTCTCAAAAAATTACAGTGGCTGCAGATTGAAAAGGAAAGGTGATTTTTAATAACATTCAATGACAAAATGATTAGTGTCGCAATCATATGCGCTATATTATTTTTTCTTTATTTGCTATTTTTTTTTCCCCATGAAAGTGGAGCTACCCTTTCAGCTTATATTATGTCACACAATAACACCGTTAAAAATGAAAAAATCTAAATCAAAAACAAGCTTTTCCTTTTGACATTTTGCATTTGATATCCAGAATATATCACCCATGAATTGTGAATCTTGTGATGATTGTCGGTCTGAACTAATGTTCTTCTTTATCAACTTGGAGCAGGCAGACACACAAGATCTGGATCATATAATCATCTGCATGCTGAATAGCTCAATCAAAGTTTGTAATTAGCCATGGCTATGGAACAAATATGCAATCATAAGAATTCATGTCTTATTCATTCAGCTTTTGTCTCCATGTATATTCCTCTTACTGTAAGGCAAAAACTGCAGTGGGGCTCAGCTCTTTCTAATGCTTTGATAGCCTTTTATCGTACTTTGCACATGTTTATATGATAAAATGTCCTGCTTGTGGGGTCTGTCCTCATAGGCAAATTTACATTGAGGATCTTGTAGGGTTGTTCCTGGGACAACAACAAAAAGGATTTGAATACTTAGGTTATTGTTGCATTGTCTGGTCACTTTTGGATATATCTGGAAGCAATACTAAAAGAGACAGGAGTGGAGAAAAGCTAAGAAATATCACTAGACTCCCTGCAGCTCAGATGGCAGCATGGGGTTGATTTACTAAAACTGGAGAGTGCAAAATCTGGTGCAGCTGTGCATAGAAACCAGTCCGTTTCCAGGCAGGGGCGGACCCGATGGGGGGGGGGGGGGATGGGAGTACGGGTCAATTGCCCCCCCCTGAGAAAATAGTGAAAAGGCTGTGCTGATGCCGACCCCCATCAGGACACAGGGCAGAGCCAACTGACAGGCTCTGTGAAGGGACACAGGAAGAGCCAAAACTGCGGGGGGATTTCCACCCCTCCGTCTCCTCCTTGAGCCGAGCAGCTCTCATTCACCAGGCAATGCTCGCTCCTATTGGCTACATTCAGGGCCAATGGTTGGGAAACTAACACCAAGAGGATTATGAGACATGTAGTCCCAGATACCAGCAGGCCCAGGACGAATCCCTGAGAGTGCACTTTAGTCCCCAACATGCCGAGCGGGAGGAGGGGAGAGGAGGACCGTGAGACGAGAAGAGGAAACACGAGGCTGTCGGGTGGAGGGAGCCAGAGAGAAAGTGCCAGTGATCTGATTCCATTATATATCCCCCAAGGCAAGAACTTACCTCCAGGTGGGGGGATGGGGGTGGTGGGTAATGCAGATGGATAAATACAAAAAATGTGTAGCGCTAAAGACAGCAAAATACCTTAAAAACAGTAAGTTAAAAAGGCCTGAACATAAATTATAATATACACAAATAAATGTATCGCATATAAAGTGGTTCAAATAGGCAGACAGTGAGTTAGAACGAAATGGGTCACTCCCAAAAGTGAGGTGAGGAGCGCCTTCACCAAAATGCAGCAGAAAGGTATTAGAAGGTATTAATCTGCAGTCACTTTAAAAAGTCTCATCACTATATTGAATTCTCATATCACACCACTGTGTCTTTTTAAAACATGCAGTGCACTTGGATGTTACAGATGGGAGCTTACCGGAGGGTTTGAACCCAAAACAGCGTATGCTGTAAGGGTCAAACCGGCTTTTATTGCACCCTGGCAATGGTGGGAAGATCTTGGCAGTCTGATGGTATTGAAAGAGGCTGTTCTAAAAGCATATCTTCTCCACACGTATTAATGGATCTCTCCACATAAGGTTCATAAAGGGTACAAAAGGGACTACATAGTGTGATACCGTAGACACCGTAATTTATTAAAAATCAAAGAAATACACTTACATGAAGAAGTTGGTAAAAAAGCGCTTGTACATAAAAGGGGCGGTAGTGGAGTCCTCCCGACGCGTTTCGTCTGAGTAGACTTCGTCTTGGGGTGCCCTCCACTACAGCGGCTCATATGATTATATGATTTTTTATGATCATTTAGAGTAAGCGCAAATTTACTATTGGTGCAATTTTTAGTGGTGGGTAATGCAGGCTTTCATAGAGGTTCAGGACCTTATCCCTGGCTGCTCCCACTCTGTCCTCTCTTCCACCTGGCTCCTCCCACTCTGTCCTCCCTTCCACCTGTCTGCTCCCACTCTGTCCTCCCCTCCACCTGGCTGCTCCCACTTTGTCCTCCCCTCCACCTGGATGCTCCTACTCCGTCCCCCCCCCCACCTGGCTGCTCCCACCCTGTCTTCCCCTCCACGTGGCTGCTCCCACTCTGTCCTCACCTCCACCTGGCTGCTCCCACCCTGTCCTCCCCTCCACCTGGCTGCATCCACCCTGTCCTCCCCTCCATGTGGCTGCTCCCACCCTGTCCTCCCCTCCACGTTGCTGCATCCACCCTGTCCTCCCCTCCACCTGGCTGCTCCCATCCTGTCCTCCCCTCCACCTGGCTGCATCCACCCTGTCCTCCCCTCCACGTGGCTGCTCCCACCCTGTCCTCCCCTCCACCTTGCGGCATCCACCCTGTCCTCCCCTCCACCTGGCTTCTCCCACTCTGTCCTCCCCTCTACCTGGCTGCACCCACCCTGTCCTCCCCTCCACCTGGCTGCAACCATTAATACTTTTTCAAGTTACTGTGTATTTATGACTTTCTCTCACCGCCCCTCTGCATCACCGCATTTCTTCTAAAAGAAGACTTCCATTACAGTGCAGACGCAGGCAGCAGAGACATCATCTCTCACTGCCCGCACTCACTCTGGAACAACAGGGACACTGTCACTGGCCACTGGCCACTGGCAAGTGACAATCTGCATCTGGTGACAGGTGACGTAGCAAGTGACAATCCCCATCTGGTGGCAGGCGACGGTGGTAAGTGACACGCTCAGGGCTCCCACTGATTCTGCATTATGGTGAGTTGAACTATTTCATTTTATATTACAATGTAATAATAGAAATAATGTGCTTCAATCATCCTGACACCATATTAACCATGGTGCCGTGATGATTGAAGCGCCAACACCAGCCATTGCCCTGACAAATTGTCCGCAAAAATTTTGGCAGTGCCCCTCCCGAGATTAGACTCTGGATCCGCCCCTGCTTCCAGGTTTATTGTCAAAGCTTTATTGAACAAGCTGAAGTTAGACATTGATTGGCCATCATGCACAGCTCAACCAGTTTCTATGTGCTCCAGCTTTAGTAAATCTCCCCCCTTGTGTTGTGTTTCTGTGTAATCTGTTGACACGCACAGGTCAGTGGAAGAGCCCTGTATATAAAACTGAAGAATACCTCAATCAGTACATTCTGGTATTTTCCAATAATAATCAGTTAGTTATAATCATTGAATGGGACTCGTGTGTAATAGAAAGGGTAGTCAGACGAATAATCAGACAGGGAGTAACTGCAACTTAGTTTTTTAGGCAGGTGCAAAGTAAGAAGCAATAATGCAGCACAGACGTAGGACTGCAAAAAAAAACATGCACACACTGCAGAATAATAAAATCTGCACAAACTTGCGCTCTTTGTAGCAATGTCCCTGTGACTACCTCAGGGTAACTGGTGGCTGCAAAACATAGGGGGTTATTTACTAAAGGCAAATCCACTTTGCACTACAAGTGCACTTGGAAGTGCAGTCGCTGTAAATCCGAGAGGGGACATGCAAGGAAAATAAAAAACAGCATTTTAGCTTGCACATGATTGGATGATAAAATCAGAAGAGCTTCCCCTCATTTCAGAACTTCCCCTTTACTTGTAGTGCACTTGTAGTGCGAAGTGAACTCGCCTTTCGTAAATAACCCCCATAGTCTCTATAAAACTAACAACAGAGTCAAACTAAGAACCACTACTTCAGTAAAGTCTCGACACAGCTGCTTGTGATTTACTTCATACTGTACAGAGCATCCATCTCAGTGAAGCTCAGGGTAGCTCTGGGAATACAGGTGAAAAGCTGGAGGAATCCAAAGTGCAAGGTTGGCGCACCACCCCACTGGAATTACGCAGTACTCTGGTCCCCACAGTAGCTAGGTCTTTTGGTGAGGTTGTGTGCCCCTCCTGCCTGGAAGCCGACACGCCAGTTCTGAGAGTGGAGGACTTTTTATTTGACTGCAGAACAATGATCCAACTATCTCTGCCCATCCAGTGTGGCACCTCTAAGCTACTGAGGGAGGGAAGCAGAGAAACTTATCTTTCTTGTGCATGCCCAGAAAACCACAGACTTGTGGGAAAAGTAGTTAAAGCAGTACTAAAGACACAATTCCTCCTTCACCGACCCTGGCATCTTCTCCCCAGCTTCTTCTGGATGCCGGTCTTTGGCCATATTAATTGGCTGGTGCGAGTTGATGTTACTCCCGTGCATGAGCAGGAGTGCAGTCATCCCAGTACACAGGAAGTGTTCCGGAATGTAAACTGGTCTGTGCATTTAAAGCTCAATGTACATTCTAGAGGGGATTGAGATCAGGCAGGTAATTGTATTTCATTGCAAAAGAGACATTGTTGTTGATTTACTAAAGGCAAACTGACTGTGCACTTTGCAAGTGCAGTTCTTTTACCCTAGAGCAGTGATGGCGAAACTTGGCACTCCAGATATTTTGGAACTACATTTCCCATGATGCTCAACTACACTGCAGAGTGCATTAACATCATGGGAAATGTAGTTCCAAAACATCTGGGGTGCCAAGGTTTGCTAAAGAATACCTACTTAACCTCCCTGGCCGTATGATTATGTCAGATTTTTGCGTTTCAAAGCGATACATTGTTTCGCATGGAAATTTGGCGTTTTATATTGTAGGCCTGTAAAGTTTGAAACACAAAATCATAAATTATAATATAATAAATAACTATAAATAATTATAACAAATAATAATATAATAATAATAAAATGTATTCAATAATGTAATCAAATCAAAAACACTTAAATTTGCTCAGTTGCAGAATTGTCGATGTCGTTACTTTCAGGGTTTGATGACGAATTTCCCCACAATTCACTGTCGCTCAATTCTGCAAGTGATTCTAATTTACTATCGCTGTTTTCTAGCTGGTCTAAAACCACTTTTGACGTAAAGGGATGCTTTTTGGTTGCCATGGACAATCTCAAGTTTCCAGGCAGAAAGAACAGTGTATATAATATAAAACTACATTCAGGGCACTGGACAAAGCACTAGGGACAAAAGGGATGTGAAATGATTAAATACAGTAATGTAATCTGTAAGATTACAGTGTACTGTATGTGTTTTCTTTTTTGCACTTTTTGAATTTGGCACCGGGCTCCGTCCCCATGTGTTGTGACGCTCGCAGGAAACGAAGCCCGGCACAGTGATGAATCGGGCGGAGTACTCAGCCTGTGGACACAGCGGGAGGACATTGCAGGATCCAGGGGACACGGTAAATAACTTTCCCAGGATACTGCGATGCAATCCCGAGTGTGGCTCGGGGTTACCGCTTTTGGTAATGAAAATTCACCCCGAGCCACATTCAGGATTACCTCCAGGGAGGTTAAAGGAGTTGTAAAGGCAAAAGTTTTTTTATCCTAATGCATTCTATGCATTAGGATAAAAAACCTTCTGTGTGTAACAGCTGCCCCAGCACTCCCTAACACTCACCCTGAGCTCCATCTCTCTCCAGCGATGTCCACGATTCCCTCGGCCATCCGGGACTCTCCTCCTGATTGGCTGGGGCACAGCCTTGGCGCCATTGGCTCAGTTAGCCAATCAGGGGAGAGAGGGGGCAGGGCCGACTGACAGATGCGTGTCTTAATGAACACACGGAGCTTCAGCTCAGCTCGGGTACCCCCATAGCAAGCTGCTGGGCTGTGGGGGCACTCGTCAGGAGGAAGGGGGCAGGAGCAGCAAAGAGGGACCTGAGAAGAAGAGGATCCAGGCTGCTCTGTGCAAATCCAAATGCACAGAGGAGGTATGACATGTTTGTTATTAAAAAAAAAAAAACAATACTTTATAATCACTTTAAGCACTTTAAGGAAAACAAAAATTTGCTTGCACATGACTGGATGATAGAAATAAGCAGAGCTTTACCACATATACTAAGCTCTTGGGTGCACAGTCTATTTTCTTTTAGTAAATCAAACGCATTGCATGTCTCTTCTGCAAAAAAAACCTGCCTGTTCACCATTTTTAATGTTTAGCCTTCAGTTCTGCTTTACAGGGGCCTGTGCCTACATCTGAGCATGGTGAGTAAATGGGCATACTGTTACACCTGTACATTAGGGATCTTCATTCACATTTGAGTAGCGTGATCTCAAGATTATGTACTTCCAAATGTTGCATGCTAGTACATGTGTACATCAATGACGTCAACTGGTTAGGGTGGGAGTTGGCTCCCAGTGTTCCGTAAGGCCTGTTTCACCCTACTGCAATTTCAAATGTGACTTGGTTTGCACAGAATCTTATGACAATGGAAATCACATTGATTTTAATGGTGCCCATTCATATCAATACAACGTGACTGCTATGCAACTTTGGAGAAGGTACAGGTGGTACTTTAATGTGACGCAGCGAGATTTTGTGCCCCATAGACTTTAACGGAAATGAATCAATATTGCAGCTTCACATGATTTTTTATGTAATTCTAGTGCTTTTTTTCCCCCCAACTAGTTTCCTCCTCCTCATGCTGAAAAGAGGAAAGGGTAGAGACAGGAAGGCCTACACTGATAACGAGGAGCTGATACGCCTGCTGCATGAATGTCCACTATTGTATGACACCCGTGACCCACTGCAAGTGGGAGAGTCTGGCTGCCCATATAATTGAATTCACAGCAGATATGCCTACCATTGGCCAAAACAAAAATCCCAACAGTATGAAAATCACATAAAAAACTGATCAAACACAGGTTAAAAATGTGCTATGTGGCACTGCAGTCACACTGAAAATCAGATTGTGCTGCAGCTACAGTAACAACCTAAGGGCTGGTTCACACCACATGCAGTCCAGTGCGTTGCAGTACAGTCAACAAAATTAGAGCATGCTGCATTTTTTCTGCAAGGAACTGCACTGGAAAGCATCAAAATGCATCAAAAGAACACCAAAAGGCAGCTAAATGCATCAGAAATGCATTGTAACACATTACAGTGAATACAAAAAACAAAAACAAAAAACAACACCAAAAAAAAAAAAAAATAACAGGAAACTTTGGAAAAGAACAAAAAAAGGGGAAAAATGAAGTGGAACACTTTAAAAATGCATCAAAACACATAAAAAACATAGATATATGGGGTAAATCCGCGCAGTCGTTGAGTGTAGTTAGGATATGGGGCTGCTGCCTCTACAGATACAATACCACCTAAGTGGAGTGTATTAGAATTTGATAAAAATTACCAAATTACCAAATTCTAATACACATAAAAAACATGCATGCAGAAACGCTCCCAGGACGCATCTGGACTGCGCTTCTGTGGTGTGAACTGGCCCTTTTAAAGTGTGTAGAAGCACGTTTGTAAACATTGAGTAATGCAACATGAAATTTTATTGTTGCCATTTTGTAGTACGAAGAAAGCCATTTGTGTAAATATCAGTTTTTACATCCAGCACAAAGGTTTGCATACTTTTGGTGCTCATGTGTACAAGCTCTAGGTATGGCCTCATTAAAGTCTGGATAGATATATGTAGTTATAATACATACCTTCCAACATTTTGAGATAGGGACGAGGGACACCTATTAGCAAAAGTATGTAGGCACCCCTGCCATTCCCCCTTGGAATTATGCATTGCATACTAGCACATTTTGAAATTCTCACCTTAGAACAAAGCCCTTCAGCCCTGTAAAGTGACCACTAAGAGGGCTGACATGTTCCCCATGTCTTTCTTCTGAGTTCCCAAGCTCTGGCTATGTGATTGGCTGGAGTCGCGATGACGTCACTCCCGCACATGCGAGAAGGAGCCCTCAGTTCCGGCACGAAGCTCTGAAGTTCTGGCAAGGTATGCCAGGCCTTTAAAGCGCATGCACCAGTGATGTCACTAGCTGCATGCAGTGTGAATATCTCCCAAATGGTGCACGTTTTGGAGATAAATTATTTTACCTACAGGTAAGCCTTATCGATCTATGAACAGATCCCAGATTCACAAAGCTGGTGTTACAGAGTTATATACGATGTGTAAAGGTGACTATAATGATGTTCCCATTCACCTAATTTACACATTTTATGTTGTTTCTATGGAGATCTCCTAGGCACAGACTACAGTTCTGTTATCAGCATTTGTTCCAGCAGTGACACCTGCAGGCTATAGGGCAGTATTGTTAGTCTACATATAGTACAAGGTGACCCATAGTAAGGGGTTAGCAGTGTAAAAATAATGTCTGGATTCTGATTGTTTGCATTAGACACCACTATCAATCTTTACATGCACACTAAAAATTAAAGATATATGCTGTAAAAAAAAAACACACCATTTTGTTTTTGTTTTTATCGTAAAAGACTATATTACAAAGCACAGGTTTTAATGATTTTGATATTTTCTTTTTTTCAGAATTAAAAAAACAAAACAACATTTCACTTTAAATAGCTATCATTGCTATTTAATTTGCATTTAACATTGGAACGCATGTAACTGCAGTGACTTAATACTAATTCATGAAACAATCCCACAAAATTGCATCGGCAGTGTCTGGCTATACAAGCTTGTTTATAAGGCAATGATGATTTGATGATTTGACTTTAGTGAGATAAATACTGACTGGTTGCTGTAAGTTACTGCCTTTTCATTGCCTTTGCAACACTTTAACCGGTTCAATACAAGGCATTTTCACCCCCTTACTTCCCAGACCAATTTTTAGTTTTCAGCGCTGTTGCACTTTAAATGACAATTGCGCGGTCGTGCGACGTTGTACCCAAACAAAATTGACGTCCTTTTTTTCCCCACAAATAGAGCTTTTTTTTGGTGGTAATTGATCACCTCTGCGGTTTTTATTTTTTGCGCTATAAACAAAAGAAGAGCGACAATTTAAAAAAAAACACAATATTTTTGCTATAATAAATATCCCATTTTTTTTCTTAAAAAACAAATTTTTTCCTCAGTTTCGGCTGATACGTATTCTTCTACATATTTTTGGTAAAAAAAATCGCAATAAGCGTATATTGATTGGTTTGCGCAAAAGTTATAGTGTCTACAAAATACGGGATAGATTTATGGCATTTTTTTAAAAAAATTATTATTTTTTTTTTTTTTACTAGTAATAGTGGCGATCGCGATTTTTTTTCGTGACTGCGACATTATGGCGGACACATCGGACACTTTTGACACATTTTTGGGACCATTCACATTTATACAGCGATCAATGCTATAAAATTGCATTGATTACTGTGTAAATGTGACAGGCAGTGAAGGGGTTAACCACTAGGGGGACACAAGGGGTTAAATGTGTTTCCTAGGGAATGCTTCTAACTGTAGGGGACGGGGACGTACAAGGGGAGGAGACCGATCAGTGTTCCTCTGTACTGGGAACACAGATCGCTCTCCTCTCACCTGACAGGACGTGGATCTGTGTGTTTACACACACAGATCTGCGGTCCGGCCCGGTTAATGGGCAATCGCGGGTGCCCAGCGGACATCGTGGCCGCCGGGCACACGCACTGGGTCCCGAGCAATGCGGCGGGCGCGCGCGCCCCCTGGACGGCCGGGAACCCGAGGCCATCATATGACGTCCACCCAGGGTGGGAGATCCCATCTGTGGACGTCATATGTACATACGCGGGTAGGGAAGTGGTTAATAAACGATGATTGCAGTTTGGGCAGGTCAGGGTTGTGTGTTAAGTTGCTTTTTTTAGTGGTAAAAGGTTAGACTAGGGGTCTTCAAACTATGGCCCTCCAGTTGTTCAGGAACTACAATTCTCATCATGCCTAGTCATTTCTGTGAATGTCAGTGTTTTACAATGCCTCGTGGGACATGTAGTTTCATGAAGACGTGAAGATACCTGGGTTAGAAACTTTGTCAAGTTTTTTATTGCTGTCTTTGTTCCTGGTGCCAGGTGCCCATGGTCTCTGAGACAGAAAGTTAAAGGAAATCCAAAAATGTTGAGTTGTCATCAGAGCGAGAGGTCAGGGAAAATTTGGGAAAAATTTACTCCATCTTTAAGGTAGAAAGTGAAGAAAAATCTCCCCAGTGGGACACAGATAAGAAACTATAACCTAAAAGGGGGGGTTAATCCTTTCCTACTCAGTCTAAACAAAATATTTAGTCTAAAAAAAATATGGGCTATACACTTTTACTAGCCTATTAAGTTTTTAAGATAAAAATGACATCATGGGTCTTTGCAATATGCAGAAACCTGCACATTCATATTGTAAAGGTGTGTCTGTGTACCTCCTCATGTGGGAATGATCTTTCACCTTTCTGGTCATTTATAAATGCCCACTTATAATATATTGATTTGATATGATTTATTGATATGATCACCTTCTCCCATGCTCGCCTCCAGCACTTCTCCCGAGCCTCTCCCATTTTTATTTATTCCTACTATATTAAATTGTATTGTAATTGTACTGGCTGCCCTTATATTGTAAAGCACTGCATAAACGGTTGACACTTTATATATCCTGTATGATAAAATTAGTAATATTGAATACTTTATAATAATAACACATTCTGTATGTGACTCATCCAGAGTTATGGAAATTATTATTCTGCAAGCTGAGAGAGCATATCAAGTAATAATTGCACAGTGTATTAGTATGTAATTCAGTGTAAACCATAAACTTACCATTGAATGACTTCACAAGCAATTAGAAAGCAGTAAATTGACCACAAGACCTTTCCTGGTCTGTTTGTTCATTCTTTATGAGAATCCATAATACAGAAGTAGGATTCAGTTCAGATGTAGAATTTCCACCTACCTGCCACCTCATTGCTAATACACTCTCTCACATTCACCCAAGCACTAGGGTGTTGGCTGAGACTCCGGTGTCCATCAAAGAACCCTAACAAGCTGAGGACCATGTGGCTTGGAATCCCACAAGACAGGGGTCAGTAGACTTTCCGACCCTCCAGTCACGGGGATCCCAGCCCACATTTTTCCATGTAACAGGCTGTTAGGCTCAGGTAAGTGGTTGGGCCTTGTGTTTTTTTTATGTTACCCACCAGTGCCAATACTGTAAGTACAGGAGATCATAGACAAAGCTTTCACGTTGTACCTTAAATTATTCCTCATAAAAATAATAACCAGTTTCAAACAAATACTTTTTTTCACTAGTTATATCATATCAAAAACATTTTAGGCTTCTATTCCAGGGTATTTATACCAAAAAAAATCAACTATCATCAGTCATAATTATAACCACAAATTCAGGCAGTTTATTTTATATAATATTTTTTTCTTACAGAAAATCAGGCCAGCTTGCATTGCAATTTTGGGAAGACTTGGTTAATCGTTTATTTTTGTATTTTTATTTTCTTGCAGGTCAGTAAAATCAGTCTTGTGGACCTTGCAGGAAGTGAAAGAGCGGATTCCACTGGTGCAAAAGGGACAAGACTAAAGGTGACATTCCATTCCTGTATCCTGTGTGAATGTACAATTAAATGTTTAGCAGACTCAGCAAGGCTTGGAAAATTTGCCTTGTGTTAAAAAAATGAAAAGAAGGCCTACTTTAAAAATTAAAAATGCATATGACTGCTACTGCTTAATTTTAGATGCAGAGGGGGAGGACAGCACCCAGTTTGCGATACAGTCATTGCTATAGTACACCGAACCATGCTATTTCTTTTTGTCTGTAATCCAGTGAGCTGCTTGTGCTTGAAATTCACCCACTGCAGGCTACTTGCTAAAACTTACATATAATGTTCGATAATAACGAGAACTTTGAACATTCCTTAAAGATTATATTTGTATATACAGTATCTCACAAAAGTAAGTACACCCCTCACATTTTTGTAAATATTTTCTTATATATTTTCATGTGACAACACTGAAGAAATGACACTTTGCTACAATGTAAAGTAGTGAGCTTGTATAACAGTGTAAATTTGCTCTCCCCTCAAAATAACTCAACACATAGCTATTAATTTCTAAACCGCTGGCAGCAAAAGTGAGTACACCCCTAAGTAAAAATTTCCAAAATTAGCCCAATTAGCCATTTTCCATCTCCAGTGTCATGTGACTCATTAGTGTTACAAGGTCTCAGGTGTGAATGGGGAGAAGGTGTGGTAAATTTGGTGTTATCGCTCTCACTCTCTCATACTGGTCACTGGAAGTTAAACACGGCACCTCATGGCAAAGAACTCTCTAAGGATCTAAAAAAAAGAATTGTTGCTCTACATAAAGCTGGCCTAGGCTATAAGAAGATTGCCAAGACCCTGAAACTGAGCTGCAGCATGGTGGCCAAGACCATACAGCGGTTTAACAGGACAGACTCCACTCAGAACAGGCCTCGCCATGGTCGACCAAAGAAGTTGAGTTCACATGCTCAGCGTCATATCCAGAGGTTGTCTTTGGGAAATAGACGTATGAGTGCTGCCAGCATTGCTGCAGAGGTTGAAGGGGTGGGGGGACAGCCTGTCAGTGCTCAGACCATACACCGCACACTGCATCAAGTTGGTTTGCATGGCTGTCGTCCCAGAAGGAAGCCTCTTCTAAAGATGATGCACAAAAAAGCCCACAAACAGTTTGCTGAAGACAAGCAAACTAAGGACATGGATTACTGGAACCATGTCCTGTGGTCTGATGAGACCAAGATAAACTTATTTGGTTCAGATGGTGACAAGCGTGTGTGGAGGCAACCGGATGAGGAGTACAGAGACAAGTGTGTCTTGCCTACAGTCAAGCATGGTGGTGGGAGTGTCATGGTCTGGGGGCTGCATGAGTGCTGCCGGCACTGGGGAGCTACAGTTCATTGAGGGAACCATGAATGCCAACAAGAACTGTGACATACTGAAGCAGAGCATGATTCCCTCCCTTCAGAGACTGGGCCACAGGGCAGTATTCCAGCATGACAACGACCCCAAACACACCTCCAAGACGATCACTACCTTGCTAAAGAAGCTGAGGGTAAAGGTGATGGACTGGCCAAGCATGTCTCCAGACCTAAACCCTATTGAGCATCTGTGGGGCATCCACAAATGGAAGGTGGAGGAGCGCAAGGTCTCTAACATCCACCAACGCCGTGATGTCGTCATGGAGGAGTGGAAGAGGACTCCAGTGGCAACCTGTGAATCTCTGGTGAACTCCATGCCCAAGTGGGTTGGGCAGTGCTGGAAAATAATGGTGGCCACACAAAATATTGACACTTTGGGCCCAATTTGGACATTTTCACTTAGGGTTGTTCTCACTTTTGTTGCCAGCGATTTATTCAATAATGGCTGTGTGTTGAGTTTATTTGAGGGAACAGCAAATTTACACTGTTATACACTGTTATACAAGCTGTATACAAGCTGTACACTGTACACTCACTAATAGCAAAGTGTTAAATCTTCTGTGTAGTAACATGAAAAGATATAATAAAATATTTACAAAAATGTGTGGGGTGTACTCACTTTTGTGAGATACTCAATGTATTTCTTTATTGTGTGGTAAAAACTACATTAACCACTAACAGACTGCCTACCGCCTTTCTAGGTTGGTAATTTGAAGAGGGATATTGTTGTTATGTCAGCAGCTAGCTACCATAACCCCAATATCCTCTTCTTTAGCGGTCAGTCCGCTTTCAGATAAAAGTGGTCTCTGCGGCAGATTTGCCGCAAGATTACTGTTAATTGGCAACAGGAGAGGGGGCCCCCCTCCCGCCGCGCTCAGGCGCCCTCCACCACTTAGCGGAGCCGCCGGCATCGGCGGATGCGGTCGCGTCCTTCTCCCTGTTAGGTATGGAGATGAGTGAGGGGAAGATGGTCCCCACCCGTCTCCATACCACTGCAGGGTGGAAGTGACGTCAAAACTTCTTAAAGAGACATTTTTTTTAACATTTTTTTTTTTCTTTTCAAACAACATTTTTTTTTTATTGCATTTTAGTGTAAATATGAGATCTGAGGTATTTTTGACCCCAGATCTCATATTTAAGAGGTCATGTCATGCTTTTTTTCTATTACAAGGAATGTTTACATTCCTGCTTGTCATGCTTTTTTTCTATTACAAGGGATGTTTACATTACATTTAAAGAACAGTGTAAAAATAAAAAACAAAAGATAAAATAAATAAGAAAAAATTTTTTTTAAACGCACCCAGTCCTGCCGAACTCACGTGCATAAGCGAACGCATACATGAGTAGCGCCCGCATATGAAAACGGTGTTCAAACCACACATGTGAGGTATCGCCACAATTGTTAGCATGAGAGCAATAATTCTAGCCCTAGACCTCCTCTGTAACTCAAAACATGCAACCTGTACAATTTTTTAAACATCACCTATGGAGATTTTTAAGGGTAAAAGTTTGTCGCCATTCCATGAGCGGGCGCAATTTTGAAGCATGACATGTTGGGTATGAATTTACTCGGTGTAACATCCTCTTTCACAATATAAAGAAAAATTCGGGCTAACTTTACTGTTGTCTTATTTGTTAATTCCAAAAATTTTATTTTTTTCCAAAAAAAGTGCGCTTGTAAGACTGCACAAATACGATGTGATAGAAAGTATCGCAACGACCGCAATTTTATTCTCTAGGGTGTTAGAAAAACACCCAAGTAAATTTCTAGCAAAAAAAAAAATCAGTTTTTAACTTGTAAACACCAAATCTCAAAACGAGGCTCAGAGCTGAAGTAAGCAGATGTGTCAGGACTGTAATCCTTCCCTCACTTCCCTGTTTTCTTAGAACAGCTCAGCCTGAGGTTTCAATCATACAGAGTGAGCTTGAAGGCAGACAGCTTTTGCTTTGCTCTTTCTTTAGATTTTCCATAGTGTTCTGAAACTCCTTTGTCATCTAATAAATGTAACTGTAAATGTATATGTATTTGTAACAGAAAGTTTAAAATGTATAAACCTAATAAAAAAATAATGACTCAAATTCATTATAGATTCCCTTTTAACGTCAGCTATTTATCTTTTACACATATAGGAAGGAGCAAATATCAATAAATCTCTAACAACTCTGGGAAAGGTTATTTCAGCTCTTGCTGAAATGGTGAGTACTTCTTCTATATGTATGCTTTCAGTGTCCTGATGCTGAAGTAGGTCAATGCGTACTCGCTTTCCAGTTTTTGAAAGCAACCAAATTATTTTTCTTTCTTTTTTTTTTTTTTTAAGATATATTTATTGAGTTTTCCAAGCAAAAAAAAAACACTTGTACAAAAGAAACCCAATGTACAAAACACCCCCAAAAAAAACACAATAAACAATTAAAGTGGTTGTAAAGTCTCTAGGTTTTTCACCTGAATGCATTGTATGCATTCAGGTGAAACACCTTCTGTGCTGCAGCTGCCCCCCAAACCCTCCTTTTTCTTACCTGAGCCCGATCCAATCCAGCGACGTGCATAAGCCCAGTGGCTCCAGCCACTGTCTTTCTCCTTATTGGACAAATTGATAGCAGCAGGAGCCATTGGCACCTGCTGCTGTCAATTAAATCCTGTGTCACAGGAGCAGGGGGTGGGGCTGAGTCCCACTGTGTGTGTCAATGGATGCAGCAGCAGGACTCGGGAGCTAGCCCGCACGGGTGCCCCCATGGAAAATGGCTTTCCGTGGAGGCACCCGATGAAGGGGAGGAGCCAGGAGCGCCGCCGGGGCATCCCAGAAGGCGAGGGACTACTCTGTGTAAAACCATTGCACAAATCAGGTAAGCATAACATGTTTGTTATTTTTTTTTTTTTTTTAAAGAAACGTTTACAAACACTTTAAACACAATGGGGGTTATTTACTAAAGGAAAATCCACTTTGCACTCCAAGTGCACTTGAAAGTAAAGTCGCTGTAGATCCGAGGGGGACATGCAAGGAAAATAAAAAAACTGCATTTTAGCTTGCACATGATTGGATGATAAAATCAGCAGAGCTTCCCCTCATTTCAGATCTACCCCTCAGATTTAGAGCGACTGCACTTTCAAGTGCAATTGCAGTGCAAAGTGGATTTGCCTTTCGTAAATAACCCACATGGTCTCACATGTCTCATGTTATTGCCAACAGATAAAAAGAGGACATATAATAAGTGAATGTTACATACTCCATGACAAGGATTACAGTAACCATAACCATGTAAAGTCAACACTAATGCTGTGATCTAGAGAGGTTAAATTAAGCGGATTAGAAATCCATCTACTCCATATTTTATGTTTTTTTTCCCGAAGTTCAAAATTAAGTTTGTACAGGGGAGGAAATCATTACCAAATTTTAGCCAGTAGGCCCGACCCTTTCCAGGACAATTGAAGTATTTTCTTAAAAAGTACAATATACCTAGCAATCCATTAGCATATGATGAAAGTGTCAGGTCCCCAAAAATTCCAAAGAGGCGGTCTTTGGGATGTAAAATAGTTGGCAAGCCCAGTGTGGAGAAGATAAAGGGGCCTATTTCTTCCCAAAATCCTCGAACTATTGGGCAGGACCAAAAGCAGTGAAGGAAGTCAGCTTCAACCTCTGAAGCATTCAGCTGAGTGGCTCAGACACATTTTCTATAATCGAACATGGGTACGGTTGGAATGATGGGAAATGTTTAGCTGTATAATGCTATCTTTGGAAGAGGTAACAGGATTGGAGTCTGTTTCAAGGGCAGAGTAATAAACAGAGATGACTTTAGAAGGGTCCGGCCGTCTTAACATCTTTTCCTAGAGTGGCACCTGGTTGGGATAATCTAGGGACCCAAATTGTGCATGTATTGCATGGTGGAGTTGATAATAGTAGAATACATAGTTGGAGGGTAGATTAAAATCCACCCGTAACTGTTGGAAGCACTTAAAGCCTTGTACAGTAAAAAGATGGCATAGATATTTAACTCCTTGGGAAGACCACCTTTGGTGGCCAGGCAAAGAATACAGCTCAAGAGTAGGATTAAACAAAGCAACCATATTCTAATTACATAACCCCATCTCACAAGCAATAAAGTCTGAGCACATTGTAATTGTCTGAGTTACATGGCTCAATATGTGAATTGTTGTCAAGTTGCCAGGTTGCTACCTTTTCTGCAACCCAAACCCAAACATTTTAGTGGCGCAAGGCACAGCGATTGCCTACCTCAACCCATTCCCCTGAATGGGGCTGCGCTGCAACCCTGTGCAATGCACATGGCTACAGCATAGTGGCGTGGCTTTTTAGGGGTTAAAAACAGGTGGCGAGGAGGCAACATAATGCTTTTTACCACCTATCAAATACCTCTAAAACATGATAAACTATGGATCACTCTTCAGAGTGCTCTGCAATTCCGTTTACACTTGTGGTTGGGGACAGTAGAATTAGAGGTTGTGCTGTGTTTTAACTGCTACCCAACCATTTCCTCTTAAGCTGCAAAGGTAGCAAAGGGGGATGTACACTTGCCACAGCCAACATGCTTTGCATCACAGTACGGCAAAACTTGTCTGCACTGTTGGGTTCAGTGAGCAATAATGCTTGCTGTATGTGGCCCATCCAAGTGAATGGGGGCTTCTCGCATCCGTGTGCAATGCATTAAATTGCGGGGCACTGCTGTGGGGTTTAAACAGGTGGTGAGGAGGTGATATAACACCTCCTCACTGCCTGTCAAATGCCTGTCAAATCTGAAGAGTGATCCAATCGTGGATTGCTCTTCAGAGGGCACCACATGTGTAAATGGACCCTAAAGCTTTGTGGAATCAATTGGTGGCCAGGGGAATGAACAGGACTATTTAACCCTTGGGCTCAAGCAGTTACCTTCTGTGTTTCTCTGTACTGTTCCATGTTTATCAGGCACCAGTGGTCTAATGCTTGTGAAGCGGTTCAGACACTTTAATCAGAGATCCAATGTCCACCTCATAGGTGTGCGCAGCCCATTGCATTAGGCTGTGCACCCCAAATCAAAGCTCAAACCCACATGGGTGTAAATTTACTGTATTTATATATATATGGAACAGAGTGACTGGGGGGGAAGAGTGACGGGAGGGGGCAGGCAGAGTGACAGGGAGGGTGGGCAAAGTGACAGGCAGGGAGGGCAGAATGACAGGAGGGGGCAGGCAGAGTGACAGGGAGGGTGGGAAAAGTGACAGGCAGGGAGGGCAGAATGACAGGAGGGGGCAGGCAGAGTGACAGGGAGGGGGCAGACAGAGTGACAGGGAGGGGGCAGACAGAGTGACAAGGAGGGGGCAGAGTGACAAGAGGGGGCAAGCAGAGTGACAGGGAGGGGGCAGGCAAAGTGACAGGAGGGGCAGAATGACAGGAGGGGCAGGCAAAGTGACAGAGAGGAGACAGAGGGACAGGCGGGGGCAGGCAGAGTGACAGGGAGGGGGCAGACAGAGTGACAAGGAGGGGGCAGAGTGACAGGAGGGGGCAAGCAGAGTGACAGGGAGGGGGCAGGCAAAGTGACAGGAGGGGCAGAATGACAGGAGGGGCAGGCAAAGTGACAGGGAGGAGACAGAGGGACAGGAGGGGGCAGGCAGAGTGACAGGGAGGGGGCAGGCAGCATAACAGGAGGGGGCAGAGTGACAGGAGGGAGCACAGTGACAGGGAGGGGACGGGCAGAGTGACAGGAGGGGGCAGAGTGACAGGGAGGGGGCAGGCAGAGTGACAGGGAGGGGGCAAAGTGACAGGATGGGGCAGAGTGGCAGGAGGGGGCAGGCAGAGTGACAGGGAGGGGGCAGGCAGAGTGACAGGAGGGGGCAGGCAAAGTGACAGGAGGGGCAGAGTGACGGGGGGCAGAGGAACAGGAGGGGGAAGGCAAAAAGACAGGGAGGGGACAGAGGGACAGGAGGGGGCAGGCAGAGTGTCAGGGAAGGGGCAGGCAGAGTGACAGGAGGGGGCAGGCAGAGTGACAGAAGGGGGCAGAGTGACAGGAGGGCGCAGGCAGAGTGACTGGAGGGGGCAGGCAGCATGACAGAAGGGGGCAGAGTGACAGGAGGGAGCACAGCGACAGGGAGGGGACGGGCAGAGTGACAGGAGGGGGCAGGCAGAGTGACAGGAGGGGGCAGGCAGAGTGACAGGGAGGGGACAAGCAGAGTGTCAGGGAGGGGGCAGGCCTGCTGTCAGGGAGGGGGCAGGCAGAGTGACAGGAGGGGGCAGAGTGACAGGAGGGCCAGGCAAAGTGACAGGGAGGGGACAGAATGACAATAGGGGACAGAATGACAGGAGGGGCAGGCAGAGTAACAGGGAGGGGCCAGGCAGAGTGACAGGAGGGGGCAGAGTGACAGGAGGGCCAGGCAAAGTGACAGGGAGGGGACAGAATGACAGGAGGGGCAGGCAGAGTGACAGGGAGGGGACAGAATGACAGGAGGGGACAGAATGACAGGAGGGGCAGGCAGAGTAACAGGGAGGGGCCAGGCAGAGTGACAGGAGGGGGCAGAGTGACAGGAGGGCCAGGCAAAGTGACAGGGAGGGGACAGAATGACAGGAGGGGCAGGCAGAGTGACAGGGAGGGGACAGAATGACAGGAGGGGACAGAATGACAGGAGGGGCAGGCAGAGTAACAGGGAGGGGCCAGGCAGAGTGACAGGAGGGGGCAGAGTGACAGGAGGGGGGCAGGCAAAATGACAGGGAGGGGACAGAATGACAGGAGGGGCAGGCAGCGTGACAGGAGGGGGCAGGCAAAGTGACAGGAGGGGCAGAGTGACGGGGGGCAGAGGAACAGGAGGGGAAAGGCTAAAAGACAGGGAGGGGACAGAGGGACAGGAGGGGGCAGGCAGAGTGTCAGGGAAGGGGCAGGCAGAGTGACAGGAGGGGGCAGGCAGAGTGACAGAAGGGGGCAGAGTGACAGGAGGGGGCAGGCAGAGTGACTGGAGGGGGCAGGCAGCATGACAGGAGGGGGCAGAGTGACAGGAGGGAGCACAGTGACAGGGAGGGGACGGGCAGAGTGACAGGAGGGGGCAGGTAGAGTGACAGGGAGGGGACAAGCAGAGTGTCAGGGAGGGGGCAGGCAGACTGTCAGGGAGGGGGCAGGCAGAGTGACAGGAGGGGGCAGAGTGACAGGAGGGCCAGGCAAAGTGACAGGGAGGGGACAGAATGACAATAGAGGACAGAATGACAGGAGGGGCAGGCAGAGTAACAGGGAGGGGCCAGGCAGAGTGACAGGAGGGGGCAGAGTGACAGGAGGGCCAGGCAAAGTGACAGGGAGGGGACAGAATGACAGGAGGGGCAGGCAGAGTGACAGGGAGGGGATAGAATGACAGGAGGGGACAGAATGACAGGAGGGGCAGGCAGAGTCACAGGAGGGGGCAGGCAGAGTCACAGGAGGGGGCAGGCAGAGTGACAGGGAGGGGACAGAATGACAGGAGGGGCAGGCAGAGTGACAGGGAGGGGGCAGGCAGAGTGACAGGGAGGGGGCAGGCAGAGTGACAGGGAGGGGGCAGGCAGAGTAACAGGAGGGGGCAGAGTGACAGGAGGGGGCAGAGTGACAGGAGGGGGCAGAGTGACAGGAGGGGGCAGGCAACGTGACAGGGAGGGGTACAGAGTGACGGGGAGCAGACAGAGTGACAGGAGGACATGTGGAGTGGACACACTATTCTCGCTCATATGCAGGGCACTGTGTGTTATGCTGGCACCAGCCCTGATCATCACATACAACACAGAGGTGATAGCAAATAATCCTAAGAATTCCCCCCCTCAGGCCAATGTTTTTATTACCCAGCCAAATACTGTGGATGTAGATGACTCTGTGGCTGGTCTCCTGCAGGATCTGCTCCCAGTCAGCTGTCTGTGTGATAAACTACATGTTGATCGGCCGATCATGGAGCTCCCATTCCTGATCCAGTGCCGCGGTCTTCCAATTCTCCACTGACACCTTAACACTGACAGGGTGCTGGCAAAAGCAGATTGCCAGCCAAACTCTTTTTTCTTTAGTGGTCTTTTCCTCTCTGTAAAGTTGTTCAGGGTTGGAATGCCCTCAGTGTCTGCCAGGCACCTCTTCTCCTCCTGTAGGATCTTGTCTATTGTCTGAGAATTTGGGCAGTTCTGCCAGAAAAAACCATGGGAGCACGGGGCAAAAATCATCAACTAGTCCGGCCGTAGTAATCTTTGGCTGTGGTTCCCAGCAATTACATTCCCCGGTGGATACTATAGAAGCGGGTGTCAGGAATCTGATTAAATTGTCGGAACTGCTGTATTAGGATAAGAACCTGTGCCTGACAAACATTCACTAGTCATGTTCCTTCCTAGGTCACCAGCTCAGTAGATGGAGCCCAGAGCCACAGTGCGGTCTGGATCATGTGTCCGGGTTCCAGGCGGACTGAGACCCGGACACATTCAAAATGACTCAAACCCCGTACTGTCCGGGTGAATCCAGGACAGGTGGTGGCTAAAAGGAGGCAGGAATAAACACTGCCTTTTAATGCAACATGACAGTGTTTATGACTCTCAACAAAAATGCTTTCTCTTTCCACCGTCTATGGCAGGCAAAATATATGTGATGCCTGTTCAGCTACAGTTTTCTCTCCTCTCTCCCTCATCACACGGGGACTGACAAGCAGCAACAGGAGCCATTAGCTCCTGCTGCAGTCAGTCAAATTCAGTCTATGGACGCACACAGTGCAGCTCGGGAGCAAGCCCACACAAGTGCCCCCATATAAAGTGGCTTGCTGTGGGGGCACTGGGAGAATAGGAGGAGCCGGGGGTATCGGTGTGGGACAGCAGGAGAGATTCGGGGGCCGCTCTGTGCAATATCAGGTAAGTATAACATATTTTCTTTTTTTTTTTTTTTTTTTAAACGGGAGCCTTTAGGATCACTTTAATATATACATGTGTCTAATGTATCAGCTGATTTGTCTTTTTTTCTGTTTTTTTTTTCCAGGATTCTGGAACCAATAAGGTGGGTTTACTCATTCATTACTTTATGTAAACGTTCAAGACACTTGCACAAATGAATTAAATATATATATATATATATATATATATATATATATATATATATATATATATATATATATATATATATATATATATATATATATGCACAGTATATTTGGAATAACTATGAGCATGTATGTGATTAAGACTGATCTAATTTTGCTGTGAAATTACCAATTTTGCCACCAGTCACATTTCACTGTAGCAGAAACTCTGTTTGGCTCATTGAACTGCTTAGGTAACATTTTCTGTATTGTGGCTTTACATTTCGTATATGTATACGTATGTATGTGTATGTATGTGATATATATATATATATATACACTTTATATCACAAAAGTAAGTACACCCCTCACAATTTTGTAAATATTTTATTATATCTTTTCATGTGACAACACTGAAGAAATGACACTTTGCTACAATGTAAAGTAGTGAGTGTGCAGCTTGTATAACAGTGTAAATTTGCTGTCCCCCCGAAATAACTCAGCACACAGCCATTAATGTCTAAACCGCTGGCAACAAAACTGAGTACACCACTAAGTGAAAATGTCCAAATTGGGCCAAATTAGCCATTTTCCCTCCCCATTGTCATGTGACTCCTTATGCCACATACACACGATCGGATTTTCCGACAACAAATGTTGGATGTGAGCTTGTTGGCGGAAAGTCTGACCGTGTGTATGCTCCATCAAACATTTGTTGTCGAACTTTCCGATCGTGTGTACACAAGTCCGTCGGACAAAAGTCCACGCATGCTCGGAATCGAGTACGAGCCGGAAGTGCTTGTAAAACTAGCGTTCGTAATTACTACGTGTGTAATTGTTGGCCAACATTTGTGTGACTGTGTGTATGCAAGACAAGTTGGAGCCAACATCCTTCGAACAAAAATCCACGGTTTTGTTGTCGGAAAGTCCGATCGTGTGTATGGGGAATTAGTGTTACAAGCTCGCAGGTGTGTTAAATTTGGTATTATCACTCTTACTCTCTCATACTGGTCACTGAAAGTTCAACATGGCACCTCATGGGAAAGAAATCTCTGAGGATCAGAAAAAAAGAATTGTTGCGCTACATAAAGATGGCCTAGGCTATAAGAAGATTGCCAAGACCCTGAAACTGAAATAGCTGTATTGCCATACAGCGGTTTATCAGGACAGACTCCACTCAGAACAGGCCTCGCCATGGTCGACCAAAGAAGTTGAATTCACGTGCTCAGCGTCATATTCAGAGGTTGTCTTTGGGAAATAGACGTATGAGTGCTGCCAGCATTGCTGCAGAGGTTGAAGGGGTGGGGGGTCAGCCTGTCAGTGCTCAGACCATACGCCGCACACTGCATCAAATTGGTCTGCATGGCTCTTGTCCCAGAAGGAAGCCTCTTCTAAAGATAATGCACAAGAAAGCCCGCAAACAGTTTGCTGAAGACAAGCAGACTAGGTACATGGATTACTGGAACCATGTCCTGTGGTCTGATGAGACCCAGATAAACTTATTTGGTTCAGATGGTGTCAAGCATGTGTGGCGGCAACCAGATGAGGAGTACAAAGACAAATGTGTCTTGTCTACAGTCAAGCATGGTGTTGGGAGTGTCATGGTCTGGGGCTGCATAAGTGCTGCCGGCACTGGGGTGCTACAGTTCATTGACGGAACCATAAATGCCAACATGTACTGTGACATACTGAAGCAGAGCATGACCCCCTCCCTTCGGAGACTGGCCGCAGGGCAGTATTCCAACATGATAACCACCCCAAACACACCTCCAAGACAACCACTGCCTTGCTAAAGAAGCTGAGGGTAAAGGTGATGGACTGGCCAAGCATGTTTCCAGACCTAAACCCTATTGAGCATCTGTGGGGCATCCTCAAATGGAAGGTGGAGGAGTGCAAGGTCTCTAACATCCACCAGCTCCGTGATGTCGTCATGGAGGATTGGAAGAGGACTCCAGTGGCAACCTGTGAAGCTCTGGTGAACTCCATGCCCAAGAGGGTTAAGGCAGTGCTGGAAAATAATGGTGGCCACACAAAATATTGACACTTTAGGCCCAATTTAAACATTTTCACTATGGGGTGTACTCACTTTTGTTGCCAGCAGTTTAGCCATTAATGGCTGTGTGTTGAGTTATTTTGAGGGGACAGCAAATTGACACTGTTATACAAGCTGTACACTCACTAATTTACATTGTAGTAAAGTGTCATTTTTTCAGTGTTGTCACATGAAAAGATATAATAAAATATTTACAAAAATGTGAGGGGTGTACTCACTTTTGTGAGATATTGTATATATATATATATATATATATATATATATATATATATATCCAAGAGTATTGGAACGCCTGTCTTTACATGCACATGAACTTTAATGGCATCCCAGCCTTAGTCTGTAGGGTTCAATATTGCGTCTGCCCACCCTTTGTAGCTATGACAGGTACCATTCTTCTGGGAAGGCTGTACACAAGGTTTAGGAGTGTGTCTATGAGAATAACAAATAAATAAACAGTGCAGCGCTCAGTATAATGTGAGAATATAAAGTGAATAGATAAATGAACTCTCAATAAGACTGATGTAATGATACAACAAAATCACATAATAATGTCCATCAACAATAATAAGTAATGAATAAAAAAACAAGCAATGATAAAAAAATTTAAGGATTCTAAATAATCATAGTCCACTGTGAAAATGAAGTCACTGAAGTAGAAGAAAAGACACCCATGTGAGAGCACAAAAGGGTTTTGACTTAGCCGTTGATTGTAAGATCCACCACCATATGATAAGATTAGCACACTTACCACAGAGTGTGGACTCATATACCGATAAGTATTGAGTCAAACGATGGATGGAGGAGTTTCACTTGAGCCAAACAGACTGCCAAAACTGGCAGACATTAATGGGGAAGGCCGCTCCCAAACATATATATAGAGAATAAACAGCCACACATAGTGTAATCTGCATGAAATATTTAATATAAAAAGCAGGAGAAAACCTTACAAGCATCCACTTGATTCAAGCAATAAAATCCAAGTTGAGATCAGAAAGGATTGCAATGATTCCACGAGCGTCAACTGACGTGTTTTGTCCTATTGGACATCATCTGGGGTGACAAGACAAATCAAGTGGATGTTTGTAAGTGTACTCCTGCTTTTTATATTAAATCATGTATGCAGTTTTACATTATGTGTTGCCGTTTATACCTCACAAACGCTCGTTTGACTCAATACTTATCAGTATATGAGTCCACACTCTCTGGTAAGCATGCCAATCTTATCATATGGTGGTGGATCTCACAATCAAAGTCAAAACCCTTTTGTGCCCTCACATGGGTGTCTTTTCTTCTACTTCTGTGATTTCATATTCACAGTGGATTATTTTTTATATGAATATTTAGAATCCTTTAATTTTTTGATCACTGCATGTTTTTTCATTTTTTTACTTATTATTACCAATGGACATTATTATGTGATTTTGTTGTATCACTACATCAGTCTTACTGACAGTTCATTTATCTATTCACTTTATATTCTCACATTGTACAGAGCGCTGCACTATTCATTTATTTGTTTGCACTATATGTCTAGTGAGTGTTGAATATTTTTTTTTTTTTTTTTATGATCTACTCAGAATAAGAAAAAGAAGAAGAATGATTTTGTTCCATACAGAGACTCCGTACTCACCTGGCTTTTAAGAGAGAACCTGGGTAACATTTTTTTTTCTTTTATACCTCAACTGTCATGTTTTAAACAGCAAATGATGACAATACTTTGGGCCTGTCTATAAAAGATCAAAGCCATTATTTTTCCATTGCAGATGAAACCTGGCACAATCTGTCATTTTTAATGAGGAACATCTATAGGGGTTTCCTAAATGCAGCATAATTGTTTTATCTTGTTTTCACCTCATTTAATACATTTTTGACCAGGTATTATTAGGCATTTCAGATGCAATCGATTGGTAAAATACTGTTCATTTTTTAATTGAAACTGGACAGAGACGAATTAAATTAAAAAAATGTTCCTCTATTTAAACATAGGGCCAAGAATCAACATTCTGTATGTTTCCATACACGTATGCTGTATTGCAGAATGAATCATCTACTGGGCTAGAGATGCTGATGAGACAACACTTCACATACCGTTCTGTGAACATTTAAGAGTTTTAAGACCTGTTATTGCATTCTTAAAGGATGTGTCACCATTTCTATCTAATTGTGAACTTACCCTTTGCTTACTTACCTTCAAGCAACCCCATAGATATTAAAGATTGAGTAAAGCACTGTACACTATACAGCTATTCATACTACTGAGCCTTGACACCACATCCCAATATGATACCATACCATACAACACATTTTAGGAGAATTTTTAAGGTGTCACATACAAAAACTATAATGTATTTTCATTAAAAGATAGTGTTTTATTCAATACAATAAATAAAAAACATAAAGGGATAAGGGTGGTATGTATATGGGGATGTATTTTGTCTTCTTTTCTTGTGTATGATGCTACAAGAATCAGTCTATGTGAGTATTACTGCTTTGATTTTAATTTGAGTTATACGGCCACCTTCAGAAGGATTGAACACTGGCCAAGAAAAACTGTAGGTCAATTCAGGATAACCCCACCTACTACCAACATGCCTATTTTTTTTGGTAGTGTGCTAGGAGAATAGACAACTTTTCTTCAGCTGTGCTGTGTAATCATGGCCATAGATGTATCTTTTTTTTTTCTATCCAGGCAGTGGCTGATAGAGGAATCAATCGAGGTGGATAGAGGAATTCTCCATGCTGAAACACTGTATTTTGACAGCGGGGAATTTCCGCAGGAGCTTTGTCTCTGAATTACAGCTCTCCATTATGGCTGGCTTTTGGAGTACTGTGACCAGATCTTGCTGGGAACAGCCTAGAAGTAACGTTTGGGCACTAGGTTCTGCGTAAAGAGTGCTTTCCTGACTCAGCTCTGGTAAAAGATAGCAGCAGAGTGCTGTCCAGGTCCAGAGCTGGTGTCATTGCCTCAGCTTGCCTTGTCTTTGAAGATTTATTAAGTGAGTAATCTGGGCAGGCCGATTACAGGGAGCTACCTCATTTACTTAGATTGCTGGGAGCCAATATTCTCGATTTCTACTTGTTTTTTTTTTGTTTAATAAGTTTTTATTAAAGAAAATATATCATGTATACAGTTATAACACAAATCTTCCATTATTTTAACAGCATAGGTTATAGTACTCATAAAATTCACTGCTTAGTTAGTTTTATCAGGTGCGCACAGGAAGTTACAATAAGTCAACTAAACAGCTGATTTGGATAAAGAAGTGTAAGCTAGGTGAGCACTATACATTAAATGGAATTTAAATAGAAGATATTGCTTTAGTTTAACATAAGTATACATCGAGACAAGATAGTGGTAGAGAGGGAGAGGATAGAAAAGAAAGAGTTGAAGGTGGGAAGGGGAGAGGGTAGGAGGTTGCTGGCATACTAGACCATGTATTGAGCAGAGGGGAAGATTATCATGAGTGGGTGTTTAATGGCTATGCTAAAGTGTTAGGGTTGAGGGGTTAGAGCAGGAGGTTTGTATATGTGGCAGTAGTCTGAAATTTTTTCCAGGGTTCCCAGGTTAAAGAATGTTTCTGGGAGGTCCCTCTAATATTGTGGGTGATACTCTCCATAAGGTATACATTGTCAATCATTTGTAGCCAGGCCTTCATAGAGGGAGTAATTGGTTGGCCCCACAATGTGGGGATTAAGGCTTTGGCAGTGTTTAGTAGATGAGGAATGATTGAGTGTTTGTACGCCTTTATGGGAGTTTTTGTGATATGAAACAGAATAGCCCATGGATCATTTGGTATTTGAACATCAGCTATCTGAGCAATCAGAGTGCGAATATTCTCCCAATACGGTTTAATCAATGGGCAGAACCACCATATGTGTGCGTGAGTAGCTTTGTTCCCACAGTTCCTCCAGCACAATGGGGAACTGGCGGGGAACATTTGGTGTAGGCGAACTGGGGTGTAATGCCACCTAGTGAGCAGTTTATAGTTGACCTCTGTCATTCTTGAGGCTATGGACGAGGTGTGAGCAAGTTGGAGGATCCTATCTTTTTGGTTGTCAGTCAGGGAGAGACCAAGGTCAATTTCCCATTTAGTCAGGTAGGAAGGGGGGTCTGGGTTTTGAAGTGTAATAAGAGCTTTATAGAATATAGAAATGCAATGTAGAGGGGGGTCTTTTGGAAGGAATATTACTTCTATTTCGTTTAAATCGCTAATGCCCCTAATTGGATTAGAAAGGGAGCTTAAGAAGTGTTGTAATTGGTGGTATCCCCATTTATCTAGGAACGTGGCTGGTTTAGGGGTGAGGATTGAAGATAAGGGTTTAAGTGTATTGCCATTTAGAACGTGATGTAATAAGAGGGGTTCCTCTGACCTCCATGTCTTAAAACCTGGATCCAAAAGGCCTGGTAGAAAGTATGTGTGATTGAGAAGAGGTAGCAAAGGGGAGTCATAATTCCAGGAATGTTTTTTGTGTAGTGCGTCCCATATATCCAAAGAGGAAATGGTAAGGGCCGAGGTGGTGTGGGCGAGGTTCCTGTGGGAGCGGGGTATCCAGGGAGCCATTGAAAGGTCCACTCCACTCAGATGATATTCGATTTGTACCCATAGCTTCCTGCCAAGGGCATATTTCCATTCAGCTAGTCTGGCCAGTACCGTTGCTTGGAAATAGGCTTTAAAATTAGGAAGTGCCAAACCACCTGAGCATTTGGAGCGGGACAATAACCCCCTGGATATTCTAGGGTGTCTATCCTTCCAGATAAAGCGGGAGACCAGGGACTGTAAAGTAGTAAAAAAACCCACCGGGACACCTAGTGGTAGCATTTGAAAAAGGAAAAGGATGCGTGGTAGTATGTTCATTTTAATTATATTAACCTTCCCTAACCAAGTATGTGACAGGTTAGACCATTTTCGTAGGTCAGTTCTGACTTTATTTAGCGTGGGGATGTAATTATATCGGAAAATGGATTGAAGATTAGAGGTGAGGTAAATACCTAGGTATTTCAAACAGTTTGATTCCCATCGAAAAGGAAAAAGGGGTTTGAGGAAGAGAGTCTCGGCCTTGGGGATGTTAATGTTTAAAATTTCGGATTTAGATAAATTTATTTTGAAGTTAGAAATTGATTGAAACGTGGAGAATGCAGACATCAGATTCGGAATCGAGATCCGAGGTTGTTGGATAAAAAATAGTACATCGTCTGCATATGCCGCGTATTTATGGGATCTGTTGCCTATTTGTATGCCTTTGATGTTAGTATTGTTCCTGATTGTGGCGAGAAAAGGTTCTAGAGTGATAGCAAATAGAAGAGGGGAGAGGGGACAGCCCTGCCTGGTTCCGTTATGTAGGATAAAGGGGTCGCTCAACGTTCCGTTAATCCTGACTTGAGCCGAAGGGTTAGCATAAAGAGAAGAAATACGGTGAAACATTTTAGGACCCACCCCCAAATGGCGTAAGGTCAGCTTAAGGTACTCCCAGTCCACCCTATCGAAAGCTTTTTCTGCATCAGTAGAGAGGAGTAGGGTGGGCTGGGAGCACCGTCGAACGTATTGAATCAGAGAAATTGCACGAAGGGAGTTATCTTTCGCTTCTCTAGCGGGTATAAAACCTGATTGATCCGCCGAAATCCAATTTGGTATAAGGGGAAGTAGGCGGTTTGCCATAACTTTGGCAAATAATTTAATGTCAACGTTTATTAACGATATAGGTCTAAAACTATTACAGAGTGTAGGGTCCTTGTCTGGTTTAGGGATGACTGTGATATGAGTCAAAAGTGATTCTGGGCGTAAGCCTGAAGAGTGGGAGATTGAGTTTGCATATTCAGAGAGTCGAGGGAGCAGGATGTCACTAAATGTTTTATAGTATAAAATCGTGAGTCCGTCAGGTCCAGGGGCTTTACCAGAGGGGGAGGACTTCAATGCTGTCTGGAATTCCTCGACCGAAAAGTCTTCTTCTAATTCTTTTAGAACAGATATGGGTAATTTGGGAAGATTTGCCTCTCTCAAGTAGGATAGCATACGGTTTCGTCTCTCCTCACAAGGGAGAGAGGATAAGTCATTTTTGACATTATATAGGTCCGCGTAGTAGTCTCTAAATGCTTTAGCAATATCTGGGGTTGCATGGGCCAATGTACCTGACGGAAGCTTAATCTTGGGGATGAATGATTGCGACTGTTTAGTCTTTAGTGATCTAGCCAGCAATCTACTTGGTTTGTTCCCCCATTCGTAAAATTTTTGCGACAGACGCTGGAATCTTCTCTTGGTGTCTAGATTAAGGAGGGACTTCAATTCCTCACGTTTAAGTGTGAGGGATTTAAGGTGTTCATTATGTAAAGAAAGTTTATGTTGCTTATCTAGAGCCTCTATCTGTTGTAGAACCTTTCTACTTGTTTTTAAGACGAAGGTTTTAACACCTTGGGATTGAGCCCTGACATCATGGGCTGGGTAGACTGTCATGCACATGCTGTCTGTGCTCTATTTTCTGCCATACAGTGTTGATGAAGCATCACCTCGCTGCTGCTCTTGCTTGCAAAGAACCATGCAGAACTTTAATGCATTTCTTCTGCCCAGCTACAGTGACTTTGGCCACCTCTGGCCATCTTCACATGCTACTAGCTGTCCAGGTTTAATGAGTATCCAAGGCCTTGCCTTATGTTGTCTTACCACCACACGGTCACAACATGTCCCAATCTAGACAGGGGGAAGGGGGGAGACAGTCCTGCTGTACTAGTGCCCCCAACTTAGTGCCCCCAACTCACACTCTACTTTTGGTTCCAGGGCAGTTTGCCCTGGACCCTACTGATAGTGCTGTTGTCTGCAGCTTGGAATCATGTTTTCCTCTGTTCTTAAAGTCTAAATCGTCTTTAGCTCTGTTGGGTATGGCTGAACCTGCCATCTTTTCAACTGAGCTTTTACCATCGTCATACAAATCACACAGTTATTTGCTGACTCTTATCGCAGAGGCCAGAAGTATGCACCCATGTCCTCTCCTGCAGATTCCATATCTGATTTGCTTGCAGCATTAGTGACTGAAAGTAGAAGATCAGCCTGTTGTTCTAACACTGCTGTTACCAGTCTTTCATGGTTTTAAACTCCTGAGGCCACAAAGGCTTTCCTTTTGCATGTGCATATCCAACTATGTATAATTGAGATTGGAAGCATCCTGGTAAACTGCTTTCCCCCCTTTTTGCTTATTAACCTTGTATATTTTTTTATGGGGATTTTGTGCAAATGTGTTCTATTCCCACTGTGGATTTGGCACTTACTATTCCGGTGGAGGACATACTTGTCTTTTGCACCCAACTGATTAAGTCATTGGAAGTCCTTTCTAGGGCCCTGCTCCTTCTGGTGGGTTCTGCCCTTTATCTGATTCTGTCTGTCAAACCATTTGTGACTGGTCAATATCCCTTAAATGGGATGTTACCACTGCTTTGGTTGATTCCTCGCTTATAGAACACATAAAGCAGGTGGTTGATGGTTTTAGCTTTTGGTCTCAAGGGTCAGGTTCACAGATTTCCTGTCAAGGTTCACACTGCTAGATCTATGAGTACTTCTTGTTTTTTTGGCATCAAGCAACTGTATCCTTGCCACTAGGGAAGAGCTTCTGGTATGGTCCAGACACAGGTTAGGATCAAACTTTGCTTGTTTGGACTTGTTCTGTGCAGCAGGAGCTGAACAACATATATTGTAACAGGTTTTTCTCCTGTTATTATATATCACAGTTTCCTTCTTCAGCTGTCAGGGCTATTAAGGAAGCAGTGGGTGCCAGCATGTACCTGCTTCTCAGCAACCAGTGATGTCATCCTGCTCCATTTATATACTGGTCAGGAGTCCCCAGCCATGTGAACAAAACAGTCAGGATAGCTTACAAAGAAAATAAACATATAGGGGTTTCCTCCATAGTTCATACCAGGCCCACTCAGTAAAAAAAAGTGTGGGTTCACACCAAAAAATAACACAAAACCCTTATCCGAGCATTCAACCTGGCAGGCCAGGAAAGGGGGAGGGGCAAGCATGCTTCCCATCCCTACTTCCAAACCATACCAGGCCACATACATGGCAAAAAAATACCAGCTGCCCATGCAATCCGATCCTGATGACTGGTCGCCCCTTAAATGACAGTTCTGGCAGAAGACAGCTAAGTATAAACAGGAGGGAAAGGAGGTAAGGGTCTCCTGGGTGAAGTTATTGACCAATGAAGGTCCATTTATTTAGGTGTCATCTGCCAGAACTGTCATTTACGGGCAAACTGATGTTGGGATCAGATCGTGTCGGAGGATTTTCTTTTTCAGCAGGCCAGCTGACATTGTTAATAGTGATTGATGATAATCTGCATTGCTAGATAGTGTGACTGACAGTGGATTTCTTATTGTGGGACTTTTTGTTTTTTAATTTTAGGACTGTGTGTTTTTTTTTACTTTTCACTTTTTTGTGAATGAGTAGGGCTACTATTCACACATTGTTAAGAGTGTCTTTCCGATTCTGATAATCCCCCTGGCCAGAGATCCCCACAACCACTGAGCCAGGGTTGAAGGGAAGAGGCCCTTGCCTTCATCAACAAGGACAAGGTGCTTTACCAGGCACCCCCCCCCCCCCTCATGTTGAGGGCATCTGACATGGTCTGGTGTAGAAAATGGGGCTTGACCTGCCGACCCACAAGCTTGGATAAGGGTCTGGTATAGATGTTCATTAGGGACCCCACCAAAAAAAAAAAAATAACTGGCAGGGGGTTTCCCCTATTATTCATATCAGGCTCTTTGGGTTTGGGACTTCCTGTTTCAATGAGTAAGAATGAAAATAGGATTTTTGTACTCACAGTAAAAATCATTTTCTTGGAGTCCATTAAGGGACATAAGTCATACCCATGTGTATTTATGATCATACTCTTGGTACTGCTTTGCCAGAAAACTGAAGCATGCTGGTAGTAGGAGGGGTTATCCTACAATTATTTCATTTGCCAGCGTCCAGTCCCTTAGGGTCCCTCAATGGACTATAAGAAAATAATTTTATGGCGGGTACAAAAATCCAGTTTTATAGATGATTAACTATAATATTTATAGGTGTAAAATTTTCAGGGAAATATGAAAAGGAAAGCTCTAAGATTGTTGAAATCTAACTAAAGTGCATTTTGCTGGACTAATTTCCCTTTTGCAGAATAATGACAAAATGAGTGGAGATTTTGCCCAGATCTGCTTTATTAATAGGTATCAAACTCTTAATTTTGCCATGAGTATAAAATAGTTGGAAGAGAATCCAGCTGTTTGTTACAAGGGAAGGAAGTAGGAAGTTTAAAGCATAACTAAAGACACAACTTTTTTATACAGTTTTGGATAGAGTAGAGAGATATTAGAATATCTAATAGGTTTTTTATCGGTGTCTTTGCCCCTTTTAGCAAGTTTTTCCCTTTTTATTTATCCTTCTTACAGTTATCACCAAAAGTGAAAATGAAGGAAAATCCTAAATTTTGGGTTGTCACCAGAACAGGGATAGTGAGGAAATCTTCCAATGGGAACACTATTTCTGGTGATCCTGGTGACAACCAGTGATTTCCCTCACTTTTGAGGGAATTCCTTTCACTTCCTGTTTCGGATATGGGACAGGAAGTGAAGGGAAATCTCTCCAATGGAACACAAGGGACAAAACACTGTCAGGGTTTAAAACTCTACTCTATCCCAAAAAAAGTTTTCCTTTAGCTCTACTTTACCCTTGTTAAACAAAATGGAAGATAGGTGTACATTGGTTGTATATAAGAGACCACACAAATCTCATCAGCTCTCAGTGCAGCCAGAATGACCACCTATATACTCTATATAGAGTTCATTGAACTTCTGTCATAGTGGGCATATGCATGTGTTCTGCTCAGATGTTTTGCAGTGTGCTTGCCAACAAAGGCAAGCATGTGTACACACTGTGGTAACACGGCTTCTAGGGTTTAATGAACACTGTAAGCAGATAAAGGGGCATTTGGGGTTCAGGCAGCATCTTATGTTCCTAAGAAGATAGGATTGCACCTACTATATGCACAGTTTACATTATTATGATCTGGGTTCATAAAAAGTAAACAACTACTATTGTCATTTATGTTCATATGGGTCAAGAGTGCTCATAGGTGACTTTACATTTCAACATGTAGGTAACTTTTCGTTTCAAAAAGGGACTTACATGATTGAGTAAATCTCTTCTAGGAAGAGCATTAAAGCAGGGGTCACTCATTTAACACTAAAATTCCTATTACTTTACAATACAGGTACATGACAATGAAAATGCTCAGACCTTATGTATTTATTATATTTGAGGTTCCTAATAACAATATCTGTTTCACAGGTGGAAATTCTCGAACTGCCATGGTAGCTGCTTTAAGTCCTGCAGATATCAACTATGATGAGACACTCAGTACCCTCCGGTGAGAAATTCATGTATTCCAGTAAACAGTATATGTAAACAATTCTGAAACTTGTCATAAAATCTGTCTTTGGACTCCCTTTAGCTACCATACACACACAAACCATCAAATCCAATGGACCATGGATTGTAGTCTCAGCATTTTTGATGTTTTGGGAATCATGGATTTTGGCAAAAGAAAGTTTCAATTTTGTATCACTGTTGTTATTGGTGTCATAGTATTATGTTATTTTCAATTATTTTATTTATAATATTAAAGTTAGAGATTAAGTTCAAAGGTTGGGCATGCAGGACTTTTTAAAACACACCACACCCGCATCGCAATGGTGTGAAGAGTCCCATAGGATTTAAAGGGATATATTTTTATTGTGTTTTTCTTGCATTTTCAGCAAGGTAAAAACGCCGCAAGAATGCATCAGTGTGTAAGGGCCCTTTCTCAGGTGTCAGCATCAGGAGTCAGGTGTTATAGTCAGGGGGCAGAGTTTCTATTTTATAAACTTCGCCCTACATATCACATTAACACATATCTTCCCTCCCTTTTGCTGCATTTTTTAAAAAAAAATGTAAGTTTGCCATGATATCTAATTGAACTTTCTAACTTTGCGTAAGCCATATTTAAAAGCACCATTATTGTAGTTTAATGTAAAAAAGTAGATTTTTAAAATACTTATAACCATGTTTTAAAGCGTATCAACTATTTAATTGGGTATATTCAATGTCCCCAATATATGAGCTCCATCCTGCATGTTTCCGAACATCACTGTTTAATATTCACATAATACAGTTATTGGCACCATTCAATATTGTTATCTCCTCCCACCTTTAATAATTGGCATCCATAATTGGGTCATATAAATATTCACAGCACATTAGTGACATTTTGAATAAACCCAATTAAATCACTGCTAAGTGTTACAACAAAGTATGGATATTAAAAAATTGTAAATGTTTTACATTAAAATGTAATCATGGTGTTTTGAATATAACTTGTACATTAGAAAGTTCTATTAAATATGATGAGGCCATTTATAAGGAAATATAAAACAGAACAAAAAGGAGGAATTAGAGGAGCTGAAGGAGAGGGAACAGAGTTTAAAAAGTATAAAGTGATTCTGATTGCTTTTGATACCTGAATCTGACACCAGAGGCTGGACACCTGACTGCTGACTTAGGGGTTGATTTGCTAAAGGCAAATAGACTGTGCACGTTGTAAGTGCAGTTGCGCTAATTTTTCCTAGAGCTTAGGGAATGTGGTGATGCTTCACTAAAAAATACACAATCTCTTTGTTCTTATTATGTGCATATGTGACATAATCTTATACATACACTCTGATGAATACAAAAAGATCCATCATATCATTTACCAATTAGTACACAAGTCAGTAGAGAGGAAGTCTCTTGTGTGAACATGCAGCCAATTGCAGGTCATTTTCAGTCATGCTATTTATGAAACTGAATAGTATTATTAAGTTGCCAGTATAATTTGGAATTAACCCAAATCCTTTCAAATTTATTTTTCATGGCAGCATGCTTTTTTGGGATGTGGACTTCTTTTTTATTGGACACAAGCAACAATAAATGTTTTATGGTCAATATCTAACAAATTCTGTTTTCTTACTTCAGATATGCTGATCGCGCTAAACAAATTCGTTGCAATGCTGTTATTAATGAAGATCCAAACAACAGGCTTATCCGTGAGCTTAAAGATGAGGTGTCCCGTCTGAGAGAACTTCTAGGCGCCCAAGGATTATCTGACATAATTGACAGTGAGTTGCCTTCTTGCAGAGCACAGTACACCCAACCTTTTTACCTTATGGTTCCAATTAATATTAAACACCTACCAACAGTTCCCTTGGTGTTTTAACAGGCTCAGACTGCAGAAGATAACTCTGCAGAACTCTCCATTGGGCTAATGTATGTTGACTGTGTTGAACATTTTCAACCTAAAGTCTAAAGATATGGTTGGTTTTGAAGGTCATAGAGGTTCTGATGCATAGGCAAGCCAGTGGTGAAAACAATGTATGTGACTATCATGACTAGAAAGGATATTTCTGGTCTTGAAGCACTGTCTATGTCAGATGTCTGGGTATTTGAAAGAAAATCTGTGATTAAAGATATGTATATGCTGCTTTTGCTGACCTTCTTTCAAAAATGCCAGCATTCTGGCATTCTTTGGCTTCAGTATTTTCAGAGTTGTTGATCTGGAAAGAGCATGCAGCAAGTAAAGTAAGGGCTTGTGATCTGCATACTTGTTTCAGGTCAGTGACCTAATAGCCACATAACTAACACAATTTTGGTTCAGCAATGGCAGCCTGTTTATTATAACAGGTTGCCATAACATCTCATTTTGGACGCCCTACTAACTATCATACAGCAGTAGCACCCAAAATGGATTGCATCAAATCGAGATAATGTGCGCATGCATGCCATGGTCTGGGACTTTGTTGTTAAGGATCTCTGAGATCCCAACAGGGGGACCTTCTCCTTCCATTGCTGCATTTGTGACAGCCCTTGTTCCAAGTGAATCATGTTATATCTCCAGCAGATGCAGGAGAGCATCTCTCCACCAGCATCTTGGTAACACTGCAAGGGATCAACATTTAATCCAATGTCACCAAGTATGGAGCTATGGAACATATGGAGCAGCTGTTTAAATATGCCGATATAGCTATAACATGGCCAAAAGGCAGAGAAGTGAGAAATACAGACCTATCTCTGGAGATCATTCATGCAGTAATTATTGGTTCCCATCAAATAGGGCCAGAGCTGGAGCTGTCTGCCCACTCTCCTCCACTGTATGAACATGCAAAGATGAGCGATTCAAGTATGCACATTCATTGAATGATCTTACAAAAAATTATCTGGTGCTTAAACCATGCCTGCGTGTCCAGCTTGTGCCTTATGTATTTGGACACCTTAAGCATGCACCAGCTTCTCAGTACTAGAAGTAATTTATGACACAAAAATAGTAAATCTGTAGCATTTGCACATATTTTGATAAGGATATAGGATTAGAATAAATGGTGATATTTGGTTATTGTGTCAATCACACTTAATTCTGTTACTTTTAAAACTAGAATAATATTGTTTAACAATTTGCAGAACATTGACACGTGTCCCTAGAGAAGACGAGATTTTCCTCCAGTTCTTAGGAGGTGTAAAAATGCACCTTGTCTTCTCTTATAATTAAATGGCACAATTCCAGGAGATCCTCGCCAACAGCTATTTTTGTTAGCAAGCTTGCAACATTAAAATCAACTTTATATTTTTTCCAGCCTTGCAGTTTACAAAATTGAAAATGTGTAAGCTAGTTCCAAATCAATCCATTTTGCTGCTAGTCTATCTGTGCATCTGTATAGCTGCTATTTTTATTATGCAGAAGTTGGCACTAAAGGGGCCCACAGCTATTAGGGGTATTTGTCTGAAAGCTAAGATTTTTCAGGTTTTAATAATCACAGTGTGTGACACTATTTAAGGACCGTTTTGGATGGACTTGGTCAAAAGAAGGGTGGCCTGCTAAAGTTAGACATTTTTAGCAATTTTTCTATTAGGAAGGACATTGCTTTTTACATTATTGTTTTAGGTTAGCTGTAATTGTAAGCAGGTGTAAAAGAGCCTTTTGCTAGCTGGTCTTTCCTGGCATTGTTACTAATATTTTAAAATGTCAAGCGACATCCGGGATGATAGCAGCCTGTCGTGTATTGCAGTGATACGCATTGAAACTTTTTTGTTAAGGAGAACTAGTCATGGTTGGACTCACACACAAAAGTCTAAAAATGTTCTTCTGCATTGCTTTGCGAACCGGTTTTGACAGTCCATTAATTTTAATGGGCTTCCAAATGCATGGCAATGCACAAAAAGTTGCGCAGGTGCTGCTTTTGCAAATTGCACCGCAGCAAACTGCATAGTACTGAGAAAGCATGTGGTTTGGTGGCTGCAAAGGTGCTGTGTTTGCTAGATGCTTTTGGGGTGCCATTAAAATATGCATTTAGCAACGTGCATTTAGCAATGGCAGCATGTTCTCGTGCAGTTCGGGGGAAACGTGCCTTTCCTGCACCGCATTTTGGTGTGAACAAACCCTAAAAGATTACAACTATGGAACTCTGCGATATGAAATGCCTATGTACTCTCAAGAGAAGGGAAACAATGGGATTAATTTGCTAAACACAAATAGACTATTCACTTTGCAACTGAACTTTCCCATAGCTCACTGAATGTTCTGAAAATTTACTTTGCAAATACCCAATTACTTGCAGAGAAAAAAAAAACAGTATTTTTGTTTGCACATGACTGGGTGATAGAATTCAGGCAGGGCTGGACTGGGACAAAAATGTGGCCCTGGACTTTATCCAGAATGGCCCAGGGCACAGCACATCAGGGCACAGTGCACATCAGGGTAAAAGCACATGAGGGCACAGCACATCAGGGTACATCGCACATCGGGGCACAGCGCACTTCGGGGCAACACAACACAGCACATCAGGGCACAGCACATCAGGGTACATTGCACATCGGGGCACAGCACACATCGGGGCAACACAACACAGCAAGATCAGGGTACAGCACATCAGGGTACATGGGGCACATGAGGGTACATGGGGCACATGAGGGTACATAGGGCACATGGGGCACATCAGGGCACATGCAGGGCACATCAGAGCAGATTCAGGGCATATTCGGGCACATGGGGCACATCAGGGCACATTCAGGGCACATCAGGGCACATCAGGCACATTCAGGGAACATCAGGGCACATGGGGCACATTCAGGGAACATCAGGGCACATGGGGCACATGGGGCACATCAGGGCACATTCAGGGAACATCAGGGTACATTCAGGGCACATCAGGCACATGGGGTACATCAGGGAACATCAGGCACATAGGGTACATCAGGGCATATTCAGGGCACATCAGGGCACATTCAGGGAACATCAGGGCACATGGGGTACATTCAGGGAACATCAGGGCACATGGGGCACATCAGGCACATGGGGTACATCAGGGCACATTCAGGGAACATCAGGGAACATCAGGGCACATGAGGGCACATTCAGGGCACATGGGGTACATTCAGGGCACATGGGGTACAATCAGGGCACATTCAGGGAACATCAGGGCACATTCAGGGAACATCAGGGCACATTCAGGGCACATGGGGTACATTCAGGGCACATGGGGTACAAGGGGTACAATCAGGGCACATCAGGGCACAGCGTTTACTTGTTGTTTTCTTCACATGCAGAGTAGCACAGGCAGCCTCTGTAGTAAGTTCTTTCTCATGTCACGCTGCTGCTGCTCCCCCCGGCGGCCCCTCCTCCTCCTCTTTTCTTGTCCATCTCCATTGGCTTGTGACATCGCCCTGGCTCCGCCTCCTCCTATGTCCCCGGGCCGCCTCCGCCCTCCGTCCGTGAGTGACGTCACGGTGCCGGGACAAAGAGGTCGCCCAAATGGCTATATTGATAGCTGTTAGGGGGAGTGCCTGGGGGAGTGTCAATGCCTGTTCTTTTGTGACGCCGGCGGCCGGCCGGCCCGCCCGCCGAGTGCTGGAGCGGAGCCGCCCGGCGCCCGGCGACGCTCGGACGGAGAGAGACAGTGACACAGTCACTGTCTGACACAGTCAGAGAGAGAGTCATTGGTGTAGTGGCCCGCTGCCAATCGGCCCACCGGGAATCTCCCGGTAGTCCCGATGGCCAGCACAGGCCTGAATTCAGGAGAGTTTTACCTCATTCACCAAGCTAAGTGAAAATTAATTTGCAAAGTGAATAGCCTATTTTCCTGTAGTAAATCAACCCTAATATGTGTGGTCAGGCAACTGTCAGACTGGAGGTGAATCCTGATTCCTGACCCTCAAGCTAAAGTGTAAGCTAAATAATTGGGCAAATTATAAATTCATACAACTGCACAATATTGATATAATGAAGGTGAAATATCCAGGTTCTTTCTTAAACCTGGATGTGAATGCTTCTTTTTAAGCTTAAATATAGTTTGACTTTTGACACCTTAAGTGGCACACATTAATACATAATAACAAAAAAAGAACAATAAATGAAATAAAAATTGGAGGAAAAGAGGATTGTTGTGGTAGTTAATATTAATAGCTAATTAAAAGAAACAGGCGCGCTAAACTTTAAGAAAATTCACAGTGCAAAAATACACATGACAAAAATTTAAAGGCATAAAGTCCACTCCTACAAAAACAAGTGTATAAAAATAAATAAAAAAATTAGATGAAATGACTCATAAAGTAAAAAATATACGATTCAGTTCATAAAAGGTGCAAAAAAAATGTGCATAAAAAGATGTGCATGAAAAATGTCCAACTGACAAATCCTTATACAAAAGGGAACTGAGTGAACCAAATATGTGAAAAATTCTGTGCTCTTCAAGGGAATTGGGTGAACCAAATATAAGGGAACTTTAGTGCTCTTCAAAACACAAAGATTTTAATATCCCATCGTCACATAGATTCACTTCTTAGCAGTAGTTTCAAGCATTGGATAATAATCCCACCATGCTCCAACAGACTGGGCTGTAAAAACAAACCACATTCCAGATAACAGCGGTATCAGACACTGGCCAATGATCCCATCAGGCTCCAACACCTTAAGCTGTAAAAGCGGACCTGGTTTTTCAATGGACACAGGAATCACGGTATCTTTGGAAAAGCTGATATCCAATCTGGCAGCTCAAGGATAAATCCCAGAGCATAAAGGAAGAAGAGGTCAACCTCGTAGTGCAATATGTTTCAACAAAAGGGTTTATTAAAACAGCACACTAAAAACTTACATCAAGGCAACCAAACATCAGCAAAAATATTTGTTTTTATTTATTTTTATAAACTTGTTTTTGTAGGAGTGGATTTTATGCCCTTAAATTTTTGTCATGTGTATTTTTGCACTGTGAATATTCTTACAGAATAGCGCACCTGTTTCTCTTAATTATCTATGCTTATGGTAGGGGTTCAAACATTTTAGCAGCTTTTCTTTATATATTTTTATTTATTTATTTATGTGTTTGATTTCTCCATTTCAATAGTCAAACTTCCCTTCACCAGGAGAGTAGGATAAGCGCAGGATTTTAACCCTTTTTTGACAACATTAATAGTTAGGAATATGACCAGGGACTAATCTGATGGTAAATAAGATGTCAAGAATTCAGCTGCCACCTTTACCAACCTCAGCCAATTACAGTTTTCCAAACCTTTTATGTATTTACTCATATTACTTTGTGAAAAGCTTTGATTTTGAATCCTTAATTGCATTTACCCGGAGCCATGTATGTTCCCATTATCTATAGTATTCTTTATTGAATAAATGTGTTTTGAAAAGCTCCTTTCTGTGTTGTACAGTATGATGCATTGTTCACAACTCGTGACAGTATGATGTATCATATGATATAATGTGATCCTGGTTCCTTGTGTCCTCTCCTTCTGATATATCTTCCACACCCAAACAAAGGTTTCTCTTCTCGCTTTCCCGCTTGTCCTCACTCCCCCATCCCTTGTAATAAATTCTTCTACTCCATATCCATGTGCATCCTGAACATCAATCTTTCCATGTTTTACTTTATTTATTGGCATTCATTTAATGTAATAATTATCTTAATATATATTATTTTCATGACATAATTATATGTCATTGATACATCCCATACTGCTCATGTATCCATTTCTTGTTCTTATTTTTCATGCCACCCATCTTGGATAATTTTCTAATGACCGACCCCCTCCTTTTGCACATTACATTGTACATTTTGCCCCCTCTTCACATTCTTCTCCTACTTCCTTTTGTTTTGGTATCTCCCTGTGCCCTATCTTTGGCTCCTGCTCTTTATAGATGTGTGTCCTGTGGATAACGCCAATGTTCTACACACGCGTCATGGTGCTGACAATCTCTTCACAGCCGTAAATGCCCTGACAGGCATGAGCCCTTCATCATCCATGTCTGGCTTGTCTAGTCGAGCTGCATCTGTTTGCAGCCTGCATGAGCGCCTTGCATTCACTCCCGGAAGCGAAGAAGCCATTGAGAGGCTCAAGGTAGGTTTATAAAAAAAATACTCCTTTATTCAGTATGTTGTACCAGAAATTCTGAAATGTTTAGGTTATGTTATCAAACATATGGAAGTCTGGCAGATGAAAGGGCCTAATGCTTTCAGTTAGATTTTAACCCCTTCCTGCCGAGCGTACGCAGATGTACGTACTCAACTTTCGTGGGTTACACCGGGATAATGCCTGCAGCAGCAGGCATCATCCCAGTACTGTTTTTTAGAGCCGGCGATCGGCTATCCAGGTATAACAGCCGATGCGGCTAAAGGCCGCTCGGCTGTTATACCGGAGGAGCGGGAGGGGACGTCCCCCCTCCCGCCCGCCTCCCGCCGCTCTTACCTGGCCTCCCGTTCCATCAAGAGGCCCGATGACCAATCCGCCACCTCCAGCGACTAGGGACAGACTGGAACAAAGCCGTGAGCGGCTTCGTTCCAGCCTCCTAATCGTAAACACGGAAGCGACGTCATGACGTCACTTCCCGTTTACTCGGCTGCCAATGGCGCCGGTTTTAAAAAACAGTATTCAGAATCGCCGAAAACGGTGATCTGAATACTTTGAAGTGCAAAGGAGGGATTGGGGGTCTTTTAGATCCCCGATCCCTCCATAAAGAGTACCTGTCACCACCTATTACTGTCACAAGAGATGTTTACATTCCTTGTGACAGCAATAAAAGTGATCAAAAAAATTTTTTTTCTTTTTAAACACAATTTATTAATATAAAATATAAAAATAAATAAAATAAAGGGAAAAACATTTTTTAAAGCTCCCCCGTGCTCGCGCAGCAAAAAAAACGCATACGGAAGTCGCGCCCACATATGTAAATGGTGTTCAAATCACACATGTGAGTTATCACTGTGATTGTCAGAGCGAGAGCAATAATTCTAGCACTAGACCTCCTCTGTAACTCTAACCTGGTAACTGTAAAATAAATTTAATGCGTTGCCTATGGAGATTTTTAGGTACCGTAGTTTGTTGCGATTCCATGAGTGCGTGCAATTATAAAGCGTGACATGTTTGGTATCTATTTACTCGGCATAACATCATCTTTCACATTATACAAAAAGCTGGGCTAATTTTACTGTTTGTTTTTTTTTTAAATTCATGAAAGTGTCCCTTTTCCCAAAAGGTTGCTTTTAAAACACCGCTGCACAAATACCGTGTGACATAAAATATTCCAACAATCGCCATTTTATTCTCTAGATTCTCTGCTAAAAAATATATATATATATATAATGTTTGGGGGTTCTAAGTAATTTTCTAGCAAAAAATACTGATTTTAACTTGTAAACACCAAATGTCAAACATAGGCTTAGTCATGAAAGGGTTAAAGCAATGTTTATAAAGAAAGTCAGAGGAAACCTGAACCCAGAGAAGGATGAGGCTGCCATTGCTGACTTCCTTGTACCAAGTTTTTCTAGTGACCCAAGCCTTCTTTGTGAAGCTTGTTTCATATTTATTTTTACTTACTTTGTCTAAGCCCACCACTTGAGTAGAGTGCTGGGGTCAGAGGCTACTTGAAGTCTATTAGTTACCACCTTGTCAACTGCCGGACAACACATGCCCCCCCACTCCTAAATCTATAAAAGAGTATCATACATTGGAACTATCTAGTTGTCTGCCTTGCTCTGTCAAAAAGGTTTAACCTCTTTTCTGGGAAACTTATTTGATGTTATTTAGTAATTCCCCATGTATTAAAACTGAACTTTCATTCTGTTATTGCAGGAAACAGAAAAGATCATTGCTGAGCTCAATGAGACCTGGGAAGAGAAGTTGCGCCGTACAGAGGCTATTCGTATGGACAGGTAATTTTTTTAATAGCTAGGGATTCAAAATAAAATGCTAGTACAAATTCTGCCATCTAAAACATCACTTTTAGTAATCTTGTCATGAAAGAAATAAGTAGATGCCATAGCGGACCTTTACCTTTGAAAATGCTAATTTTCATGGTCATCATAATTATATTTTGGCTTCAGTTATTTGAGTCATGTTCCTCAAACAACTGTAAGTTCTATTATTTATGACTTTTCATTTGTTGCATGCTTGTTCATGGTCGGGGTCTCATAAATATTAAAGCCAGACACAGACAGGCAACTAGCATTTTTAAAAGGCAGCCAGTATTTGCAGAATCTATATTTCTCTCATGCCATCATGTCTTTAAAATGATACTAAAGTTTTTTTTTTTTTAAAAGTTATACTTACCTGCTCTTTGTAACAATATTGCACAGAAAGGTTGCATTCCCCCTCTCCTCTCAGTCCCTACAGCTGTTATCTTCTCTCTTCTTTGGGTGCCTCCTGTAGCAAACGAGGTGCTAAGCAGGCATCCGCATTTGCGTGATCCCATTGGGTCCCAAGATGGGCTGTGTGTGTCCATTGACGCACATACTGTAGCACTGGTAAGCCACTTCCCCTGCTCCCTCCTTACAGGAGTTTGACTGATGGTAGCAGGAGCCTATGGCTTTGCTGCCTTCTGTTTCTCCTATGAAAGTGGGAAGTAAAGGGTGTGACGCTGGAGCTGGAGACAGTGCTGGAGTGGTGACAGGGACCAAGTAAGTAAGGATAGAATGGGGTAGGACAGGTAGTGGGGCCTTTCTTTACCTTAATGCAGAGCATGGATTAAGGTAAAATAGTTTAGGCTTTAGTACCAATTTAAATATCCTCCCCTCTAGCCTTGGCCCTGAATATTCCAAACCATAACTTTACTGCCCCAAAGCACTGTTTATTTGTACTATAACCCAACCATTATAATTTCCCTAAAAAAAAAAAAAAAATCATCGATCAACTTGTATTTCAAAGTTCAAAAAAGAACAATATAAGCTTCAACAATGGTGATAATAATCGCATCTTTAAAAGCCACAGTGGGAATAAAAGAGGTTGGATACTGGATACAGAAACCATGTGTGATGTCCCATAATCCATGTCTGCCTTCTTCTCCAAACAGGGAAGCTCTGTTGGCAGAGATGGGGGTGGCTATGCGAGAAGATGGAGGAACCCTTGGAGTATTTTCACCTAAAAAGGTAAGATTTTAATATATTTACATATTTATTTATATATATTCACCTAGGTGCAAATCACCTTTACAGGGATCCCGTAAAAATACATGAAAATTGTCCTACTGTTTTCAGTAGATTTACAAATATCAGTGACCACAGTATTTGCTGAACAGTCTGGATGAATGATAAGATAAGATACTTTGCTTGTCATTATAAATATATAACGAATGTCTCATATATTCCTCCTTAAGCCTAGTACACACTCTGTTTTATTTAGTTCAACCCAGCAGATTGAACCAAAAAACAACTGACAGCTCAGGTCAGAGCCGCTGTACAAACAATACGATGTTAGTACGGCGATCTCCCCTGCTGAGCTATTGTGTTCTAACAGGAAGACTAACCCCCCCACCAGAAAACTCCGGTCAGCGCTCTCCAACATTGGAATCACCTCATCATATATAATAATTTTCTGAGGGCAACATCCCCATTAACGTGGCACAAATATAAAAATTGTGAACAAGGACTTTCAATTATGCACCCTGGGAAAATATTGTTACAACAACGAAATGAAATTATCATATGAAGAAAAATGATGGTGGGTAAATGATGTCACTTAGCAATCCCTTTCTATTTATTCTAATGACCAATGTCACAGAGACAGAAAGTGATAGGAAATCAGTCGTCACCAGAATACAAAGTGAGGGGAAAGCTTTTAGTGGGGGGGAATTGTTCTGTGATAATTGTCTAAGAAGGGATTTCTCTGACTGTAGAAATTTGCTCAGACTTCCTGTTGCAAGTGAAGAGAAATGTCCCCAATGGAAAAACAAGCCTTCCCTACTCTATCCAAAATAAAAAAAACGACTATACATACATTTTAAGCAGGTCCATAAAATTCATAGTAAATGCACAAGAGTCCTTAACAAATCAATAAATAATTATAATTTTATGACAATGTTAAAAAATTGCAGCTTCTAAAAATAAATAAGGTCTAAATTGTGAAATTTGACTGAATTCATTGGACAGTTATCTTATGGTTTTTGTATCTCAGAGCTCATACGCATGAGCTTTAAGAATTTTCATGGCAGAATCTTATTCATTTCTGCATTTATGAGAGCTATAAGAAAGAAATGGTTCTACAGCATTAATGCCTGGCAAACATTTAGATGCAGCATAGCAAAGCGAATATATAAAATGGACTAAACATAACGAACAAAAAACTGTGAGCAGGCAGCTCTTTATTGCAGCAGAGGCCTGCCTTCTCTCAGTCTTCTACTGAATGCACACCATGGCTGTGCCGTAATGATGGACTCCCATGCGCATGTGGGGGATGATGTCATGCCCCGACTAGCCAATCATACCCAGGTAGAAGATGACAACAGTCGATGAGGGATTTCACTGCTGCATCGCTGGAATGGGGAGGTGAATATTTCCTTACGTTTAGTTCCACTTTACTTCTGAAATCCAAAGAAAAAATAGGCACTTATACTAACTGCATGTAAAAGATACATTGTTTGATTTTTTTTTTTTTTTTTAGTGCAGAGCTACATTAATGGGGAACTGGGCAGCAGAAGCTGTTCTGCAAAAAAAAGCAGGCAGAAGACAAAGGACTAGTCACCAGTATCACCCCGTAGTTTATCTATTTTTACATTCCTGACTTACTATGCCTTGTTTTGCACTGTGTCTCTGTATGGAGGCAGCCATCTTGGTACAGGCAGGGCTTTCATTCTATATGCAGAACCTTCAGCAAGGAGAAAGTTCAGTAACACAGTAGTGACACCACCAATTTTCACTCCATATTTGGTGGGGCTACCAGTCCGGCAGCAGTGCCTTAGATCCCACTAGGCATGTGCAATTCGTTTTGTTCCAAATTCGTTTTTTAACGAATTTCGACAAATTCGTTAATTCGGAAATATCCGAATTAACGAAAACCTGTTTAACAAATTTTTCCAAATATTCGTAAATTCGAAAAATTTGTAAATTCGTAAATGCATACATTCGTAAATTCATACATTCGTACATTAGTAAATTAGTGAATTCATAAATTTGTAAATTTGTAAATCTGAAATAATAATTAACTAATAATAACTTAACTACTATTACTAGTAACTATTAAATTATAGGTATTGTAGTTTCCTTTCAAATTTGGCTGTTAGTGAACGTAACACATACAAATTTATCCGAAGGTTACAAAGTAACGAATGCCGTATCCAAACGAATGGAACGCAATTAATTAATAATAATAAATAACAATAATAATAATAAAAACTTTTTATTATTATTATTTATTATTAATTTGTTCCGTTCCATTTCTTCAGATGCAGCATTCGTTATTTTGGATAATTCGTAACTTTGGATAAATTCGTATTTGTTACGTTCACTGACAGCCAAATTTGAAAGGAAATTACAATACCTATAATTTAATAGTTAGTTACTATTTCAGATTTTCAAATTTTCGGGTTTTTGGATTTTCACATTTCGAATTTACAAATGTACGAATTTACGAATGTTCGAATGTACAAATTCACCAATGTACGAATGTACTAATGAACGAATGTACAAATTTACAAATGTACGATTGAATGAATTTACGAAATTACGAATGTACAAATTTACGAATTGCAATCATAACGAATGACCTGAAAAACGAAAAAAAAAATTAATTAATGAAACTAAAAGGAAAATGAACAATTTTTTTGGCTGTGCACATGTCTAGATCCCACATTGCAGATATGCATCTATGATGCTGTAGGCACAGGAGTACCCAGGTACACTTTTCAGCAGGAATTCCAAAGAAAAGGTATATTTTCTTGGAACATTTTATCTGCTAGGAGTTAAGTTTTAACAAAACATTTATGTATTATGAGGCATTCATCTCAATACACACTTTTAGCTCTGGAGTGCATGCTGGATACTTCCTTTATGAGACATATGTGTCATGGCTGTATAGTCTCATAATTTGTGTACAGTATGTGTGAAAACGTGTAATGGTTAGGGAATTTTGTCTTGTGTTAATGTTGCCTTTGTGCTGTTGTGTTGTTGAGTTTTCATTGTTGTCTCCCCAACCCTTCCATCTGATGGATTATCAGTTCATCCCTGCAGTGGTGGAAAATCGCTCAGAAGTTGTTGGGGTTTATTCCCCAAAGGAGGTTGGTGTAGGTCTGGTGTGTATTGTCTATCCATCTTCCTCCACCTCTTCTTCAGCTCATCAAAATAGGCTATTTATAATGATGAGATCTTCTGCTGCATGCTTTATAGCCACGTGCTAGGCTATCATGGGTAATTTCAAGACACATACAGTCCAATGAGAGTGCCAAAACAAAGGCCCGAGTGTCCAAAGTTTTTAATGAAAAAATTGGTTCAAAGAAAAAAAAAAAGACAATGGAGTTTATTTACTAAAGGCAAATCCACTTTGCACTACAAGTGCAAACTACAAGTGCAAAATGCACTTGAAATTGCACTGAAAGTGCACTTGGAAGTTCAGTCGCTGTAGATCCGAGGGGGACATGCAAGGAAAATAAAAAACATCATTTTAGCCTGCACATGATTGGATGATAAAATCAGTAGAGCTTCCTCTCATTTTAGATCTACCCCCTCAGATTTACAGCGACTGCACTTTCAAGTGCACTTGTAGTGCAAAGTGGATTTGCCTTTAGTAAATAACCCCCAATGTGTTTTAGGGGCCAAACAGACGTACCCTTCATTAGAGCTTAGAAATTTTGACTGTGTTTAGAAGGATTCGGGTAAGCAGATGCTAAATAGATCTGTACTGTGATCTACTGCTTGGAACAATTTCAGAAGGGCAGGTTAGTCCAGTATTAATTAGTACAGCAAACTCATTTTAATTGGATGTTTGTTTGACACTCTATTTGAACTATATGTGTTTAGATTCTCAACTCTTTCTAAGGCGTGTCCCTGTTTTTTGGAGTGCTGCCCAACCAGAGCCAAGGTGTCTAGTGATAACTATAGTTATAGGATGTTTCTTACCTCCTTTCTAATTCTACAGCTAGAGTGTGTTTAACATTTTATATTGTTTTATGTTCCTCAGACTCCTCACCTGGTGAATCTTAATGAAGATCCCTTAATGTCTGAGTGCCTCTTATATTATATCAAGGATGGTATCACTAGGTGAGAACACAACATACTCAACTGAATGCTATTGCATATTTAACATATGATCACTTTAGCACATATATTATGTGTGTATATATATATATATATATATATATATATATATATATATATATATATATATAAATATATATACTGTATATGTAGCACCCTCCTAGGTAGGTTACTAAGATGTACATAGTTTTGGTGCGTGGTCTCCTGCTTAACAGGAGACTGTTAGGTAAACCATAGCAGCTTTCCTGCCTAACAGGAAAGTTACATTGTTTAGCAAGCGAGTCCTGTGTGTTTCACAGTGCTGTTACTTCTATATTGGCTCCTCTGTATCCAGCAGTGGCAGCTGGTGGGTTTTTCTTTTGGGAGGGTGGCACTACCAGCCCCCCACCCCAGGTGGCCGGAGGCCCAGCACCTACCTAATCTAGGTGGCGGGCTGTGGTGTCCTCCAGCACAGTTCTTGTGGAAGGCAGGGGAGGTTGGTTGTGCACATCGGCTCCGGTGTCCTCTTCTCAGGCGGCTTCCTTCACCGTGTGTATTCTCTCTTCCACCTAAGGGCTAGGCATCCAGTAGGATCGTCACACAACTGGGTGGGCTTGGAGTGCAGTGCTCTGTGCTCCGAATCCACCCTTTTTTGAAGTCTATTAGAGCCTCTGGTTCTAATCACGTGTTTTAAAAAAACACTCTCCCCTCATGGGAATCCATAGTCCGGTGCCCTAATATGTAGATTAGAGGGCTGGACAATGGATAGGGGGGCCGGTGCCCGTGTGCCCTCTATGGATGGGCCGCCACTGGTATCCAGGCAACCTTGGAAGGTTCTGGATGGACAGAAGTGACCCATGAAGATCAGAAGCATGAATATGGATGCTATCTTAGCCAATTACAGGCATAGGGGCCCCTATACATGCTGGTAATGGATTTTTATATTAAGGGGGCACACAGGAAGGGTGTCTTTTCCTGGAGAAGACAATCCAGTTGAGGAGGGGAGTGCTGTGCCCTTCCCAGCACCTGCTGCCATGTGGCCTCAGGTGGGAGGCCTGGAGGCTGAAATGCTGACCAGAGTGTTCTGAAAAGCTGACTGAGGGGAACCCATCCCTAGGAGATATGTCTGGGATTACTGGAGGGTGCTGCTAGAGAAATGGAAGGAGGCTGCCATTCGGTTCAGAGGTCTTGTGTGTACAGACTTTAAAAATCTCAGGGCCTGGTTCTTTGGCTACCCCTTCTGTGCTAAGAGAGTCCGCAACTGGGTACAACAGAAAGGGGATACTGGCTAGTATCCTGAAGAGCAATCGTCCATTATTTCTACAAAGGACTTGCTCAAGTGTGTACGGTGTATCATACAGTTATTCCACAGTTCAGTTAAAGAAACTGTCCTCGTTGTATCTAGTTGGAACTTGGAGTATCCCACTACATCCCTTCCCTATCCAAGTTTTCTAATAAAACAACCAAAAACAAACAAAAAGTACAAGAGTAATGAGTAATGAGAGTAATGAGCGGCAGTAAGAGTGCACCTGGCTGTGGAAGAAAATACCATGTGCCTAGCTAGAGATGTAGGAACTAGGGAAGAACCAGGTAAATATCTAGCAGCTTCTTCTCGGGGCAGTGCTACATATACACATATACACACACATACTATATAATTAGTGTGGACTAAAAAGAATAATGATCCTTTAATAAAATTAAAAAAAGAGTCCAGTTAGTTGTTAGCATTTAATCAGGATTTGATTGCTTTAGATGTATGATGTGTGATTTAGTTGTGACTTCTGTTATTACTCTTGTAACAGAGTTGGCCGTGAAGATATAGAGAGGAGACAGGATATTGTCCTAAGTGGCCACTTCATCCGTGATGAACACTGTGTTTTCCGCAGCCATTCTATGCCCTGTGGGTCAGGTAATATGTTCTTTGCCACCCTGTTAAATATTTTCTTCTAATAGGCATGCACCATGAATAATCTATTGTATAGTCTGCAACTCAGACTTATAATACTGCGATCATAGAATGTTTTTCTCATCGCTGTCATGTCACAGTGGTGGTGACCCTGGAGCCATGCGATGGGGCTGACACTTATGTGAATGGGAAGAAAGTGACAGAACCAATTATACTGAGATCTGGTAAGACTACTTTTGTTTTCATTAAATCTAAATCAGATGTCAGATATAAAATATGCAGTTTTCCAGGTATCATCTGTCTACAAATTACACTTTGTTATCTATACCAGAAAATACAGCCTCCAAAATCTCCAAGAACCAGGAACTAAAGGCAAACTGGCTGTTCACTTTGACAGAGACTTTTAACTTTGCATGGGAATTTGCCCTTAGTGATTGTGGTGAAAATTCGCTTTTCAAAGCATACCCAACCATGTGCAGGGGAAAACCCCCCAAAAAACTGTATTTTTACTTCCACATGATTGGAAGATGGAAGTCAGCAAAGCTTAACTTCATTCATTCAAGTTGAGGGAAATTCTTTAGCATTGTGAAAATTCGTCCTTAGTAAATCAACCCCGATGTGTGCCTCAGTTCATTTTCTAGTTTTCTATTTCAGTAATACTTTAAAGTTCTAGTAATATAGCGTCTAAAAAAAAAATTGCTCATATAACAGCTGTTTTACTATGTACACACTTTTAAGGTAACTTGCCAGCTATTTAAAACTAAGATCACTATGAGTTAGCAGGAAAACTGCTGCCTAAGAGCAGACACCACAGAATCCCTGCTATCATCTCTATCATCTTTAAAAAAAAAATCTATGTTAATCTGTGAAACTAGGGTCACTGTTACTTGGGCCTCATTTCCATACCTTCTAGGCCTACCAACTTCCATCCTTCTGTCTAGTGAACATGCCACTAATGGCCACTTAAGCCCTTTCATTTTACTTGGGGATGACGGGTTCAGCAGAGAAGTCAGGGAAGGCAGGCTCAAATATCATTTGAAACTAGTTTCAAAAATGAAATCTTGTGGTGTCTGCTGTTAGGCAGGACTTTACCCTTTAAAAATATAAAATGGCTGTCAGATTGACTATAAGTATATTACACCCAAAAACTGCTCCACAAGTACATTAACAATTATCATGTTTTTGTTGCAAAACAGAATTATCCATTGTATAATCATAAGTGGTACTACATGAAAACATTATGGCTACAATTAACTCACCTTGTTATTAAACATAGCTGTATTAATTTAGTCTTATCTCTTAATTCAGGTAATCGAATCATAATGGGTAAGAGTCATGTATTTCGCTTTACCCACCCTGAACAAGCACGTCAAGAGAGAGAGCGCACTCCCTGTGCTGAGACCCCTATGGAACCCGTGGACTGGGCTTTTGCTCAGAGGGAGCTGCTTGAAAAGCAGGGCATAGACATGAAGCAGGAAATGGAGCAAAGGTATCTATCACAATGGGGGTACAAAATTCTACTGTTGATGCTTACATAAAATAGGACTTCCAAAATTTGGGAAAAAATACCCAGTATGACCTGCAAGCGGAAAGCAGTCACAGAATGCTAAGACATTTAGATGTACAGTATCTCACAAAAGTGAGTACACCCCTCACGTTTTTGCATGTGACAACACTGAAGAAATAACACTTTGCTACAATGTAAAGTAGTGAGTGTACAACTTGTATAACAGTGTGAATTTGCTGTCCCCTCAAAATAATTGTATTGTAGGCCCAACAGTGTCCATTATAGAGGAGTATAGGCCAATCTCTCTGCCGATTAACGTACTAATGCTTTGTATATTTCTGTAAGAAGGAATTTAAGAGGCTTCCAATCTCTTACCAATTAGGCTTCAAGAGCTGGAAGATCAGTACAGAAAGGAACGTGAAGAAGCAAATTACCTCCTAGAGCAACAGAGACTGGTAAGCTATTATTTGATTAAAAGGATTTTACTACAATAGTCTCAATGATTATGTAGATTTATGGGGCGTACACACGGTCAGACTTTTTGGCTACAAAAGTCCGACAGCCCGTCCGACAAACTTTCGACTGACTTTTGGCGGACTTGCGGCGGACTTTCTAACGAATGGACTTGCCTACATACGATCACACAAAAGTCCGACAGATTCGTACGTGATGACGTACACCGGACTAAAATAAAGAAGTTGATAGCCAGTAGCCAATAGCTGCCCGAGCGTGGGTTTTTGTCCATCGGACTAGCATACAGACGAGCGGATTTCTGGGTCCGGCGGAGTTGCGACGTAAAGATTTGAAGCAAGTTCCAAATCTAAAGTCCGTCAGATTTGCGACTGGAAAAGTCAGCTGAAAGTCCGGGGAAGCCCACACACGATTGGATTGTCCGCCGGATTTGGTCCGTTGGCGTCCGTCGGACTTTTGTAGCCGAAAAGTCCGACCGTGTGTACGCCCCATTAGAATGTTTAGGATACTATCATGCCCCCAACTTTTTGAGATGGGAATGAGGGACACCTATTACCAAAAGTATGTGGGTATAGGACTCCACTTCAAGTTTAGGGCAGCACAGTGGTGTAGTGGTTAGCACTTTCACCTAGCAACAATAGGGTCACTGGTTCAAATCCTGACCATGACACCATCTGCCTGGAGTTTGCATGTTCTCCCTGTGCCTGCGTGAGTTTCCTCCCACACTCCAAAGGCATGCTGGTAGGTTAATTAGATCCTGTTGAAAAATTGGCCAAATATGTGTATGTGTTTGTAAGCGTGTCAGGACCCCATGGGCAAAGGACCGCGCTATACTGCAGATGGACACCGGCAGCAAAAAGTGCCCTGAGGCGATTCAGTTTGCATAGGTAGCGCTATACAAGTCACTCATTCATTCTTTCAGTTTAGCACCGGGAAACACTTTTTGAAAGATACATAGTGCATTTTATATACAGCTATATAGATCAGACCAAAATGAGGGACAAACGAGGAGGAAAGAGGGACAGATGGACTTTGTTCCAAATCAGGGACAGTTGTGAGATATGTAATATACAAAGGGTAAAGAATAGCAAAATCTCATGTGTTGCTGCAAGTGTAGTTTCCTGCCTGAGAGAAACCTATTTACAAGATGGAAGCTGCCATTTCAAGACACAGTACTGAAGTTCTCAGTTTTGAATATTTTCTTCTCCATTGTCTTATTTTAGTGTAGACTTATTATTTTATATAAAATATTACTTGTTTTATAATTATATAACTGAATTCAGGAAACTGTATGTTCTCATTATTTACTCACTGTCTGCTTCCTGCGTTGCCTTGCTGCACAATGGGTGTTTTTTACTGCCTTTTCTCACAGCTCATTATTATTATCATTATTTTAGGTACTTATATAGCGCCGTCAATTTACGCAGCGCTTTACATATACATTGTACATTCAAATCGTTGGTAACAATTATATCTTATCTCAAGATATAATTCTATGGTGCATCAATAAAAATTGCCACAACATCATAGCAACCAATCCAATTTCACCTTTAGAATAGAATTGTTACAATAAAACACTTCTAACACCTCTCAGGATTATGAAAGTCGATTAGAAGCACTACAAAGACAGATGGATTCAAGATATTACACTGAGGCCAATGATGAAGAGGAGGAACCAGAAGATGAAGGTAAGAGATGCTATTTTAGAAGGTGTACATTTGCAGTTACGGATTGTATTGGATCAAATTGATATTTTGATTCCTTTATACAACTGTCTACAATAAAATACCCAGCTAATTGTTGAAACCCTATAACATTTCAGTTCAATGGACGGAACAGGAGTATGATTTAGCGCTATGGGCTTTTCGCAAGTGGAAATGGTACCAGTTCACTTCATTACGTGACCAGCTATGGGGCAATGCGATATTTCTCAAAGAGGCCAATGCAATCAGCGTTGAGCTGAAGAAGAAGGTAATCTTTTTTAGTAATATAATTTAAATTTGGTAATATGACTATATAGAAAGCTCTGATTATATATATTCAGGCTTTTTGTTACTTTTAACCATATGGGCAGCATCCAAGTCACGTCAATTATTATTATTATCATACAGGATTTATATAGCGCCAACAGTTTGCGCAGCACTTTACAACTTGAGGGCAAACAGTATAGTTACAATAAAATTCAATGCAGGATCAATCAGAGGGCCCTGCTCGTTACAGCTTACAATCTAGGAGGGAGGGTCAAGTGATACAAAATGTAATAACTATGTGGGATGATCTGATGGAGAAAGTAAAAGTACAGTTGTTAGCTGGGGGCCGGATAGGCTTCTCTGAAGAGAAGGGTTTTCAGGGATCTTCTAAAAGCAAGCAGAGTAGGCGATAGTCAGACAGATTGGGGTAGGGAGTTCCATTGGATAGGAGAGGCTCAGGAAAAGTCCTGGAGGTGAGCATGGGAGAAGGTGACAAGGGAGCTAGAGAGCAGGAGGTCTTGGGAGGAACAAAGGGAACGAGTAGGTTGGTGTATTGAGACTAGGTTAGTGATGTAGCAGGGGGCCAAGTTGTGGATGGCTTTGTAAGTTGTTGTTAGAATTTTGAATTAAATTTGTTGAGTGAGTGGAAGCCAGTGGAGGGATTGGCAGAGAGGGGTAGCAGACACCGAGAGGTTGGTATGGTGGATGAGCCCGGCAGCTGCATTCATGATGGACTGAAGGGGGGATAGCCTATGTAAAGGTAATCCTGTGAGGATGGAAGTGCAGTAGTTGAGGCAGGAGATGACCAGGGAGTGAACTAGGAGCTTTGTGGTGTCATTGGTTCGGAAGGGGCGTATTTTGGAGATGTTGCAGAGGTTGATACGGCAGGATTTGCAAAGTGTTTGCACGTGGGGCTGAAAGGATAATTCAGAGTCCAGGGTTACACCTAGAACCTTGGCATGCGGGGACGGGCTGATAGTAGTGCTATTGATCTCGACAGAGAGATCAGGGGCAGAGGCACGTGGGGGAGGAAAAATCATGAGCTCAGTTTTGGATAGATTGAGTTTGAGGAAATGGTGTTACATCCAGGCTGATAAGTCTGTTACTAAATTAGTGATATGTGAGGAAACTGAAGGAGTGAGCTGAGGGGTAGAGAGATAGATTTGGGTGTCTTCAGCATAGAGATGGTATTGGAACCATTAGAAGCTATTACCTGACCCAGGGAGGAGGTGTTGCCGGAGAATAAGAGGGGTCCAAGAACAGAACTTTGGGGGACCCCGACAGAGAAAGGGAGAGGAGAGGCGGAAGTAGAGTTGTAAGTGACACTAAAGGTGCGGTTGGATAAATAGGATGAGAACCAGCGAAGAGTACAGTCACAGAGAGCAAAGGCGTGGAGTTTTTTGAGGAGGAGGGGGTGGTCCACTGTGTCAAAGGCAACAGAGAGGTCTAAGAGTAGGAGTACAGAATAGTGTCCATTGGATTTAGCTGTTAGCAGATCATTTGTGAGTTTTTGGAGAGCAGTTTCCGTGGAGTGTTGAAGGCTGCAACCAGACTGAAGGGGATCAAGGTTATTCTTGGCGAGGTGGTCGCTCAGTCGGTTGTAGACCAGATGTTCAAGGAGTTTTCATTTATTATGGTTTATTTAATATGTTAACGTTAAATAGTATGATTATACTTATTACCGTTTATAATATATCTTCAATTCCCCTACCTGTCAAAGTTGTTTACACTTCATAAAGAGTGCATTCCCACATATTATAAGCACGTCTATCTAATTTGTAGAGTGCTATACTTTCTACCTGCATTGAGATACGCATCACCATTCTTCCACTTGAAACTAAAGTCATGCTGCTGCGAATGAAGCTAACATTTTCTGCTTATAAAGATAAATTGTCCAATGCAATGAGTCTTCAAAAGATTCAACCGATCTGAAAAATTCAAAGCTACCTATGCGCATGATAAATGATGTGCATTTTAAATGCAAAACATTTTCAGGGAAATGGGAAGGAAGTGAAAAGGTTGTTATACATAGCAAGTTAGGTATTAGCATTCATTTTCCAAACTCTGTAGGAACAAAACATAGCTTGATTGGTTGGTAATAGACTAGTAACTTCATCGTATCTATTGTTTTAATAAAATGTGGTTGATAAAGTGGTGTCATTTTGAAGTAGAGCTACCAGGGGTAAATAACAGTACTCATCAGTCTTTTAAACATCTTCTGGTCACGTTTTTATTTGGAAGTTGTCCTTTGAAATTAAATCAAGACAGCAATCAAAATGACTATGGGGTCTTAATGGTAGAGTCTGACCCCTTTTCTTTATCTTTTTGTGTATATCTAGTATATACTTTGAAACTTTTCTATTTTATTTTATCTGTTAGCTGAATACTACTCCTTAACTCACCTAATACTGTATGTCTTTTTGCTTTGACCTGCAGGGAGAGCTGCATACTAAAGATTTTTTGCCTTCATGCATATAATGAAAGTAAAAAACCTTCAGCCTTTACAACCACTTTAAGCTTTGATAATAAAACCTGGAAACTGATGCGTTTCTATGCAGAGCTGCACCAGATTTTGCATGCTCCAGTTTTAGTAAATCTTCCCTATGTGACTAGCATGTTTTTAATGGTTGTGACTGTTTGCAGGTTCAGTTCCAGTTTGTACTGCTGACAGATACTCTGTATTCACCACTACCGCCTGATTTGTTGCCCCCTGATGCTCACTCTGAACGGGAGAAACGTCCCTTCCCGAGAACCATTGTAGCTGTAGAGGTCCAGGACCAGAAGAATGGTGCTACTCACTATTGGACCTTGGAAAAACTCAGGTACTTTTGGAGCCCTTTTAATCATATATATAGTGTCATTTATACTTAAAAGCAGCAACAGTCATTAGGAATATAGCGAACATCATGCTATAGTCATTATTTAGCAGCTTTGGGGGTGTTGGTGGAAACTTGGGAAACCAATGTAAAACTCACATGTGGCAAAAACTGTATATAACTTTCAAGTAAATATCATCCCTGATGATAACTAAGCCTGACATTCTATAGCTAGAGATGAGTAAACTTTTAAAAACCTTCTCTTCTAGCAGTTCACCTATTCTTCTCTTGTTACCCTTTTTGATAGGTGTGAATCTGACAGCATTTTTTTAACTTTTTTTTTATATTGTCTTATGTTAAAAAGATTCATATCATCCCTCCAATAACCAAATAATACCAACATGGCACCAGGTATCCAAGCTAGTATTTCTATTTTAGAAGGGCTGAGAGCACGTTGACCCCAATATCCTAACCAAATAGAGTTTGGGGTGCAGCTGGTGTTTATAGTTATAATGGGTAAATTGTGGTTGTGACCTCTTAAGCTGGCAATAGATTTTTTTTTTGTTAGACCATTTTTTTCATTTACAGTATATAACCATTAAATACCTGACAGCTTGGGTGTGATGATATTCACTGATACCCGCAGCTCCACCACAGAACTCAGTGGATTAACGTTTTCAACTTTTGTAGTTTGTCTTTTTATTTTTTAGACTTGAGTGTTGCTATTCAAATAGCATACTTTGTGTGACAGTTTGGAGAAGGAAGCTATCATGATAAGATGACTTAAGCTGGCCAGACATTTTTAGAATTTTTTCATTCAGCCTGCAGGCTGAAAGAACAATATCGAACAGATTTTCCTATCCATGCTATACAGCACGGATGGACAAATTGTATTCTGGCATAACAGTTGTTATAATGCCTGCATCTGATTGGATCCAGCTGCTGTTGTCCAAAATGTTAGGTGGGAAGATGGTGACAGGTACCTACAGAGCAAATTTTGGCCAGTTCATTGGGAACTAGCTAAAATGTAAAAAGTATATGGCCAGCTTTACTCCGTTTAATAAAAAAAACTTGCTTTGCTGTGAAACACGCTTATTTATTGCTTCTGGATAAAAACTTCCACAGGCAGCGTCTGGACATGATGCGGGAAATGTATGACCGAGCAGCTGAACTGCCATCAGGTCTGAGTGAAGACTGTGATAATGTGGTGACTGGGGGTGATCCCTTTTATGATCGCTTCCCATGGTTCCGTCTGGTGGGCAGGTAAGCTCTTCCTCCCCTGTATTATTGTGTGCCCCTTGTTTCATCAATATGTCAATATTAGGTGTGACATACATAATGTTTCAAATGTGGTATCTAATTTTCACTAGATGTCCTCATTTATTATTATTTCCTGTCGGTCCCAACTTTACTAGGAGCTTTAGCTATTGCTGAAGATCCATTTTTTTTTAGCTCATTATTATTGGTATTCTTTTTTTTTATTTGTGTATATTAATTTCCTGTGGTTTGTATTATAAGAGATAAACACTTTTGGACAGTTTCCAAGATCTTTAAAAAGGCTTAAAAAACTGTGCAGAATTGTTTCCTTGGCAACAGCTATTGAAATATTGTACATAAGAGAACATAGCAATAAATCCCTTCTAAACATAGTATCAAAACCTAGGCACTTGTGTGCAGCAGTGGTTGGCCCCTGCAGTTAAAGCGGAGGTCCACACATATTGTAAACTTTATATTAATCCCTTCATGGCATTGAACAGATGTCTAAATGAAAAAAAAAAAACATTTTTTTTTCTATGTGTTTACCTTGTAATTGGTCTTTATAGTGGAACTTCCTGTTTTCTGACCCACGTGGGAGTAGGCGTGTATATTCTTTATCCCTGGTGGCGCACTGTATCCTGGGAGGGCGGCGCATTGTCTCCTGGGAGCTATCACAACTATCACTGTCTCCTGGGAGCTATCTGTTGCCATCACAATGGGGCGGGAACTTCTGATGACGCCGCCCGTTGTGATGGCAACCTGGAAGTTTACGGTACTCCATGCCATTAACACTGAGCATGCGCTGGAGCTAGCAGTGAATGTTGGTAGCTCAGCATTCACCGCATCCAGGAAGTAAATGCTTGTGGGCTTCACATGCTCACAAGCAAGATGGAACCGGCCATCCACAATTTTTAAAACTTTGTTTTTTATTCAAAACTGGACATCGGGGGGCATAGTTCACCAAACAAGTGAGTCTTAAGCCTTCGGTCTGGTATGGATTTTAAGGGGAACCCCCTACGCCAAAAAAAGGCATGGGGGTCCTCCCAAAATCCATACCAGACCCTTATCCAAGCACGCAGCCCGGCCCGTCAGGAAAGGGGGTGGGGACGAGCAAGCGCCCCCCCTCTCCTGAAACATACCAGGCCGCATGCCCTCAACATGGGGGTGGGTGCTTTGGGGGAGGGGGGCGCCCTGCGGCCCCCCACCCCAAAGCACCTTGCCCCCATGTTGACGAAGACAAGGGCCTCTTCCCAACAACCCTGGCCATTGGTTGTTGGGGTCTGCGGGTGAGGGGCTTATCGGAATCCGGGAGCCCCCTTTAATAAGTGGGCCCTCAGATCCCGGCCCCCCACCCTATGTGAATAAGTATGGGGTACATCGTACCCCTACCCATTCACCTAGGGAAAAAAGTGTCAATAAAAAAACACACTACGCAGGTTTTTAAAGTAATTTATTAGGCAGCTCCGGGGGTCTTCTTCCGACTTCTGGGGTCTTCTTCCGACTTCGGGGGACTCTCCGGCCTCTTCTCCCAGTGTACAGTTCTTCTCCGCTCTCTCCGGCCTCTTCTCCCGGTGTTCGGCCTCTTCTCCCGGGGTTTGGCCTCTTCTCTCGCTCTCCGGTTCTTCTGCTGGGCTCCTCCGCTATCTTCTGCTCTTTTGCCGCTTTTTTGCTAGTGGTGGCCCGGCCTTCTGCATCGTCTTCTTCCCTCTTCTCTTCTTCTGATGTTGACACGACGCTCTCTCCCACTGTAATGCTGTGTGAGCACCTTGCAATGACTTATATAGGCATGGGGCGTTGACACTGGGTGATGTTATCCAGTGACCCCACCCCCTTATGACGTCACAGTCCCAGCATGCCCGGGTATACCGCCATTTTTTCCTAAGGGCCTGGTATGCCCCCAGAGGGGAATTCCCTCTCGCCGCAATAGGAAAATGTGTTTTTCCTATTGCAGCCAGCGCGAAATGTACAGTATCCTGTCGCTGAGAACCAGCGCGATGGGATCGCGCTGGAAACATTCTCGCGGCTGCATACTGTAGTTTGTACAAGAGTCCAATGGTTTTGTGTACGCACGATCGGACTTTGCTCCATCGGACTTTTGTTGCCGGAAAGTTTGTGCGTTCGCACAGCCAACAAAAGTCCGATGGAATCAGAAAAAGTTTGTCCGATGGAGCGTACACACGGTCGGGTGTTGCTCCAAAACAGCTAATTTGCATGTTTGTTGTCAAAAAGTTCGATCGTGTGTACGGGCCTTTACATTGTTATTATATTAGTGTCTGCATGTTTGAAAAAAAAAAAATGAATGGTCGGTGGACCTCCGCTTTATTGTAACCATAGAAAGGAGATGAAAATAAGAAAATGCTAATTATTGTTTGGCTGTTGGCATGTATATGGTATGAACATGGTAAATCACCTTTAACAATGGCCGTCTTAAAGGCTAAGTTCACCTTTAAATGGTTGCTCCTTACTAATGGACATTTCATGTAACACTGCAAGCACAAGTAAAGGAAAAATACTGCTGCTCACAGTTTACAGTATACATCATATATGTGTAACTTTACGTATGTTTTACTTTTTTTGCAACAGGACAGGTGTATTTGGCTGGTTTCTTTTTGATATTTATTTTAATTTGTTGTAAAGCTCAAAATGTTCATTATATAGGGTACTGCTGTACTAACAAAATGTTGGCATGTTCATGATGCCATTGTATGGACATATGATCAATCAATTTATGTTTATAGTTACCTTGGTTACCCCACTAATTTCTTATTCTCTATTTAAAAATGGAAAGAACACAGTATTGATCAAGGAAAAATATTGTTGTGGCCCTTAACCTTGTTATCCATGCTTCCCTACTTCACCACCTTTTCTGTCCATTGGTTTGTAGTTTCTCATTCATAATTCTATATCCTGTGTACCTCCCACCCCGCCATTCTTGTAATGTCACCACCAGAATATTTTCTTTAGCCCATTTTCTAAGATCCTCTGGGTTTTCCAGCCAACAGTGCGGATTAACCAGTTCTGTCTTGTACTAACCTTCCCCCTCCCCCCTTTCTGATCTCAGCTCTCCCTTATTCACCACATGCATGAGCGACAGCATGGCCGAAATAACCCCCTCCCCCACCCTCTCAAGCCCTGGCTCCGAGGGCCCAGAGCCGGCCTCCCAGCTTGAAGAGGAGGAGGGTTTGGAGTATGAGGAGGAAGAGGAAGATGGATCCCAGGAGCATCCCTGCTGTGCTGTCAGATCCGACCCGTTTCATGACCGCTCCCCTCTGTTCAGTGTAGTGGGAAGGTTCGTCAGGTCTGCCCAGAGCATGCTGGGAAGCAACTAGCTCTTTCAGGGTGACACACCTAAGTGCACTACTGGTGTACCCTATAGATTTTGTATAGTTACACAATGATCCACAATGCAAAACATCTATGTTGAAAAATACTTTTAAAACCATAGTTGTATTATTAGGTCATGTAGGCATAGACAATATGTTTATCTCTCTTTTCTAGCGCCCTAGTAATTTAAAAAATACTGGGGACTTCACTGGGACTGATAATGAAATTACCTGGAAAAAATGGTGATTTGAACAGTTTTGCCTTAGTCTAGCAGTCAGATTTAATATTGTGATATTACAAGGGCCAGTTATAATAGTTCCTGATCAGCAAACTGGTATTTCGGTTACAGAGGACCTGTCCAATGGCTGATCATATTTTATGGGTATTTCAGTGTCAAAACTTTGACTCCCTTTCTACTGTAGAGTCCCACTCCACCAGCAAAGGAAGCCTGGCTCCTTCTTCTGCAAGGCAGTGGGACCTCATTATACAGGCTGCAAAAACTGGGGAGGGCAAGGTATAAATGTTACCATTGGAACCCACCATAACAAGCTTGGAAGAAATTTGAAGGTTTTTGAGCATGATAATATTCATTTTAAAAAGCATAGTCAGACTTAGAGTGTTAATAATTCATTATTCATTCACTATGAAAGAATTGTCTCTCACATCTAAAAACAAGGTGAACTTTAATTAGGACACCCTAATTTTATATTGTTGTTTGCATACTAGACTGTCCTTGTAAAAAGTAAAGGAACATGTGAAGTTTTAGATGATTTTACTCATATTATGCATGTTTATCCTTTTACATATGTTAGCCAGCACACGTATGGTCTTTGTTCTTTACAATTTCCAGCTGCAGCAAAATGAGAGTTGAATAGGAGATAGTACACACATATAGGGATTGCACAGTCTGTACAGCATAGCATGTTCATTAATTCTGTGAAATGCCTAAATACATGCATAGTAAACATTTGTAACCGCCTGTTTTGTTAAGGTGCCAAAATTATATTTCAGGTTTATTATTTTCTTCTTGGTGGGTAGTGCACTGTCAGGATTGTTATGTTCAGAATTTTTAACTTTACACATTAATCTACCAAAAAAAATGGTTTGGTAGCATTGTGAGGATTCTTTTTTTCCACCGGTATGAGGAAAGAGCTGGCTCCTTCTCTGTTTCTCTGTTTCTTTTTGCCTTGTTCTATTTTCATTTGATTTGTTTCAGGTTTTGGCCGGCACACCCATACACCTTTATTGCTCTGCTGCTGGCCTTTTCCTTCACACAGAACACCAGGGTCCACCAGCTGGCCCTCCTCACTGCCTCCAACCCTCCCTCACCTTCACAGTTCCTTCCTTTGTTGTCCACCCAGTTTGTTTCTCCATCCCATTATCCCTTGTTCCCCTGCTGTAGCTGACCCACGCACTCCTCGGCTGCTCCTGGCTGACCACCCACATATGTTTTCTTTGGCTTGGCAGCTCTTGTTGTGGTGTGAGCTGTGCCCTTCCAAATAAAGTATTGCTGCGTGTGTCCTGACCTATTCTTTCTTGTTTTTCTTCACCTTCTTTTATCTCCCCTATCCTTTTTCTTCACAAATCTGTTTTTCATTTTTTGTGTTCTCACCTTCCAATACATTCTTCATTTCTCCTATCAATTTACTCTACCACTCCCACCTGTTCTCATTACACTTCCCTCCACTACCTTCTTCTTCTTTTTCTGTCCCTATCTCTCCCCCTGTAACCTATCTCCCCCTCTGCAGGGCCTTTGTCTACCTGAGTAACTTGCTGTATTCTGTGCCCTTGGTCCATCGAGTCGCCATTGTCAGTGAGAAAGGGGAAGTGAAAGGATTCCTTCGGGTTGCTGTTCAGGCCATTTCTGGTGAGATGTTTTACATTATTTATTTATTATTTATTTACATTATAATTATTATATATACATTATACCTGTAGGCTTGCATGTATGTCTACCTTTAATTTAATGCTTTGATACAAACCGTTGCATATAGCTACTACTATTGCTAAATAATCATATTTTTAAACAGAAAATATATCTGCTCAATCAATAGACTATAAAATAAATAGCAGCTGTGCACAATGTCCAGACACGTGACATACAAATACATATAAAACAAAATGGTGCAGTGCTAAAATTCACATGTGATGAACATGTGCAAATAAATCAATGAATAAGATGACAGTTGAATGTCCACTAAGGTTCAGGTCCACAGAGGTAATCCAAGTACCTGTGCAATCATATTGAAATTTATCAAGATGAGAAGTCCCACGCGCCGTTAAGGAAACAAGAAAGAAGACAGAATGGGTGATAGCAACCAAAATCAATAAGCCGCGCTTACCAGATAGTATGCGACCCCCTAATAAGAGCAGTCACATAAGTGCTATTTACAATAGCCAAGCCAAACGATCCAGCAGATGCAGAGGCAGATGACCATGAACCAGGAAGTACAGCCCTCAAACGTAACTCCTCCGTGGGGTGACATAAAATCACCAGGCCTGTGTAGCCCGGAGAAAGCAGAATAGACACCTATTATAAATAATTATATTAGTACATATCCAAACATCTGGTGACTTCTTCCATATGTGCAATACATACATTTTAATTGTTGTGTTGGGTCAGAGTCAGATTAATATGAACTGATGAGAAATTATGAATTTCAAATTGATTTTATGGGACACACATATTTCATACCTTGGATAGGTACAGTAGAGGGTACATACTGGGTACAGTAGAGGTGCCTGCAGAGTCCTTACCCTTTTTTTGTGTTTTGAGCTACATTTAGAGATAAGGAACAAAGAGCTGCATTAAATATAGAAAATAGAATTTAATGGTAAAAAATAATAATTTGCATATGATTACATTACATAACTTTTTTAAAACTACCCCCCCCCCCCCCCTCCTACTTCAGTCTAGTAGCTAGCCTTAGTATCAAACTAACAAGATTAAAGTCATAGGCACATAAAACATGCTAAGGCTGAGGTCAGAGAGACTGAAAGACAGTCTGTCCACTATGTATCATTACACCTGGAACATACAACCAGAAGACTAGGGCAAATCTACTCTGACAGCTGTACTGAAAATGTGTGGCCCTACCATGTATGGAATGTAAGTTCACCTTGTTCCAAAACAAACTGCGAAGGAACATCAGTAATAAGCATCCACATGGACTATGCTGGTAAACATTGTGAGGGTCTTCAATGTTTTATTACATCCTAATGATGATAAAATCATCATTAAATTACCTCTGTTTCATTCCATTTTTAAAAGAAGAGTATCTTATAATCCGGCTATTATTTATGCAGATTGCTGCAAGCAACATTACATTACAGGCTGGGCAAAACATATTTTCTCTGGACATATGTTTCTATATGGTTGAAGATTCCTCTAGTGGGAAAAGATAACCCGTGTCACATTTTTTGACAACTTATTTTTAAAATATTGCATACAATCAAGATACATTATTAGACTGTGTATATGGATATGACCCAACGTTATTTTTTTGTTTTAGCTGATGAGGAAGCTCCTGACTATGGCTCAGGGGTCAGACAGTCTGGAACAGCTAAAATCTCTTTTGATGACCAACATTTCCAAAAGGTGAGAAAACATATCTAATACTTCATTTAAAGATATATACAATATATATCTCCATTCTAGACATAATTAACCTCAAGACTGTGTGCTTCCTTGGGTATAGCAACCAGTTTCGACTAAGCCTTTCATATTTTGGATGCATGTTAGAATACAGAAGATAGAGGTTGATTGGTTGTTTGGGCACAACACTTTTAGATTCCTAACTATTTGGCCTCCGGAAGATTTACCCCCCCACTTCATGAGCAGGCCATTTTTTGCGATACGGCACTGCTTCACTTTAAAGCGGGGTTCCACCCAAATTTTGAACATTATCTCTATGCATTCTCTTCCTTGCCTAGATGCTGACATGCTGTGTAAAAAAATTTAAATCGCCGTAATTACCCTTTTTTTTCTAATCTTCTTAGCACTTCCTGGTTTTCCTCCCATGGGAGTAGGCATGTTTCTAGCCTCTCCCAGACCTCCCACAGTCCCCTGGGAGCTAGTCTCAGGCTTCCCAGCATGCATTGTGCAACAGCGTCATCACAACATCTCGGTGAATGCTGGGAGCACAGCATTCACCGCATACAGGAAATACATGCTTGTGGGCTTCAAATGCCCACAATGAAGATGGAAACCGCCTTCAGTGAATTTTATAAGTTATTCTTTACAACTCGGACACAGGCGGACTTATTACACAGAACATGTGAGTAGATAATCATGAGAAGAAAAGTTTGTGAATGAACTCCAAAAAAAAAAAAACGATAGATAGGTGGACCCCCGCTTTAACTGACAATTGTGCAGTCGTGCAATGCTATAACCAAATAAAATGTATGTCTTTTTTCCCCCACAAATAGAGCTTTCTTTTGCTGGTATTTGATCACCACTGCGGTTTTTATTTTTTGCGCTATAAACCAAAAAAGATCAACAATTTTGAACAAAAAACAACAATATATTTTACTTTCTGCTATAAAACATATCCAATAAAAGAAAAATTTTAAAAATCTAATTTCTTCATAAATTTTGGGCCAATATGTATTCTGCTACATGTTTTGGTAAAAAAAATCCCATCTACAAACTATAGGATGTATTTATGGAATTTTAATTTTTTTTGCACTGTCACTGTACTAATGGCACTAGCTGAGAAGGGGTTAAACATTTAGGGTAATCAAAGGGTTAAATTTGTGCCTAGCCAGTGTTTGTGTGTACTATATGTGCTTCTTTTACAAGGGGAAGACATGGATTCTAGTCCCTGCTTTGCCTTCCCCCCTGTCAGAACTGGGATCTGCCTTGTTTACATAGGCAGATCCCCATCTGTGTTGTTTACACACAATCGGCGGGTGCTGGAGAACATTGAGTCCCCCAGACCCGCAGATTAGATTCTGCTGTAAGATTTCACAGTAGAGGCGGCCGCCGGTGGCATGAGCGCACGCCCCCTACAGGAAGTCTGGAATCATGTATATATATGTGTAAAACAGCTATAGGGTGGTCGCAGAGTGGTTAATTCATAAGTTCAAATAAAAATGTTTTGTGATAATTCTTTGTCTCCTTTTACCCTTACTCTTCAACATATACAGTAAATAAATGCTTACATGGGTTGGTAAGAAGGAGTCGTAGGTATTTACTCTGAGCTTATTGTTTGTTACAAAGTAAAGAATAGGCTAAACCAACACAAAACATGATCCATTGCTTTGAGTTAAAATTAGCTAGTGTTATTTGGAAATGTTTGCTACTCAATGGCCATGTTTTCTATGTGCATATATAGTATATAGTTACATAGTTAGTCTGGTTGAAAAAAAGACCATCTAGTTCAACCAATAGACTATTGGCTTGAGAAACCTAATTCCGGTCTTCTCCTTTCTCTCCAATTCGTTCTTTCTGTGCTGGGTGTGCAACGTGTTTGTAATATGGATAGCTCTTCATTTTAGAGGGAAATGCCTTAAAATCACCATCAAAGTGCTAAGAGCTCATGGATGAGGAGTATTCAACTTCTCTAGTGGAGGATCCAAAGAATCATGAGTTCAGCATCATTTACATATGATAAATTAGAATTAAATACTTTTCAAATTACAGAATTATTAAATGTTCAGCAACTATTTTTTTTTTTTTTTGGAGTGTAGAAGAGTCAGAACCTCACTCAGGCATGTATAGGTCTATGTGCCCCAATGGAATGCATTTCCTCTCTGTTCCTATCCTGGTGAAGCAACAGGAAGTAAGAATAAATCTGCCCAAAATAAGGTAAAATCCCACTATAGACTGGAATAGGTGTCCCCGTTGGGAATTTTTTAAACATTTAGCTTTCCCCTTTATTTTCTGCTCTGGTGACAAATGTCACCAGAGCAGAATAAAAAAAAAAGCAATCTTCCATATGGGGACACAGGTTTAAAAACCCAACATAGGCCCTAACCCTTTTTCAAACTAGGATCATTTTAGGATGGAATATCAACTTTTTTTTTTTAATTCCTTTTTCATGCAGTTTTTGAAAAGGACAGGAAAGTGAACACAAAACCACCAACATATTATATAGATACAAGCAATAAATCAAATACATGTAGATGATACAAGTGAAATGAAATATCCCAGAAACATGTGACACAGCAAGTATGCCACAACAGCGATTATAGTTAGGTCAGTTGGTCTCATGGCTCCCGCTCAGTTCTTTTATGAAATAAAACGAACCATTAAGCAAAACTGGCGAAGAACTTATGGAGCACGAATGGAAGAAGAAAAAGAGAACGAAAAAAAAAAAAAAAAGTGGGGGGGGGGGGGGTTGAAGAAGGAAAAAGAGGAGAGGAAGGTAAAGATCATATAGGAGGGAGGAAGGGGACATCCCCTGATGTCGTATGGTAGACAAATAAGGTAAAGTCCAGAAGCACTAGTCTTCGTCAGCTAACAACGAGTGCATGTGAAAAGTGTCCATGTGTGCCTGAACCTTTCTTCTAACCTTGGAGAGCAAAGTGTTATTGTTGGGGGAGGGTTCCTGTTTCCAGAGGGCAGGGATGCATGCCTTAGCCACATTTAAAAGATGAAACAGCATAGTTTTCCTGTATCTGTGCCAGGGGAGGTGGAAAAGGTGCAGCAGATATAGAGCTTGCTCATCCCCCAAGTCCCAGTCTGTCAATCATTTAATTAAGTCCCTCTCTTGTGATCAAAAATTTCAGAGTTTACCACACATCCAGAAAATTTGAAGAAGCATACCCGCTTCCCTTCTACAACGCCAGCAGACATCCGTTGTATAGGGAAACTTTTTATGCAAAAGCGTTGAAACCTTGTACCATCTGGTCAGATCATTATAGCCCAATTCCTGGTATTAATGCGTTATAGAGGAGTATTGAGCAAAATAGAGAACATCCTCTCATTGGGTAGGAGAGAACATAGTCCCAAGATCCCTCTACCATTTGAGCATGAATGGGGGTATAAAAGTGTCCAAGGTCTGGATCAGAAGTTTATATGCAGTTAAGACCGCATGGGAAGATGGCCCTGAAGCGAGGCAGAGGCGGTCAAAGAGTGGGATATCCCCTTTTTGAGAACAGAAGAAAAATGATGAAGCAGTTGTTTAAGATGCCACATATCCAAAGGGGAATCAAACATCTGTTTAAGAGCCAAAGTGGACTTCAGACCAGAGTAACCGAGGAAATCCCCAAGTCTATAGTTTCCAGCCTCCCAAGAGCTGGTATAAATGCCAAATCCGAAAGGCCAGGTGGGAACTCTAGGTTACCTAAAATTGGGTACAGACAGTAGATGTCTGAGATGAGGCTAGCTGTCCCATGGCTCAGCATGAGAGCCCTGAGATTTGGGCCTATGATGGGGTCGTTTTTAAGATCAGGGATCGAATTCTGCCAGATCCAGGGCGGGCAACACAAGGGGATGTCAGAACAGGATTGTTCCAGGGATATCAATGGCTTGGGCTCATAATCCCTACACCATGCAAAATAACCTGGTAATATTTCAGAGGGTCTGGGAACGCAACCCCACCTCGGAATTTTAGCATCGTGAGTAAAGGTAAAGGACAATTGAGGGCCCAAACAAATTGTAGAACCTTGGAATTTCAATTTAAATGCCAGATCGGGACATTTGTAGTTTTGTGGGTAAACAATATTTTGATTAGTTAAAATCGGCAAACACAATTATTTTGCTTTTCATAAAATATAAAACATTCCCCTCAGGTTGTAAGGTTTATTTTAGGAGATAAAAGGAATGTGAATTCCATATTATGATCCATCTTTTTTAGAAATAATTTTTTTTGTATTGTAGTTTACTGTATTATTCTATATAGTGGTATATTTTATTTTACTGTATTTATTTATTTTAATGTATGTAGCATCTGACAAATAGCTTGGAGTTTGTCATTACATTAGATATTCCCTTTCTATATGTCTCTGTAATTCAGTTCCAGGCTGAGACTTGTGCAGGAATGACACGCTCTGGTACATCGCAGGAGGAACTCCGAATAGTGGAAGGGGGACAGGGCCAGAACCCAGACAGTGGCCCAAGTGCTGATGAGGTTAACAATAACACTTGTGCACGTAAGTGAAATGTGTGTGTTTTGTAAGTACTGCGCAAAGATATTAAAGATTCATTGGCACAAATACTTTTTTGCAGTAGTCAGAAAGCAGCGGAAAATAAAGGGAACCTGTCAACATTGAAGCATGGGAGCTGGTGCTGCCAACTTGTTTTTAAAGATGCAAGCCCTAGGGGTGTTATCGTCATCATTTCATTACTACTTAAAGAGTACCTGTCACAACTGGGATTGTGCCAGAATCTGACCATTCATTCTTAAACTTTAATAAGTGTTCAAACTTACCTAGTAAGGACTTTTATTTCTCCTCTTATTTAGCTTACCTTACTCTGACTGAGGATTTGTTGCTGCTCTGCTAACTGCCTGACCCATGCTTATAACATGCTGTTTCCTGAGTGTGCATAACCAAATCACATGAAAGAGCCTTTTACAGTAGGTAGAAGGACTGTAAACTGCTGGAGATCTATGTGTTTGATACTTTAACACCTATGTAGAAACTGGAATATAGTGTGTGTTTATATAAGCATGCAGTTGACAGGGCAGAACTATTGCACCTCAGGAAATCTCTCACTTCTGACTCTCAGCTCCTAAGGTCTTTCTTAGACAGGATGAGAAGCTAAACGATGGGGTAAATAACACATTTTTGGTTAAAAAAATAAAAATAAAATAAATGTTAAAAAGACTGTAAAATAAAAAATTTTAAATAAAATAAATAATTTTCAAAAATGTAAAGCCTCCCCTGTAAACGCAAATACATACGCAAGTCCCGCGTGTATTTGTAAATGGTGATCGCAGCAAACATGTGAGGTATCACCTCGAACGTTGGAGCGATAGCAATAATTTTAGTTCCAGACCTCTTGCGTAACCCTAAACTGGTGAAATGTAAAGGCTTTAAAAGCGTCAATTTTAAAGCGTGACATGTTAGGTATCTTTTTATTCGACATAACATCATCTTTTATATTTTAACAAAAAAAAATTGTATTATTTAGTGTTCATGTGCAAAACAAAATTAATTAAAGTGTATTTTTTCCAAACAAATTGCATTTGAAATACCCCTGCGCAAATACAGTTCAACATAAAAATTTGCAACATCCACCATTTTATTCTCTAGAGTCTCTGCTAAATAAAATATATAATGTTTGGGGGTTCTAAGTAATTTTCTAGCAAAAAAATACAGATTTTTACACGTAGGAGAGAAATGTCAGAATTGGCATGGGTGTGAACTGGTTAAAAGCCTTGACAGGTTACTAGAGTTAACCATGAATTATGGCCCTAGATTTATTTCTCTCACTCAGATGGTAATACCTCTTTTGTGTGAAGCAATTTATCTTTACACACACATGTACATGCTATGCTGCGTATTTCCAGGACACCATGGTAGACAAGGGGTAAAGAAGAATTACATCTAAAATAATAATTGCATCCATATTGCAAAAAGCAAAAATGTGCATGTGTTATTTATTTGCATTGATGCTTGCCAAGCATTACAACAGCGACCAGTGCATCACAGAATAATGATCTGGCATCTGCAGATCCTTGCTCCAGCTCAGGTCTATACTGAGGTATAGACCTTCAGTTATGATGCTTGAGGAAATATCAATGATCTATTGAGAACTTCGAGTCCCTCTGCTGCATGGCAGATGGCACTTGTAATTTTTTCTTTTAAAGGTTTCTGTGAATGAATGATGCAGCTGTATGGACAAAGTCACATACACCAGTGCTAAATTCAAATATGACGGGTGGACCTTCTGTAAGTGGAGATTTGGTTTGAGGGTGGAGTCTGCAGGCTGTGACCATGTTACCAGTTACACCCTAAATATGGGTTAACACTAAACCTGTTCAGAAAAATTAGGGTATCTTTCTAGCCTTCTCTTACTCTATGAAAAATAGTGTTTGATTGCTGTTGTGTCCCTGTAAGAAAGATTTTTCCTCACTGTTCATTCCTATGTTTCTTGTTTGCATACCAGGAATATCTTCTAGATTGTAAGCTCTAACGAGCAGGGCCCTCTGATCCCTCCTGTTTGGATTTGTATTGTAAGTGTACTGTCTGCCCTCATGTTGTAAAGCGCTGCGCAAACTGTTGGCGCTATATAAATCCTGTATAATAATAATAATAATATATATGCATAGCAGGAATACCTAATTGGTGTACTTTTTTTCTTTTCCAGCGTCTCAGCAAGCTGCTCTACTTGACAGCCCGATTAAGGCTTCTCTGGACCTGTGTGATGGAGGTGGACATCCCCTGAAACTGGGCAGCATCTTCACCTTTAGAGTGACTGTTCTGCAGGCCTCGAGCATCCCTCCAGAATATGCAGATATATTCTGCCAGTTCAAGTTAGTGGCTCTAGTCATGAATACACTTGTATGTTTCTATATCATAACAAATAGTCCTGCTTGCAATATATTCTGTTCCTCCCAGCAGTACAGACATCATCATAATCACATATATTATGATTTTTGATCTCTAATGATCTCTAATGGTGCATACAAACATTTATTATTATCTGTTGTTAAAATATGTCAGTTAAATGTGATTTATTTATGCTTAGTTGGCACCTCTGGATTTAAGTATACTTACTGGCCACATAAAGTTGATAAAATGATCCCTTACATCGTTAAGGGCACAATCCTTTACTGATGATTGGGTACGTGTTTGATTTTTTCACTGAGAATGGACAAAAATCCTCAGCTGCAATGTGCATTTTACTTTTCAGTTTCATCCATCGTCATGATGAGGCATTTTCTACGGAACCTTTGAAAAACACGGGCCGTGGACCTCCACTGGGCTTCTACCATGTTCAAAATGTAAGACATGCCCACCATTCAACACATTGAGCAGATCTGTGATTGTATATGCCTTACTAAAACTGATTGGAGATTGAAATTTTGTTTCTTGTTGCTGAAGGATTCTAATGTACAGTGCATAAAACTCAGTTTTTAGTACCTATGTCTCTAGTAAGACTTGCACGCAAGCACAGACAGTTCACTACACTATATCCACTACATCAGTGAGATCTGCACCCCAACACACATCTCACTTCCCAGTATCCCTTAGTGACCAATCAGTGTCTAGCACTACTCAGTATCAGTATCACCTGTTAGATCTGCAGCCTATTGCACACAGCTAACTCCACATTATTAATTTCACCTGTCATCTACATTCCAACAAACTCATCCCAGGAAGTTTTGGAGCTCTACCCGATCAAGACAACCCAGAAATTGCTGCAGTGCTGGTAAACTTGAAGGCTGCTGCAAAGTTGTAAAGTCACTTTAAGTATACAAATACAGTGCATCGGGAAAGTATTCACAGCGCTTCAATTTTTCCACATTTTTTTATGTTACAGCCTTATTCCAAAATGGATTAAATTCATTATTTTCCTTAAAATTCTCCAAACAATACCCCATAATGACAACGTGAAAAAAGTTTGTTTGAAATCTTTGCAAATTTATTAAAAATGACAAACAAAAAAATCCCATGTTCATAAGTATTCACAGCCTTTGCTCAATGCTTTGTTGAAGCACCTTTGGCATCAATTACAGCCTCAAGTATTTTTGAGTATGATGCTACAAGCTTGGTCCACCTATTTTTGAGCAGTTTCCCCCATTCTTCTTTGCAGGATCTCTGAAGCTCCATCAGGTTGGATGGGTAGCGTCGGTGCACAGCCATTTTCAGATCTCTCCAGTGATGTTCAATCGGGTTCAAGTCTGGACTCTGGCTGGGCCACTCAAGGACATTCACAGAGTTGTCCCATAGCCACTCCTTTGTTATCTTGGCTGTGTGCTTAGGGTCGTTGTCCTGTTGGAAGACGAACCTTCTCCCCAGTCTGAGGTCCAGAGTGCTCTTGAGCAGGTTTTCATCAAGTATGTCTCTGTATATTGCTGCATTCACCATTCCCTCAATCCCTATTAGTCTTCCAGTTCCTTCCACTGAAGAACATCCTCACAGCATAATGCTGCAACCATCATACTTCATTATAGGGATGGTATTGGCCAGGTGATGAGTGGTGCCCGGTTTACCTCCAGAAATGATGCTTGTCATGCAGACCAAAAAGTTACATCTTTGTTTCATCAGACCAGAGAATTTTGTTTCTCATGGTCTGAGAGTTCTTCAGGTGTCTTTTGGCAAACTTCAGGTGGGCTGTCATGTGCCTTTTACTGAGGAGTGGCTTTTGTCTGGCTTGATTGGTGGAGTACGGCAGAGAGGGTTGTTTCCTATGGAAGGTTCTCCTCTCTCCATGGAGAAACTCTGGAGCTCTGTCACAGTGACCATCAGGTTCTTGGTCACCTCCCTGACTAAGACCCTTCTCTCCTGATTGCTCAGTTTGGCTGAGCGGCCCGCTCTAGGAAGAGTCCTTGTTGTTCCAAACCTCTTCCATTTATGGATGATGGAGACCACTGTGCTCACTGGAATCTTCAATGCTGCATAAATTTTTCTATACCCTTCCCCAGATCTGTGCCTCGATACAATCTTGACTCGGAGGTCTACAGACAATTCTTTGGATGTGTGGACTTGGTTTGTGCTTTGACATGCACTGTTAACTGTAGGGCCTTATATAGACAGGTGTGTGTCTTTTAAAATCATGTCCAATCAAGTTGTAGAAGCATCTCAGAGATGATCAGTGGAAAAAGGATGCACCTGAGCTAAATTTTGAGTGTCATGACAAAGGCTGTGAATAATTATATAGATGTGATTTTTTTTTAGTTTTCATTTTTAATAAATTTGCAAAGATTTCAAACAAACTTCTTTCACATTGTCATTATAGGATATTGTTTTTAGCATTTTGAGGAAAATAATGAATTTAATCTATTTTGGAACAAGGGTGTAACAAAACAAAATGTGGAAAAAAGTGAAGCGCTGTGAATACTTTCTGTATGCAAAGTAGTTCCTAATTCTATCTTTCTTGACTTATGTTTACTTCTACCTATTGTATATGTGTATAAGGATATACATTTGTTTCTTTTTATGTGGTCCAAATTGAAGTTTTGGAGGCACTTTGTTTGATACTTCAATGTGTTCTCTTATTTTCCCTTTGGTAGATTGCTGTGGAAGTGACGCAATCCTTTGTGGAGTATGTGAAGACGCAGCCAATAGTCTTTGAAGTATTTGGGCATTATCAACAGCACCCATTCCCTCCCCTGTGCAAAGATGTGTTAAGGTAATTGATCCATAGTGCTGCATTGTAAAGATAACACTAGATGCTCAATAGCAGGGTCTGTTTATCCGCCGTGTATTATAATTAATGAAAGAGTATGCGATATGCTGAGTTCATTAACATAAAAGGCAGCTGTTATTTGACATAAAATTATTTATTTGCTACGTGACTTGTTTTCTACTCTTCTTAACGCTCGCTGATAGAAATTACATTGGTTTTGACAATTGGTGCTCTTTCTAGCTTAGTAGATTCAGCCTAGTATGACAAATTAGGAAACAGATTAACAGTTCAGAGAAAGTTTATAAAGTAGTGAATGCAACTTTCACCAAACCTTGATTGTAGGTGAGTCAATCACTATCATTTAAAACACATTCACCACTAAGACACACCAGCAGTGAATGTTTGGTGAATGTCATATTTACTGCTTTATAAATATGCCCCTTAGTGATACTATAAAAAAATAAAACATGTGAAATGACACAATTACTAAAGGACACGTGTACTGAAAGAAACATGGTGGTTGCTTTGCAAAAAAAAAGTACCAGCTCCCTGGCTGTATTTTACTTTAATACTTTCTATACACTGAACCAAAATACTGTAAGCATGCAGACTAGAAAGTCAGAGGGAAGTCTCCTGATTTACATAACTGCACCAGACCCATGCTTCAGATTATTAAAGCCATTAGATGAGCATGACAGCCAGACAGTTAGCATTTTATGAAGCAGAGGTTCAGAATGCCAGCCATTCCTTCAGTACAGGTTTTTCTTTAAATCTTTGGGAAACTATTTTATGATAACTGTGCATCATTGCAGAGAATGAAATACCACCTGCAACTTATCAAAAACTCTCTCATTCACAGTCCCTTGCGCTCCTCCAGACGCCTCCTCCCTCGAGTCATGCCTTTGTCCAAACCAGGTAACACACATATTTACCCATCTTACCAGATTGCAAGTCTATGATATGTTTTCCGTTTCTGTCTCCATTTAAAAAAAAAAAACACATATTTTGAAGCTAGTAAAGGAAAGATACAAGGGGGGGGGGGGGTGGATACCTTGCGCCAAATTAAATAAATAGTGAGAAATTAATAGGAGCTGTTCCCCGAAGTACTGTAAAGAAACTACCTTGTATAAAATAATAAATTTAAGGGGCGTTAATGCTATTAAACTATTTTGTTGGTGATAAAGTGTATAATAGGTGGGGTTAGTTTCAATCAATCCAGCCACCACCTTGAATTAAAGTACAAAGCACAGTACTTTGCACTTTAATTCAAGGTGGTGGCTGGTTTAGTTTAAACTAACCCCACCTATTATATACTTCATAACCAACAAACTGGTTTAATATCATTGGCGCCCCCACAATTTATTATTTTATAAAAGAAAACATAGAGACATGACATAGATTTAGAAGCACCCACCATCCTGGAAAGCGTCTGTAAAATAAGATCATATATATATATATATATATATATATATATATATATTATATACATATATATATAATTTGTATCCTACATTGTACAAATAGTAAAGGATTGACAAAGAAAATTGATTATGGAAGCCCTAAATTTTCCTTACAAATAAAATACGATAGTTGCAGAATATTTTTACTGTGATACAGCAGCCGGCAAGAATGATCGACAAATACTACAGCAATTTCTGTTATCCATGATCCCATCCTTTTCTCCATGTACATTTTGTAAAACAAATGCAGTATAAAACCAGACATTCTGAAGTTAATATGTATTTCCTAATTATGTTTTAACAAATCAATTCTATTTTTTTTTTTCTTTTCTACTGTGTATCACCTTTTGCTTCTTCTTTTCTGTTTACTGACATTTTCTATTTACTGATCTCACAAATCTCTGATTTACACTTGACTATTGGCTTCCTTCTATGTTACCCTAATGGGTACCATTCCTAGGCCTGCACACTCCATTCCTTCCCCCAGCACTACATTCTACTTTTCATATGCTGAGTTCACTGGTTCCCGTGCTGTCTGCAGATGAGGAGCATATAGGTAGCTCTCTTTTAAACACACTAAAGGGACAACCACAACAAGAGCTTTCGCTGTTAAGGATGGCTGGTGCTGTATTGAAGGCACAGAGACATGGTGCGTGTGGAGCCCTATAAGGTCATTTACTCACTTTGGTCTCACTGTGATAGTGTGTGTGCGCTGCATCTTTCCCTCATTTACTCTATACTGTGTAAATTGTGCATGTGCTGCATACAGTGAATCTTGATTTTTTTCCCGTGCTCTTGAAACAAGACCAACCAATCTAGGTATGGTAACTGTGCTCAAATACTTAACAGAAATGTTGTTACAAAACATGGGGAATTAGTTTAGTGGTCCTTTATTTTTCATATCCAGCTTACAAATGTGAAGACTAAGCCACTTACGTTTCAACAAAAATCTAGAAAACAAGAGGTTTATTTATTATTTTAAGATAAAGGCTGTGCATATGTGTAAAAGCTGTGCAGATCATTCCTATATACCCCTGTAGAACAGCTGGTTTATAGCACAGATACCATATAGTCTAAAATCACATAGGTTGCATGCAGTAGTTTTAGCATCTTTGAAGTAGGACTTGGGGAAAACCAAAACCAAAGCCAAGTTGCTTTTATTTTTGTGTTACGCTGAACAAATGATGAATAGTTGATCCAAGCCTTAAAAATAGGAACAGCAAAGATAGATCACTAAAAAAACAGGTCATATATAAAGTCAGGGAGCGTGGTAAAGCTTTAGATTGGCTATGGATGATGTCTCACAGAAAAGGTGGTGAGACCTGCCTGTGTCAAAAAGATAGCCATTAGGCCAACTACCAGATGCAGGCACCTGTAGTAAATGGATAGGTTTTTTTTATTTATTTTTTGCTTAAAGCGTTTGTTAACCTAAAAAAAAAAATGGATCCTGTTCCTTTAAAGCATGTTATACAGCACAGTGCTTGTGCTGTGTAATTTGGCTCCCTGTAACACCTAGAATACCTGGCTGATCCTGCCATTTTCTACCCACCCCTCTGTAGACTGACCATGAGTCATCATGGCTGCTGAGCCCTGACACTGTGTTCAGTTTACGTGCCTCCGTCATCTGCTCTCTTCTCTCTGCTCTTCCCCCTTACCTCTCTACCTGTCAGCTCGTGACAGTGCCCAGCCCCCACCCCTCCTGCTGCTGAAATAACATTTACATTTTCATGCCATCCGCTCTGTGTCCTAATGCTCTGTCCCCCTGTGTGTGCAATTTATTAACAAAATGGTGATTATACCTCATTTCAGAGCAGCGATCACGTGACCGGCTGGCTCTCTCCTCCTCTCCTCCTCCCACCTGATTTTTTTAAATAAATCACACACACAGGGGGACACAGCATTAGGACAGAGAGCAGATGATTTAAATTAGTCACAGTGGCTTAACAACCACTTTAATGGTTACTCAGAGATCTTTTAACATACAAACAAAAAAGGATATGAGCTGACACAACCACAGTGACAGGCCTCCATCCCGGTAAATACGTGAGTATACAATAAGCTATGGTCATGGGACTTTGAGTGAGGCCAGTCACTAAATCAGGTAAAGGTACAGACAGTATATGAAATAAAACTAGATTTATTATACAAACAAATTTAAAAATATTCTCAGAGTACATAATGCGATCATAAAAACAAATTCCATAGAAAGCTAACATACGGTACATAAAATTGATAAATAAGATAATTACATATTCAATATATACATGATGGCATAGATAAGCAGGTACATGGTAAATCTGGGTAAAAAATCAAGCTGTAGTGACATAAAAGAACTCTACGCGTTTTGAGGATCCATCCTCTCATCAGGAGTACGATGTCAATAGTATCTATAAATATGGATAGTACATAATGAATGTTAATTGAAAAAAAAATTTAAAAATGTAAGAATAAAAATCAAAAGGTCTAACACTTACATGTCAGCTAATAAAACATGTATGATGGCCCAGCTGCTGGGAGAAAGACTGGGGGGTGTCCAAAATGATGTCAGCCTCGGGGTTGAGGCAAGGGCATGCGAACCCAGCCCTTTTATGATCACATTATGTACTCTGAGAATATTTTTTATTTGTTTGTATAATAAATCTATTTTTATTTCATATACTCTCTGTACCTTTACCTGATTTAGTGAACGCCTCACTCAAAGTCCCACGACCATTGCTTTTTATATACTCACATCTTTCAACATACAGTAGAAGAACACAGTGACTGCTTTCACACTGCAGACCTATACAGCCAGATTATCTCAAGTGATGCCACTTTTACCACCTACAGTGTTTTAATTAATCCATACCCATTTCTGGCCCTTTTTATTCAACAAAACACAAAGGCGTGTATAGGGAATTGTGCAATAGACACACACTGTTAATTATAAAAGTTTGCATTTTATGGACTGAAAATACAGTATACTCTAGATCAGCCTGTCTTAAACTTTTTACACCAGAGGAACCCGTAAAATAATTTTTAGGCCACAGTGAAACCTTGCTTAAACCAACTCATCGGGAACCAATGGGGAAAATGCCCCTTACATTGGTGGTCATTAGGAAGAATGCAACCCTCATAGTGATGGTTGGAATGCAACCCTTATAGACAGCTAAAAAGATAATTGGGTTATGCTGCTGGTTTTTCCAAGTAACATTGGCCCTAGAACTATGCAGACATCATCAAATGGAAAGTCAGCCACAGCTCAAGTAATCCCTAGCAACCTCTGGAGGAACCCTAGGGTTCCACAGAACCCTGGTTGAGGGTGGCTGCTCTAGGTCAATAACTCACCTTTACATTAAATCGCTAAATGTTTTGTACAAAGATTTAAACAACAAGAAAATATGAATTATGCGATTATCTACATACCTTAGTTATAAATAGTTATAGGGAACTGTGTTTACTGCTAGTGTATGTTAATTTATGCTATGGTACCTACATCCTGAAAATTAGTCTATTGGAAAAAACTTCGGAGCAAATAGATATATCTTGGTACCAACAAGGACATTACAACATATGAAAAGTTAATACCATAAAATATTTATTACAAATATCATCTTAAAGCGGTAGTAAACCACTGAGAAAAAAAGCTGCAGGACAATAGCATACTAGCACATTATGAAATACATGCCCAGTTACCCCCGAGGGGGGCTGTCATGTTCTCTCTGCGTTTCTTCCAGGTTTGTGGGCACTGGTGCTGTGAGTGGCCGGAGCCGCAATGACGTCACTCCTGTGAGTCCTCCGTTCCGGCACAATCCGCCGGACCTTCAGAGCACATGCGTCGCTGACGTCAGCGGCTGCATGCAGGATGAATATCTCCTAAACCGTGCAGGTTTTGGAGATTTTAATTTTACCTACAGGTAAGCCTTATTATAGGCTTACCTGTAGGTATAAATTACCAAGCGGGGTATACAACCGCTTTAAGGAATAATGAAAGAAACATGATTAACAAAGCTTCCTCCATTTTTTTGGCTGCACAATAATTCCAGTAGTGATGCCAACTCGCATCAAAATGATGTTAATGTATAATTGAAACAGATATATAGTCAGCAAGTCTCAACACATTTCGCGGATTTACCGCTTCTTTAGGAATATTTAAGGGATTGGAATTCTGCAACAAAATCAAAATAAACAAAGAATAATACAAATAGCAAATAATAATGCACGTTGCCCAAAAAAGCAACGAGTGACACATTGGTAAATATAACAGAAAATTGCTGGAAGTGATAGCAACCCAGAACTTACTCTGAGGTACTGAATGGAATCAGGAAGGCCAAAGACCCACAGGTGCACAAAGCCAATTCTCACCCGGCGAGCATGGGAGCAAATTAGGAGCTGTATGGAACCTACATGTGCATACATATGTATATATTTCTCATCAGGGTTCTATATAACAAAGCATACATATCCCAACAAAGAACAAGTGGAGAAATAACCATACATACCAAGCCAAATATATTTCCAGACCTTAAAAAGGGGCAGGTGGACACTATCAGGCTTCAGATGATAAATCCATCAGTGATGGCAATCCAATCAAACAATATACCGAATAAACAACCAAACTAGTATATTAAATTATTCCAAAGATTGGCATATAGATGCCAGAAAAATGCAGCTGTGCCTGAGGATATAAATAACAGAGAAGACAAAAGTAGTACAATTACTGATAGCCCATAGTCACATTCAAAACAGGTAACAAACCATTAATAGAGAACTCTAGTCTCACCTGTTCAAACAGAGTATGCTTGGAAATTGACACAATAGATGATTAAATAGAATGGGCAATAGCCTATACCTTGCAAACCATTTTCCAATATGTACCTTAGTGTATAAATGTCTTAGTCTGACATAAATCCTGCCATTTACTCAGATGACATCCTAGCATAACAAGCAATGCTTCAACCGTACAGGGATTTCTTTTAATGTTTCAACATGTTATCAAAATAAAATAGTAGGGGTGGCACTGGCTCAGACTTGGTATGTTCTATGAAGCACAGGTCTGCCCTGTCTGTGGACACTACATCACATTTAGTTTTTTCTATTCCAGATAGTTCTGTGACATAGGAAAGCATTCTTCTGTTGAGTTTATTGTGATTGACTAATTTAATAAGCCAAAGAACAGTGTGCAAAGTGCAGTAACCAAAATAAATTATTTAATGTTTTGTTATACTGACTTCTTTAAACTGAAATCTTATTAAAAATTAAGGGCTACTGCATTTTATATATCGCTGCTTCTCTTTGTGCTTTTTCACAGAATAAGCTTTTATTTGTTGCTTGAGATTCAGATTGTAATATGAAGTGACATGCATGAGTCACTGAATCTTTGCTTTACAACTGATCTGTCAATTGTAATAGTGTGTATTATTACCATAAGCAGTTTGATATGAATACCTACACTTCATTAGGAACAAATGCCTAGTGTTGTGCCTACCGGCATTTGTTTTTTTGGGTTTTTTTTGGCAAGTTTTGCATTCTTATGCAGGTTTATGTGAATTCAAAACCCTCTTGAAGCAGGTAAAGTGCTAGTAGGTGGGTGTCTACTTCCTTGTAGTAGTGATATACAGGTAAAATGCAGGTCAGAAGGAGGTCAGCTGCAACTGACAAGGAAATCTGAATGATCTCAGAAGCATCTCAAACTGTTGTCAAGCTGATGCCATTGGCACAAGCCCAAAGCCTGTCTATACAGTCCTTAAAGTCCCATAGCAGGAGTATCCTGAGCTTTTTTAATAGGAGAAACTCAGAGAACAGGGCACATTTTTAAAACTGTTTTTTTCTAATTCTTCTTCTTGGTCATCATTAAAGGTATTTCCATTACTTTTCCCAGTCATTGTGATTTATCACCTAATTACCCGTGTCAAATTTTTGTTTCTCTTTTAATTATGATTTCTCTCTTTTCAGTTCCTGCCACTAAGTTAGCCAGGCAGCGCGTTCCCAGTACTGGTCAGTGCCACTGCAAGTATGATCTGATGTCATACTTCCAAATCTGTGAACTGGAGGCAAATGGAGAGTGAGTTCTTTTATTTCCCTTGTGTATGGCTGAAAATGTACAATAAAAGCTAAAAACAGGTATTTTTCATTTCCAGTGATTGAATGCACGCAATTATATGTGTCTTAAAACATATGTAGTGCTACCCCTCTGGAGCCACTTAATAATTTGTGTTCTCTATTCTGCTCCTTGGCTCCAAGAACAACCTCAGTCTCTCTGGAACACCTGGTTGAATGAAAGTTACTGAAAGCACTTATAAGAGCACGAGTATAGATACCTTTAACATGGCTGCGAATTAGTACCAGTAAATAGACACAATAAATTCAATGCATTGGTATGGGTTTAGAATAAATGGTGGTTTGAGGATTAATGAACACACAGAAGGCAGGTTCAGACACAGTCCACTAGACAGTATAATCAATATGCCAGGGTAATTTAGAATGAAGTTCTGTACCACTAGACTGGGATTATTTCATAAATCATCAAGGTCAGCATCAGCAATGAACAGTGCATATAAGCATTAACTGCAATGTGAATAATAATACGAAAACTAGAGTGCACTCTAGGAGAATGGCTAGGATATGGTGCAATGTCCCCTGAGAGGTTACTGTTAGCCTAAGCAATAGGTGAAGGTATCTGTGTAGCACCTGTAAAGGGACAGTCTTTAGTGCTAACTCTTCAGCTGGCTGGCATTGTGGCTCAGTTGTACTGTTGGTGCACATGCAAATAATCCCAGTCAAGCCTGCATGCAGCAATAAAGCTACTAGTTGGCTATATGGTCAGTTCCTAAAGAGCTTAGTCTTTCTGGCAGCAGATAGTAAATGCCCACAGCAGTAGCAGCTCACCAGCCTCAGCGATATTGCAGCTCACCATCCAGTCACACACAGCGATTAGTCCAGTCCTGCTCTGCGTCCAGATGACTGGCTATTGGCACGCACAAACGCAGCACTCCAGATCCCCCTCAGGACGCAGATATGCAGCAGTGATGGTGCACCCTCAGATCTCCCTCATGGCAAGAAGAAACTGTGTCCTGTACAGCTTGAAAAAATGCAGCTCTTTCTTTACCTCTTGGCAATCTCCTTCTGGGAAATGCAGTTTAAAAGCTCTTATTTACAGTAGAGCCTCTCTCCTCTGGATTACAGTTCCCACAGTGCAGTGCTGCCTGACTTAGTCTATTGAACTCTTACTGCTCAGAAGCTCCCTCCACTTGCTGATATAGCTGTTAACCACAGCTATATCAGCAGAGAGCAGCTGCATCCAGTGCTTCTCTCACTCTCCATTCTTAGCTGAGTACCTGGCTACACATATGCCCACAACATAATTTTTTTTTCTCTTGGTATATTCATGTTTTAAGATAATAGCTGTACAAACTATTGTTTACTTAGAGTTTTATATGGTGCATATAATAAAGTAGAACTCAAACCAAATAATTTTATTGTGTTTACTAGAGTAGGAATGGGTGCTTTAATATTTTATATGTCTAATGGGGCGATTTTTCTTTACTGGTGTCAACAGGACAAAAAGCACAGAAAAGGCTTTGAGCAGGGATGCAAATGGGATTAAAAGCACTTCTATAAGTAGCGTGAGGAAGGGTTGAATCCTCAGTCAGATTTCTTATATGTCTGTGCGCCCATTGCTGATGAATTCTTAACTTTCTGTTGTGTCACCAGGACAAGCAATGTAAAGAGGTTACAGACATCGATAAACATGACAGAGGTTTAAACCCTTCAACACTAGAAATAAATAAAAGGTTTTGGCTGGAGCTCTAGGTTTTCAGCATGAGAGAAAAATTCATGCTGCACCCATCCAGTGCTTCAGATTAAAACTCTATCATTCTCTCTTGCAGCTATATTCCTGTAGCTGTAGATCATGGTGTTGGCTTACCCTGTCATGGCACATTCCTTCTGCATCAGGTAATGTGACTATCTTTATTTTTATATCTTAAATAGATAACCTTTGTTTCATATCCTATTGATATAAATGTTGTCTAATGCAGGGAATCCAAAGACGCATTTCAGTGACACTTGTGCATGAAGCTGGAGCAGAACTAAAATGGCTGGAGGTGCGAGAATTAGTAGTAGGTGGGTATCCACTTCCTTGTAGTAATGATATACTCCTGGGGACATATAATGATACAAGGGCTGTCTGGGTTATGGAAATCCCAATTACTCTTGGGTGCTGAGGTCTGGCCTGAACTATTGTTGGTGTGACACATCCATATTTTACCTGCAGATATTTTATTGCCCCCTTTGTTCCAGTATGGCATTCTAAGCTGTATGAGATTTTTTATTGTGAAACATTTATCTACTATATAGTATGTTTCCTATTCAGTAAACATTTAATTACACTATTTTCTCCTCCTATATACCCCACAGAACAATTAAACCTCAATTCCAAGAGAATTTAAAAACAATTGTGCAGCCAATCAGGCTCTACTGCAAACAATGAACATACTGGCAGTTGAAGGTAGCACAGTAATGACCTCATCAATGTGCTGCTGCTTCTTTATTGCCCAATCAACAGGCTTGGGTGTGTTCTTGGTCAAGCTATGGTGTTGCTGAAGATTGGGGATCTCACTTTGCCATTTAGCAGGGGTGTTTGGATCACAAGACTGGGTGTACAGGAATACAAATCCTTTGTAACGGTTTTCATGTATGTGTTTTTGATAAGTGTTTTTCAACCTTTTTTCAACCAAGGCACCCTTTAAAATCTGTCAGAATCTCAAGGCACACCCACCAAAAATGTAGAAAAAATGTAATTGTTTTTCATTTTATTGGACATCCCCTCCCGCCACTTCTGAAAGCGTTCCAGTGGCTCATGACCCACTTGGAATGCCAGCCGCCAGCTGTAAAGAACATTACTGAGGTTATGGCTTCAGCCATAACCCCGGTAAACCATTTCAAAGCCGCAACATATATATACGAATTGCATACATAACACTTGTTACAATTAGGGCACTTTCACATTGACTCACTGCAGTTTGGCCGCAGCGCAGGGTACACGCAGTTTTCATGTGCATTACTTGCGGTTTCTCATAAACTTCTATTATATCCTACATTTTTGGTGCATTTTCCGAAAACACAACAAAAATGAGGAACATAATAGAAGTCTATATGAAGCCACAGGAAACGCACATGAAAACTGCGGTTATCCTGTGCTATACCTGCGCTGCGGCCAAACTGCAGAAGAGCAGTGTGCAAGCGGTATAAAAAATAAAAAGAAGTGCAGTTACCATTAAAGAAGTATAGTTACCATTACCAATAATAATAACCCACATATCTTATGTATATTTATATTACATATTATATTATATTTTTATTATATTATATTATATTATATTTTAAAAAAAAAAAAAAAAAAAAAAAAAGCAATCACCATGCCTGCAATGAAACCTATGACAAATACATGCTAGTAAATCACAGCTACAATTGCTGTACCTCACGGAGCTCAGAGGAGATCATATGCAGCCACTGAAGAGCCTCCTCCCTGTTCTTCCTCCTCTACTCACGCTCTGCTTCACCTCCCCTCTGGGAAAAGCACGCCAGCCAGCGGCTCCCGGGACCCGCGGCTCGCACATCCAAAAAGCCATGCTTTCGCCCGACCTGCCCTTAGCAACTGATAATGTCATCAGTTGGCAAGACGTGGTCAGGAGGCCCACACAGCTTCCCGAGTGCCTGTGGCAGCAGGAAGTGAGCTTTAGATAGTGGACTGGCACCGCTGTAACAACAAGGCTTAACTGAGTGGCCAACAGTAGTTTTATGGCAGATAGCTGCCATAGCTGCCTAAGTTGGGGTAATTTTGCACCAGGGTGCCGCAGTACACTGGTTGAGAAACGCTGTTTTAGATGTTTGCTTTGGGTGCAGTTTTAATATCACGTGTTCATTTTTTTAATCAGTTTTTACATACACATATTAAAACAAATTGACAGCATAACAAGAGAGAATATATCATGTGGTATAGGTAGGTAAACAGACCTTTACCCAATTGATAAAAACTTCACAGTTTAAAACTTCTACGTTTAGTATATTGATGCTAAAGTGCTGTGTGCAGCACAGGGTACAAAAAGCCTATGCATATACAGCGCTAATATGTAAGAACTTCTTATGCATTGTATTTTCATGTTAATGTACTTGTGACAGTTCTTATACCAATGTACAGACCTCATTGTACTGACGAGATTGATGTTGCTTTACTAGTCTTCTAAAATTTTGCTCCATGTTGTATAAATACAAATTTTGTTCCAAATGCAGTACGTTTTGAACACACAAAAAAAAAAAAACATTCTTGTTTTATCACTTTAGGGAGAATCAGGAATACACCAGAGGCTGATGAGTCTCTAATTGACCCCAACATCTTGTCCTTAAACATCCTGTCTGCAGGGTATCGCCCCCCAGAGGGAGGTGACCGGTAAGTATTTTAATGGACATTTGGAGGCTACAAAAGAATGAGTATATTATGAACAGACTGAATGTGGAATGTTAGCATTGGATGATGTGCATGACATGATACATAGAGAGACTCTATTGAAAGATTGTATATGTATGATTTTTGCCTCTTCGAATGAAAGAGAAGAAACTTAAGCATGACCTTCCCTCTCACCTGATCTCCCTTTGCTTCCTTACATGTCCACCTAACCCTAGCCACAATGTTCACAACTTTCACCTTCTTAGAGAAATTTACTTGTACTTTCTAACTACCTGGTCCATTATACTGACTCCCCTTGTCCCCCAGTCATCCCAATCATTCCAAGCCTGACTCACAGCCTATCCTCTATCATGCTCACATAATTTCTAACTTCTTCCTACTGTCCATAATCACCATTCTGTACTTTTCACTCCTGTCATTTGTAATCCCATATATTTCCTTCTAATTCATGTATCTTCTAAATTCCTCATTTTGGCACCTCTTAACCTCACTTAAGCACTTACCTTACTAGATAAAGGTTCATATGCTCCCTATTTGGATTAAACAAGGGAGACAATAAAGATGATTTTACCTGTCCACTGGCTGAGCTGAAAATCTTTGGATGAATGTGTTGGGGGCTGAGGTTTCCAATGTCCTGATGGAAACGCTAATGTCTCATTATTTGTGTTTCAGGCAGTTTCTTGATTCTGACACACCTAGGTATTTTATTTTTTTTATCATTCCTCAACCTGCTGTTCAGCTTAACTCCCTTTGCCCTTATACTGTCCTTTCTTCCCTGATCTTTTTCTTCCCTCTGTACCACCCTCCACTGGCTGTTATTTTTTTTCTTCTGTTCCACCATTACATCAGGTTACGCAGTTCATCAATTACATCCTTCTCACCCCTACTTTTACCAATCTGGTCCTTCTACCCCTCCCCTGGTCCTGGGAAATGCTCCTTTTATATATAGGAAAATATGTATAACTATTGTTAAAGGCTTGGTACTCATGGGCTTGCAAACTAAAGGAAATCTGTACTGAGAAAAATATGGGGGCTTCTATTGCTGACCTCTTTCTGGAAACTTTAGTTGCCTGGCAGTGTTTGTTTTTTTAAATATTTTTTGAGTAATTGATGCAGAACAAGTAAGCAGTAAGTGTAAAGTAAATTAAGTTATTGGATCAACATGACAGCCAGGAAGTTTGCACTTTGAAAATGAATAGGTAAACAATAACAGCACGCCTATTCGACTATATTATAACCCAGTATAGGAAAACTAGTATAAGTTTCCTTAAAAGTTCTGCCAAATGGTTTTTAGATGTATAGATTATTTTGCCAGGGATTAGGAAATCATTTCCTAAGCTTTTTTTTAGAGTGTTCAGGAATCTTTTCATATGCTTCTAAATGCTCGATGCAAACCTGTCATGACAAATATATATATATATATATTTACATAATACTGTTGTCTCTGTCCCTTTTGGGAAGATATATCCTTGCATTCTGTCCTGGTGACCAACATCTCTCATCATGAACACAAACAGTAATAAAACCTTCCACGATTTGTTGAAAAGTAGAGAAAAACATGTTTGGACATGATTGGGCTAATCAATTCTTATTATACTAATGTTGAGAGCAAAAGGATTGTAGGTAGTGGGAAGTAGTTTCTTTTTTAGGCCCGAAGGGAGATGATGAAACCAAACATACCAAAATTTCTCCAAAATGTGTGTCAAAAATACAAATGTTCACCAAACACTAATGTGTTAATTCCAGTGTGAGCATTTCTTGGTTGTAAATTTAACGTCCATGAGTGCCTGGCCTAATGCATGCAGAATGAAGAAGGAGAATTATAATTTATAGCTAACAATGGAAAAATATTTTGTCATGTTATAGATAAGGGAATGTGTTTTTTAAGTAATAAACCAAACTCAGTAGTTTTGCAACACAGGACCCATTCTAAGCAATCCACCTTAAGTAAGATTATAAAAGTAAGTTGTTTGAGAAATAGGTACTTTAAAACAGTTCACAGTTGTCATTATTAATACCACCTAAAATCTATTTTCTTTACTATTGACAAATAAATCCTAGAGCCCTGTGGGTTAGCAAAATTGCCCAGACAAAAAAAAAGCTCCCTTTTCAGATTTTGCTGTCAGTCAATGAAACATCAGACTGAGCCCTCTAATAAGCAATAAAACTGCTCTGACCTATCCAGTTTTGTGTGCAAATTGCACCTTGAGTTATTGATCTCTGTTAGGCGGTGGATGGAAAAGAGAGTAAAGAAAGGAACCCAGAGCACAGAAAGGAGTCTAGAGCTCCACTGCTCTACACTGTAAGATTACATAATGTTCAAATTAAATATTTCATAGTTACATAGATACACAGGTTAAAAAGGACACAAAACTATCGAATGTAACCAATAGAGAAACCCAAGAAATAAATAGAAAGCCTCCAAAATGGAACCCTATATCCACAGTTGATCCAAAGGAAGGGAAAAAAAAATCTTAAAAACATGGTTCAATTTGCTTCACCGGTTGTAAAATACACACACACACACACACACACACACACATATATATATATATATATATATATATATATATATATATATATATATATATATAAAATTAGTTTACATTCCTTTTGAACATTTTACTGCTTAACGTTAATTGCTACCTCAGTTACATTTACAATCAAATCACAAAGACCAACACAAATACATAACGCCTATAAAAAATATAAAGTCATATTAATGGGAGATCACCAGAAATCAATACATACCGTATCTATATAAACATAAGTTCTTGCAAAATCTCTTAATATGCTTACTATACACACCAAATTAAGCCATAGCATAATTATCTCACACCTGCGATTAAATCATCAATGTTAGCATATAGTAGAGGTTCCCAAACTTATTTGGCCTACGCCCCCTTTTCAGAAAAAAAAAATTACTCAGCGCCCCCCTCGGAAATCTACCTTTAAGCGAACAAACAGAAAGATGCAGTGACAAATTTTTGTTATTTTATGTATCTATATTTCTACCTACGTCCTATGGGAAAGATAAAAAAGGAGATATATTTACCCGATCTTCCGCACAAGTCCCTGCAGCTCCTACACCTCCCGCACTCTAGCAGTCGTGAGTCCTGACATCATCAAGCCCAGAGCAGCATCCATAGCCCTGCTCTAGATGTGAGGACACCAGGAACAGTCCTCCCCTGGATCATGGGGGAGCGCCGTTTGCCGTGGGAGCGGAGGTTTAGGTAAGTATAAGGGTTTCTCCTCTCCCCTGGACAAAACAAGCACACCTAATCTTTGCTGTGTGGACACAGCTCCACTGTAAGGGTACTTTTTTGTTGTCTGGAGTTGGACTTTAAGATCTGTCTGTGGGCTTGACCACTGATTGGTTATAACTTGCATTTTGTGTGTTTTTTGGATAATAAATTAATCACTATGACTTTTAATTATGTTACACAACAGATGAAACATGTATGAAAGGTTTTCCAAAAATTTCTTCTCTTCTCTTCTTTCTTTATGCCTCCCCTGCCCTAATATTCATTCAACCCCCCCTCCCCAATTACATCTGAGGCTGCTACCACCCCCCTGGATCATTCCAGCACCCCCCCAGGGGGTGGTTTTGCCCACTTTGCAAAGCACTGGTATATACTGTACACTAACTGAGCACACAGGTCTACATCTCCACAAATTATGTATTTAGAACTTTAAATCATGCCTGCCTTACCTTGTCTTCCATCCAAAAGGGAACACCCAGCCAAATCCCCTTGTCTTCATCATTCAATTGCTTAGAATCATGGGTAATCTAACCTGATGATTTGTTTAATACATCTGAAGACAAGGTTCCAATAGGATTGCATAACAATATGGTCCAACCATAGGAGGTGGAATGAGCAGGGCAAGTCACAGCCTGAACAAAATCTGGCCTGGAACTAAAGAACTAATGAGAGGATATTGTACCTTTTTGTTTGCTAGTTTAGAACAAAACTCTCTTTCCAGTGCTGTAGGCATCTATGAAACCCAGGATAATCAAGGATAAGTAAGGTTTTTCAGATGAGGGAGACAATGTCAGGAATCAGCAGTAGGGATGGCCAGATTTACAAGGCTACACTCAGGAGGCTGAGAACAGACTGTGTATGCTTTAAGTGAGATTTTTTTTTTTTACAGTTAAACTAAATCCATCCAAACACTAGCACACAGCAAACAGCAAACATAAACATATAAGTGAATGAAAAACCCAGTGACAGAATACCTAACTAATCAATCTAACAAACAGTCTAACTAACCACTAACTATATACAATACATACAAAATGGGGAAGACAGAACGCAGGAGAAAACTGGAGGTACAGCAGATGGGAATGAACCAAACTGGGATCAGGAACAAGGGGGGTGCAGGTACAGGGCAGCAGGTACAGGGCAGGAGCAAGATCAGGATCAATGGCAAACAGTGTCTGGCAGCAGCAAAACACTGGAGTGAGAGGCAGTAGTAGGGGAGGACCTAAATACCGTACCACACAGTACCACCATATTAGAGTATAGGCCTGGGTTTGTTTCCTGTTAGATGAAGAAGTACAAAGTTTACATTTAGCAGAAAAGAGTCTAGGCAAGGATAGTAGTTGAATTTTTCTGTAGAACAGTATGCTAGAAAGTATATTGATTGAAGATGGACTTCAGGCTCTGTCCAGGAGTGATATAAAGCTATGTTTAAAGGGTGTAATAGAGTTTATGTGGATGCCCAGATGGGCAGGGATTTTTTTTTTCCATTGCAGTGGGAAGTTTTAAAATCTCATATATTTCTATAGAAGTCTCTGTTTTCAAAATCTCAATTGTATCCATATTATTATTATTATTATTATTATTATACGCAATTTATATAGCGCCAACAGTTTACGCAGCGATTTACAATGTATAGGGGGACAACACAATTTCAGTACAGTTCAATACAAAAGGTACAGGAGGGTCCTGCTCATAGAGCTAACATTCTAAAGGGAGGGGGTGGTGGTACAAAAGGTAATAGCTGCAGAGAATGATTTGATGGGGGTGGCTCGGGGATAGTTGTTATGTGGGTGTGGGATAGGCTTCCCTGAATAAATAAGTTTTCAGGGATCTCCTAAACGTGGACAGGGTAGGGGCTGATCAGACATACCAGGGCAGGGAGTTCCAGAGGATGGGAGAGGCTCTGGAGAAGTCCTGAAGGCGAGCAGGGGAGGAGGTAACAAGGGATCTAGAGAGCAGGAGGTCCTGGGAGAAGCGGAGGAGACGATTTGGGCGATATCTGCAGATGAGGTTGGTGATGTAGATGGGGGCGATGTTGTGGATGACCTTGCATGTTATGGTTAGCATTTTGAATTTTACAAGATGGGGTAGGGGAAGCCAGTGAAGAGATTGGCAGAGAGGGGCAGCAGTCACAGATCAATTAGTGAGGTGTATTAGTCTAGCAGCAGCATTCATAATAGACTGAGGGGGGGATAGCCTGCTTAAGGGTAGGCCATTAAGGAGAGAGTTGCAGTAGTCAAGGCGGGAAATAATCAAGGAGTGAATAAGTTGCTTTGTGGTGTCATTAGTCAGGAAGGGTCAAATTCTGGAGATGTTGCGGAGGTTAAGGCGGCGGGATTTAGCCAGTGATTGGATATAATAAAATAAGCAGTGAAACTTCCCAAAAACGGAAAGGGGTCTTTCTGTGTGAAGAAATACATCATCTGAGTATGTATCAAAGTTGTGTTCTGGAGAACCAAGGAGGATGCTTCTTTTTTTTTTTTTCAAATAGAACATCACACATGTTCCAGTGAGATGACATAATAACACATGTGAGAGGAGACACACATATAGATCTTAACGTCTAACCCCCTTTTGCTGCTTCTTTCTTTTATAAAAGTTTTCATGTTTTATACCAAGATTTAAACAGCAGTGAAAAATTAGGAAAAGCCAGCAAAATCTGGAGAAATTGCATGTCAGATTTTACCTGGCTGAGGACAGGCAGTTACTTGATCAATACTTTGGAGTCCTCATGACATTTTGGATAGAGGAAAATGTGCAACATAAAACATCCAGACATATAATCAGAGGAGACCAAGAACTGTGTGCACAACTGATGGACACTATACACTGATGGGTAGCAAAATGGTAAGGTGATAAAGCTACAGCTGTGTTTTGTACAGCAGTGGTCATCAACCTTGTCCTCAGGGCCCACTAACAGGCCAGGTTTGCAAGATAACTGAAATACATCACAGGTGACATCATTTGCTGCTCAGTGATTGCAGTATTCTAGTCTGCATCTCCCCAAGGTAATACATAAAACCTGGCCTGTTAGCGGGCCCTAAGGACAGGGTTGATGACCACTGCTGTACAGCATATCTGATTTGCCTTTTCGAGTAATTCAAGAAATTTTGCAAGAACTGATGTTTGTTATTATTACATATTCATTTTTGGAGTAGGGCCAGAGACAATCCAGCCATTAGGTCACAGTTCGACTCAAGCTACCTATCCCATTGCTTGTTAAAATATTGAAATAAAGTGGATGTTTTCCACCACCGTTCATAGATGGCCAAATCAGTACAGATTTTTGTACAGTGCTTGAATTGTGGCCCTAGTCACAAACAACTTAATGTATATAGGTGACTATACGTAGTACATTGTAACATTTACAGTATACAGTACATACTGTTGTATATTGTAATAGAGACTCATGTGAAATCTTTGGGGATTAAGCATAGGAACAATGTCATTGGTTACTAGTGAATTCTCAGGCAGCTAAATATTGCTTTAATGCACTGGCTTAGTTATGTCAGTACTCCTTGGTGGCAAATTGTCAGGGTTCTGTCAGTTGTGATTCTTCTCCCTCCATGCATTGCATTACATGACCCTCCCATGCCCCACCATTGATTTGTAATGGCACTCACACTCTCTCACTCTATATTTGGGGCTCCCACCTTCAGCAGCCACTCCGTGCTGGGCACCAGGTACTCACTTCTGTTATTCTGCCCTTCTTACCATTGTCTGTCTTTCTCCACCTTAAGTGCTTACATTCTTGTTAATGTTTCCTCCTTCCACAATGCCTGTTCACTGACTAGATGTTTTCTGGTGTATAATAAATCTGCCACTGCATAATATTTTTATAGTTTTTGTCTTCATTACTAGTTGTAACAGTGCTATGCTACTCACCTTAGAGTTCATAATACTTTTGTGCAGCTGAAGGATTTAATGTTTATTTTGCACCTTACTTAGGCCTGGACATCTATAGTTTCCCCTATTTCCCCATGCATCTCATCTCTTGACTTCCGTAGTGTCATAGTCTGCCATTTCTAGATTTCCTTCTTGTTTTTCGTACCTCAGTCTTATGCATTCTTGTCACCCACCTTTTCACTACCTTCCAACCCTGAATAAGGTCATGATCTGGCTCCTCCATCCCTTATGTTTTCCCATCTTCTCTGTTCTATTCTTCATCTCCCCTCTTCTTTCTGCCTCTTCTTTTATTGTTTTACTACTGTTTATTATTGTGGTGTTCTACAGTTGTATACTGATACACATGTATTAGATGTTCATAGAGCTTGTTCTAATAGAAATTTGAACTGTTGTCCTTAGCTGACAGGCATGTGTTGACTTCCAATTTTTGTCTGAGCTTAAAAAATAAATCTTGGAGTCTGAGAAATATTTTTTTAAACACCAGCCCTCTATATGGTTTCCAGTGCCGAGTGCAAATTTAGGGACATTTCTACGGAATGGTAGAGCTAACAGTATCCATGGTCCTCAGAGTGTTTTATAGCAGAAATTTATATACACTATTTTGAACCTGAAAGCGCATTACCCTTGGCTTCCTAAGGCACTTCCTCCAAACAACATTCTATAGCTTATCTGGGGCTTTATCAAAGCAGAACATTGCAGATTGACTATTATAAAGTCCTGCTTTTGTGATGATAACAGAAAATATGTAGCTTACTAACTATGCCAAGAACAGCTGGCTGTTGACTTTTCTTGCCCTTAGGCTCTAACCTATCATGATGCCTGTTAAACCTGAGCCTATTGCCATTTGTTAAATTAACTTAATTAACAACACTGTATTAGGATGTAGAAGAAGCTTAACTTTTTAAAGATAATTTTCCAAAGACTTTGATTATGCCATTTCCTACTCGCATAAAATATATTAGGATTTTCCTGGAAAGCAAAGGGCCGCCATAAGCAAATTTTTGTGTGTGTATCAATATACAGTGCATATATTGGTCTGTGTGTAATAGCTGTTTGGTGTATACGGAATAGCGGTATTCTGCTCAAAGCTCTGTTTACTATAAGTCGGTTTAATACAGTGTGAGTACAAATAATCTGCACTCACCCTTACCTTAATTTTATCTCAGCAGCTGTGTAATATCAAAAAATTATATTCAGTACATGTATATGTAATACACAGCATTATCTAATCAAATCTAATAAAAACCTTACAATTCATACCCCAATATAAATTATTGCATGTATATCCCAAAGTATCACATAAACAAATAAGCTCCCATATAGAAAACGTGCACCCTTATAAAATGTGATCAAACTCTATTATACATAAATAATAAAATAATAGAAATATAATATAATATAAATAAACATAATTAAAATTATAATAACATCTATTATTATTATTTATTACATTTTTAGTATTATTATTAAATTTTAATATTTTAATAAAAAATGAATGTTCTCATGTTGATCTCATTTATTATTAGTAATAATATTAATAATAATAATATTTATTGTTGAGAGAGTTTGATCATATTTTAATGGTGGTTTGTATATGGGAGCTCATTTGTATATATGTTACTTTAGGCTATAGGTTGTACATGCAATTATCAGTTTTAGGGTTTGAGGATTTGATTAGATAGCTTATTGTAGATTAGTGTTACAAATACATGGTTCAATATAGTGCTTTTAATCTACAACATGACAGTATTCTTTATGAAATGTTAAATAATATATTCTAGTCCTTTCCTAAAAGAAAAACCTTCTTAATCTGGAGCTTTGCTTACCATCATTTTTGGGTTAAGCCACACATACAGTAGTTGGCCCAATATCTGCAAGTAATTAACCAATCTGGGTACTGTAGTCGGGCAGGTCTTTTTACCCATCAGGAAAGATGAGCACACACTACTAATAAAAGTGCGTAATGTACTTTATGGGCCATACCTTAGTGTCACCCTGGCAGGCAAAATGAGGGCCAATGGATGACTGATGTCTCATATTCTGTCATTACCAGATCATGGGCAGCCTTAAATACTTTTATTATTTTCGTAATTGTTTTTAGGAATATGTTTTACAGTGTCAATTTAAATGGGCTTTATAGAAGGTAATTTTAGTCTAAGCATTAGTACAAGTTAGTTATTCTTCTGGGAAGCCAATAAAATTGGGGCTGAAAATGTGAAGGCAACAAAAAAAAAGCTAGAGCCGTTGCATTTAGTAAGCACTTAGTTTTCGCTGATAATTATATAGTGACAGATTTTATTTCTGCCACTATATCTGGGTGAATATCTCAATGGTGATAAAATATATATACACATTATAGTAAACAGAGTCTAGTGTTTGTGTGATGTGTAATTTCCAGTGTAATGTGTGTGCCTTATGTGTATCTGAGAAATGTATATGTGCATATAGAGTATATTAAATTATTTCCTATTATGGCAGGACATTCTTTCACTTTGAAGTGGCATGGGACAGCTCTATGCACAACTCTATACTGCTGAATCGTGTCACTCCATATAGAGAGAAGATATACATGACGCTGTCTGCTTATGTAGAGGTGAGAATTGAGACACCAATACCAGATTTACATGACATATGTGTGCTGCACAGATTATGGTATACAGTATATCACAACCCTCATGTTAATATATAGAAAGCACTAAGCTGCATCTCTTTAACCAATAAATCTGTCTATGATGGCCCTCGGTAGGTTAGGTAATGGTGTTGGTGACCAGGTAAGTCAGATTCCAAAAATTGTCCAGTGATCAGTTGGGTTCTCCCACTAACAACTATAAAGGTTTTTTAGTTTAGCCCTGTTGGTAGCCATAGATTTTTTGGGACTAATAAATATGTATATTCACCCCTGGGTCCCCTTATACAGTGCCTTGTAAAGTATTCATACCCCTTGAAATTTTCCACATTTTGCCATGTTACAAACAAAAACGTAAATGTATTTTATTGGGATTTTATGTGGTAGACCAACACAAAGTGGCACATAATTGTGAAGTGGAATAAAAATGATGAATGGTTTTCAAATAAATATCTGAAAAATGTGGCGTGTATTTGTATTCAGCCCCCTTTACTCTGATAGCCCTAACTAAAATCGAATTGAACCAGCTGCCACCAAGCTTTAATCATCTAGCGGAGCACTGTTCAAGCCATCATCCAAAAATGGAAAGAGTATGGCACAACAGTAAACCCACCAAGACATGTCTGTCCACCTAAACTGACAGGCCAGACAAGGAGAGCATTAATCAGAGAAGCAGCCAAGAGGCCCATGGTAACTCTGGGGAAGCTACAGAGATCAACAGCTCAGTTGGGAGAATCTGTCCACAGGACAACTATTAGTCGTGCACTCAACAAATCTGGCCTTTATGGAAGAGCGGCAAAAAGAAAGCCATTGTTGAAAGAAAGCCATAAGAAGTCCTTTTTGCAGTTACGAGGAAGCCATGTGGGAGAAAGAATACTAACACTGCACATCACCCTGAACACACCATCCCCACCGTGAAATATGGTGGTGGCATCATCATGTTGTGGGGATGATTTTCTTCAGAAGGAACAGGGAAGCTGGGAAGAGTTGGGCAGAGTTGATGGGAAGATGGATGGAGCCAAATACAGGGCAATCTAAGAAGAAAACCTGATAGAGTCTGCAAAAGACTTGAGACTGGGGCAGAGGTTCACCTTCCAGTAGGACAACAACCATAAACATATAGTCACAATGGAATGGTTTAGATCAAAGCATATTCTTGAAAATTGCTGTTCACAGATGCTTTCCATCCAATCTGACAGAGCTTGAGCTAAGAAGAATGGGCAAAAATATCACTCTCTAAATGTGCAAAGCTGGTAGAGACATGCCCAAAAAGACTTGCAGCTGTAATTGCAGTGAAAGGTGGTTCTACAAAGTATTTATTTGTAAAAAAAAATTGAAAATCATTTATCATTTTCAGTCCACTTCACAATTGTGTGCCCCTTTGTGTTGGTAAATCAAATAAAATCCCAATAAAATACATTTAAGTTTCTGGTTATAACATGACAAAATGTGGAAAATTTCAAGGGGTATGAATACTTATTCAAGGCACTGTATAAGGCTGAGCCTTATACAGTGTTGGCTCCACGCAAAGTCAAACTGCAAAATGACCATGGAATAATCTGTATTAATGAATGTTTTATTATTGTGAGGTGGGCCAGCATTGGGTTATATTCTAGCTAGTCGAATTTATAATCTACAGTGTATTCAAGTGTCTTACAATATGTCCTAAAAATGAATACTTTTCCCACAGATGGAGAACTGCACTCAGCCAGCTGTGATCACCAAAGACTTCTGTATGGTCTTTTATTCTCGAGATGCCAAACTACCCGCTTGTCGCTCTATTCGAAATTTATTTGGTACAGGGAGCCTGCGAGCTTCTGAGAGGTGAGTTCAGAATATACAAGTATTGTACATATGTCCTGGACACTGTCTGTGCCCAGAAAAGAAGCCCGGGTAGGTAAAAATTGTTTTCTTTTACGTACAAAATCAGAGTTTATAAACGTATAGTTAATTCAAAAGCTTCTTAACCTCAATTTGTTTGTGGCTAACAGCTCACCAGATCTCATACTAACTTTTTAAATGCACTAGCCCTTGTCTCGAATGCCAGAGCGCCATTCTGGATCTTTTGTTCTTCTGTAGTACAGATCAGAAGAATCCTAAATCCGTTCCAAGAGCAAAAGTCAGTTACACCAATTATGCTGCTTGGAAGTGGCAGTACGATCATTGCCCAAAGAAAATAATTTAGTTCATATTATATGCTTTCCTGAAGAAGTGGGTTTAGGGGTGTACTTGTTTGGAGAATGCTGGATGGCATTGGAAGAGAGCTCTTCAGAAGATAAGACGCTTGCGAGAAGAGTGAAGGATATGAGATGACCATAGTTTAAGTGAAGTTTGTGCTTGGGATGATATCAGGAAATAGGAGAAGAAATTATTGTAGAGAACATTGTGGGTCTGCTTCTTGATCCACATTTTGTTTTAGGCTGTAAATTGCTAATACATTTTGAAACATGACACCCATTGAGAATTTATGTCTGCAATTTAAATGACAGCAGTGATTTGCTTTTTGTATAGTAACCGCGTGACCGGTGTGTATGAGCTCAGTCTTTGTCGAGTTGCAGAGGCCAGCAGTCCTGGTGAGTGGCTTCTTTATATTATTACTATTATTATTATTACTATTATTCTTGTTATCCACTTGCCTACAGGGCACTTTCACCCCCTTCCTGCCCAGGCCAATTTTCAGCTTTCAGCGCTGTCACATTTTGAATGACAATTGCTCGGTCATGCTACACTGTAACCATGTGAAATTTTTATTATTTTCTTCACACAAATAGAGCTTTCTTTTGGTGGTATTTAATCACTACTGGGTTTTAATTTTTTTATTTAAAAAAAAGCCAGAAAATTCTGAAAAAAAAAAATTTTGTAAATAAGTAATTTTTCTCCTTCAATGATGTGCGCTGATGAGGCGACTTATAAGTGGCACTGATGGGTGGCACTGATGGGCACTGTTAGGTGGCACTGGTGAGCACTGATAGGTGGCACAGATAGGCAGCACTGATGGGCGGCACTGATAGGCATTGGTGGGTGGCACTGATGGACATTGATGCGCAGCAATGATGGGCATTGATGGGCAGCACTGATAGGCGGCACTGATAGCCAGCACTGACTGGCATCACTGATTGGTGGCACTTGTGGGTACTGATTGCTGGCAATGGTGGGCACTGATTGCTGGCACTGTGGTGCTTTATTGTAATCAGGGCACTGATGATCAGTGCCCTGATTTCATGTCTCGATGTCCCCTGCAAGGAGATGCAGCTGATCGGCTCTCCTTGCCACACACTCTGTCAGTATGAGGTGATGCGAGCCAATACTGGCATTTCCGTGTTTACTTGTGACCGGCTATGATTGGACACAGCTGATCACGTGGTTAAAGAGCCGCGGCCGTGGCCCTTTACAGAGATCGGGGTCACGCCGTGTCGTAGCAACATGGCGCGATCGCCGCTCTGCGCGGGAGAGGCTGTTCGAGTGCGCCGTCATATAACGTCCACCCAGAACAAGAGCCGCACCGTCCCTCTGTCATTTGAAGGTGGGTAGGCGGCAAGCGGCTAAATTATATCTGTCAAACACACTTATGGCTATCGTAGTCTCAATGTTTTTCCATTTTATGTACAAGTTTATAAGCATATAATTCAGTTCCCCATTTTACCTGTCACCTTCACACAAAGAGGCAGCTGCTTGGGCTCAGCTAGTCTAACTTCATTCATTGGGACCCTTTAATGTCAATTATAGTTGTCAAGATATGCAAGGCCTTACAGGTACACTTACAATATAATCATTTTTAATTAGATTTTCTAAGACTGGCTATAGACAAGCAGACATCTAGCTCATCAAAAATGGTGCATCATGGCAAATGCTTGAAATCAGGAACATCATTAGCTTTAATTGAGTCATTTGTCTGCTGAATACATTTTTGTAAACCTCCTAAACCAATCATATGCAGGAAAGAAATATTTTGATTCAAGTATTTCAGCCTGTTTAACCTCCCCAGATAGCAAGCAATTGTGCTGCAAGTTTGAAATTTACTTGCTAAGCTATTGCTAGACTTGCCAGGCTTCACAAGTTTGTTGCACAATTGCAGCAAGTCCGCATTGCATGACTCCAGATCAACTTCCTTTGCAAACATTCTGCACGTCTGCTGCAAGTTCTGGTTCAGTTATGTTGTGCAATAGTCATCCCACCACAGGGGTCACTGTGGCTGAATTCTCATGCTGTAGACTTTAAGAGCTCTTTCTGGAGCCTCACCACTGCAACTTTGCTCTTGCTAGAGACTTGTCATGCAAACTTGCTACAAATTAGAAAAGTGTATTAGAACTTGTGCTTCAAGTGCTCTGCAAGTGTACAACTTGCCAGTGAAAATGTGCAGCAAGTTAACAGACTTACAATTCAACACTGCCACAAATCTGTGGCAAGTTATCCTTGCTATCTGGGTCATTTTTGCCTTACATGTACGGACATAAATTGAAGTAGAACTGTAGACAAATCCTTTTTTTTTTCATTTTGGATAGAGTATGGGAGGGTTATAAGCGCTGTCAGTTTATTTTTTGCCATCTGTGTCCCACTGGGGAGACTTTCCTTCATTTCCTGTCCCGCAGCCAAAACAGGAAGTGAGACAAAATCCCTTAAAATTAAAGGAATCCCTTGGGGACTCCCAGGTCACCAGAACTAGTGTCCCCATTGGAAGATTTCCTCTCTATTACTTTTCTGGTGACAACCCAAAATTTAGGATTTTCTTTTACTTTCACTTTCAATGATAATGGTAAACAGGACACAGAAAGAGGGTAAATCTCCCAAACGGGGGCACAGACAGCAATAAAAACTGACAAGTGTTCTAATCTATCTCCATTCTATCCAAACTTTAAAAAGTGTTGTCTTTAGTTGTATTTTAAATATAACTTATTATCTACTTTGAATATAAATAGCTGATCCCAGTGCCTCACATGCCTGGACCACAACATGTACGTTTTTTAGTGTTTGTAACTCTCATTTGCCAAGCTCAAGATAAGATCTAGCTCAAAGACAGTAATTGCCAGACCTTATCTTTATTCTGGGGATATGTAGACTGCAGCTAGTGTACAATTCACTGGTTTTGGGCACCCCTACCAAACTGGTTAGACATTTCTACCTAAAACAGGAGTTGGGTTTGGAGTGCAACTGAGAGTTTCATTAAGGCTAAAGAACTTGCATGTTTTAATAGCGTTCAGCTGTTTTTCTACTCTCTAGGATAATGTGTGATATATTGAGAGAAAAAGAAAAGACTGTGATATTAAAATATATGAAGTGTCTTGTTGAACACAACAGCCAATCAGATTCCCAGCTTTATTCTCTCATACACCACTGGAAACAATTTGCTATGGAAACAAGTATTGTTCTTCCTTTTGTGTACAAGTTCCCTTCATCTCATCCTGTCCATTTAACAACTAGTCTATAAATACATGCTGTTTATTATTCTATAATGGCTTCCTAGGGATGCAGAGGAGACGCAGACGTGTACTGGACACATCTGTGGCATATGTACGGGGTGAAGAGAACCTTGCTGGTTGGAGGCCAAGGAGTGACAGCTTAATCCTCGATCATCAATGGGAGTTGGAGAAATTAAGTTTACTTCAGGAGGTATTGTTATCAGTTTTTCTTTCCCTTGAGGGCCCATTTACACTTCTCCGTTCCAGTGTGTAGATTTCCCATGCACTGTGTTAAGGCAGCCAATTCATTTTGAATGCGCTGCCAAGATACAGGAATGGACAAAAAAAATGGACATGCAGCATTTCTCCAATGAAATGCACCACAATACATGTTTGTATTACTGTGCATTCTGGTGCTCTGCAACACGTGGGGTGCATTGGGGTGACATTCAAGATTGAAAGGCACCGAAACGCCTAGGGTGACAGGGCTGCTCCTCCATATATAGAGTACAGTGTGTGAATATTATCACCCTTGGCAGGAACTGTTGCTGACAGGACCACCAAAATGAAGGAAAAAAAGCCTAAACACTAATGCAGCCATAACATCTAAGGACTGGTAGTCTGCATTATATTATATTTTTGTGTTTAGGTTTAGATACAGTCAGGTCCATAAATATTGGGACATGGACACAATTCTAATCTTTTTGGCGCTATAAACGACCACAATGGATTTGAAATGAAACAAATAAGATGTGCTTTAACTGCAGACTTTCAGCTTTAATTTGAGGGTATTTACATCCAAATCAAATGAACGGTGTAGGAATTACAACAGTTTGTATATGTGCCTCCCACTTTTTAAGGGACCAAAAGTAATGGGACAATTGTCTGCTCAGCTGTTCCATGGCTAGGTGTGTGTTATTCCCTCATTATCCCATTTACAAGGAGCAGATAAAAGGTCCAGAGTTCATTTCAAGTGTGCTATTTGCCTTTGGAATCTGTTGCTGTCAACTCTCAATATGAGATCCAAAGAGCTGTCACTATCAGTGAAGCAAGCCATCATTAGGCTGAAAAAACAGAATAAACCCATCAGAGAGATAGCAAAAACATTAGGTGTGGCCAAATCAACTGTTTGGAACATTCTTAAAAAGAAAGAATGCACCGCTGAGCTCAGCAACACCAAAAGACCCGGAAGACCACGGAAAACAACTGTGGTGGATGACCAAAGAATTCTTTCCCTGGTGAAGAAAACACCCTTCCCAACAGTTGGTCAGATCAAGAACACTCTCCAGGAGATAGGTGTATGTGTGTCAAAGTCAACAATCAAGAGAAGACTTCACCAGAGTGAATACAGAGGGTTCACCACAAGATGTAAACCATTGGTGAGCCTCAAAAACAGGAAGGCCAGATTAGAGTTTGCCAAACAACATCTAAAAAAGCCTTTACAGTTCTGGAACAACATCCTATGAACAGATGAGACCAAGATCAACTTGTACCAGAGTGATGGGAAGAGAAGAGTATGGAGAAGGAAAGGAACTGCTCATGATCCACAGCATACCACCTCATCAGTGAAGCATGGTGGTGGTAGTGTCATGGCGTGGGCATATATGGCTGCCAATGGAACTGGTTCTCTTGTATTTATTGATGATGTGACTGCTAACAAAAGCAGAAAGATGAATTCTGAAGTGTTTCGGGCAATATTATCTGCTCATATTCAGCAAAATGCTTCAGAACTCATTGGACGGTGCTTCACAGTGCAGATGTACAATGACCCGAAGTATACTGCGAAAGCAACCAAAGAGTCTTTTAAGGGAAAGAAGTGGAATGTTATGCAATAGCCAAGTCATTCACCTGACCTGAATTCGATTGAGCATGCATTTCACTTGCTGAAGACAAAACTGAAGGGAAAATGCCCCAAGAACAAGCAGGAACTGAAGACAGTTGCAGTAGAGGCCCGGCAGAGCATCACCAGGGATGAAACCCAACGTCTGGTGATGTCTATGCGTTCCAGACTTCAGGCTGTAATTGACTGCAAAGGATTTGCAACCAAGTATTAAAAAGTGAAAGTTTGATGGATGATTGTTAATGTGTCCCATTACTTTTGGTCCCTTAAAAAGTGGGAGGCACATATACAAACTGTTGTAATTCCTACACCTTTCACCTGATTTGGATGTAAATACCCTCAAATTAAAGCTGAAAGTCTGCAGTTAAAGCACATCTTGTTCGTTTCATTTTAAATCCATTATGGTGGTGTATAGAGCCAAAAAGATTAGAATTGTGTCGATGTCCCAATATTTATGGACCTGACTGTACGTTTTAAAGGTAATTGGATGGTGTAACAAACATTTGTTGTTTTTTTTTTTCTTTGGTATTGTTTTGTCTTTATGTACATCTCAGAGCTTCTAATCTCCAGCAGTGTCTTGACAGCCACTCAATCTAGATACACTATATTACCAAAAGTATTGGGACACCTGCCTTTTCACGCACATGAACTTAAATTACATCCCAGTCTTTGTCCGTAGGGTTCAATATTGAGTTGGCCGACCCTTTACAGCTATAATAGATCCAACCCTTCTGGGAAGACTGTCTGCAAGGAGTTTTAGGAGTGTGTCTATGGGAATGTTTGACCATTCTTCCAGAAGCGCACTTGTGAGGTCAGGCCCCGATGTTGGACTAGAAGGCCTGGCTCGCAGTCTCCGCTCTAATTTAGTCCAAAGGTGTTCTATCGGGTTGAGGTCAGGACTCTGAGCAGCCAATCAAGTTCCTCCGCCCCAAACTCACTCATCCATGTCTTTATGGACCTTGCTTTGTGCATTGGTCCAAATCATTTGGTGGATGGGGGGGGGGGGGAGTCATGGTGTGGGGTTGTTTGTCAGGGGTTGGACTTGGCCCTTTGTTCCAGTGAAGGGAACTCTTAAGGCATCAGCATACCAAGACATTTTGGACAATTTCATGTTACCAACTTTGTGGGAGTTGAAGCTATTATAGCTGCAAAGGGTGGGCCAACTCAATATTGAACCCTACGGTCTAAGACTGGGATGCCATTAAAGTTCATGTGGGTGTAAATGCAGGTGTCCCAATCCTTTTGGTAATATGGTGTACAGTGGGGATAGAAAGTTTGGGCACCCCAGGTAAAAATGTGTATTAATGTGCATAACGAAGCTAAGGAAAGATGGAAAAATCTCCAAATGGCATCAAATTACAGATTAGACATTCTTATAATATGTCAAAAAAAGTTAGACTTTATTTCCATCATTTACACTTTCAAAATGACAGAAAACAAAAAAATGGCGTCTGCAAAAGTTTGGGCACCCTGCAGAGTTAATATCTTGTACTGCCCCCTTTGGCAAGTATCACAGCTTGTAAATGCTTTTTGTAGCCAGCCAAGAGTCTTTCAATTCTTGTTTGAGGTATCTTTGCCCATTCTTCCTTACAAAAGTCTTCCAGTTCTTTGAGATTTCTGGGCTGTCTGTCACGCACTGCTCTTTTAAGGTCTATCCATAGATTTTCAATAATGTTGAGGTCAGGAGATTGTTAAGGCCATGGCAAAACCTTCAGTTTACGCCTCTTGATGTAATCCCCCGTGGATTTTGAGGTGTGTTTAGGATCATTATCCATTTGTAGAAGCCATCCTCTCTTTAACTTCAGCTTTTTCACAGATGGCATCAAGTTACCATCCAAAATTTGCTGAAATTTTATTGAATCCATTTTTCCTTCTACTCGTGAAATGTTCCCTGTGCCACTGGCTGCAATTCAACCCCAAAGCATGATTGATCCACCCCCATGCTTAACAGTTGGACAGAGGTTCTTTTCATTAAATTCTGTGCCCTTTCTTCTCCAAACGTACCTTTGTTCATTCCGGCCAAAAAGTTCTATTTTAACCTCATCGGTCCACAGAACTTTTTTCCAAAATGCCTCAGGCTTGTCTATATGTTAATTTGCAAAGTTCAAACGCTGATTTTTGTGGTGAGGACGTAAAAGAGGTTTTCTTCTGATGACTCTTCCATGGAGACCATATTTGTACAAGTATCTCTTTATAGTGGAATAGTGTACCACAACTCCAGTGTCTGCCAGATCTTTCTGGAGGGATCGTGTAGTCAAACGTGGGTTTTGAATTGCTTTTCTCACAATCCTGCGAGCTGTTCTGTCTGATATTTTTCTTGGTCTTCTAGATCTTGCTTTAACTCCCACTGTTCCTGATGACTGCCATTTCTTAATTACATTCCGAACAGAGGATATTGACTTCTGAAAAAGCTTTGCTATCTTCTTATTGCCTTCTCCAGCTTTGTGAGCGTCAACTATTTTCATTTTCAGTTTTCTAGACAACTGCTTAGAAGAACCCATGGTGCTGATTGTTGGGGCAATGTCAGATGAGTCTGGCCATTTAAAACCTTTGAGATTGACATCACCTATTCTTCCCAGATGATGATTGAGAACGATCCATGACACTGGCAGGTCTCAGCTTTGCAAAGGGGGCAATGCATGCTATAAATTCTGCAGGGTGCCCAAACTTTTGCAGACGCCATTTTTTTGTTTTCTGTAATTTTGAAAGTGTAAATGATGGAAATAAAATCTAACTTTTTTTGACATATTATAAGAATGTCTAATCTGTAATTTGATGCCATTTGGAGATTTTTCCATCTTTCCTTGGCTTCGTTATGCACATTAATACACATTTTTACCTGGGGTGCCCAAACTTTCGATCCCCACTGTATATGCTCCCAAGTAGTGACTGCATGTCATTGCTTAGGGCAGGCTTTATGATGGTGACAACAGCAGAACACTAGCACAACAACTTACAGTCTCCATCAGAAGCACATGTGACAGGGTGATAACACAGGAAGCCAAATAGAAGATCACCCTATAAAATGTTGCCACCCTATAAAAGGAAGTATATGCACAAGAATATTGTTGGCAGAAACACCAGGTAAAAAACTGCCTATGCATCAATGGTCTGATATCCCTTGCCGGTGCTGGCATCTTCTATCGAGCTTCTTCTAGGTGCTGGACTGCAGTCATCTTCATTGGCTGGTGCGGGATGACATCACTCCTGTGCATGCAGAGGAGGGCAGTCATGCTGGCATATAAGTGCTGTGCCAGAATGTAAACTCAGCTATGCTTGAGCAGTTGAGCAGTGTACTTTCCAATGCAGACTGCAAGCAGGTAGGTAGATTTCTTTTATCGCAGAAGAAACATTGCATGTCTCCTCTGCAATAAAGAGTCTGCTTGCTTGCAGTTTTTGTTCTGCTTTAAAGAAAGCTGCAGATTTAAAACATTTGAAAATTACATCAGTTACAATTAATGTCATTTAATGATTAGGTTTATATCTACTGTTTTATTTAAAGAAAAGCCTGTGCTTGTTACAGAGCTCATTATCTATACTTTTCCAGGTTGAGAGGACTCGACATTACTTGCTGCTACGGGAGAAATTGGAATCCATACTTAGGGGAGCCACAGATACGCTTACTCCTTCTCCTAGTGATGAGATGCCACCACTCAGCCCAATGTGCCAGCTGGTGCAGCTGACCGAGGAAGGCTCTCCACAAGTAGAGGAAAACCCTCTGGAGACTGCCAGTGAGAGACAAAAAGAGCTTGCCGCCAAGGTAAGTGGTTTTTTCTATGGTAAAATCCATCTTAGTCAATGCCTATTTATGGGCTGTATTTTAGCTTTTGTCTGAGCTAAACTCTCCTCTAAATCCCCCAAACTTTGATTACCATTTAAATACGAGCATATGTATATGGTTGCTATGAAGTTTATATACATTAACAATCAAATTTGTAGACCTGTGTGCTTACTTGTTACGTAGAGAGCATTTTGGGGTAGTGTGGCTTTTCTTGTTCTGACTGCACCAAAGTTGGTTTTAGACTCTATGGATTGTGGGATGTGTAGGCCTTCTTGTGTTTTGGCCTATAGAGAGAACTTTGCAGACACCATTGGTACCAGCTCATCGGTGAGAAAATAATCATTCTTAAATAATTTTTAATCTGTCCATTCACTAAATCTCCATGCTGAGCCCTTGTCCGTGGTATCTGTGCATCCTAGAAAGACATCATACTCAGCCAAAAAACTGCTGTATTATTTTTTTGGCCTTGGTTGTTATGGCTGTAAAAGCTAACTACACTGTGCCATTGTTCTTTATGCTACTTTTTAAAGTATCACAGCACCAATGTATTGATATAGTGGCTGCATGATGATTACTAATTATTTATTACTATATTGCAAGTTATTCCAGCAGCAACCCAGTTCTTCCAGATAGATACATTTATTGAGTCCCAACACAGAAAAAAATTCACAAGATACTTGCAACAGATGACAAAATCCAACAGAGTAAATAATACAATGAACAGCAGCCTTCAGAGTCGCATTCATCCTAGCATATATTAGCAAGCATAGAGGCACTACAAAAAGCATAATATGCACCTAAGTAGCTTCCATGCATTCAATAATGTGTATTATAATCTAGACCTTTGCTCTCATCTTGAAGAAAAAAAAAATGAATGACTGCCAGCTCAAGTCGTCCCCTGGAATACTAGTCTGACACTGGGGGGGGGGGGGGGGGGTTCTGCTAAGTCAACCCAAAATACTTTTTGATCTTATTGTTAATCAAGGTGAAAAGACTCTACTTGTAATTACTGGTAGACTTGTGCACAACGGAAAATTTAGTTTAGTTTAGTCTTGTTTTCATTCGTAAAAAAACATAATTTAGTTCTGTTATATTCGTTATGTTACGTTAATTCGCTTTTGAATAATTTGTTATTTCTGTAGAGTGTCGATATTCGTTATATCAATTTCATTCGTTTTGCTTGTATATCGATTAGATTCGATATTTATGTATGTATATATATATTGGTGATAACGATTTGTAGTTTGGAAAGTTGTTTTTTTATTGAATCCATTAACACACACAATGACAATATCTCTTCTCCTCTGCTCAAATACAATACAACATCCTTCTCACTCAGTTCTCAGGAATGCACTTCGCCAGTAATCCAACCTCCAGCACAAAATGAATCAGCTGATTGGACTGCAAAATTTAGCCCTGGTTCACCTTGGAGAGATTTCACATGCGAGTTGACATTTCACATGCCAAATTGGCGGCAATTGCCAGCAATGGCACTGTCCAAATCGGTGCGGCGCCGTGCCGATTCCCAAAAGTAGTTTCTGTACTACTTTTGGCGACTTCGGGTGCGATTTCCATAGACATCTGTGCAATAACCCACACAGATGTCTCTAAAATTGCCCCCGAAGTCGGGACTGACATGCGGGAATGAAATCATGTGAGTTCAGCTGAACTTTCATTCCCGCTGTCAGTGTGAACCTGGGCCTGAGTTGACCTTTTGTTTCATTAGACCTTTAACGATGAAACGAATTGTATCAAATTCATTCATTATTTTCACTATAATTTCTTTTGTACTAGTTGAAATTCGTTATTTTTTTCTTCGGACATTCGGATGCATTTCGATTTGTTACAAAACGGATTGAACATGTCTAATTGCAATAACCTCACATTAGTGTTTACCAGGTTAACAAACCACGATTTCCCATGAATACCCCCTCAAGTATAATTAACCTCAATAAATACTTTTTGTACTATTCCTTTCAAGTCTGATCAGGCAAATTTACATTTTACAATCCACTTTAGGTAACTGCTTTGGCCCTTTTGATATGTAAAATGCAACCTGCCTGCCAGCCGCGTTAGGCCATAAATCATAGCCTACAGTACACATTATAAAAAACTGTGTATATGTATACACATAGAATTTTCTATGTAAATCAGCCAACACTACTCCCAAAGGAACTGCTGGAAATTGCCCAGGTTCTTTTCCCAGTAGATTGCCTCACAGTCGGGAACACAATCATAGTCACTCTTTGCCTCAAAAAACAGTCTAGAGATGTTCTTCTTCTTTTTTTTGAGCAACTGGGATAGGTTGGGATACTCCAAAAATGAGAACTATGTACAGGTTGCGGACAGTAAACTATTTTCTGAAAAGCGAAAGCAGAAGTTCTTGCAATAGCAAACTGTGGACTTGGCTTGTAGTAGAAGAAGTTAAAAGCGGGCTTCTTCCTTTACAGCAACTGAAGCAGAGTCTCTTCACAAAGAACTAGATAGACTAAGCTCTTCAGGACACCAGCCAATGTCCCCTTTAGACAAACACACAGCTGACTCTCTAGCACAAGAGGGGTGGCAGCAGCCCAAAAGTCTCTAAGATCTCTCACAGCAGTCTGTACGCACAAATGTCCAGGTAAAGTTGGTCACCCCCTTCCAACATCTATGCAACATCTTTCTCCTGTGATTACAGACCAGATCTTCAGACAACAGCCCTTCACTCAGCTTTCTGTAGCTTCAGCATGCAGACCCTCAGGTTGCCCACCTGAGGCCTCACGAACAGAAAGCACATGGCAGTACTGCCCTGGAGGGCAGAGAGCCTTCCATGCTGTGTTCCTCTTCTAGTAAAGTAATAGACCCAGCAGCTCTGTGTTTTGGAGTACTTATACAGACTCCCAGCAGCCTTCAGGGCCATTATCCCTGGGATTGGTCAGGGCTGTATAAATATTCTTGCTTCTCTTTGCATTGCTTGACACCTATGTTCCAGAGAGTTCTCCAGTTCTCTAGAAAGTAGAGGAAACAGTCAAAACTAGATGCAGCTGAAACACTGAGCAGACCTAACTAATCACATGCAGCTGCACTGATTACGGTAGGCAAACTCAATTTACCTAACAAAAACACTGCTCCAGTGAACACAGTGAGCCAGCCTAAATGTAATCTTGGCACCTATCTAGAAGGGTGCTACATACAGTATGTCATGAGAAAAATACAACTCTAATCTAGTTCACTGGCTGTCATGGTGATCCATTGAACTCAAGTACTTTCAGAGCTGCTGTGCCAGAACAAACAGATACAGATTAAGAGTTTGGTTTCTGTACTGTATACCTGTTAGTGAGTGACTCAGTCAGTATTTAACCACTTGCCGCCCGCCGCACGACTATATACGTCGACAGAGCGGCACGGGCAGGCAAAAGGACGTGTATGTACGTCCTTGCCTGCCCGCGGGTGGGGGGTCCGATCGGACCCCCCCCCCGGTGCCTGCGGCGGTCGGCAAATCTCCCCCGGCGATCGGAGGTGAGGGGGAGGCCATCCATTCGTGGCCCCCCCCTCGCGATCGCTCTCAGCCAATGGGATCATTTCCCTGCCTCTGTATTGTACACAGAGGCAGAGGAAATGATGTCATCTCTCCTCGGCTCGGTATTTTCCGTTCCGGGCCGAGGAGAGAAGACTGCAATGTAAGTGCACCAACACACTACACACAGTAGAACATGCCAGGCACACTAAACACCCCGATCCCCCCCCCCCGATCGCCCCCCCGATCCCCCCCCAATCACCCCCCCCCCTTGTCACAAACTGACACCAAGCAGGTTTTTTTTTTTTTTTTTTTTTTTTTTTTTTTCTGATTACTGTATTGGTGTCAGTTTGTGACAGTTACAGTGTCAGGGCAGTGAGTGTTAGGCCCCCTGTAGGTCTAGGGTACCCCCCTAACCCCCCCTAATAAAGTTTTAACCCCTTGATCACCCCCTGTCACCAGTGTCGCTAAGCGATCATTTTTCTGATCGCTGTATTAGTGTCGCTGGTGATGCTAGTTAGGGACGTAAATATTTAGGTTCGCCGTCAGAGTTTTATAGCGACAGGGACCCCCATATACTATCTAATAAATGTTTTAACCCCTTGATTGCCCCCTAGTTAACCCTTTCACCACTGATCACTGTATAACCGTTACGGGTGACGCTGGTTAGTTTGTTTATTTTTTATAATGTCAGGGCACCCGCCGTTTATTACCGAATAAAGATTTAGCCCCCTGATCGCCCGGCGGTGATATGCGTCGCCCCAGGCAGCGTCAGATAAGCGCCAGTACCGCTAACACCCACGCACGCAGCATACGCCTCCCTTAGTGGTATAGTATCTGTACAGATCAATATCTGATCCGATCAGATCTATACTAGCGTCCCCAGCAGTTTAGGGTTCCCAAAAACACAGTGTTAGCGGGATCAGCCCAGATACCTGCTAGCACCTGCGTTTTGCCCCTCCGCCCAGCTCGGCCCAGCCCACCCAAGTGCAGTATCGATCGATCACTGTCACTTACAAAACACTAAACGCATAACTGCAGCGTTCGCAGAGTCAGGCCTGATCCCTGCGATTGCTAACAGTTTTTTTGGTAGCATTTTGGTGAAATGGCAAGCACCAGCCCCAGGCAGCGTCAGGTTAGTGCCAGTACCGCTAACACCCACGCACGCACCGTACACCTCCCTTAGTGGTATAGTATCTGAACGCATCAATATCTGATCCGATCAGATCTATACTAGCGTCCCCAGCAGTTTAGGGTTCCCAAAAACGCAGTGTTAGCGGGATCAACCCAGATACCTGCTAGCAACTGCGTTTTACCCCTCCGCCCGGCCCAGCCCACCCAAGTGCAGTATCGATCGATCACTGTCACTTACAAAACACTAAACGCATAACTGCAGCGTTCGCAGAGTCAGGCCTGATCCCTGCGATCGCTAACAGTTTTTTTTGTAGCGTTTTGGTGAACTGGCAAGCACCAGCCCCAGGCAGCGTCAGGTTAGTGCCAGTAGCGCTAACACCCACGCACGCACTGTACACCTCCCTTAGTGGTATAGTATCTGAACTGATCAATATCTGATCCGATCAGATCTATACTGGCGTCCCCAGCAGTTTAGGGTTCCCAAAAACGCAGTGTTAGCGGGATCAGCCCAGATACCTGCTAGCACCTGCGTTTTGCCCCTCCGCCCGGCCCAGCCCAGCCCACCCAAGTGCAGTATCGATCGATCACTGTCACTTACAAAACACTAAATGCATAACTGCAGCGTTCGCAGAGTCAGGCCTGATCCCTGCGATCGTTAACAGTTTTTTTGGTAGCGTTTTGGTGAACTGGCAAGCGCCAGCGGCCTAGTACACCCCGGTCGTAGTCAAACCAGCACTGCAGTAACACTTGGTGACGTGGCGAGTCCCATAAGTGCAGTTCAAGCTGGTGAGGTGGCAAGCACAAATAGTGTCCCGCTGCCACCAAGAAGACAAACACAGGCCCGTCATGCCCATAGTGCCCTTCCTGGTGCATTCGCCAATCCTAATTGGGAACCCACCACTTCTGCAGCGCCCGTACTTCCCCCATTCACATCCCCAACCAAATGCAGTCGGCTGCATGAGAGGCATTTTTATGTCCTCCCGAGTACCCCTACCCAACGAACCCCCCCAAAAAAGATGTTGTGTCTGCAGCAAGCGCGGATATAGGCGTGACACCCACTATTATTGTCCCTCCTGTCCTGACAATCCTGGTCTTTGCATTGGTGAATGTTTTGAACGCTACCATTCACTAGCTGAGTATTAGCGTAGGGTACAGCATTGCACAGACTAGGCACACTTTCACAGGGTCTCCCAAGATGCCATCGCATTTTGAGAGACCCGAACCTGGAACCGGTTACAGTTATAAAAGTTACAGTTACAAAAAAAGTGTAAAAAAAAAAAAAAAAAAAAAAACACAAACAAAAATATAAAATAAAAAATAATAGTTGTCGTTTTATTGTTCTCTCTCTCTTTATTCTCTCTCTATTGTTCTGCTCTTTTTTACTGTATTCTATTCTGCAATGTTTTATTGTTATTATGTTTTATCACGTTTGTTTTTCAGGTATGTAATTATTTATACTTTACCGTTTACTGTGCTTTATTGTTAACCATTTTTTTGTCTTCAGGTACAGCATTCACGACTTTGAGTGGTTATACCAGAATGATGCTTGCAGGTTTAGGTATCATCTTGGTATCATTCTTTTCAGCCAGCGGTCGGCTTTCATGTAGAAGCAATCCTAGCGGCTAATTAGCCTCTAGACTGCTTTTACAAGCAGTGGGAGAGAATGCCCCCCCCACCACCGTCTTCCGTGTTTTTCTCTGGCTCTCCTGTCTCAACAGGGAACCTGAGAATGCAGCCGGTGATTCAGCCAGCTGACCATAGAGCTGATCAGAGACCAGAGTGGCTCCAAACATCTCTATGGCCTAAGAAACCGGAAGCTACGAGCATTTTATGACTTAGATTTCGCCGGATGTAAATAGCGCCATTGGGAAATTGGGAAAGCATTTTATCATACCTATCTTGGTGTGGTCAGATGCTTTGAGGGCAGAGGAGAAATCTAGGGTCTAATAGACCCCAATTTTTTCAAAAAAGAGTACCTGTCACTACCTATTGCTATCATAGGGGATATTTACATTCCCTGAGATAACAATAAAAATGATTAAAAAAAAAAAAAAAATGAAAGGAACAGTTTTAAAATAAGATAAAAAAGCAAAAAAATAATAAAGAAAAAAAAAAAAAAAAAAAAAAAGCACCCCTGTCCCCCCTGCTCTCGCGCTAAGGCGAACGCAAGCGTCGGTCTGGCATCAAATGTAAACAGCAATTGCACCATGCATGTGAGGTATCACCGCGACGGTCAGATCGAGGGCAGTAATTTTAGCAGTAGACCTCCTCTGTAAATCTAAAGTGGTAACCTGTAAAGGCTTTTAAAGGCTTTTAAAAATGTATTTATTTTGTTGTCACTGCACGTTTGTGCGCAATTGTAAAGCATGTCATGTTTGGTATCCATGTACTCGGCCTAAGATCATCTTTTTTATTTCATCAAACATTTGGGCAATATAGTGTGTTTTAGTGCATTAAAATGTAAAAAAGTGTGTTTTTTCCCCAAAAAATGCGTTTGAAAAATCGCTGCGCAAATACTGTGTGAAAAAAAAAAATTAAACACCCACCATTTTAATCTGTAGGGCATTTGCTTTAAAAAAATATATAATGTGTGGGGGTTCAAAGTAATTTTCTTGCAAAAAAAAATAATTTTTTCATGTAATCAAAAAGTGTCAGAAAGGGCTTTGTCTTCAAGTGGTTAGAAGAGTGGATGATGTGTGACATAAGCTTCTAAATGTTGTGCATAAAATGCCAGGACAGTTCAAACCCCCCCCAAATGACCCCATTTTGGAAAGTAGACACCCCAAGCTATTTGCTGAGAGGCATGTCGAGTCCATGGAATATTTTATATTGTGACACAAGTTGCGGGAAAGAGACAAATTATTATTTTTTTTTTTTTTTTTTGCACAAAGTTGTCACTAAATGATATATTGCTCAAACATGCAATGGGAATATGTGAAATTACACCCCAAAATACATTCTGTTGCTTCTCCTGAGTACGGGGATACCACATGTGTGAGACTTTTTGGGAGCCTAGCCACGTATGGGACCCCGAAAACCAAGCACCGCCTTCAGGCTTTCTAAGGGCGTAAATTTTTGATTTCACTCTTCACTGCCTATCACAGTCTCGGAGGCCATGGAATGCCCAGGTGGCACAAACCCCCCCCCAAATGACCCCATTTTGGAAAGTAGACACCCCAAGCTATTTGCTGAGAGGTATAGTGAATATTTTGCAGACCTCACTTTTTGTCACAAAGTTTTGAAAATTAAAAAAAGAAAAAAAAAATTTTTTTTTTTGTCTTTCTTCATTTTCAAAAACAAATGAGAGCTGCAAAATACTCACCATGCCTCTCAGCAAATAGCTTGGGGTGTCTACCTTCCAAAATGGGGTCATTTGGGGGGGGTTTGTGCCACCTGGGCATTCCATGGCCTCCGAAACTGTGATAGGCAGTGAAGAGTGAAATCAAAAATGTACACCCTTAGAAATCCTGAAGGCGGTGATTGGTTTTCGGGGTCCCGTACGCGGCTAGGCTCCTAAAAAGTCCCACACATGTGGTATCCCCGTACTCAAGAGAAGCAGCAGAATGTATTTTGGGGTGCAATTCCACATATGCCCATGACCTGTGTGAGCAATATATCATTTAGTGACAACTTTGTGCAAAAAAAAAATAAATAAATAAATAAATTGTCACTTTCCCGCAACTTGTGTCAAAATATAAAATATTCCATGGACTCAACATGCCTCTCAGCAAATAGCTTGGGGTGTCTACTTTCCAAAATGGGGTCATTTGGGGGGGGTTTGTGCCATCTGGGCATTTTATGGCCTTCAAAACTGTGATAGGTAGTGAGGAGTAAAATCAAAAATGTACGCCCTTAGAAATCCTGAAGGCAGTGATTGGTTTTCGGGGCCCCGTATGCGGCTAGGCTCCCAAAAAGTCCCACACATGTGGTATCCCCATACTCAGGAGAAGCAGCTAAATGTATTTTGGGGTGCAATTCCACATATGCCCATGGCCTGTGTGAGCAATATATCATTTAGTGACAACTTTTTGTAATTTTTTTTTTTTTTTTTTCATTATTCAATCACTTGGGACAAAAAAAATGAATATTCAATGGGCTCAACATGCCTCTCAGCAATTTCCTTGGGGTGTCTACTTTCCAAAATGGGGTCATTTGTGGGGGTTTTGTACTGCCCTGTCATTTTAGCACCTCAAGAAATGACATAGGCAGTCATAAATTAAAGACTGTGTAAATTCCAGAAAATGTACCCTAGTTTGTAGGCGCTATAACTTTTGCGCAAACCAATAAATATACACTTATTGACATTTTTTTTACCAAAGACATGTGGCCAAATACATTTTGGCCTAAATGTATGACTAAAATTGAGTTTATTGGATTTTTTTTAGAACAAAAAGTAGAAAATATCATTTTTTTTCAAAATTTTCGGTCTTTTTCCGTGTATAGCGCAAAAAATAAAAACGGCAGAGGTGATCAAATACCATCAAAAGAAAGCTCTATTTGTGGGAAGAAAAGGACGCAAATTTCGTTTGGTTACAGCATTGCATGACCGCGCAATTAGCAGTTAAAGCGACGCAGTGCCAAATTGTAAAAAGTGCTCTGGTCAGGAAGGGGGTAAATCCTTCCGGGGCTGAAGTGGTTAAAGTGATATTAAAGGCAGATTTGTTTTTTGTTTTTTTAAATATGTTATACTTACCTTCTTTGTGCAGTGGTTTTGCACATCCTCCTCTTCTCGGGTCCCCGGCCAGTGCTCCTGCTTGTTATGGGGGCACCCGAGCAGGCTCACTCCTGAGTCGCTATGCTGTGTGACCATTTAGTGCATAGAATGCCTTTACAACCACTTTTAGCCAGATTCAGTAAGGCAACAAGATTTTTGTAAAGGAGATGTCAGCAATAGAGTTTTACAATTTCCCCCCAGGATACAAATATTGTACCTTTTCTAGGTGTTCTCTATTGCCTTTGTGTCAGTAATACTCATTGTCATTGGTTGAATAAGAGGTTTGTAGGATTTTTTACACTGATTCAATTAATGAATTTATTAATTTTACAGTGTCTCCGCCTGCTCACCCACACGTTTAACAGAGAGTACACCTACAGTCATGTGTGTGTGAGCGCCAGTGAGAGCAAGGTAAGTCTCAAATTTCCAATCTGAGTACTAATTGTTCTAGTGCAGGGGTCCTCAAACTTTCTAAACAAAGGGCCAGTTTACTATCCTTCAGACTTTAGGGGAGCCAGACTGTGGCCAGTGGGAGTAGAAAATGCCCCAGCTTCACTGGGGGTAGACAATGTTTCAGGCTGGTGGTCAGTAGGAGTAAAACAATTACATAGCACCTGTGGTCAGTAGGAGGAGGAACAGTCCCCCATCAATGATATCAGTGGGAAGAATAATGTCCAATTGTTTAATATTAATGGGCTGCATTTTACCCCATTGTTGGTGTCAGTGGAAGAAATAGTGCTCCATTATTGGTGTTAGTGGAAGGAAAAGTGCCCCATCATTGATGTCAATAGAAGGAAAGGTATCCCATCATTGGTGTCAGTGGGAGGCATAGTGCCCTGTATCAGTGGAAGGAACAATGCCCCAAGGGCTGTATAAACTCAAGAAAAGAACTGCAGTATGGAGACCACTGTTCTAGAGGGTAGGGGCATTTTAAGCCAGTATGTACATGTACACTATATTGTCAAAAGTATTAGGATGCCTGCCTTTACACGCACATGAACTTTAATGGCATCCCAGTCTCTGTCCGTAGGGTTCGATATTGAGTTGGCCCACCCTATGCAGCTATACCATCTTAAACTCTTCTGGGAAGGCTGTCCACAAGGTTTAGGGATGTGTCTATGGGAATGTTTGACCATTCTTCCAGAAGCACATTTGGGAGGTCAGGCACTGATGTTGGACGAGAAGGCCTGTCTCGCAGTCTCTGGTCTAATTCATCCCAAAGGTGTTCTATTGGGTTGATGTCAGGTCTCTGTGCAGGTCAATCAAGTTCCTCCCCCCCATTCCCGCTCATCCTTGTCTTTATGGACCTTGCTTTGTGGATTGGTCCAAATCACTTGGTGCAGGGGGGATTGTGGTGTGGAGTTGTTTTTCAGGGGTTGCACTTGGACCCTTAGTTCCAGTGAAGGGAACTCTTAAGGCGTCAGCATACCAAGACATTTTGGACAATTTCATGCTCCCAACTTTGTGGGAACAGTTTGGGGATGGCCCCTTCCTGTTCCAACATGACTGCGCACCAGTGCACAAAGGTGAGAGGGCTACCTCTCTAAGATAATCTCTCTCTCAACCTGTTCTAAGATGGCCTGCCAGGTCTCCCCATCGAGTGTCCCAATATCCTTTTCCCATCCTTTCCTACCAGGTAGCAGAAGATTGCCTAGAAATCCATCCAGCAGTAGTTTATAAAGAGAGGAGGTAAGTCCTTTCTTGTCTGTAGCAGAGGATGTAACAGTTCCATATGCGAGGTAGAGATAACTCTTAAATGAGACTGTTTGCCTGCCCTGGACTGAAAGGGCATGTCAAATCTGTAGGTACTAAAAAAAAACGTGGGAAGGAACGCCAAAGTCCTACTGTAGGTCCTGAAAGGATTTTAATTGGTCTCACAAAAATAATTGATGGAGGAACTTATTTCTCCCTGTTGATAACAACCCCCCAGAAAAGGAGCCAAAGGGCATTATACTGGACATAAGGGAGGATAAAGAGCTGTTAGTGTCCCCTAAAAAGAGCAGTGCGTCATCAGCATGGAGGGATATTTTATCCTCCCTCTCACCCCTCCAAAATCCAGATATAGAAGTAAACTGTCGAATGGCTGCTGCAAGTGGCTCAGTCACCAATGCAAATAGGAGATGGAAAAGTGGACACCCCTATCGAGTTCCCCTATAAATACGGAACAAGGCAGAGTTGGATCCATTAACTACCATGGTAGCCTTGAGGGCAGATTACAATAGTTTTATTCATCCTATAAAACGATTCCCAAGGCCAAAGAGTTTCAATACCTCCCATAGGGCCACTCCACACTATCAAATGCTTTGGCCGGGTCAACAGAGAGAACGGCCCTATACCATGTTATCTGATGGTAGCTGTTAAGAAAAAGCCTACGGATATCGATTGCTGTCGAATTGGTGAGTATGAAACCTGACTGATCCAGATACACCAAACGCTGCATAACTTTAAGTCTAGTCGCTAACACCTTTGCCAACAGCTTGATGTCTGAGTTTAATAATGAGATGGGGCGAATGATTCAGGGGTAAAGACTGTCTTTCCCTGCTTTGGGCAAAACAATGATACTAGCTATAATCATGGAGTACAGGAGTTGTTTTATCTCGAAAGCTGCATTCATAACCTCCATTCTTCTCCATACTGGACTTAAAATCTATAAACATATTTCTTTGTGTACCAAAATTCCAGATGGAACCAGCAAAATATATAATTGCTTCTCTCAGACAAGGGAATTTCTCACATCAGTAGAAAGGGAATTTCTCTACATCTGTAGACATACAGGATGCCTATCTGCACATTCCCATCTTCCCTCTACATCAGTGGTCTCCAAGCTGTTACCGGAGAGACAGATGCGGCCCTCTGCTAGCCTTTAACCGGCCCTTGGGGCACTATTCCTCACAATAATATGAGGCACTATTCCTCCCACTGACACCAACAGTGGGACATAATTCCTGCCACTGACACTACTGATAGGGGAACTAATCCTCCCACTAATATCAATGATGGGGCACTATTCCTCCCACTGACACTAACAATGGGGCTCTGCTCCTCCTAGTGATCACAAACCTTGAGGCAATGTTTCATTCTCACTGATGCTGGGCCTGTGACATTTTCTACCCCATTAGCCACAGTCCGGCCCCCCTGTAGTCTTAAGGACAGAAAACTGGCCCCATGTTTGAAAAGTTTGGAGACCCCTGCTCTACATCAATGCTTTCTGTGTTTTGCTATGGGAGACCAACACTCCAATTTGTAACACTACTATTCAGACTCTCCTCTACACCCCAAGAGTTTAAAGTGCTTGTCCTGCTTGTTGGTCTACTGCAAGAACCTTGTATGCCAATGGCCAAAGAATGATACAGTTCCTTTGAACTTTTGGCTAAGTAATAATTAACTTTCCAAAGTCTGCCCTTCAGTCCCCACACCATCTGGGATACCAGAGTCTAATCTTGGACACAGCCTAAGCCAGAATTTTCCTTGCCCTTTATGTTCCCACACATGAAATATCACATCGAATAGGCACCTTTCAGATCACTTCTGTATGAGGGCTTCTGGCATATTGGTAGCCTCCTTCCAGGCAGTTCCCTTTGCCCAGTTTCACACCCAGTCACTTTAACTCAACTTCTTATGTCGTGGGACATGCAGGTCCGCTCTATGGATTATCCTATGCATCAATCCTGCCAGACAAAGCTCTCCCGGCATAGTGGATCTCCAACTCTGCCCTGGAGTCAGGAAAGTCATTCCTTCCCATGCCCTGGAAGGTGGTAACAACAGATGCCAGTCTTACGCCCTAACTGTCCAGGGGACTTGGACCTCAGAGGAGTTGAGACTTCTCATCAACATTCTGGAACTGAGAGCCATCAAATTACCTCTACAACACTGACCCTCCTTCTGCAAGGTCACCCTGTCAGGGTGCAGTCAGGCAATTAATGAATACAAGCCCTATGTCCTCTACTGTACAATTAACATAACTTACCTGTAAAATCCCTAACTTGGAGTACAATACAGGACACAAGCCCCTTCCCTCTGTCTCCTGTGGTCACTTGCTTGCATAAAACCTGGAATCTCACTGAGTGGGTGGGGGTGATATTAATATGCACTATTGGCAGCCCTAGCAAAGTTTTTTGCCATTGTCCAGTGACCTGGACAGCCTGCATATAACCCATGGTTTATGAATATAAGCCCTTTGTCCTATACTGTACTCCAAGATAAGGAATTTACAGGTAAGTCAAAATTCCCTTTTTCCATTTTAAAAACAATGTTAATATTGTTTTATGTTAATATTTGAGTATAAGTCCAAATATAAGGACTAGTGTTTTTAATATTTCAAAAAAACGTGGAGAGTGACAGTGCTTGTACTAGCTGCATATGATAGAGAGAAGGCAAACAGAAGAATTGAGTGAGTCATATGTGCAAGTGCAGTGAGCTTTTACTGACAGCTGTCCCGATAGTCTTGTATAATAGGCACTGGAAGTGTTAAACAGTTTTGAAGGTAAATTTAAGGTTCTACAAGAAACTGTAGAGTGTGCAATAATCTTTGATATGTTATAGTGGGTTAGAGTTTATTACCGCCCTTTGAACATGATTAAAGTTATTTATGTGGAAAATGCGGATAGTGCGTACCTCTTTAGTAACTTGTGAATTTTTATTTCAGCTGTCTGAGATGTCAGTTACACTTCTACGTGACCCCTCTCTTCCTGGAATAGGGATATCATCTCTCACACCATCCAGCACCTGTCCATCCCTGGTAGAAGGCCGATACTGCAGCCCAGAGTCCAGGTCAGTTATGTATGCTTAAACAAGCTATGTGTGACAGATGTTTTTGCTGGTTCTATAACAAGATGTAATGGGATATTTTGCTCACTAATGTACAATATATAATAAAGTTCAACTTGCTCTACACAACCTAAAGTTATTTGGTAATGTTCATTTTAGGAAAGCCGCAGTGTATGTATGTATACTGTCATATGACAATAGCTTGCTTTGCTTATTATTAAGTTTGAAATCTTTACAATAGAGTGTTTTATTGACACTGCCCTTGTGATATTTCTAGTCCCCAGCCACTCTCACTAGCTTTTAGTCCTGAGAGGGATCTTCCAAGTCCTTCCAAAGAGCTGCAAAAGTCTCCCAACACAGGGCTCAAGATACCGACTTGCTTGTTTGTTCCAGATATACAGGAAGTCCGGGTAAGGTAAGTAGAAGTCTAAACTGACTACATTCATCATTTACATCTGGGGTTTTTATGTTGTGTATGTGGCAATTCTTTGAAACTCAGAAATGTCAGTCCTTTATGAAATAGGTTTTACATCATTGACTATGTGTTAGGTATAAAAAGTTCTCCATTCGTTGTGCTGAAATGACTAGAAGTAGAATCCCCTTCTGATTAGATGTTTGAGCACCGCTATAGAACAGCTTGAAGACTTCTTGTAGGCACCCATTATTTCTGGAGTGATCCAGCCGGACCTTGGAAATCAAATGCATTTTTAGTGAGCTTTTTAAAGGCCAGGCTGAGGCTGCTTTATGCTAGATTATAGTTGTACACAAATAACCACACATTCATAAGATACAACTGTGCGTGTCTTTGTGTCTGCCAAACAGACGTTAGATTGTGTAGCATTTGCATTGTTTCCTGGAACGCAATTTCCATCTGAAGCTGTGAGCGGAGTTTTAAGAAGGTTCCATGAAACAGATACAGAAAAATCAAGACATTTAATTTTAATAAAATTTTGGACACCAATGTGTGAATCATTTAGTAATTGGTATACAATAATAACATATGGCATGAAAACTAAAACTCACAAACTGTAAGCATCTTGTTAGCTTGTAAGCTTTCGAGCCTTTACTAAATAAGGATGCTAGTGACAGAGAGTGTCATAGATAGATATTCTTATTAAAATCATTTGAAATATACACCTGCACAACGAAGTAATGGATAAACACGTGATTGTTAATGGACAGTAGGTAGCATATATGAGTGTTATTCATTAGTTTAAAATACAGAATTTTTGGAAAACAAGTAAAATCTTTTCTTTCTTCCTCTCAGCCCCATTGTTTCTAAGAAGGGGTACCTGCATTTTCTGGAGCCTCACACCGGAGGCTGGGTGAAGAGGTATGTGGTGGTCAGACGTCCCTATGTCTACATCTACAATAGTGATCGGGATCAAGTGGAGAGGGCCATTCTTAATCTCTCTCAGGCTCAGGTGGAGTACAGTGAGGATCAACAGGCCATGCTGAAGGTAAAGTCGTGCCACACCTACAACCCAAATTATTGATAGCCTGTTTCTGGACAAACAGTGTAATGTGAGTGTTATGTCCAATGAGGAGGTAGCAATAGGTAGTTGAGTAAGTGACATCCATAGATTGATCAGTTTTGTTTATGGCAAGAGATGCTCAATTACCACTAATAAATAACAACATACAGCCTTTAAGGTGTCATAGATAAGAAAGAGAGGATACCTGTTTGCCTTGACAACCCCATTTTACCCCCTGAAACTCACTCTTCATCCTGAAACCCTTTCCCTATCCTAAAATCTACTGCCCCTCCTTAAACCTACCGTCTCGCCTGAAACTCACTCTCTATATAAACCCTCTCTTCATCCTTAACCTGTCCCAAACCCGCTCTTCATCCTTAACCACTTAAGGACGGCCCACCATCGATATACATTGTTACTTTGACATTAAATACCCTTGTTATGGCAGCAGATAGCTTGATGGTATTTTCTTAAACGGTGGGCGGTCCGCTTTAGGATAAAAGTGGTCTACGTGGCGGATTCGCGGGAAAGGGGCCCCCCTCCCATCACGTCCCGATGATCCAATGCTTTTTCCTGTTGGGCAGGAAGTCACATGAGGGAATGATGGCCCCCACTCGACTCAATGCCATTGGATGACGGAAGCGACGTCAAATGTCACTTCCGCCCAACGGCCTTAAACTGACATTTTCTTTATTGCTTTAAAGTATAAATGTGAGATCTGAGGTCTTTTTGACCCCAGATCTGACATTAAAGAAGTCCTGTCATGCTTTTTTTTATTACAAGGGATGTTTACATTCCTTGTAATAGGAATAAAAGTAATCCAAGATTTTTTTCATAAAAAGACAGTGTAAAAATAAAAAAATAAGAGGTAAAATAAATAAGAAATATATATTTTTTTAAAGCACCCCGTTCCTCCGTGCTCGCGTGCAGAAGCGAAAGCATACGTAAGCGAGCCCACATATGAAAACAGTGTTCAAACCACACATGTGAGGTATCGCCTTGATCGCCAGAGCAAGAGCAATAATCCTAGCACTAGATCTTCTCTGTAACTCAAAACTAGTAACCTGTAGAAATTTTTAAACGTCGCCTAAGGAGATTTTTAAGTGCCAAAGTTTGTCGCCATTCCACGAGTGGGCGCAATTTTGAAGCATGACGTGTTGGGTATCAATTTACTCAGTGCAACATTATCTTTCACAATGTCAAAAAAAATTGGGCTAACTTTACTGTTTCTTATTTTTTAATTCAAAAAAGTGTATTTTTTCCCCAAAAAATACGTTTGCAAGGCCGCTGCGCAAATACTGTGTGACATAAAGTATTGCAACAACCGCCATTTTATTCTCTAGGGTGTCTGAAAAAAATATATATAATGTTTGGGGGTTCTAATTAATTTTCTAGCAAACAAAAATGATTTTAACTTGTAAACACCAAGTGTGAAAATTAGGCCTGGTCCAGTCTGAGCTGGCCAGGAGTAGAGACACCAGCTAAAACAGCTATTAAGGCCCGTACTGATGCTAAGCTGAGGGAGTACCTTGAGCATATTTGGATCTTAAAAGGCAGCTATAATAGTGGGGGTCAATTTTATTCTAGTTGCTTTTTTTATTATTGAAATAACTGTTTTTCAATTTCTATATTCTTTGTGTTATACAGTAATAAACATTTAGTAGGTGACAAAAGGGTTCCCAGAGCACTATGGGTTAGCTTAAGGGAAATCCCAGTATGGCAGCTTGCTTTACAGCTCTGAGAGAAGCTTGGCACTTAGCTGCCTGCAAAGAGATAAGTCAACTGCTGTGACAAACCATCATTGGCCTGTAAACAATGGCTTTCTCTCAGAAGTCAGGACAGCTGTAAAATAATCATGCTACTAATATTATGAATAAGAGACTAGAGCTCCACCTGCTAAACCACCAAGACTTCATAATAATAATATTCAATATTTCATATTTTCCTGACAAAAATAAAGAAAGTTATTTGTTTTCGTTATGGCAAATTACATTTAACCCTTTCATGATTAAGCCTATTTTTGAAATTTGGTGTTTACAAGTTAAAATCCATATTTTTTGCTAGAAAATTACTTAGAGTTCCCAAACATTATATATATTTTTTTAGCAGAGAATCTAGAGAATAAAATGGCGATTGTTGCAATATTTTTTATCACATGGTATTTGTGCAGCAGTGTTTTAAACACAAATTTTTGGAAAAGGGACACTTTCATGAATTTTAAAAAATCCAAACAGTAAAGTTACCCCAATTTTTTTGTATAATGTGAAAGATGATGTTACGCCGAGTAAATAGATACCAAACATGTCACCCTTTATAACTGCACGCACTCGTGGAATGGCGACAAACTATGGTACCTATGAATTTCCATAGGCGACGCTTTAAATTTTTTTTACGGTTACCAGGTTTAAGTTACAGAGGAGGTCTAGGGCTAGAATTATTGCTCTCGCTCTGACGATCACGGCGATACCTCACATGTGTGATTTGAACACCGTTTACATATGCGGGCGCGACTTCCATATGTGTTTTCTTCGCTGCGCGAGCTCACGGGTACAGGGGCACTTTAAAAAAAAATATTTTTTTTTTTATTTATTTTATTTTTTTGTTTTACTTTATATACTTTTATTGCTGTCACAAGGAATGTAAACATCCCTTGTGACAGTAATAGGTGGTGACAGGTACTCTTTATGGAGGGATCGGGGGTCTAAAAGACCCCCGATCCCTCCTTTGCACTTCAAAGTATTCAGATCGCCGAAAACGGCGATTCTGAATACTGTATATTTTTTTAAAACCGGCGCCATTGGCAGCCAAGTAAACGGGAAGTGACGTCATGACGTCGCTTCCGCGTTTACAATGAGAAGGCTGGAACGAAGCCGCCCACAGCTTCGTCCCAGCCCGCCCCCAGCCGCCGAAGGCACACGATTGGACACCAGGCCTCCCGATCGCACGGGAGGCCCGGTAAGAGCGGCGGGAGGCGGCGGGAGGGGGGATGTCCCCTCCCGCTCCTCCGGTATAACAGCCGAGCGGCTTTTAGCCGCATCGGTTGTTATACTCGGGTAGCCGATCTCCCGCTGGAAACAACGGTACTGGGATGATGCCTGCAACTGCAGGCATCATCCCGGTATAACCCCGGAAAGCCGAGTACGCATATCTGCCTACGGTCAGCGGGAAGGGGTTATGGTTATGCACAGTAGCAGTATTTTTCCTATTAATAAGGGAGGTAATGATATCACTTGTGAAACAGTTTAGCACTTGAGGCCACTTGGCTGCCAATCTCATTCACACATGAATAGTAAGGTTTCTGGCCACCATTTTAATGTAAACACATGGCCAATTGCTGTCCTAGTAGTTATGTCTCTTCTTTTTTTTTGCAGACCCCCAACACCTTTGCTGTTTGCACGCAACATCGCGGCATTCTGCTGCAGGCCAGCAATGACAAGGACATGCATGATTGGCTGTATGCCTTTAACCCTCTTCTGGCTGGCTCCATTCGGTGAGGATATGTGATGGACTGCAGAGCCCACTATTATTGGGGAGGGAGAATCATAATATATTGAAATCTGACATAGTGTACATGTGTGTGGTGATTCTGCTAAAACAGTGGCTATACTGTGGACTTGGATCACTCTGAGACAAATGTTACATTTCTTTTTTTAATTGCAACAAACTGCTGCCCCTTCTTCTAAGTACAAAGTTCATAAAATGTAAAAAATGATTTTTTTTTTTTGTGGTACCAATGTCTCTGAAACTATAATAACTATATACTTTTGTAAACACAGTCGTGGCATATTATTTGGGAAGTTAAATCTCTGATGAAATGATTAGTAAAAATAGTAAAAAATGCATGCTGTTACAGATAAACTGATTTTCTAAACCTGGAGAAAATAAGAATTAAGATGTTGCCTAAAGCAACCAGATTTTACTAGTCATTTTACATCTGCAGATTAGAAAATGAAATCTCACACATGAATGACTGCTGTTTTTAATTTCCTCTCCTTCAACACTGTTATAAAGTGCTTGATTTCTGGCTCAGGCTGGGAGAAGTACAGTCTGCTTTCTATACATTATTAATCTACCCACCAGAGTCAGTCTAGTTCTAAGAAAAGGAGAGCAGTCAGAACTTTTCATATGGGTCCCAGGCATCAGCAGGTCTCAAGGAGACAGTTCAACTTCCCAGAATGCAACACATAAGTACAGCACATGAGAACAACAAGATACTGTTGTGCTCATAAGTTTACCTCCCCTGGCAGAATTTATGATTTCTTGGCCATTTTTCAGAGAATATAAATGATAACACAAAAACTTTTCTTTCACTCATGGTTAGTGTTTGGCTGAAGCCATTTATTATCAATCAACTGTGTTTACTCTTTTTAAATCATAATCAAAACAGAAACTACCCAAATTACCCTAATCAAAAGTTTACATACCTCAGTTATTAATACTGTGTATTGCCCCCTTTAACATCAATGTCAGCTTGAAATCTTTTGTGGTATTTGTGGATGAGGTGGATTATCTTCTCAGATGGTAAAGCTGCCCATTCCTCTTGGCAGCTTCCTGGCTGATGAATGCAAATGATCCTCCAGTATTTTTTTTATAACATACTGCATTCATCTTTCCATCAATTCTGACCAAATTTCCTGTGCTTTTGTAGCTCACACATCCCCAAAACATCAGTGATCCACCTCCGTGTTTCACAGTAGGAATGGTGTACCTTTCATCATAGGCCTTGTTGACTCCTCTCCAAATGTAGTGTTTATGATTGTGGCCAAAACGCTCAATTTTGGTCACATCACTCCAAAAGACTTTGTGCCAGAAGGTTTGAGGCTTGTCTTTTCTGCTGTTTGGCGTATTGTAAGCTGGATACTTTGTGGCATTTGCGTAGTAATGGCTTTCTTACGGCGACTCGATGATGCAGCCCATCTTTCTTCAAGTGCCACCTTATTGTTTATCTTGAAACAGCCACACCACGTTTTCAGAGATTTCTGTATTTCACCTGAAGATATTTGTGGGGTTTTCTTTGCATCCCAAACTATTTTCCTGGCAGTTGTGGCTGAAAATCTAGTTGGTCTACCTGACCGTGGTTTGGTTTCAACAGAACCCCTCATTTACCACTTCTTGATTAGAGTTTGAACACTGCTGATTGGCATTCTAAATTCCTTGGATATCTTGTTATATCTCTTTCCTGTTTTATACAGTTCAACTACCTTTTCCCACAGATCATTTGACAATTATTTTGCTTTCCCCATGACTCAGAATCCAGAAACCTCAGTGCAGCACTGGATGAGAGATGCAAGGGTCTGTCAGGAGTCCAGAAACTCATTGAATTTTTATACACACACAATAATTACAAGTAAACAGATCACAGGTGAGGATGGTTACCTTTAATAGCCATTCAAACCCCTTTGTGTCAACTTGTGTGCATGTTATCAGGCCAAAATCCCCGGGGTATGTAAACGTTTGATCAAGGTCATTTGGGTAGTTTCTGTTGTGATTATGATTTAAAAAGAGTAAACACAGTTAATTGATAATAAATGGCTTCAGCCAAACACTAACCATGAGTGAAAGAAACATTTTTGTGTTATCATTCATATTCTCTGAAAAATGGCCAAGAAATCATAAATTGTGCCAGGGTATGTAAACTTATGAGCGCAATTGTAATGATGAGTTGAGAGATCATTCACGCACTGACGATCAGTGTGCCACAACTAACCACACATGTACGGTAGGGGCTAATAATAGTAGAGACAAGGGCCTGACATGGGTCACCAATATAAAATGAGGCTATCAAAAGGGGTACAAAAGGGCCAACACGAACCTTCAATGTAAGAGAGGGAAGATTATAAAAGCTAACTATGGGCCAGAAAGAATTTTTACTAACTGCATATGCAAAGGGGCGGCAAACAACATGGGCAAAACAAGGGAGGCTACTGATCATAATGTAGGGGTTTAACAACAAGGGGAAATGAAGAACTACCACTAGTTTTGAGGAGCTGGCAGTTAAAGGTATAATATAAACTATTTACCAATGTCGGCCACTGCCAAGTGGTGCAAAGGGACATCACCAGGTTCCCTAATAAAATTATGCTATGGTGCACTGGCCCAATGCTGTAATATAATGTCACTCTTACAAGTGACCCCTAGGAAGATTTGCTATCGATGCCTCAAAAATTAGCATTATTGTGTATCTCACTGCAGTGAATTTAACAGAAATAAACATGATTCCCTAAAAACACAAATTCAGCTTTCTTTATAAATTACATTCCTTTCTCTAGCTGTAACATATTTGCTATATATTCTTCATTTTCTCATACTGATTACATTTCTTTCTCATTTCCTTTCCCCTTAACTGAATACTTCAGACACTATAGATTTTACTGTTATCCATTGGTGCCAATGGGTGACATACAATATCTCACAAAAGTAAGTACACCCCTCACATTTTTGTAAATATTTTATTATATCTTTTCATGTGACAACACTGAAGAAGTTACACTTTGCTACAATGTAAAGTAGTGAGTGTACAGCTTGTATAACAGTGTACATTTGCTGTTGTTCATCATTTATTGTTCATGTGGTGCAGATTTTCAATTGTTGCGCCATGCACTTTTGTCCATTATATGATATGTATTTTTAACTTTTTTATATTCTTTTGTTCTACTGCCTATGAATTGTTATCAATAAAAAATATATTTTTATACTCTAACTCTCGTCCAAAAGTGCCTTTAAAGTCCGACCTTCGAAACGGATGTGGCCATAGGAGTGCTCTCACTTTATATTTATAAGTGTAAATTTGCCGTCCCGCCAAAATAGTTCAACACACAGCCAATAATGTCTAAACCACTGGCAACAAAAGTGAGTACACCCCTAAGTGAAAATGTCCAAATTGGGCCCAAAGAGTCAATATTTTTATTTTGGCCACCATTATTTTCCAGCACTGCCTTAACCCTCTTGGGCATGGAGTTCACCAGAGCTTCACAGGTTGCTACTGGAGTCCTCTACCACTCATGACGACATCATGGAGCTGGTGGATGTTAGAGACCTTGTGCTCCTCCATCCTCCATTTGAGGATGCCCCAAAGATGCTCAATAGGGTTTAGGTCTGGAGACATGCTTGGCCAGTCCATCACCTTTACCTTCAGCTTCTTTAGCAAGGCAGTGGTCGTCTTGGAGGTGTGTTTGGGGTCTTTATCATGTTGGAGTACTGCCCTGCGGCCCAGTCTCTGAAGGGAGGGGATCATGCTTTGCTTCAGGATGCCACAGTATATGTTGGCATTCAAGGTTCCCTCAATGAACTGTAGCTCCCCAGCGCCGGCAGCACTCATGCAGGCCCAGAACATGACACTCCCACCACCATGCTTGACTGTAGGCAAGACACACTTGTCTTTGTACTCCACACTTGACACCATCTGAACCAAATATGTTTATCTTGGTCTCATCAGACCACAGGACATGGTTCCAGTATTCCATGTCCTTATTCTGCTTATTTCAGCAAACTGTTTCGGGCTTTCTTGTGCATCATCGTTAGAAGAGGCCTCTTTCTGGGACGACAGCCATGCAGACCAATTTGATGCAGTGTGCGGTGTATGGTCTGAGCACTGACAGGCTGACTCCCCCACCCCTTCAACTTCTGCAGCCACGCTGTCAGCACTCATACGTCTATTTCCCAAAGACAACCTCTGGATTTGATGCTGAACATGTGCACTCAACTTCTTTGGTCGACCATGGCGAGGCCTGTTCTGAGTGAAGCTTGTCCTGTGAAACCGCTGTATGGTCTTGGACACCATGCTGCAGCTCAATTTCAGGGTCTTGGCAATCTTCTTATAGCTTAGGCCATCTTTATGTAGAGCAACAAATCTTTTTTTCAGATCGTCAGAGAGTTCTTTGCCATGAGGTGCCATGTTGAACTTCCAGTGACCAGTATGAGAGAGTGAAAACGATAACACCAAATTTAACACAGCTGCTCCCCATTCACACCTGAGACCTTGTAACACTAATGAGTCACATGACACCGAGGAGGGAAAATGGCTAATTGGGTCCAATTTGGACATTTTCACTTAGGGGTGTGCTCACTTTTGTTGCCAGCGGTTTAGCCATTAATGGATGTGTGTTAAGTTATTTTGAGGAGACAACAAATTTACACTGTTATACAAGCTGTACACTCACTACTTTACATTGTAGCAAAGTGTCATTTCTTCAGTGTTGTCACATGAAAAGATATAATAAAATATATAAAAAATGTGAGGGGTGTACTCACTTTTGTGACATACTTTATGTTTATATAGTATAAGTCCCAGTGTGAGTCAGATGGAGTCAAGTGTTGCTGGGATCACCATAGATGGATTGTGAATATCAGTCCTGTTCAGTGCCTTTTACAGCAATCTGATCTTCCAGTGCATGTTGGGAAATCTGAGGACCGTTTTATATGTTAAATTCTGCCCACACAGCACCAGAGCAACAGAGTCGGAGAATTCTGAACATTCAGAATCATAAAAGGAGGTAAAAAGAGCCTGATCCCCTCTTCAGTACTTAGAGAATCACCAACCTGAAAAGAACATGACTATGTCATGGCATTTGGACGCTTGACATGCCTTTGCTTTTTCTACAAGTGACACGTAGCGGTTGATTTATCAAGAATTTGCATAGCCATTCACCCAATGAAAGTGCATGTACATTAGTTCAAAGCAAAAAAGGCAAAAACCCATGTAACTAGGCCATATCCTGTGATGTTTGTAATATGAGGTTAGGTTCACACTTCTGCAATTGATTTTCTAGCTTTGATTTTTATACAGCGTTCGGTGTGATTATGTAGTGCAACTTGGATGTGGTTTGCATATTCTGTGGGGCCAAAATTGCACTTAAATCACAGCAAAGTATCACAAGAACATTTTCCAAAATTGCACCATGCTGAGTTGCATTAATGTGAATAGGCAAAGTTGAAAACATCATAATTTGCATTATCATGCAATTCTATGCAATTCAAGTCTATTCTATTTTAATTTAATGATTTAAATTCAAACAGCACAAAATATAATCTGTCTACATTTGTGTTTGCCCCTTTCTCACAAAACAAATGTACATGCATTTTGACTGGGCAGTGGCTATGCAAATTCTTTATAAATCAGTCCCATAAAGTAGTATTCCCAGTATCAGCAGGATGGAACCACAGCGTGCGCCTTCAAAAAGTTGGCAATATCCACTGTCATATTAATAGTTTTATTTGATATTAACTGATTTGAAAATGCAGTTGTGTGCAAAAATTTTGCCTCCCACAATTCAGCAGATAAAGAGTAACCGTGTATTCTAAAAATATATTTTGGGAATATGTCATGTTTGCCCCCTGTAGAGGTTATATTTGCATCTTTTTAGCAAACCTCTTGAGTTGAGGAGACTATCAAAACGTTTGCATACAACTGTATTGTACCTGAGAGCACATAGGACAGTTGTACTCACACCTGTGTGTCTCGTGTGGGGTGAACCTATTGCTTTCTAATCTCCAAGCAACACCCATGATCTTTTACACACTATGTAGGGATTATCCACATTTTTAGAATGTGGACATGCATTAAGGAACTATATAAAATGGATTAGCACATGAGCTGTAATGCGCTTTGACGCATAAAATGGTGTAAATGTGTCCTAATGTTTTTGGGGTGAAAAGGTGACATTTCACTTTAAGTGATTTTTCTCTCTTTCTTTTTCTCTTTCTCTGCTCCTTTCTTAGGTCCAAACTGTCTCGGCGCAGAACTGCTCAAATGAGAATTTAATGGGTGCCCACAAACTTACTTTCATTCATTGACATGTTAAAGCATTAATTCACCTCACTCCTCAATCCCAAACTACACACGACAAGAGCCTCACTTCTCAGATCTCTGTACTCACTCTTACTTGTACTGCTTGTATGGAGACTTTCTGTACTCTTCTCATGGCTGGAGGAGCTATCCTGTGGCTACTTGGCTGCTGCTGAAACACAACTCTAGGCACACCTGACCTAGATTTTTTGAAATGCCATATAGGGCTGGGCCTAGGGCTGCGAAAATGTAAGGGGGTGGGAACTATCCCATGTTTCATTATCTTATTACAGTTCTTTATTTATTTAGGTCTATTGGAAAAAAACATAACAAAGTAACATTTAATCAAATGTAGAATAAATCTATTTAAATTATACAAGATTTCTAGAACTGTGCAGCTACCCTTACCTGTTACGACGGAGGGTGACAGAATAAAAACACCTGAAGGGTACATAATCAGCATTTTAGATGCCATAGAGAGCAGTGGTGTCATGTAACCTTAGCCACCAGTCAAATACCAGCTTTCCTCAGTTTCAGGTATTTACAGCAAAGAAAACTATTCCAGACTGGTTTCTATGAGTTACTGCACTTTTGGCATTTCTCATTGCCTTATTAACTGAAATAATGGCCTAGGCGTTTCAACAACATTTCAAGGGCCTCATAGTGCCTATACCTGGCTTAAAGAGTCTCATTGTGCTGCATTTTTTTCTGTATCCTTCCACTTTCCCCAAAATAATGGATTGAAATCAATGATGTTTCTGATCTGGTCTATAAGTAGATCCAGTGGGGGAAACAGTAGATAGCTTCATAACTGATTTGTTGTTGGGTCTTGGTGGTCACATCGGTAGCCCAAATAACCAATCTCCCCCCTTCTCCTTTCCCCTGAGGCCAGCTGTTTAAAAAATAGATATGCATTTATAAATGGAAAACTGGAAAACAGTATAAAGGGACATTTCATATGTTATGTACCCTATACTAACAAATCAATCATATTCCAGCAACAAACCAAACAAATCTGTGCAGCCATCTCTTATTCATGTGGATGCAAGCAACAGTTAATATGAATTGAAGTGTCTAGTTATTCTGTAAGGAGCTGGGTTAGCACATGATAAGGCTCATATAGTCAGGCAGTCAATGGTGAAGAGCAGCACATAGTGACCAATCAGATTTCACCATTCATAATGTTAGTATTGTCAGAATAATGACAGAAGTTTGCTGATGGGCTCCTTTGGGCAAACACACCATTGAATGTTCCTGTTTTTAAACAAAGGCTGAAGGTTCTGTCTCCACACTACAGGCAATGGAGCACTTTGTTACACCAGTATATGTCTGCTTGCTGCTTTGTGTATCCTGAGTACTCTGTGAGGCCATACTGCACACAGAATTTCTTTTTCATCTAGTCACAAATACTGTGTTAGGCACATGTCCGTGCAGCATCTTAGTTATTATTTTTCTGTGCATGGAATACATTAACTCTGAATACTGTACAGTAGGGAGCCATGGGTTCATGTAACGCATTTTTCCACATAAACATAAGAGGCACAAGAAATGTGATGCTTTTGTAGTAGACCCTACAATCCAGTTATAGTAAGATCTTTATGGTTGATATAAAACATTACTATGTTGTACTAGAAGAGTATGATGCATTTACCCAATGTATGTGCGAATGTATACGTACATTACTATTTTCAACTGAGGAAGGGCAATGTTTTTCATGGAAAATCATATTTGGGGCCATGTTTTTCCTTTCTTTTCAGTATAATTGTATTATGCTGTATGTCACTAGTGACGTGGCTCAGTGAATGTCACAGTGAAGTGTAAAGTCAGGAAGCATAGCAATAGTAGGAGATTGCAGTCATTGTTTAAAGAATGTGGAAAGAATATGGGGAGCATCAACTCTTGTGTTTTAGTTAATCTACCAATATATTAAAAAAAATGATTTTGTAAACATTGGGTAATATACAGAACCATAAAAAAATCAGCAATGTACATTGAAAAGCTCACACATGAAGGAAGATAGTTTCAAAGGTTCTAGAGCAGCTAGACATTATTGCACTCAGAGAGGGGCGTGCACACAATAGCCAAAGAAATGGAAACAGTGATCAAATAGACATAGGCACTTTAACAATGAACAAGAAAGAAGCAAAGTATCCTTTATTTCCCCTTACTATCTCTGCTTTCCTATATAGAGACAATGCAAATGGCTGCTAATACTCTGCACCATCATGACGTAAACATTTACTTTTCCCCTAACAGAAAACAGTGACCAGTTACCTCCAGAAAGATGGTACATGAGTAGTTATAATATATATGGCTGACCGGCCAGTGATTGACTCTGTCATCTCTTCTCATGTCAGTAAGATGGAATTGCCTGATTTGTTTCATACTATATTGTGATATGATAGGACTTTGAACTCATGGTCAACCAGCCTTAGAGATGACAAAGTCTGAATATCTCAAGTATGGATATATGTGTATCTGAGGCCAGCCAACCTACAGAGCATGTAGTTTATGAAATAGACCAGTCATGACAATTATCCTGTCAAGATTGAGACATATGCCATAAAACACAATCATTGTTGCTCTTAACCGTTCCACTGTGATCTGCAACACCCAGTAGAAGAATCTTTTAATATTCATTTAAACTGGTAGAATAGGGTATTCTTTTGCTTCTGTAAATAAAGGGTTCGCCAATGAAAATACAACATTATTGCCAATAAATGTATCTTTTTTAATGAATTTTGGGTCATTGGTAACAATAGTCTAGGAAGCTCACATGAGCGCCTCCCAGCTCTGATTGCAGGTTTTATCATTTTTATTAGCAGCAGAGCAATGGACTGATCTACAGAACCCATATATGAGCTTGTTCTTTTCAAACTGAACAGATGGCATTGTGCTGTACTACGCTATTGCTCTCACATACAGGCCTAGCCAAGAAAAACTTCCAAATTCCACATAAGAAACTGAATATAGCCTGCTGTCATTTATATTTAATTTATGCAATGTGGCAGCATGAGCGTATACAAATATTGCAATGAATTTCTCATTGTATACATTTACACAACTATTTACATGGAACATACACAGAAAAATAAAAGCGACCAATTAAATGTCATAATTTACCCATTAAGTACAGTCAATGCAAAGGAGATAATTGCTGATGGGTTGTTGCAGGTATTTGTTTTTGAAGCATCGGTCTTGATTTTCTGTATCTAGACTCATTATTTAAAATTGGACTTCCAGAGCAGTCATTGTGTTACCTATTTTTTTGTTACCAAAATTAAAAAAAAAATACTCTAAGGAATAAAACCAATATGGTTAAAGATCAGTAGGGGATCAAAAAACACTTTATTTTATTCTGCTTTCTGTAACGGGAAAAATGAAGGCCCCATCCATCCACCTGCAGAGCAGTCATTCATAGAAACAGATGAATGCTATGCCCTGACGTGTGTCTTCATGATGGAATTCTTCCCTACCTGTCTAGGCTGTGATTTTTTTTGTCTCCACAGAGCTGCCAGTCAGTAGAATTGGACAACCAGAGAATAGCAAGGATAAATTATGACAGTTGTACCATACAGGCTGTTCTAATGGGTTAACTTTCTCTGTAAAGATTGTTACTATGAGTTTAGTATTGCTACAAAAATTCCTTTAGTTGGCTTTCAAGCTACTGCTTCCAATTTCTTGCTGGATGCTGTTCTTTGTAGTCATGTCTCAGCACCATTCGAGTTTGTTTATTCCCTGGCGATACACAAAGTTGCTTAGTGGATACAATATTTTCTGGAAAGAAGCTCTGCAGTCCTGATGTTCATGCACTTTAAGTGGTAGGGCTTTCCAACAGTAGGTGTGACTTCTTTAGATAACTTTGGGGTTGATTTTGAGTACCAGTATGGATTCATATTCTACCAAAACCAAGATACACTCCATTAGTAATCTTGTAAATGTTAAAAAAAACATTGCTAATTTCCCAGATAGCAGCAAATAGGTTACCCCTGCATTGAGTCTGCTCACTGATACATTTAAAGTGATAGGAAAGCAAAGAGCCACCATACCTGGTGACTACAGCAATCCTTTTGTTTAGTTAGAGTAGGGGTGTCTTCTACCAAGCCTGATAATCATTGGGTCTGTTACATAGTTTGCAGGACAGTAAGGGGATGTATATAATCTAATAATAATAAGAGTGAACTTATTGTGCATATTATTAATGTTTTGTTTATAGAAATTTAAATTAGGGCAGCTTACTTGAACAAATTAAGAAACTGCTAATTAAGACATTACCTGCTTCAGTTACAAAAAAAGGTGCAGCGTCATGTAGTGTAAAATTCTCTGGAGTTTCAGTCCTAGAAATGAACTTTGTATTAGGTAATATGCCTTAAATGTAACACAGAAAATATTATAACCATGCAGAATAGTGTTGGAGCACATAGGAACCCCAATTAGATGGGAGAAAAATACTATGATCATTAATGGGGGTGCAGACTGCTTGATCATTTAAATTGAACCTTGTCTGTATAACTGAGTATGTGAAAAAAGTATTTCATACATGTCTTGTCCCGTGCCTCATATATGTTTACAAGTGTTTAACTGTAATTAATTATACTGTATGCTTGGTTTTATGACTATGTAATATAACGGTTTAGAAAAAAGTGTTTGTTTTATCAGGGATGTGATAACACTGGAATCCATGATACAACACAACTCGGCTTTGAAGATCTTCCTGTGATAAATTCCAGCACTTTATTATTTAATAATTAAAGCATTACAATGTCTCACTTGAACTGGTGGCTTTTTTGGCCATACGTTTAGTGCTCCCCCACCTCGCATTGCTATGTTTCGTGGCCCCAACCTCCAGCATATATTATCGGTATAAAATAAAGGTATTCAACCATAAAATAAAAATTAGAGTGTATTTTGTTTGCAGTAGCAGATACATAAATAGCCAATACACATTTTTGATTCAATTTCAAGTCATGTTGGAAGAAAAGATCTATGGTGTGATGACTGGGCCCAGAGGGAATGTCCACATTTTAAAGGTAGGCATGAAATGTGGTATCTTTCATTTAAAGATCGCAATTTTAACTGTATTGTATTGTTAGCATTTTCTGTAATTGCATAGGAAAGAAGTCCGGAATATAGAACACTTAGGGCTTATGTAGATAGCCAGTGCAATGTGCCTTCAGGTACATCTGCTTGCTTTTGAGATTAGTTTGAGATGTTTGAGTTCCATCTAAATTTGCTAACTCAGTGTATCTGATCTGCATTCGACTATCTTCTGAGCTCATCAACCTTGCATGAATAGGAAGAGAAGCAATTCTGATACGAACAAAAGCAGTTGTACCCTTATGCTGGCTATCGAAGTGGCAGTTTTGCTACTTTCATTCAACTTTTAACCTCAAATGTTTCCTGGTTTCCAGTGATCAAGTTTTATAATAAAGTTAATTTTTTTTTAGTTAGATTAGGGTGATTAGGGTGAAGATGATTGACTTCCACTGCATTTCCAGTATTGGAAATTGGGAAATGACTGCAGTTCCAAGGTGATTGAAAGCCACCAAATTGCCTAGTGTATGGCAAGCATAAATGTTAGTCTGATGGAATACATGTGTGAGCCTCACATTGTACATTTGGCAACCACAATAAGGATGCAAATAACAGGAAACTCCATCTTGTTCTAAATGCCTTGCAAGTGCTCATTTTATTTAATCTAAGGATGTTTGAGTATCCCATAGACATGTCCAGTTTAAATAATGTGGCTTCCAGAAACATTTTCTATAGGGTATAAATGATACTGCATTACCTTGAATAGACAGAGCAGAGGAAGACAGGTAGTGAACACACAGTATATAAGTCTACTGCATTTTCTCCTATTATCAAGGTTGCCATAAAAAAGAAGGATCAGCATTTCCTGGCCCTTTATTTTATACCCACACCTGTCACCTTATGTGCTGATTGGTTTCAAAGAGATCATCTGAATTGCTATGCAGGGCTGGTTCTTTACAGCTATCAATGATTTATATTTTTGATGTTCCATGCAAGTCTTTGCTTTGAATTAGCTCAGAGCATTACCATTAAACCTAATCAACTTTGATTTTACTAGTTAAATTGAGATTAGGAACCCAAAAGCTGCTGGGTGGGTCACAATCATTAGATGGCTCTGAGCAAAGATCACATATGTGTTCCTACATTTTTGTAGGCTGATGTAAGCAGTTAGGCTCCCAGTTTGGAGGCTAATGGAAATTAGGTTATTAGGTTAATGGAAATACCAAAGCTATCACTATTGTTTCTAATCTATAAATGTTAAATCTAAACTTACATGATTGGCTCCCAGTACTGCCTTTCCCTCTCTCAGTCTGAGTACTGCTGTATAGGGGATTGCAAGAGGCTGAAATCAAGTCAAGGCTAGTTGCACTTACCTGAAACATTTAATAATTGACTAATGAATGCAGACTTGCATTAAAGTCTGGCTTTTTTATTTGCCTAAAGTGTAGTTTATGTTGCAAAACAGAATAATTCACTGATGAGTATTTACAAAATTAACAATTCACTAATGCAAGTAATTTTTCCTTCCCTTTAAAACAAAGTAATCTTGTTTTACTGATAAAACAGGAGTATGAAATATGAGGGGTCTTCAAAAAGTTTTTGCACTTTTATACTGTCATTAGAAACGGTAAGGGAGGAGTTTTGCCGATGGCATTAAAAAGTAAGTACGACGCTGGTAAAAATGCATTGCAAAGGAAGGTGACTATGTAGAAAAGTGATGTCATTTGATTTTGAAATTCTTAATAAAAGGAGTTTAAAATAGTATGGGAACTTTTTAAAGAACCCTCGTGCAAAGAAAAGTTTTAGGACTTCTACTGTCCAGACTTTATCTTTATAACAGTTCGAGCTTAATGGGCCCCAGGGTAATACCATTTTGCCACTTTAAAAAAAAAAGCCCCAAATGATTAGGACTTGAAATTTCACAAAAGCTGGAGCAGGTTCCCTATGCATGGTTTATATAGTATAATGGGGAAATAGGCACTTACATCAATATAAAGGGAAACAGACAGTTATATTGCGTACTAGTGTATTCAGTGAAGCAGTAGAAAGGACAATGATAATATTTAAAGTACAGTAATTCTTATTAATTAAAATTTACTAAACCCACAACAGTAAAATCGGTCTGTATATGCAGTAAAGCATTCTTGTTATACTCACTGTGTAACCTAAGGGGATAATCCTCTGAATTGTGTATAAAGGCTGCGTGATCCTGTCTCTCTGATCCTCCTCTTCTTCCACAGTCCCCAATCCATCTCCTGATAGAACAGAGCATTGGGGGGGGGGGACAGGCTGCACATGCTCAGTTTGGTGTGTATTGCTAAAGAGTTCAGCACTGTTCAGACAGAGGGTAAGGGGTCCTGCAGCCTGATCAGTGGAAAATGAAAACTCCTTCTACAAGCTTTAACCAGACACTGATACAAGTCACAAGACTGTTATGAAAAAAAAGGGATTTAGCAGTTTATATTTACTACAACTGTTGCATTTCCATGTTCTGTGTATTGTGGGAGACCATAAATAGTCAATGCAGGGTCCTGGGTTTAATAACACTTTAATTATGCTCTAGTTTACTGAAATCAGATTAGTCAAAGATGGATTTTGTTTCTTACTATCTTTTACTGCATCTTAACTATTGCACAGTTTCTTGTTGCTTGTTAACATTTACAGAGTTAATAAATAGGAATAGTTAAAGGTAATAAAAAGTAAAAATGTAGCATATAATGTTGTTAGTTATGGAAAGGGGGTGAGTGTAAATCCAGCTAAATAACATAATTTTCTTCTAAAGTAGTGCTTCCCAACCTCAGTCCCTTAGTACCCCCAATAAGTCAGGTTTGGGGAATTTCACTTAGACAATATAACAGTCATAAAATTATATGACTGTCTTGTATGGTCTTTTGTATGGTATATCATTTTCAATAAATGTCTTTTTGTAAATGAAAAAAACCTGTCATTAAATACCAGGCCATTGACACTGATTTAAAACTAAATTCCATGTACAGTATTTGTGAACTTGGTTTACAGAGACCAAGCTGGTCCAAACAAACTATTATCTTCACTAACACATTTAGCAGCCGTCAGCACATTATGAACTGTATGTAGCCGCAGCTACTTATAATATACAGCACTGTGTTCTGGCAGTGGGACGGGGGCCCTGTGTTGCCAACTTCCTGTACACCAGTATTGCCAACTTCCCACAGCATTTTTTACTGACAAAACATGGGAAATTCACTTGCAAAGCACATTTTTTACTGACAACCTGAAAAATGACAAAACTCCTATTAAAAATTAGGACAATTGATATTTAAACACAATATGGAAACACTGATAATATCTATATCAAGTAATTTACCTGGTTTACACTTAAAAAGTCAACACAGCATGACAAACGACCAGCCCCTTGATATTTACAGACAGTTGTAAAAATCACAGATTTTTACAAACTGTCCGTAAATTTACTGATGGTTGGCAACTCTGCTGTATACTATATGCAGCTCATGATACATACAGTTCATACTACGCTGACAGCCGCTGCATGTGCTAGTGAAGGAAATAGTTAATTTCAACCAACTTGGTCTCTGTAAACTATTTAAAGTTTACGAAGCACATGGAGTAAGACTTTGCTGGTACTCTTTGAGGTGAAGAAAATCCTTATACATGAAGGGTACTTGAGGACTGAAGTTGAGAACCACTGCTCTAATGGACTCTGTAAAGTACTCTTCTTTTTTTTTTTTTTTTTTTTTGATTCTTTATTTAGCAAAATATAACAGTATAACTGGCAAAAGAGGTAGTATACAACATTATGAGAATGAACATGGCCTCGGATGAGGAAACAACATAGTCTGCTGAGAGATCAAAACCAGGTCAGTAGTTGAAGTAAGCTAGGACAATCCACCAAACTATTATATGGAAAACAGATGCCCCTAACAAGGGTTCCTTGTTTGACTGTCACGCTGACCCTTTTAGGTTTAAGGCCCTTCTCACATGGGCAGACCATTCAGGTCCGCCTGTCAGTTTTTAAGGTGGACCTGAACGGACGCTCCATGCAGGTCTTATGGAGCGACGGATGTCAGCGGTGACCATGTCAGCTGACATCCGATCCGCTCCGATCCGTTAAAATCAGACGTATTGCGATACGTTCGCCATCCGTCCTGGCAAATTGGATCTGATGAGATCTGATGAAGACAGACATGCTGTCTGTTTTTGTCCAATATCTCCATAGGAATCAGCGGCGCTCTGGCAGGCCCCTCCCTGCTCAGTGAGCAGAGACGGACCTGTCATCCACCGGCTCAGCGGAGATCAACGGAGAGATCTCCTGCTGAGCTGGCAGACTCTGCTGAAACAGATCCGCCTCGTGTGGAAGGAGCCTAAGGCTCCATGCCCACTGGGCTTACAAAAATGTCTGTTCCCTTGGCAGAAAAATCCACTCATGTAGAGCGTTTTTTGTACATAGGTTAGGCGAGTTTAGGAGATTTTGGCATGTTTTCTGCTAGAAAGATTTAGTCAGAGATGCAAACCAGAATTTTTTTTCCTGTCTCTAAACATTGAGTATTAAATATGCCTGTAATTGTCCTAATGTGCATGAACACATAGGATAACACTGAACTGCTTCTACAGACAGAACACAAAACGCCTGTAGAAGCAGCAATTTTTAAGCTAGTGTGCATGGAACCTTATATTTTTTGAGCTAATGACCTGGAGAAAACATTAGGATGGGGTGTTTGGACTTCTCTCTCTGAATGCCTTTTTTCTGGTCAGTAGCTCAAAGAAATTAGATACAGATAACTTCATTTTCAGAAGTAGATCCACAACAGTAGCCTACATGTTATGCTCAATAAAAGTTCCTTTAAAGCTGTTGCCCATGGCTGTCTGGCCCTCATCACCCCTCATTACCTATACTATACTCCTACCTGACATTCTACTCAGTACACAAAAAGCCTGAGATTCCCATGAGATCTTGCAAAGAGGGTGCCTGTACCTGGTCACTTGGCCTTCAATGTCAAAATCGATGTCTGTTTTTTATCTTTTATGTAGTTTACTTACTAAGGTAAAATGTATTTTATATATTCATTGTATCATGTTATAGGGTGAAAATGTAATTGTAATGACATAGATGGAAATACAGTTCCAGAAACAAGTATGCTTTTGTTTTGTATCTTCACAATTTCATATATGTTCTGGATATCATATTAGCATTCTATTACAATGTAGCTCACAAACCACATCTATTGTAATGTTTAATGACAGGGGTAATTTTTATCTTTAATACTTGTTAGCGAAGGCACTCACATGCACAAGTTGCCAGAAAGTCTAGGCAAGGTGAGAGCAAAGATGGAGAATAAACATAATTGTGAAAGATTTATTAGGTCCCATGTTAGGCCTTGTTCACATGGGCGTATGTAACCGTACACCCATGTAAGGGCCATATTTGGCCACACAGGATGCTCAGATGTTCCGTGCATCCCTGTGTAGGCAGTCCCATTCATGTCAATTGGGATACCGCTGCTGCACGGACACAGCCGCTGCTCTCAATTTGACATCCATGCGGGTGTGTCCCTGAACGCAGACAGTGTACGTTCGGTGATACCTGCGCAGTTGTCAAATTGGAAGCAGCGGCTGTGTCCCAATTGTCATGAATGGGACTGCCTGCAGGGGAATTCATGGAACACCTAAGCATCCTGTGTCAGCAAACATGATCCTCAGTTAGCTAAGTGCAAATTTTCTACTACTTTAGTAAATGATCTCAAACACAAAAGAAAAGATTAGGAAAATTTGTGTGCAGGTTTCTTTTTGGCCCCTGTTTATTGTTCACATGCACCAAAAGCACAAGTATGACAAACTTTTCATGTAGGTTAGGCCATATCACTTCCTGTTGTTTGTGTAAATACCACAAAAAAAAACCCAACAAAATACACAAAAAAGCAAGTGAAAAAAATGGAAGTTCTAGCTTATTATTTATTCTTTACAGGTAATTTATATATTTGTAGGGATGTGTTAAAAAAAACATGAAATACGCCCCCAAACAAATGTAAAAATAATTTTTATTAATGCAGTTTTTGGCATTTTTTCCTGTATATTGTTGTTATTTGAAGTTTCTTAAGGCTATGTTCACATCTAAGCAGGTATGGGAAGGCATGTATTCACATACTTCCCTCACCTGCAGTAAAACAATGCACTGCTGTTTAGCAGATGCATTGGGGTACCATCAAATCTAATAGCATCCCTATACACTGGAAACCACAGCGTGGCACTGTGTGGTTTACCTGCAACTTCGCTTCAGGAAAGGTGCAAGGACCTTTTCCTTGTGTTTTCTGTAGGTACAGCAGAATATGTGCTGTGCCCATGCAAACATGGCCACTGGGAAACCAGCACTGTATGAACCTAGCCTAATGCCGCGTACACACGAGCGGACTTTCCGGCAGACTTGGTCCGGCGGACCGAACTCCGTCGGACAATTTGATCGTGTGTGGGCTCCAGCTGACTTTTTTTCCCAAAAGTCCGATGGACCTAGAAATAAAACATGTTTCAAATCTTTCCGACGGACTCGAGTCCGGTTGAAAAATCAGCTCGTCTGTATGCTAGTCCGATGGACTAAAACCGACACTAGGGCAGCTATTGGATACTGGCTATCAACTTCCTTATTTTAGCCCGGTCGTACATCATCACGTATGAATTCGTCAGACTTTGGTGTGATCGTGTGTGTCCAAGTCCATTCGTTTAAAAGTCTGGTGGATGTACGCTTCAAAGACTGTCGGATCTAGTCCGTCGATAAGTCAGCTCGTGTGTACGCTGCATAAGACCTTTTTCACTCTAAAAGTCAAAAATAACAACAGCTTACAGAAGAAAAATAAGCAAAAAAAAAAAACACTAAAGGAAGGATTTTTTTTTTTTTTTACACCAACCTTGAGATCAGCATGTATTCCCTTGATCTTCTGATCATATGCTTTTTATTATGAGGACAAAGGGGTATGACGTTCCTTTGTTAACATAAGTGATGAATGTCAGAGCTTGTTGCTGTGTGTCATGCTTCATTTTTACAAGCAACAAACACGTGATAAACAGGTCAAAGGAGGTTCTGCTGACCATGCAGCTGTCGTTTCCATTAAAAATTGAGGCAAAATGGCCCAGTTCACTTTGAGCTGGGTATGCAGAACCCAGAGCAAAATCTTGCAAACCTCAAGCTTAGCACCAAACTCCACTGGAGTCTATGGAAGGTGAAGGTAGTTACTTTATTCTGTCTTTTTTCAAGGCTTATAGGCAAGATATTGTTAAAGAAGGGCATGAGTGGTTGTGCACTCTCTTGGAAGACATGTACCAATGCAAAAAGAAAAATAAATAAAAGAGAGAGTCTTTTCATGTGGCTTGAACAGCAACATTGCAAATACACAAATTCTTTATGTAACATGGGGAGATGCTGTCTTAAAGTTGCCTGTGCTGTTGCAACAGTACAATATAACCCTTTAAAAGTAACCGGGGCAAAAACAGTGAGAGGGTCTCCTAAAATTCTAACCAAACCCTTATCCAGGTATGCAGCCTAGGTGGCCAGTAAAGGGAGTGTGTATCCCCGCTTTCCTGAACCAAACTAGGCCACATTCCTTTCAACTTTGTAAGGTATCTTGCAAGGGGGTGGCAAATTTTAGCAAAATAACTAAGTTTAGCAAATAACTAACTAAACTCAACTAAGCAGAAACTATTTGTCTTCTATTATATCCATGTCTCGCTTGTTCAGATATATTATTCCTGTCAAACATTCAACAATGCAGGATGTCCATATATAATAATATATAATTTCTAGGAGGAGAACAATTGGGGAAGTCAATGATTGGGAAGGATCTGGGTGTTCTGGTAGATCATAATCTCAATAATGACATGCTTCAGTTTCTAAAGCTAGAAAAATACTTTGTTGTATTAAAATAGGTATAGTCTCCAGAGGGAGAGAGGCATAAAACCAAGAGAGAAACCAAACTGATAAGAGGCATAGAAGAGCTCAGCTATATGAGGAAAGTTTAGCTGATCTGAATTTATTCTCTCTTGAGAAGAGACAATACGTTGGGGATCTGATCACCATGTATAAATACATAAGAGGTCCATACAGTAACCCTGGTGTTACTTATACACTTTCAGGTCATTACAGAGGGCAAGGGGACACTTTTTATGCCTGAGGGAAAATATATTTAACCTCCACATACAGAAAGGCTTCTTCACGGTAAGAGCTATAAAAATGTGAAATAGACTCCTTCAAGAACTAGTTCTGGCCAGCTCAGTAGATTGATTTATAAAAAAAAAAAAACATCTAGATGCATTTCTAAATGCAAAAAATATATTTGAATACTAACATTTATAATTAATAACACCAGTCGTAGTTTATCCAGGGATTGCCTTCTGGGTATCAGGAAGAATTTTTTCCCCATTGGAGCAAATTGGATCATGCTTTATTGGGGTTTTTGCCTTCCTGTGGATCAACTGTGTCTATAGGATTGCGCATATGGAGTTTTTCTGTTTGTTTTATTTCTGTGGGTTGAACTAGATGGACTTGTATCGTTTTTCATCCAACTATGTAGTCTCATGAGATTTGGAGTTGCTACTAGCTGGAATCAGTACCCGAGGACCTACACTACACATATTTCTATAGTTCCACATTCGTTCAATTGATATGTGCTTATTTTACCGCACCAGTCATTGGTGGGTGCTCAGACTTTAGTAAGCAAAGCCCTGTCTCTATCAAAAAGGCTAAGGCTTCATTCCCACAAGGCAGATCCGCTGCCTCGGAGTCCGCCTCTGTCCGCCAGCTCAGTGGGAGATCTCTCCGTTGATATCCGCTGAGCGGATGACAGGTCCCTCTCTGCTCACTGAGCGGGGAGTGGCTTGTTGAGCGACACTGGTTGCTATGGAGAGATCGGACGAAAACGGATAGCATGTCTGTTTTTGTCAGATCTCACCCAATCCGATCCGCCCGGGACAGATGTGAACGTAGGGCCATCTGTCTGATTTTGGCGGGTTGGATGTCAGCGGACATGTCGCCGCTGACATCCGTCGCTCCATAGCCTTACATGGAGCGCCCAATCAGGTCCGCTGACAAAACTGATAGGCGGACCTGAATGGTCCATTCGTGTGAAAGGGGCCTAACTCAACACAGAAAGACTTTACAAAACAAAGCATGGTAAGCCAGCAACAGAAAAAAGATCACATACAAGACCACAGACAATACTAATGACTAGTCCTTTGTAATCATGGACAATATTCACTGGCATATGCTTCCAAAACAGTATGTTTTGTAATTTAATTCCAAAAAGGTTCTGGGGGCAAGTGGGAATTCAAATGGGCCAGAAGGAACAATTTCATTGAATGGATGAGCATAGAATGTTGTTTGTGATGCCCAGTGAATGTGAAAAGCTAGCTGTAAGTGCAGACTTAAAACTTTTACACCTGATAATTTTCATGGTGCTTTACAAGTGCCCTGTGGTTGATTGAAAAAAGTGAGGCGCCTATGGTCAGCCTTAGTGATGCACAATGAGACTTAGAGGGTGAGCTGAGGGGTACAGAGATAGGTTTTGGTATCTTCAGCATACAGATGCTGTTGAAAGTTGTGGGAGGCCAACCCAGGGAGGAGGTATAGATAGAATAGAAGGGGTTTGTGATAAGAGTTTTGGATGAAGAGGAAAGGAAGAGATGGATTTGTAGATGGTGTACAGAGACAGGTAGGAGGAGAACCCATAAAGAGCAGAAACTTGAGGACCAAGGTATTGGAGTTTTTTTGAAGAGAAAGAGCAAGTGGTCAACTGTATCAAGGGATGCAGAAAGGTCTACTAGTATAAGTACTGGGTTTTATCACTGTGTGTGTTCGGGGACCTGCTCTCACACCCACACGGGTGTCATATTGGGAGTAGTAGCTGTGTCTTCTGTATTCCAATTGACATGAATGGAACTGCCTACATACAGATCAATGTAACACCTGTGCAGGCAAAACACAGCCGTACATGGGTGTACACTTAATTGTGACTATATTAGCAAGGCCTAAGAGGACAAAAGAAAACATCTCCCTATAGCAGCCATTCTTATCCAGGGTTCCATGGAACCTTAGGGTTTTTTTCTGAGTTTGCTAGGGGTTTCTTGAGCTGTGGCCTTCCATTTGGTGGTGCCTGCTTTCCAGAGCCAATGCCAGTTGGCAGTGCAAGCGGCATAAGACCAATGAACTTTTTAGCTGTCTGTAAAGGTGACATTCTGACCACCACTGTAAGATTTGCATTCTTCCTACTGACCACCAATGCAAGAGGCTTTTCTCCTATTGAACTGGTACTTGAACTTTAGTAAGGGTTCCCTGAGACCAGAAAATTTATTTAGGGGTTCTTCTGGGGTAAAAAGATTGAGAAGGCCTGCCCTATAATATTTCTTTTCTGGTATGGGACTAACTTTTGTTTGGTTCTGTTAGATAGAGTCTGATTTTCAGTCCCATGATAGATAGATATGATAGATCCAGAATAATATCAAAAATATAGTTAAAAATCTAACCCCAAAACAAAAAATGTAATATATTGCAGCTTACCTGTCCTTAGGTGTGGGGTGACCACATTATTTTTATTTTATTCAGACTTTTTTTTACCTGGCAATCCTACATTATGCTTTCTGTCCTAATATGACAAAACTCCCTACTCTGTAAAGGGGAAAAGTGTACTAGGTCTACAGAACACCTCCCCATCTGCTAAATTCTATACCATGGTGAGGGAAGCAGTCAACAGAGTGAACTCAGGTGGGGCTGATAGCAATGTTTGAGATTTTAGAGCATCATTGCCAGCTCACTACAGAAAGTTGATCTGGCAGACTGTGTGAAACAAAATTTTGAGTGTGTCCAGTATGAGAGACTACTCCACACTTGATTTTGCTTCAACAATAAATTAGTACTGCACATTCTGTAAGGAAATTTTAGGGCTTGTTCCCACATGTGGCCGGAAGAGGGAAGTTTTACTGCCTTCTTAACCCAACACAATGGCCAGAGGGGTTGTACCCAGAGGCGGTACAAGACAGGGGCGGGAGAGGCACTTACCCTGGGTGGAGTCTTTTCAGGCTGGAGGGGGGGCACCAGATTGCAAGCTTCACCAAATCCCACTGTCACCGTTCCCAGACTCCACCTCTGCAACCAACAGCATATAGTCAAGGATTCCATTTACAAATGCCTGTTCAGTATCTCCGCTGTGCCCACGATCCTCAGCAACAGCGCCCATATCTGTGAAGATTTGCTGTCTGTCAGCATCCACCTCCCCCGCCTCTGCTCACCGTGTGAGTGTTTGTGGCTGGTTGGTAGGTCCTCCGGCGTCCCATCAACCAATCAGGTGCCCAGATAGCAAGTAATTGTGCTGCAAGTTTGAAAATGACTTGCTAAGCTTCACAAGTTTGTTGTACAATTGCAGCCAATTGTCCAAATTTCTTTGAAAAAATTCTGCAAGTCTGCTGCAAGTTCTGGTTCAGTTATGTTGTTCAATAGTCTTCCCACTACATGGGTCACTGTGGCTGTTTTTTTATGCTGTAGACTTGCAGAGCTCTTTCTGTAGTTCTGCAACTTTGCTCTTGCTAGAGACTTGCCACGCAAATTTACTACAGCTTGGAAAAGTGTCAAATAGAACTTGTGCTTCAAGTGCTCTGCAAGTGTACAACTTGCCAGTGAAAATGTGCAGACTTACAATTCAACACTGCCACACATTTGTGACAAGTTATGCTTGCTATCTGGGTGCTTGCCCCACCCCCAAACCCTGGCCTTCAGAGTAGGAGAACGGAACTTTCTGCTTGGCTCAGTGTCAGGTCACATAGACTCCTCGTGTATGTCCTGTAGCTCCACTAAGAAGAATCAGACAATAATGTAAGTAGGATCTCAGGGGACATTGCTGTATGGGGGATCTCTGGGGACCCTGCTGTATGGGGGATCTCTGGGGACCCTGCTGTATGGGGGATCTCAGGGGACACTGTTGCATGGGGAATCTCTGGGGACCCTGCTGTATGGGGGATCTCAAGGGAACCTGCTGTATGGGGGATCTCAGGGGACCTGGCTGTATGGGGGATCTTAGGGGACCCGGCTGTATGGGGGTTTGCTGGGGACCCTGCTGTATGGGGGATCTAGGGGGACCCTGCTGTGTGGGGGATCTCGGGGGACATTGCTGTATGGGCATCTCAGGGGACCCTGCTGTATGGGGATCTCAGGGGACCCTGCTGTATGGGGAATCTCTGGGGACCCTGCTGTATGGGGGATCTCTGGGGACCCTGCTGTATGGGGCATCTCAGGGGACCCTGCTATATGGGGGATCTCTGGGGACACTGCGTATGGGGGATCTCTGGGGAACATGATCTAAGGGGGATCTCTAGGGACCCTAATGTGAAACCCTGTTTTAAGCTAAGGGGAATCTGGTGGTAACCTTAATGTGAGGGCATGACTCTGGTGACCCTGATTTAAGGAGGGGGGATCTGGAAACCCTGATATAAGGGGGAGACTCTTGGGTACCTGAGGTAAAAGGGGGAGCTTTGGTGACCCTAATGAAAGGGGGGACTCTGATGTAAGGGGGAACTCTGGGGACCATGATGTAAGAGGAGGACTTTGGGGAACCTAATGAAAGAGGGGAACTCTGAAATAAGGGGGAAACACTAGGGACCCTGATGTAAGAAGTGGGGACTCTAGGGACCCTGATGTAAGTGGGAAACTTTGGCGCTCCTAATGAAAGGTGGGGACTCTGATGTAAGGGGGAACTCTGTGTACCCTGATGTAAGGGGGTAGTACTGCTGTACTACCATGATGAAATCATGTGCACAGCTGTTCCTCGGAGCCATAGAACTGCATTCGCCAGTTCAGGCAACGCCCATCAAAAGTGATATGCTGTTTAATTTTTCTCCTTGGCATGTATATAGCCATGAGCAGGAGTATGTTAGAATTCAGGTCTGGGGCGATAAAGCCACGGGTCAACCACCTGGTTTTACTACTCCCTGGCTGAACCTGGGAACAAAGCTTTACTCCTTCAGAGTGACACATGGCCTCCTAGATAAATGCACCCCACAGAGACCCCACCTTCCCAGCTCCCCTCTCTCTTCAAACCACCACCAAATCAGTCCTTAGACTCACACCACATTTTTCATTCCAGTGACCCCACCAATGCAGGGGCATTTTTTTCCTTATACTGATGCTGGGGAATTTCTTTCTAAATCACTGTGATTCCCATATTCAATTGCATGTTTCACCAAACGTGCTGCACGCATCGCTATTTAACCCACCCCACCCCCAGGGCACTAGATGACCTTGTCCCGCCACTGGTTGTACCCATGCCATGGAAACAGTTATATCAATTGTTGCATTCGGCAGGCACTACCATTACCAAATGCAACCAATTCAAGTGAATGTGGTCGCGCCACAACCGCACTGCAACCAGGTGCAATGTTTGTAGTTGTGGTGCGGTGGTGGAGGCTTTTCACAGTTAAAATAGGTGGTGAGGTGATATATTGCCTCCCAGGCGCCTGACAACCACCCTCTGAAAAGCGATCCACTGATTGCTTTTCAAAGGGGCGGCAAGGGCTGCCCCAGTGCAAACAAGCCCTTATGGAACAGTTCATGCTGAAAAGTCTAGACTACTGATATCAATACAAATGATTCTCCAATGTGCATCATTTTATGTCTTTTTAACGCTTTTTTTTGCTTTAAAAGAGCATATTATAAGCCGATTTTCCCCTCCATGCACTTGGTTCTCATAGCAACTTAATTTAGGAAGGAGTAACTGATTCAGTATTATAGTCAGTAAGACAGTAAGACAGAAATATGGCATTGATCATCTTCCTTATACAATAATACTTTCTCAATTCCATATTCTGAAAAAACGTAGTATGGTCATTTTCCAATCACTTTTGATTGTTTTTGTTCCTTTTATGATGAAATGAATAGGGAGAAAACAGATTTGAAAATGCTTTTTTCTACTTGATGGGGTTGTAGTGTGTGCATGTGGTTTGTAATGATTTTTATTTAAAATCCGGTCTTCTAGTGCAGCTTTGTTTTTAACCAGGGGGCCCAGGCCTCCTGGAGTTCGCTTCAGGTTATTTCAGGGGTGCCTAGACAAAATGCCTAAAAATTGCCCAAAAACTGTACACAAGCCAGCAGGTAGATGAAGCGTGCCTTTTAGTTACACAAAGCCTCAGGTTTTCACTGTGCACCATTAGAACCTTCCATCCAGCAGTGTTCTAACAACCAATGATCTCCGCCAGCACTGGGGTCACATTAGCTGAGTGAAGGAGAGAAACTGAGGGAGAAAAACATTGGAAAACTAGTCAGTACCAGTGAGCAAAGGTGTATTTGCTTTGGATAAATCACCTCTATGTATGTGAATGTTGCCTCGTTATGAAAAAATGTTAGTTTTTTTACATTCTAGAATTGGGTGCCTCAGGATGGTGCATAATTCTATGCTTAATTGTGTAATAAAGGGTGTCTTGACTGAAAAAGATTGGGAAACGCTGTTCTGGTGTGCAATGGTAAAGACTGCATAGGAGATTTTATTTTTAAAACCTATGTTTAGTCATAAAATGTGTGGAAGAGTTAGATCTCTTTCAGGTTTGCATTGTAGTCACAGCTCCCAATCTGAGAGATTTTTCTTTACCTCCTGTTCTGTCAAAAACCCATCACCTGAACAGGTAATGAAGGGACATCTCCTTGATGGGTTCCAACACACTATTCCCAACGCACACATTCCTGTAGAGATGGCTGTATTTGTAAGTGGGCGCTGAAGCGACCATCGGCTGGAACACTGTGTATTCAGAGAGAGTAATGTCACCAGCACACCAAGATCTCTAAAAATGAGTCCAAGGCTTTAATTAGCGATCACATCATGACAGCAGAAAGCTTTCTGCTGTCATGATGTGATCGCTGATTAAAGCTTTGGACTCATTTTTGGAAATCTTGGTGTGCTGGTGACATTACTCTCTCTATCTTCTTGATGGGAACACAAAGAGCAAGGAAAACCTGAGAGGTTCTAACATTTCCCAAACCCAGTTAAAAGAAATTGTTGTTGCTTTAGCCCCATTGGATAGGTTTCCTATTCTTATCTCATTTCCTGTTTTGTCTGACCCCTGTAAAAGGGGTTGTAAACCCTCAAGGTTTTTCACCTTAATGCATTCTATGCATTAGGTCAAAAACCTCCTGTGATGCAGCAGCCCCCCAGAGCCCCCCTTTTACTTACCTGAACCCGGTCTTTCCAGCAACGGGGATGAGCACACCAGCTCCAGCCGGTGTACCGGGTCCTGATTGAATAGATTGATAGCAGCGCAGTCATTGGCTCCCGTTGCTGTCAATCAAATCCAATGACGCAGGAGCTGGGGGGGGTGTGTCTGTGTGAATGGATGCAGCAGCATGACACGGGAGCATGCCCGCACGAGTGCCCCGGGGGAGAGTGGCTCTCCAACGGGGCACTCGAGAAGAGGAGGAGCCAGGAGCGCCGCTGAAGGACCCCAGAAGTGGAGGATCAGGGCCACTCTGTGCAAAACCAACTGCACAGAGAAGGTAAGTATGACATGTTTTTTTTTTTTTTAAACAAACCTTTACATATCCTTTAAGTACACACAAAGTGGTTGAAAATGTTCCCAATGGAGACACAAAGGGCAATAAAGACTTGACTTAGGTTCTAACCTTTGCCCACTATAGCCAAAGTGAAGATAAAAAGTTATGGCTGGAGTTTGGCTTGAAATACAGTTCATAGATACACAGAATTCAGCTCACTCCATGCAGCAACAAACCATATCATCAGCAGGGAAGCTAGGTTGATGAATGGTGCTACTCAGAACAGAAACCAAATAAACAGCCATATCACCACTTTAAGGTCTCATGCATATGGAGATTTAGTAGCTCAAAAGTCCTCAAGTATAACATTTCTGTCACTTTGATGCTCCTGAGGAGCCACAGGTGGTGTGTTCTGCCAGGCATACAAGTTAATTACTGTATGCTGCCGTACACATGCAAACGCCAATGCAGCTGTGCATTGGCATTTACCCAATTATATGCGCTTATGTGATTATGGCCATGTACAGGTTCACTTGTATGGCCCGCCTTATTCCACCTGCAACTCCTCGGGTTGCATTATGCTTGAGGACATTTGAATGTCTGTGTGCATGAAGCCTAGAAATGCACACAGGACATTTATTTATCACCCATGAATAAAATGGACAAGAACTGTCATTACTGCCTGTGGCTTGAAATGTTGCTATTCATGGGTGATCAATAATTGTCCTATTTGGAGATGGTGTGCATTTTATGTTCACATTCTTGATTTAAAATTCAATCCAACTCTTTAACAGAAACCCAAAAAATATATTGTAACATTTATCTAGACACATTAGTTATTCTGGTGAAGTGCTACATAATTTCTCCCGTTCTTGTATTGTTGAATGTTATACAGTTTTATATTAGTAAAAATGTACCTTTCATTATCTGCAAATAAAGAAAATCAGAATTTAGCTTCAAAGCCTCAGTACCATGTCATCATCACATTGCCATTATTATTATCAGCAACAGAGATATTTACAATCAATGATGTTGCCATTATTAATAATTCAACACTTAAAATTTATACTCAAAGTACCTATTTAATTTGGCTTACATTTATATATTATAATCTTTAAGACAGTTATACAAAAAGTTAAATCCTTCATATTTACAGTAATGCCAAATAGTGATCTTTTTCTAATACATAGGCCAATGATAAAATAAATTTGCACAAAAATTTAATTGTACCTGAAGTGTTTATATTTTTGCTAACAAGTGCCACATGCATTAAATTGCCACTAAAATACACAATTATTATTATTATTATTATTATTATTATTATTATTATTAATCCAGTTCAGTAGTTGGGAATGCTTTGCTACTGAGAGCCCGGAGTTGTGGTTTGTGCAGTTTCAGTGGATTTAGCACAGCACAAGGCAGGGAAACAGATGTAACAATGCAGTCACTGGTAAGGAAGACAACATTTTCACCACATGGGTTACAACCAGAGTATGAGGCCATCATCAGTCACAGAATGGGCTAAGGGATACTTTTATAAAACAAAATCATTTTAACATTTTACCTTTAAAACTCAATTATGGACAGCTATAAAATACAAAAATGAGTATGGCTCTGTATTCATTAATACATCAATACATGTTTTAAATGCTACCAGTGCAAAATCCTGAATTTGGCTTGCTGTCAGCCTCATGCAACCTCTGTACAGCATTACTCAGACTGGAAGAAGAAACTGCAGTACTAACCAAAAAACTGTGCAGCATGCACATGTGCTAAGAACATGCTGACAGAACGGGATAGCAGAGTGGACAGAGGGATGACCTGATCAGTACGTTGCAGCTCTATTATTGTCCAATTATCAGGTTGGGTTGAAAGGACACCACCACATATCATCCTTTGTAACAGAGAAAGTGGTGTCATCCCTCTGGCTAAGCTATTTGAGAGATATATAAATCTCACGACTAGATGAACAAACAAAAAATGCAAATCCTTTGGCAATTCTCATGTACTTCATCTACAGTATGTATTTAACAGATTACCTGGAGTTTAGACTTAAAGTGTAAGTATACACTCCTATCGTTTTCAGCCAAGGAAGCTTCCATTTTTGCCTCTTTTTAATCTATAGCTGCCATGATGCTCCACATGTGATCAGTTATGACACCAGCCATTGGATGGTTTTACAGTTTGGTTTAGAGCACAACGAATGGGAGTGTTACATTTCCGGCACATGCCGGAAATGAAACTGTTTTATGGATGGGTTTACTTCCACTTTAATGGCTATCAATATTTGAAATCTTTGGACACACATTTTCACAGCTTAACGACCCTTTTTCTATCAGAAGAATTGGTTGAAAACAAATGAGTTTAGGTCACTAAAATATTAGGCCCAGAATCAAGGAGAACAATATAACAATTAATCAGACCCCTGACCCTACCTATTTTTCTCAAAGTATTAATAGCGCATAATTGTTTGTGTTTTTATTCTTCTGGGGAAGAATTTTAAGGATGCATTTAGAGCAGAATTGAAGTCACTCTGTGTGTGTGTGTGTGTGTGGGGGGGGGGGATATTTACTAAAACTGAAGAGTGCAAAATCTGGTGTAGCTGTGCATGGTAGCCAATCGGCTTCTAATTTCAGCTTGTTCAATTAAGCTTTGATAATAAAACCTGGAAGCTGATTGGTTTCTATACAGAACTGCACCAGATTTTGCACTCTCCAGATTTAGTAACTCACCCCCTGTATGTCTGTAAAAATGTTACTTTGATGAAAGTAAATTACATTTAAAAGCCTTCTGCTGTATTCTGTCTTCAACAAATGGTTTTGAGCTGATCCTCCTGGCACATGACAGTGCTGCCACCATTCTATGAGATGCCCCAACAAAGTGCTCTGACTGCCAGTCTGACATACAGAGTACACTGCACCAATGCTCCCACAAGAGCTCCTTTCTTGGTCTCCGTGCAATATAATACTTGGTGCACCCATGGACATGCATAGAATTTTCTCTCATAACACATGAATTGTGTGAGCAGGGCTGGTTATTATTTTCATTTAAGTAAAATTAGGTTCACCATAAGCTTTTTCAAATTGTGATATGCTTCAGTTTGGCTTTAAAGTAGACCTTTACCCCAAAATAAAAGTTGCTCTCGGTTGCCCTCTTCCTCCTCCCAGCCTCTATCTCAATATTTTTGGTAGGAGAGGGGCGAGTACCTTTCTTTCTGCACCCTCCCCCATTTCCTCGTTCTTCTCCTAGAGGAGGATAATGTCATCTCAGCCCACCCACAGCCCCATTTACATCACAGAAGGCTGCTGGACCCGTCTAACTGCACCGCTCGATCTCATGCATACACAGTGTGGAGCCAGCTGTGAATCATCACAATGTCACAGCTGCAGTAGTGTATTTAGGTTTTGTGCTGCCCTAGGCCTGACTAAACTCGTGCACCCCCTAATTTAAATATGATCCACCCCTTCCTGTCAAGGCCACACCCCTTGCTGTTTAAGACCCGCCTGGAAATTTTCAAGTGGGGACACTAGTTCTGAGGGCCAGGGGGGGGGCAATGGATTACCTTAATTTACATAGATTTCCTCTCACTTCCTGTTTGGCTATGGGGCAGGAAGTGAAAGGAAATCTCTGAAATGGGACGGGGATGGCAAAAAATAAACTGACAGGGGCTATAACCCTCCCTTATTCTATCCAAAATGAAAAAAAAAGTGCTGCCTATAGTTCTACTTTAAGCACAAATTTCTGATAATTTTATGGAAAGGACTAAGAAGATATAACCATGCCAATGGTGCAGCAGAAAACATATAGCACAGTGAGGAAGGTTTGTGGTCCAGGATGATAGGACAGTCAAAATTAGAAGCCCCACAGTTGCGGAATGCCAGCCGCCCCCGCATACAGGAAGCAGTGCGGCCGCTTTATGGGGGCACTAGACTAATTTGCCTCTAAGCCCAGTCCACCCCATAAGACTGGCGCTACACTAACAGTGTAGTGCAAGCTGGTGGGGACTCTTTCCGTGCTGCCCCCCTGCAAAGTGTTGCCCTAGGCCTGGGCCTTGTCGGCCTAGGCCAGGATACAGCTTTGCACAGCTGGATCCCAAATCCAAGATGGCTGCACCAGGGATCCGCAATGCTGAGAAGAATCTGCTGTGGGGAAGACAGTAGTAGATTACATATGTCGGATCCCTATTTTGTACTTGGAGCAGCAGGTAAAGTGTCACCCTCTCTCTCTGTCATCACCAGTGCCAGATATGATATGCTGGGCAGGGTCAGTACACACACAGCTTGTACTTTTTTCACTTCTTTCAAATATGTATGATTGTTGGAGCTATTGTGTTCTCATTATCAGTGTTGTTTTTTCTGAAATATATATATATATATATATATATATATATATGGTTTTTTTTTTTTTTTTTTTTAACTTAGCTTCTTCTCATGGATCCTTAGAACTGAACTCCAGGCAGATATAAAATACACAAGCACATGCAGTATATTAATTGATACATCATTAAATGCAAGCAGTGTAAGTACCTGAATTAGACACTGTATTATTCTCTTGCAGCCTGCTGTACAGCAGAGCTCAGCCTAGAAGAGGGAGAAGCAGCACAAGAAGCCAGTGAGTTGTGCTGCAGTGCTCAAGTACATATTGCATCTTATCAGTTCTTAGATGCAGTGGCTGCATTAATTTTCTTATTTTTTTTTTAGGCTCTTTTACTTTATTTATACCTGTGATCCAGCCATTAAAGCTGGGTATACACATTGAGTTTTTTTTTGTTCAACCAGCGGGCTGAACAAAAAAAAATCTAACAGATCCTAGCATCCACACAAGCAATGTGGATGCAGGGACTTCTTCCAATGCGCTATTGTATTCTGACAGCTGGGACTCTGTTAGAATACATAGATCAGCACTTGTGTTGAACTGAGAGGGGTACACATAGACCTCAATTTGGCCAGTTCCTGCTGAGTTTCCATAAATGTATACCCTGATTTAGTCTGTTACTTTTTGAACTTTATTCAACAGACCAAGCTGTCCAGCAAACTTGACAGAGGGTTGGGACAACCCATTTACCACTGAGTTGTTCTTACAATGATCATCTTTTATTCATGTATGTAAAAACTTTATGTATCGCATCTGTGTATTTTGATGTTTGAGTGGAGTGCGGTTTAAAAGGAAAGAAGTTTTCCTTCCTGAGATTTCTCTTTCCTGTTCATGTCTGTATATTTACCTAAGAATGCTGAACCAGAACCAAGCACTGTCACATGAAAAAGAGAAGATAAGCACTTACTTTTCTGGCACACACTTTAAGGCTACTAAGAAAAGAGTCTACTAAGTGTCAGATCAGAGCCAAAGTACAGATAGCCAAAGACAGATCAGAGCCAAAGTACATGATACCATTGGGAACCTGGTCTCCATTACAATTACTATGGAAAATCATCTATTGGTCTTCTGTTTTTTTCTTTTATATCATTTGCAAAACCTAAAGATTATGGAAATAATTCTCCTTTACATAGGTCTGACCACTACTAAACACCATGTCAGAGCTCACTGCAGTTTGTTGACTTTTCCCCTTTGTTTTCATATAATCCTTCATTAATTTATATTCATTTACTTATTTAGTAAATCATCTATCCAATGTCAGGAACAAATGCAAGCATACATGGCAAAATTAGTTTAAGCTGGCACTTTGCAGAAACAGGGTCTTGTATTTAAGGAATGCAGATACGAGTGGAGTTCTCGGAGTATGGGCAATATAAAGAGAGTCAATTGCACTTCCATTCAAAATGTGGTGTCATCAACGTTCAAGTGATGCAGTCATTATGGTAAACATCACCCATGCCAACTGGGCCCAACTCATTTTCTGGCTGAAAGTCAGATGGCTTGAAAATATGGTTCCAGTGTTGCCCAGTATCATTTTGGAAGGGTAAAATGTCAGACAGAAGCATTGCAATATGCAGTTCCATATACTATACTTAATAGGAGTTCCAGGAGAGGCAGGGAGAGCATATTACCCCATCATTTCTTCTGTAGGCCCTAAATTGAATAAGTAATTTACTCTTTCTAAAAAGATATCTTAGATGAAATAGTTGTAAACTGATGTAAACAAAAGTGCAAGAACAACTTGTGAAGAGAAAAGTGATGTAATTAGTTGTTCTGGGCCTCACGTAGAGCATGACTTTTAGCAGGCAATGGCGGACGAGGCTTAGGTGCAACAATTTCAGGCCGGTTGACACTATTTGGAGCCATGGCTGATAGAACGTTCTTTACTGCAGCTTTTTCAAGAACAGCAGGTTTCCTCTCTGAAGTGGAATATGTCATAGATCGTTGACGAACAGCTGGATTTTTGCGAGGTGCTGGCTCAGGAGGTTTATGAGGCCGATTCTGACCTAGTGGAGGATTAGAGCCAGTGTTGACTGGACCATATAATGGATTATCAACCATTTCTGGTATGTCAGCTGAGGCTGGAGGGCAACTGCAGAGAGATAATTTATTAGTGAAAAAAGAAAATGAACCAAAAGACAACTTGGGCAATTTTCTGCTGTGATTATTAATGTACATTGGGAAAGAACGTGGCAAACTGTGCATTTTAACATGCGTTACTACAAGGTATATAGGTCTGAAGGAAAAGGATTAATTTTTACAGACAGTGCATTTTTGTAACACAAAGGATTTACAATAAATAATTATACAGTATTGAGGGTTCTTCACAGTGCTGATGAGCTGACTCACTGGATTTTGAATAATCACTGGATTTTGAATATCTTGTGACTGACTAGCTACTAATAAAGGCTTGAAAGTGATTGTAAACAATCACCCTCTAAAACAACCCATTCAATTTAAAATAGAAATGAAAGGCTAAACATTTTTTTATAGATATAAAAATGCATTATAAATACCTATTTTCCCTTTTTATAAGTGATCACATTCCCTCTGTTCTGAGCTGCATAAGAGCTGGGGGGGGGGGGGGGGGAAGCAACAGCACACTGAGCTTGGCTGTGCACCAGGGGCGTGTCAGGACAAGTCTGATCATTGGAGGAGAGCAGGCTGAGCTCCCAGCATAGCTAGAGAACCGACTGCTCTCCTGCTTAGTGTGGTTAGTTATTAATAGGATAGCAAGGGGACTAGCAGAAACACCAGGGATTTCACACAAAGTTAAGCCTCGTGCACACGATCGGACTTCAAACAAACTTTTCTGTGGATTTCTGTTTAAAGGGCGTTGGCCATGAACTTGGTATGCATACACACGGCAGGACTTTTTTAGGCCAACTTTCACCAAATCACGTGGTTTTTCAGCTCTTTACCGCCACCCTTTGGTCAACTTCTGTATTGTTGTCTGATCTTTTACATTGGTTCTGAGCATGCGTATTTGTACTTTGGACACTGGATTTGTGTACACATGATCGGACTAGCCGACGTAGGACTTTTGTTGCTGCCAAGTTTGTCTGTTTGCACAGCCAACATTTGTCCGATGAAAACCGAAAAAGTTTGTCCGATGGAGCGTACACACAGTCGGATGTTGCCTTAAAACAGGTCATTTGCATGTTTGTTGTCAAAAAGTCTGATCGTGTGTACGGGCCTTAAGCGATACAAAGAGAACAGGATACTTTCTCATACAAGTACATGGTACAGCAGGCACATATCAGGAATATGAAGTGTTGGGGTAACAAACGCTAAAATCAAACAGACTGTATGATGCAATACAATTCCTCTAGTAGAAAATAAACGATGAATGTATCTTACAAAGACTCCTGCTGACGGGTACTTGGAGGCCCTCGAGCACTGGGACAAGGTCCAAACTTTTGAGTTGATGTAGGATTCCGTGCGGGAGGTGTAACTGGTGTGTCTCCACGACCCAGCACTGGAGAGCCTGGTTTGGCTCGCTGTTCAGTCACTTTAAATCCTGCAGGAGTTCCGGGAGGACTCTGCTTCACCTGGTTTGCTAACACTTGATTTGGCACAATTTGATCCACGCTGGAAACAGATGAAAGAAGAAGCATGAAGAAAACCCAAATGGTCAGGAAGCCTGAGACAGACATAACAAATTATGACCCGAAAGACTTGCAAGACTTAAGCTGGCCATAGATTTCTTAGGAATTTTCTTTTGAAATTCTATCAATGTCTTAATGACTTTCGTACAAAAATTCTCAGAACATTCTCAAAACATTTGCCTGTTGTTTGCTTTTAACATTTGATTTTGGAATGAATGACATTTTCCATCCTGCTCCTTTGAATTTTCTCTTCCAATCATTTTTATTAAAAAAAAAAAAATCAGAGAGGAAAACATGTAAATTACAGGGATTTAAAAGTTAACTAGCGATAAGCGTATGAATTGTTAACAAATAATGTCCTGTGGAAGGAAAGTCATATGAAATGAAATATATTTATAATAATACATATATAATATATTCTGAAGAGATTTCAATGGGAGAGTACATTAAAACTAATTCCTAAAGGTGTTGAAAAAGGATGAGAAAATAAAAGGAGACAGTATAGATCAAAAAGAGGATAACTTAAAGCGGTGCTCAACCCAAAAGGAGAATCTCCGCTTGTTCGCACCGTCCACTTCCACATTTGGTTTTTGGTACTTTGGTACTTGGTTTTGACAGGTACCTGCTTCCACTTCCGAGTAAGATCGCTGTGGCAATCTGTGAGCATTTTTGGCCCCTGCTCCTCCCATTTTTCTCCTCTTTCTGTCTTCAGGGACACACGCAGGGACCATTCACAAAGCACAGCGCAACTTGCACATGTGCAGCAGGGAACCGTCTGTGAGGCCTGAAGGCTTCACTGCTGGTTTCCTTTACTTACAATGCCAGTGCCTGCACCTGGAGCTGACTGACGAATCAGTTTGGGGTGCCGACATCACGGGATCCCTGGACAGGTAAGTGTCCTTATATTAAAAGTCAGTAGCTACAGTATTTGTAGCTGCTGACTTTTACTTTTTTTCTAGACTGGAGCTTCTCTTTAAGAAAGAAAAGAGGAGAATTACTGAATTATTAATTGATTTTTGCAAGATATTGTACCCAAGGCTTCCATATTTCATTAACCACTTCTCACCTGTTATATGACGTCCAGCAGGACAAAATTCCGGCGCGCAGCGCGGCAATCGGTGGTGCTGTGTGTCACTCTGACACACCACATCTCTGATCGTAGTAAGGAACATCTGACGTGGCTCCTTACCACATGATCAGCTGTGACCAATCACAGCTGATCACAGCGTTAACTAGGAAGTGCCAGTAAATGACTTTCCTCAGTTTGTGAGCTGATCGGCGGCTCTCCCTGTCAGAGGGGGGGGGTCTGTGCTGATAATCAGCACATTGATTATCAGCACAGCCCCATTAGATGTGCCACCAACAATGCCAATCAGTGTCCATCAGCTGCCAGTCAGTGCCCCATCAGAAACATCTGTCATTGCCCATCAACTGCCAATCAGTACCCATAACAGTGCCAATGAGTTCTCACCACAGTACCAATCAGTGCCCATCACAGTGCCCATCAGTAACACCTGACAGTACCTCGTCATCAGTGCTGCCCATCAGTGCCATATATTAGTGTCCATCAGTGGCATCTATCAGTGATAATCAGTGCTGCCTAACAGTGCCGCCTATCAGTGCCCATCAGTTCCGCCTATCAGTGCCCATCAGTGCCGCCTATCAGTGCCCATCAGTGCTGCATATCAGTTCCGCCTATCGGTGCCCATCAGTGCTGCATATCAATTCCGCCTATCGGTGCCCATCAATTCTACATATCAGTGCCTCATCATCAGTGCCACCTTATCAGTGCCCATCAGTGCTGACTCATCAGTGCCCATCAGTGCCACCTTATCAGTGCTCATAAGTGCCGACTCATCAGTGCCCATCAGTGCAGCCTCATCGGTGCCCATTAGTGCAGTCTCATCAGTGCCCGTCAGTGAAGGAGAAAACAACATTTTATAACAGAAACAAAGAAAAAAAATGTTTTTTCAAAAATGTAGTTTTTTTCAGTTTGTTTAGCAAAAAATAAAAACCCCAGTGGTAATCAAATGCCACCAAAAGAAAGCTCTATTTGTGGGAAGAAAATGATAAAAATGTAGTTTGGATACAGTGTTGCACGACCGCGCAATTGTCATTCAAAGTGCGACAGTGGTGAAAGCTGAAAATTGTCCTGGGCAGGAAGGGGGGTAAGTGTCTGGTATTGAAGTGGTTAAATAGAGTCATGTTATCATGTTAGAGGATCTCCAGGATTTGGCAATTGCTACTATAACTACTAAGAAAATAAATGAGATTCATTTCTTAGAATGTGCAGGCATATTTTTTATAGGTCAGTTTAGAAGGGCTTGCCAAGGGCACATATTCAGATTAATGTGTATTAAGGAACTGATAAGAATATATATTTGGGTTCAGAATTTTGCAACCTCTGGGCATGTCCACCAAGTATAACATGCAGCCCCTTCCTTTCCACAACCTCTAAAAACAATCAAAAGAAGCATTTGAAATATAAGAAACTAATCTTGTCAGTACCATATACCATATCAATAACACTTTGGGGTTGATTTACTAAAACTGGAGAGTGCAAAATTTGGTGCAGCTCTGCATGGTAGCCAATCAGCTTCTAAGGCTGGCCATACATTCTGCAAATTTCTTGTCCAATTTCCTTAAGATTTACCTTCAACTATGTAGCACAAGGGTCTTCCTGAGTGCATACAAAATGATAGTGTTTATGTTTTGACCTCATATTAAATGGCTTTGGTAAATCTAAAGGAAAATTGTACAAGAAAATTGTATAATGTATAGCCAGCCTAACTTCGGCTTGTTCAATTAAGCTTTGACAAAAACACTTTGAAGCTGATTGGTTTCTATGCAGAGCTGCACCAGATTTTGCACTTGCAATTATCTGGTAATTTATTAGAAATAGAATGAAACATATTAAATATTACAGAAATAGACTTTTGAAGTTTGTCAGGATTTTTACATAAATATTCCATGGGTATCATTGATGATAAATCAATTTGTTTCATCAAAGTTCCACCAGAGGGTGAGTACGTGGATTGAAAACTGGCTACAAGGGCGAGTTCAGAGGGTGATGATAAATGGGGAGTACTCAGAATGGTCGTGGGTGGGTAGTAAGGTCCTATTTAATGCTATTTAATTTGTTCATAAATGACCTGGAGGATGGGGTAAACAGCTCAATCTCTGTATTTGTGGACTATACTTAGCTAAGCAGGGCAATAACTTCTCCGCAGGATGTGGAACCTTGCAAGAAGATCTGAACAAATTAATGGGGTGGGCAACTACATGGCAAATGAGTTTTAATGTAGAAAAATGTAAAATAATGCATTTGGGTGGCAAAAATATGAATGCAATCTATACACTGGGGATGAGAACCTCTGGGGGAATCTAGGATGGAAAAGGACCTGGGGGTCCTAGTAGATGATAGGATCAGCAATGGCATGCAATGCCAAGCTGCTGCTAACAAAGCAAACAGAATATTGGCATGCATTAAAAAGGGGATCAACTCCAGAGATAAAACGATAGTTCTCCCACTCTACAAGACTCTGGTCCGGCCGCACCTAGAGTATGCTGTCCAGTTCTGGGCACCAGTCCTCAGGAAGGATGTACTGGAAATGAAGAGAGTACAAAGAAGGGCAACAAAGCTAATAAAGTGTCTGGAGGATATTAGTTATGAGGAAAGGTTGCGAGCACTGAACTTATTCTCTCTGGAGAAAAGACGCTTGAGCGGGGATATGATTTCTATTTACAAATACTGTACTGGTGACCCCACAATAGGGATAAAACTTTTTCGCGGAAGGGAGTTTCACAAGACTCGTGGCCACTCATTAAAAATAGAAGAAAAGAAGTTTAACCTTAAAATACGTAGAGGGTTCTTTACTGTAAGAGCGGCAAGGATGTGGAATTCCCTTCCACAGGCGGTGGTCTCAGCGGGGAGCATTGATAGTTTCAAGAAACTATAAGATAAGTACCTGAACGACCACAACATACAGGGATATATAATGTAATACCGACATAAAATCACACACATAGGTTGGACTTGATGGACTTGTGTCTTTTTTCGACCTCACCTATGTAACTATGTTTGTAAATAGTTACTTATCTGAGAAAAATTATAATTTTCATCAGATGGTATTAGATATTTTTTCTTGTAATATTTGTATTGATAATATACCTTGAGTAGAAATGGCTACAAGTAGAAGGACTTTATTAGACCGTAATTCACCCTTCAAATTTTATTGTTACTGTGGTTGAAAATGAATGTCGATTTCACCAACTAATGATTAGAAAAACAAATTAACTTTCTTAGAACATTCTTTTCCAAAGAAATTTTATTTCAAATTCTACCTATGGGCATGGATTAAGGCTGGCCATACACTGACAGATTTTTTTCTATACCATCCACGCTGTACAGCTTGGATAGATGAATCCCCCTGCTGGACTCTTAGGAGAGAGGCGGTGGGGGCTGAGCCATGGCTCAGTGTCTAAATGGAGTGCTGTGGGGGCACGCGACATGGGGGAGGGGCCAGCAGCACCGAAGAGGGACCCGAGAAGAGGAGGATCTGGGCTGCTCTGTACAAAACCATTTCACAGAGCAGGTAAGTCATTTTCATACCAAAAAAATGAGACTTTACAATCACTTTAAGATAAACTGTAGAAAAGACCTGCAGAAAAATGAGCACTTACCAGAATGACTGCTCCCACTGCTGGCTGCTCTGGGATTTTATCTGATGTTTTTGTACCACTGCTTCATCTTTTTCAATCTTAACAAAGTCTGTGAGAAGAAATAACATTCTCATTTTCATGCTGTTAGAGTGTTGGAAAATACAGACGTGCAGTGAGCAGAGAGGGATTAAAGCCGTAGTAGACCCTCAGCATTTTGTAGCTTAACACATTGAGCATAATAAGATAAACTTACCCCAGTAAACTATTAATTAAAATTCTTACCCTACCACCTACAATTTACAACTTTAAATACTGCTGGCTCATGCTCTCAGTACTGCTTCCCTGAACTTTTGGTCTTCACAGGAAAAAGTTAACAGTGGACAGTGCAATTTCCAGCCAGTCAGTTAGCTTGGAAATGGGAGGAGGAAGGAGAAGCAGGGGAGTGCCTTGCCATCCTAGGCTATGGGGCTGTGTGTTTCTGTTGAGACACAACTCTAGTCCCTGCATTCAAGGGTGGCTCCAAGAGAAATGCTCCAATGCTCCAAGAGAAAGGAGCCACTCTGAAACAGGAGACCTGGGGCAGCAGTCATGGTACCAGCTTAAACTGGACCTTAGGCATAGAAAAAGAAGATGCAAATTCACTACGTGATTGAGGCCGGGTTCACACTGGCACGACAAACGCTCCGACACTGGGAGCTCATGTCACACGACGTATGAATATCAATGTTTCCCTATGGGAGCCGTCTTAACGGGTCTGACACAAGTCGGTCAGCCTATTGAATATCACTGAAGTCGGATCAAAGTCGGATCGCGGTCTTAACTGATCCGACTTTGGCATGCGACTTGTGCTCTGATGATCTTGAAGGGGAACTCCACAACAAATTAAAAAAAAAAAAACGGCATGGGTTCCCCCTCCAAGAGCATACCAGACCTTTCAGTTTTAAGGGGAACCCCCACGCCAAAAAAACAGTGTGGGGGACTCCCCATAATCCATACCAGATCCTTATCCGAGCACGCAGCCTGGCAGGTCAGGAAAGGGGTGGGGACGAGTGAGCGCCCCCCCTCCTGAAACGTACCAGGCTGCATGTCCTCAACATGGGGGGTGGGTGCTTTGGGGCAGGGGGGGCCCTGCGCCCCCCCCACCCCAAAGCACCTTGTCCCCATGTTGATGAGGACAAGGGCCTCTTCCTGACAACCCTGGCCGTTGGTTGCCGCGGTCTGCGAGCAGGGAGCTTATCGGAATCTGGAAGCCCCATTTAACAAAGGGGCCCCGAGATCCCAGTCCCCCACCTAAAAAAATGTAAAAAATAAAACACATTACACAGGTTTTTAAAGTAATTTATTAAAGCAGCTCTGCCGTCTCTTCCAATCTCTTCTCCCCTCTCCGGCTCTTCTGCCTCTTTCGCTCACGTCTTCTGCCTCTGTCGGTTCTTCTCCGCTCTCTCTCTGGTTCTTTTCCCTCTGTCTGCTGTCTTCTGCCGGGTCTCCTCGCTTTTTTGTCTTCTCGCTCTTTTGCTCGCTCTTTTGCACAGTCTTCTCCACTGTCTTCTCCCTTTGTTCTTCTTCCGATGTTGACTCTACGCTCTCTCCCGCTCTAATGCCGGGTGCACGGTGTGCCACTACTTATATTGGCATGGGGCGGGGTCACCAGAGGAATGCCTCTTATGACATCACCACCCATCATGGTGACATCATAAGGGGCGGGGCTTCCATGTGACGTCACATGGTGACCCCGCCCCATGCCAATAAAAGTAGTGGCACACCGTGCACCTGGCATTAGAGCGAGGGCGAGCATCAAATCAACATCAGAAGAAGAACAGAGAGAGAGAGACAGTGGAGAAGACTGGGCAAAAGAGCAAGCAAAAGAGCAAGAAGACAGTGGAGGAGACCCGGCAGAAGACAGTGGACAGAGGGAGAAGAACCGGAGAGAGCGCGAAGATGTGAGCGGAGGAGGCAGAGGGGCCGGAGAGGGGAGAAGCGATCGGAAGAGACGACGTAGCTGCCTTAATAAATTACTTTAAAAACCTGTGTAATGTGTTTTATTTTTGACACTTTTTTAGGTGAATGAGTAGGGTACAATGTACCCCATACTCATTCACCTAGGATGGGGGGCTGGGATCTGGGTGCCCCTTTGTTAAATGGGGCTTCCAGATTCCAATAAGCTCTCTGCCCGCAGACCCTGGCAACAAATGGCCAGGGTTGTCGGGAAGAGGCCCCTGTCCTCATCAACATGGGGACAAGGTGCTTTTGGGTGGGAGGGACGCAGGGCCCTCCCTGCCCCAAAGCACCCACCCTCCATGTTGAGGGCATGTGGCCTGGTATGGTTCAGGAGCGGGGGGCTTGCTATGGGGGCACCTGAGCCGAGTCACTGCTCCCTGTGTCCATTCAGACACGGAGACCCAGCCACACCCTGCCCCCTCACTCCCATGATTGGCTAGCTGACTTTGATTGACAGTGGTGGGAGCCAATGGCGCCACTGCTGTGTCTCAGCCAATCAGGAAGGAGAATCTGGATGGCTGAGATACTCGTGGACTTCGCTGTACAGAGTGACCTCAGGTAAGTGTTAGGGGGGCTGCTGCAAACAGAAGGCTTTTTATCTTAATGCATAGAATGCATTAAGATAAAAAAAACCTTCTGCCTTTACAACTCCATTATGGTTACTTGGCTGCCACTTGGCAACTTGAAGTTACAACTTCCTCCATACATTTTCTATAGGATTAAGGTCTGGAGACTGGCTAGACAACTCCATGACCTTAGTTTGCTTGTTCTTGAGCCACTCCTTTGTTGCCTTGGCGGTATGTTTTGGGTCATTGTCATGCTGGAAGATCCATCTATGACCCATCTTTAGTATTCTGTCTGAGAAAAGTTTTCATCCAAGAATTTACAATACATGGCCCTGTCCATTGGCCCCTTAATGCGACAAAGTCGGCCTGTACCTTTAGCAGAGAAACAGCCCCAAAGCATCATGTTTTCACCTCCATGCTTGACTGTAGGGATCTGACTCAATTTTGGTCTCATCTGACCACAGCACTTTCTCCCAATCCTTCTCTGAATCATTTAGATGTTCATTGGCAAACTTCAGATGGGCCTGTACATGTGCCTTCTTGAGGGGGACCTTGCGGGCACTGCAGGATTTCAATATTGTGCGTATTGTGTTACCAATGGTTTGTTTGGTGACTGTGGTCCCAACTGCCTTGAGATCATTCACAAGCTCCTCCCGTGTAGTTTTGGGCTGATCCCTCACTTTTCTCATGATCATCTGTATTCCACGAGGCGAAATTTGCATGAAGCTCCAGATTGATGTTTATTTTGTATTCCTTCCATTTGCAAGTAATCGCTCCAACAGTTGTCTCCTTCTCACCATGCTCCTTGCTGTTGGTCTTGTAGCCCATTCCAGTCTTGTGCAGCTCTACAATCTTGTCCCTGACATCCTTTGACAGCTCTTTCCCATCGTCTTGCCCATGATGGTGGGTTTGAATGGAAGAAAGATTCTGTGGATAGGTGTCTTTTATACACATAATGAGTTCTCATGAGGAGCACCTTCCTAAATTGACAGGACTAATCTGTGTACCACATGAGCACATACTGTAGCCAGTCTGGGAGCCAGAATTATTGTTGGTTGGTAGGGGATCAAATAATTATTTTACTCACTGAACTGCAACTCATTTTATAACATTTGTATCATGTGTTTTTTCTGGATTTTTGGTTGATATTCTGTCTCTATCGTTTAAAATACACCTATGATAAAAAATGATAGACCCTTCATTTCTTTGTAAGTGGGCACACTTACAAAATCTGCAGGGGATCAAACAATTACCGGTATTTCCCCCACTGTATATACTGCAATAGATTGTAAGCTCGTCCACATTCTGTATAATTCTCCTATACCCTAACAAACTATACGTGCTTCTACCTATCACTCACTGAACCATATTCTCATGATGAAAGAGGAGACAGGTGCAGTTATACCATATCTTATTTTTTTAAGCGGATCATTTCCTCAGTAGTGGCCTATAGCTTACTTTGTACCATTGTTTTAAAAAGGAAAAGACCTGTTTCTGGCAAACCATAGACCGGTAACAGTTCTACACTGAGACCTCTAGCTTGGAGGTTTGTTTACAAGTAAACCTCTATGATCACCATAATTGGTTTTAATGAGGATCACATGGTCAGAAACCATTTGCTGTGCACATCACAAGGAGCCACGTCCTGTGCACAGAGAAAGAAATAAAGTGTTCGAAGAAGGCACTATAGTAAAAAATTGAATGACATTTTTTTTTCAATTTTTTTTTCACATGTTAGTTTATAATAATAAAAAAAACCTGAACAGTTTAGCAGTGAACCAATTAAAAGCCTTATATTGTGCCTTTAAAAGAATGTAAAAATAACTTAGAGTAAATTATTTTTAAATCAGCTGACGCATTCTGACACTGATAAATATGGTCTGGAAAGCTAGGCTTTAATAACCTCTGCTCATGAAAGGACTCGCCCCTCCGTTGCCTTTTCAGCATTAGTAGGAGCAGTTGGGGGTGGTAAAATGCATCTCAGATGAGCGTTTTTAAAGAAAATTATTTTCAAACCAGCTGACGCATTCTGACACTGATACATTTGATCTGGTTATCTAGGTTTCAATTACCTCTGGTCATGAAAGTACTGCAATTTCTTAATCAAATAAATATATTGCTAACTGCTAAAGCCCCCCTCCCCCAGCAGTGTAATAGTTTGTTCCAGTCATTATCATTCAAATATGGAATACTATTATCACAAGTATTAACATCATACAGTTACCAACATATAATATTTTATTGCTCTATTGTGGAATGTTCCAAAACTGATTATAGTAATGACAAAATCAACAGAAATTTACAAAAATGTTTTTCAGAATTTTATTATTAATTTAATTTAAATGGTATCCTAAGGTATAAACTCTAAAGCTCCGTACACACGATCGGATTGTTGGCCAACAAAACCGTGGAATTTTTCCCGACGGGCGTTGGCCCAAACTTGTCTTGCATACACACGCCCACACAATTGTTGGCCAACAATTATGAACGTAGTGAAGTACTACATTGTTTTTCAGCTCTTTAGCGCCACCCTTTGGGCTCCTTCTGCTAATTTCGTGTTAGTAGAAGTTTGGTGAGTGTTGATTCGCACTTTTCATTTCGCACTTTTCATTTCATTTCTGAGCGGCCGTTCATCAACCAGCCATGTTGCGGAATCGGAGGAGATAACTTGTTATTCATTATTGGCCTTGGAGTTATTGCTTTGACATTATTTTTTTGGTTGAATAATGATTTGATTTGGTATATTTTCTATATTTTTGGATGCATAGAATGCACTTTTTGGTTAAGTTCTATTGGCAGATAGCATGTCTAATTTTATTTGTTTTCTTTTTTTAATGCACAATAAAAAAATTGTGAAGAATAATACTTGGTTATGTGTTTTACTTCAAAAGACAGCTTGGGAGTAGGCAGTTACATTTTAAAAAATACAATGTAAAATTGACAAGGGACACCAACATAGTTGTATCTTTGATCTTAAAAACTAAGGGATAATGGTGTTGTGGTAACTTGCCCAAATAAAAAAATGCATAATAATATTATTCTTGATATCACTAGGAAAAAAAAGCCTTTGAAAATTTGTTTGCAATAACTACATCAGTATCACCAGCAAAGCAGCTTCATTATTATCCCATTAAAGAAGAAGAGAATTGTGCGCTGCATTTTGAGATTTCATAATTTGCCACGTCACAAATGTTAACGCTAGTTTACAAGACTGCTTCTGGCTCGTCCTTGCTTCCGAGCATGTGTGTTTGTACTTTGGACTTTTGTCCGACGTTCTTGTGTACACACGCTCGGAAAATCTGACAACAGTTATATGTCCGTGGAAAATTTATAAACCTGCCATCCAACATTTGTCTGTGGAAAGTTGGCCAACAATTGTCCGGTGGAGCGTACACACGGTCAAATTTTCCGCCAACAGCCTGTCATCACACAATTCCCCTCGGAAAATCAGATCGTGGGTACGAGGCTTAAGGTGCGTTTTAATCCACAGTAATAATCTGGCTGCCTAGTGGGAATTCCTCTGATACCAAGGTATAATGATACAGCTGCATGAGCCCAGATTCACAATGCTCCGACGTGAAAGTTGCGCGACTTCCGATCCGACTTTGCCTTGCAACTTGATCCGACTTAATATGACTTTCTTACACTCTATGGCAGTGGTTCTCAGCTCCTGTCCTCAGGGTCCACTAACAGGCCAGATTTTATGTATTACCTTGGGGAGATGAAGACTAGAATACTTCAATCACTGTGCAGCAAATGACATCACCTGGGATGCATTTCAGTTATCTTGCAAACCTGGCCTGTTAGTGGGTCCTGTGGACAGGAGTTGAGAACCACTGCTCTATGGCATTGAAGTCATATCAAATTGGACCAAATCAGATCAGTAAGACGGCTCTCATAGGAAGACATTGAATTTGACATGTTTTGCGACATGTGATCTCACAAGTCAGATCCCAATGTAAACTGGGCCTTAGTTAGAGTTGCCACTTCATCCCTTTAAACCTGAACACCTTTGAATTACACAGGTTCTGAGGCTAATTAAATGCAGATAAGGCACCAAGTGAGTTTAATTACCACCTTAATCAGCCACAGAACCTGGGTAATTCATATGTGTTCGGGTTTAAAGGGATGAGGTGGCAACCATAGCCTTAGTAGTGACTAGCAAGGTGACTTACCATATAACTTTTCTCTCTGTTTTCCACAGGGGGCGTGCAGGAAGATCTCACCCTGGAAGCAGCCGGTCCCCTCTCCATGGTGGGTTAGTGGAGTAGAGAAAGAGAATGGCTGTTGCTGAGGATCCTCCATGCCCAGAGCGATGCAGCCCTCACCTGTACTCCCACAAGCCAAGAACAATAGAATGGTATGTTAAAAGAAATTATATGCATGGCATCAGGCCTAACAATTCTTTAACAATAACAAACATAAATAACACATGTGCTTAGCCTCATTAAAACCCAATTGATGTCTTACATCTTTTAATCACTGTACATTCCTGTACCCCTGTCTGTTATCAGTTGTAACTGATTTTTGCTTGGAAATACTATAAAGCTTAAGTTTAGTCAAAATATAAAAATCAGCGCAAGGGACATTACTTACAATCAATGCAATGTGCCCCTTATGCTGATTGCTGGTGCTTTCGTTGAAATCTTCTGTCCTCTGATGCACCACCTAACCTCGTTGCCATAATCTTCCAGCACAGCAGGAGTTATCAGAGCCGAGGGACCTGTCAAATGCACTCCTCAAGAGAGAATTTCTACCTCCCTCCTCCATTCAAAGAATCTGTGCTAAAGTTTCTGTGAAGGAAGTTCAATCTATGAACGGAGGAGGCAGACCTTTCATTCTCTTTCATTCGCTCAGTAACAGCCACATCCCTCATCACAAGCTTCCGCACACACACTTGTATTGCAGAGAAGAGGATTGATTAGTCATCTTTTTTCTGTATATTAAACTCATTCAAGGTACGTTAAGCTGCTCATACACAGTTAGGACGGCAATACATGGATCGAAATTTGGACAATTCAGCAGGGCCCGGCTGAGTTTTGATCCATGTATGGGCAGGGTGGTTGTACAGAAGTCGATCTACCAATTGGCTTCTGTACAACCAGCCTGTCGGATTTTTCCGGAGTGATCAGTGCTGGTGGCACAATAGTATAGTGGGTGTGATTCCCCCATTTATCTCAAATCTATAGATGGAGAAATCTGGTCATTTTTTTTCGCTTAATGTAGAATAAAACATTTTTTTGAATGCATGGCCAGCTTAAAGAAGAGCTTCACTCAAAAGGGGAAGCTCCACTTGTTTGCTTCCTCCCCCGCTCTGCTGCCACATTTGTCACCTTTCGGGGGGGAGGAGCGGGTACCTGTTTTTGACAGGTACCCGTTCCCACTTTCGGGAGACCTCACTGATACGAAGTCCTCCACAAGCTTGGCTCCCTTCTTCCTTCCACCGCCACCAGGCCATTCAGAAAGCGCAGTGTGCTTTGCGCATGTGCAGTAGGGAATTGGCTTTGAAGCCGCTAGGCTTCACTGCCAGTTTCCCCTACAAGGAATGGCAGCGGCAGCACCCAAGAGCCGAAAAATCGTCTGGAGTGCTGACATCGCGGAATCCCTGGACAGGTAAGTGCCCCAATATTAAAAGTCAGCAGCTACTTTTATGTTTTTGGTGGGGGGGGGCTGGAGCTCTGCTTTAACATTGTTTTGTTCAGCCTGCAGGTTCATCCATCCATGCTGTCAGACAATCCAACTCTTATTGGATGCATGCTGTTCGGCCAACAATTTCTTGCCTGCTCCTTTGATTTTTCAGTTGAAGGATGCTGGACAGGATGGGGCCCACAGAGCCACCCACATAGTGAATTTTGCAGTGTATGACCAGCATATTTGTATGTTAGACTGGGTGACAGAGAAACAGCAGTAATTGCAATGTATTACAATATTTATTTTTTTCTTCATAGAAGAATACATTTTTAGGCTGAGTGCACAGTTAAAAAAAAAAAAAAATAGGCACAATTATCAACGTGTAAATAGTCTGTGTATGATATCCTTCTCAGTTCATCATTACATTTTACATTTTGTAGATATTATTGCTAGAATTCCCTTTATACCTGGATTTGTACATGCAAATGGAATTAAAAAGGGGAAATGTTTTCTTCCATGATTAATGTGTTGAGGTGTTTTCCTTTTTTGCTTTTTTACATGTCCTTTCATTAGTCTTTTAGGCCTTGTTTACACAGGCTACTAAGGGGGAAGGGGAGCAGATAAAAATAGGTGGTTGAGCTATTTTACTACCCACTTCCTGACCGTCCAGCTGCAGGTTAACATAAGTACTGGCTATGTTAGTACATAGTGCTGTGGTTGAGGTGTGGTGCTGCAAATTTTAGCCACTTCAGCCCCGGAAGATTTTACCCCCTTAATGACCAGAGCATTTTTTGCGATTCGGCACTGCGTCATTTTAACTGATAATTGCGCGGTCGTGCGACATTGTACCCAAACAAAATTGATGTCCTTTTTTCCCCACAAATAGAGCTTTCTTTTGGTGGTATTTGATCACCTCTGCGGTTTTTATTTTTTGTGCTATAAACAAAAAAAGACTGACAATTTTGAAAAAAAAGCAATATTTTTTACATTTTGCTATAAAAAATATCCCAAAAAATATGTAAAAAAACGAATTTCTAGGCCGATATGCATTCTTCTACATATTTTTGGTAAAAAAATTGCAATAAGTGTATATTGATTGGTTTGCGCAAAAGTTATAGCGTCTACAAAATAGGGAATAGATTTATGTCATTTTTATTATCATTTTTTTTAATTATTATTAATTGTGGAAATCTGTGATTTTTATTGGGATTGCGACATTGCGATGGACAGATCGGACACTCTTGACACTTTTTTGGGACCACTGACATTTATACAGCGATCAGAGCTAAAAAATAGCCACTGATTACTGTGTAAATGTCACTGACAGGGAAGGGGTTAAACACTAGGATGATCAAGGGGTTAACTGTGTTCCCTCAGCGTGTTCTAACTGTGGGGGGATGGGCTACCTAGGACATGACAGACATCACTGCTCCCGATGACAGGGAGCAGTAGCTCCCTGTCATGTCACTAGGCAGAACAGGGAAGTGCCTTGTTTACATAGGCATTTCCCTGTTCTGCCTCTCCTCGTTGCAATCGCAGGCCACCAGCAGACATTGAGTCCGCGGGACCCGCGGGCACGCTCCCATGTCGCACGCGCCGGCTAGCCCAGAATTACAAAGGGATGTACGGGTACGCCCTTTTGCGCACCCGTACATCGGCGTGCGGCGGTCGGGAAGCAGTTAAACCACCGAACATGGTACTGCAGTACTGTCATCAAATACAACCTATGAAAGTGAATGAAGGTCCCTCGATCCCATAGGAAAAGGGAGCCTTGACTGCAGGGAGCATGGCCTAGCGACAGGGGCATGGTCAAGAATAGGGATGAGCCGAATACCCCCGGGTTTGGTTCGCAGCAGAACATGCGAACAGGCAAAAAATTTGTTTGAACACGCGAACACCGTCTATGGGACACATAGTTACATAGTTACATAGTAGGTGAGGTTGAAAAAAGACACAAGTCCATCAAGTCCAACCTATGTGTGATTATGTGTCAGTATTACATTGTATATCCCTGTATGTTGCGGTCATTCAGGTGCTTATCTAATAGTTTCTTGAAGCTATCGATGCTCCCCGCTGAGACCACCGCCTGTGGAAGGGAATTCCACATCCTTGCCGCTCTTACAGTAAAGAACCCTCTACGTAGTTTAAGGTTAAACCTCTTTTCTTCTAATTTTAATGAGTGGCCACGAGTCTTGTTAAACTCTCTTCTGCAAAAAAGTTTTATTTCTATTGTAGGGTCACCAGTATGGTATTTGTATATTGAAATCATATCCCCTCTCAAGCGTCTCTTCTCCAGAGAGAATAAGTTCAGTGCTCGCAACCTTTCCTCATAACTAATATCCTCCAGACCCTTTATTAGCTTTGTTGCCCTTCTTTGTACTCGCTCCATTTCCAGTACATCCTTCCTGAGGACTGGTGCCCAGAACTGGACAGCATACTCTAGGTGCAGCCGGACCAGAGTCTTGTAGAGTGGGAGAATTATCGTTTTATCTCTGGAGTTGATCCCCTTTTTAATGCATGCCAATATTCTGTTTGCTTTGTTAGCAGCAGCTTGGCATTGCATGCCATTGCTGAGCCTATCATCTACTAGGACCTCCAGGTCCTTTTCCATCCTAGATTCCCCCAGAGGTTCTCCCCCCAGTGTATAGATTGCATTCATATTTTTGCCACCCAAATGCATTATTTTACATTTTTCTACATTGAACCTCATTTGCCATGTAGTTGCCCACCCCATTAATTTGTTCAGATCTTCTTGCAAGGTTTCCACATCCTGCGGAGAAGTTATTGCCCTGCTTAGCTTAGTATCGTCTGTAAATACAGAGATGGAACTGTTTATCCCATCCTCCAGGTCGTTTAAGAACAAATTAAATAGGATTGGTCCCAGCACAGAACCCTGGGGAACCCCACTACCCACCCCTGACCATTCCGAGTACTCCCCATTTATCACCGCCCTCTGAACTCGCCCTTGTAACCAGTTTTCAATCCATGTACTCAACCTATGGTCCATGCCAACGGACCTTAATTTGTACAGTAAACGTCTATGGGGAACTGTGTCAAATGCTTTTGCAAAATCCAGATACACCACATCTATGGGCCTTCCTTTATCTAGATGGGAACTCACCTCCTCATAGAAGGTTAGTAGATTTGTTTGGCAAGAACGATTCTTCATGAATCCATGCTGATTACTGCTAATGATATCATTCTTATTACTAAAATTTTGTATATAGTCCCTTATCATCCCCTCCAAGAGTTTACATACTATTGATGTTAGGCTAACTGGTCTGTAATTCCCAGGGATGTATTTTGGGCCCTTTTTAAATATTGGTGCTACACTGTTTTTTTTCCAATCAGCTGGTACCATTCCAGTCAGTAGACTGTCAGTAAAAATTAGGAACAACGGTCTGGCAATCACTTGACTGAGTTCCCTAAGTACCCTCGGATGCAAGCCATCTGGTCCCGGTGATTTATTAATGTTAAGTTTCTCAAGTCTAATTTTAATTCTGTCCTCTGTTAACCATGGAGGTGCTTCCTGTGTTGTGTCATGAGGATAAACACTGCAGTTTTGGTTACTGAAGCCCCCCGATTCACTCGTGAAGACTGAGGAGAATAAATTCAATACCTTCGCCATTTCCCCATCCTTTGTAACCAGATGTCCTTCCTCATTCTTTATGGGGCCAATATGGTCTGTCCTCCCTTTTTTACTGTTTACATACTTAAAGAATTTCTTGGGATTTTTTTTGCTCTCCTCCGCTATGTGTCTTTCATGTTCTATCTTAGCCGTCCTAATTGCACCCTTACATTTCTTGTTGCATTCTTTATAAAGATTGAATGGTGAGGATGATCCCTCAACCTTGTATTTTTTGAAGGCCTTCTCCTTTGCTTTTATATGCGAACATGAATAATCAAAAGTGCTAATTTTAAAGGCTTATATGCAAGTTATTGTCATAAAAGGTGCTTGGGGACCCGGGTCCTGCCCCAGGGGACATGTATCAATGCAAAAAAAGTTTTAAAAATGGCCGTTTTTTCGGGAGCAGTGATTTTAATAATTCCTTTAGTGAAACAATAAAAGTGAAATATTCCCTTAAATTTCGTACCTGGGGGTGTCTATAGTATGCCTGTAAAGTGGTGCATGTTTCCCGTGTTTAGAACAGTCCGAGAGCAAAAATGACATCTCTAAAGGAAAAAAAGTAATTTAAAAGTACTTGCGGCTATAATGAATTGTCGGTCCCGGCAATACACATAAAAGTCATTGAAAAAAACGGCATGGGATTCCCCCACAGTCCATTACCAGGCCCTTTGGGTCTGGTATGAATATTAAGGGGAACCCCGAACCAAAATAAAAAAAAAAAAATTGCATGAGGGTCCCCCCAAATTCCATACCAGGCCCTTCAGGTCTGGTATGGATATTAAGGGCAACCCCACGCCAAAATTAAAAAAACTCGTTTATGTTACCGGAAGCCATAGGGATGTCCCCGTGCGTCAGAGAGGGGTGGGGTCACTCGGCAACGTCATCCTGTGGCTCCGCCCTCAGTTGTAAAAGAGCTGTCACCTGAGAGGCCAGTCATTACGACGGGTGCCTCCCGTGGAGGCAGATCGGTGGAGGCGTGCGGCTTTTTTTTTTTTCTTTTTTGGTCCGTCGGAGCGAGAGAAGATGAATGGACTTCGTGGCATACTTTTATTTTTTTATTTTTTAATAAAGGACTTGTCCCAAGCCGTGCATTGTCGTTTTTACCATTTTCTCACTTTTTTTGTGAAATGGTAGGGGTACATTTGTACCCCGTTACCATTTCACACAGGGGGGGAGGCCGGGATCTGGGGGTCCCCTTGTTAAAGGGGGCTTCCATATTGCGATAAGGCCCCCGCCCTCAGACCCCCACAACCACCGGGCAAGGGTTGTGAGGATGAGGCCCTTGTCCCCATCAAGGTGCTTTGGGGGGGCCGCTACCCCAAAGCACCCTCCCCATTTTGAGGGCATGTGGCCTGGTACGGTTCAGGAGGGGGGCGCTCTCTCTTCCCCCCTTTTTTTCTGCGGCTGGCCAGGAAGGGTCTGGTATGGATTTTGAGGTGAACCCCCACACCATTTTTTAAAAAATTTTGGCGCGGGGTTCCCCTTAATATCCATACCAGACCTGAAGGGCCTGGTATGGAATTTGGGGGGACCCTCACGCAATTTTTTTTATTTTTAATTTTGGTTCGGGGTTCCCCTTAATATTCATACCAGACCCAAAGGGCCTGGTAATGGACTGTGGGGGAATCCCATGCCGTTTTTTTCAATGACTTTTATGTGTATTGCCAGGACCGACAATTCATTATAGCCGCAAATACTTTTAAATTACTTTTTTTCCTTTAGAAATTTCATTTTGCTCTTGGACTGTTCTAAACACGGGAAACATGCGCCACTTTACAGGCATACTATAGACACCCCCCAGGTACGAAATTTAAAGGACTATTTCACTTTTTTTGTTTCAGTTTAAGCATTATTAAAATCACTGCTCCCGAAAAAACGGCCTTTTTAAAACTTTTTTTTGCATTGATACATGTCCCCTGGGGCAGGACTCCGGTCCCCAAACACTTTTTATGACAATACCATGCATATAAGCCTTTAAAATTAGCACTTTTAATTTCTCCCATAGACTTTTAAAGGGTGTTCCGTGGCTTGCCAATTTGCCGCGAACACCCCAAATTGTTCGCTATTCGGCGAACAGGCGGACACCCGATGTTCGAGTCGAACTTACGTTCGACTCGAACATCGGGCTCATCCCTAGTCAAGAAGTGTGAATCCAAGCGGGTCAAGATGATTGGCTAGTTGAGCACAGGATGAGGGGCTCTAAAAAATGTTCCTGTCTGAGGTAAAATCTTCACTTTCCATTGGAAGAGCAGAAAGAAGAGTTGCCCACTCGCCTGCCCCAACTTTTCTGTTCTTTTCAGGTCAGTTTTCACAGCTTCCCTGGCAGTTTTTACCTTGCCACTTGCCAGCAATAAATATTTAATTAAATGGGCTATGGCCTTCAGTGGAAGTTTGATCAGTATGATGTCTGTCTGGAACTTATGGCAATGGTAGGCCTTTTAGAGTAGGTCCAAGAGTAGAGTTGGGCGAACAGTTCAAGCCGAGCAAAAGAACATCGCCTGTTCACTTATGCGGCGAACACCCTAATTTACGGGGCATTTGGCGGGATGTTTGACTGCCGAGTGCCCCACAATGCACTGTGCAGTGGGAACCCCAGGCCAAAATTTTAAAAAAAAATGGTGTGGGGTCCCACAAAATCCATACCAGACCCTTATCTGAGCATGCAGCCTGGCAGGATAGGAAAGGGGGGGGAGGCAAGCGAGCACCCCCCGTCCTGAATCATAGGAAACCATATACCCTCAACATGGCTGGGGGTGCTTTTGGGCTGAGGAGGCTCTGCCCTACCCACCCCAAAGCACCTTGTCCCCATGTTGATGGGGACAAGAGCCTCTCCCAGACAACCATGGGTGGTGGTTGTGGGGGTGTGTGGGCAGGGGGCTTATCAGAGTCTGAAAGTAGCAAAAATAAATAAAGACAGGGGGCAGTTTTTAACAAAAGCAATATCCCCCGATGTAGATTCTTTGTCAATCACGACGCCCGGTGTACTGCCGGACCTGAAAAGAACTGCTCTGTCCACGATGAAGGCTAACCGCCGAATGCCTGCTCCGCCATTTGACAGTTCTTAAATAGGTAAGGGGTGGGCCCCGGAGACGTCACCTGCTGCCACCGCCCCCTTGCGACATCAGCAACTGGTGCTTTTTTTTTCTTTTTTTGGGTTCAACGGTGTGGCGGGCGACCTGATTGACAATGAATCTACATTGGGTGACATTGTTTTTTTTCTTTTTTTTAATAAAGGTATTGTCAAAAACTGCCTCCTGTCTTTATTTACTTCTGACATTTTTTTTGGTGAATGAGTAGGAGTACATTGTACCCCATACTCATTCACATAGGGTTGGAGCTGGGATCTGGGGGCCCCCTTGTTAAGGGCATGTTGAGGGCATGTGGCCTGGCATGGTTCAAGAGGGGGGGCACTTGCTTGTCCGGTCCCCCCCCTTTCCTGACCTGCCAGGCTGCATGCTCGGATAAGGGTCTGGCATTGATTTTGGGGGGTTTCCCACACCTTTTTTTTTTTTTTTTTTGTATTTCCGGCAAGGATATTGTATTTCCGGCAATTTAAATGTCATTTTTTTTTCTTTCTAAGTGTCAGTTTTGCTGCAGCAGGTTCTATACACGGTACAGAAGCGCCTCTTTACAGGCAGACTAAGGGGACCCCCCAGGCACTATAGTTCAAGGAATTTTTCATTTTTATTGTTTCAATTTAAGCATCATTAAAATCACTGCTCCTGTAAAAATGATCTTTTTAAAAAAAAACTTTTTGCATTGATACATGTCCCCCAGGGCAGTACCTGGGCTGCCATACCCTTTTTATGACCAATAACTTGCATATAAGCCTTAAAAATGGGGACTTTTGATATTTCAAGTTTTGGGTCCGGACTTTATTTTGCGATGTTCGAGAGTTCTGGCGTGAACCGAACTGGGGGTTGTTCGGCCTGACTCTATTCAAAAGCTGCTCACAGTACAACTGTGACTGGCATGTATTAAATATTTATGTTGGAAAATTGCTTATGTGGAAAATGTATATAAAGCTGTGGCCTTGCCCTTTCCAACTTTTGTCTGAGTGTCGTTTATTGGGCAAGGTTATTGGTAGATATGGTTATTATGGCTTTAGACCTACGCTCCTCAGCTGTCATGTGACTGTGCCAATGCACTCAGTAGCAGCGCGGTACTGCGGGTCATTAGTGGTTAAAACAGATATCCAAGAGGCAACATATCGCCTCTGAGCTGCTTGTAACCACAGAGAGGCGTCCATGTCAGCTGCAATTGTAAGCTACAAAGAAATACATCACAGCACAGAAATCTTGCAGCACCTGTTTGTTTGCTTGCTGGATATTAGATCTTAATGAGTAAAGATCGTAGAAACGAGGGAAGAATGTTCCGCAGACTGTGTGGGTGTGCCACAGATAACTTTGACAGCAAAAGAGAGAAAAACGCTATTTATATACTGAGATGATCCAAACATCTTGGGTTATTTTTAAATAAATGAGACAGAATTCATGGCATGTCTTACTTTGTGATTGTATGCCAATGCATATGGCTTGGCAGAGGACAAACCTTATGTGCATATGTTCTAAGTTCCCACCAACAGGCAGAAGACTGGGTACTAGAGGCTCCATGTGCCATTGTGTGTCACTGAATTTGACATTTAATAGTTAGTGAGATTTGTATTCATTAAGACTGTCAAAAAATGTAATAAATGGCATGGGACCTCAGTGAATAGCAATGTAGCATTATTACAATCACAGACATTCTCAGTTCAGCTGATCATTGTTATTGATCCCCCCCCCAAAAAAAGACTTCTGTCTGGCATATCTTATTTTTGGGGGGGATCAATATTATGCTATTAGTGTCCTAAAAGGATTGTCTGATTTTTTTGCAGCACAGGCAGATAATATGGGGCTCTTTATTAGGCGGATAATAGCAGCGATCAGCAAACAATATCCTCTCCACCTACGCCAACTGTGATCAGATAGCAGATATCTTCCTGAGCCACAGGCATGACATCTGATCTACAAGAAAACTGTCATTTCATGGGTATTTAAGGACCTATACAAACTTATCCATTTTCTGTAGTAAAATACATTATTTTTTATTGCATGAAATTGCATTTCAAGTAGAAATGTAATTCACACTTTTAGGCTCCATGCACGCTAGCTTATTTTTAAGCTCCTAGCAGCTGCTTTGAGCATTTTTTTTCTGCCCCTAGAAGCAAATATCCTATGTGTCCATGCACACTATTTTAGGCCTCTTGCACACAGTACTGATGTTTGAGTATCAGCATTTCTGGACATAATTTCAGGCATTTGTTTTGCATGTATTTGCGTGTATTTATGCGTGCATTTTATGTGCGCATTTACTGATTGGGAAAGCAGATTTATCTATTTTTTTTTTACTTCAGAATATGCAGCACTTGTTTACATGCCTGTGTGTACAGGCACATTGCAAACAATGGACTGCATTTTAGATCAATTTAAAAAAAGCTGTACTGACCTTTTTCAGGCTGCAGTGTGTAAGAGGCCTTAGGCTAGAACCAATTTTTAAGCTTCAGCTTCCAGGAGCCAAAACAAAAAAGCTTTTTTTGCATTTTTGGGAGCAATTTGCCAGCAGAAAAAAAAAGCTAACAGCTCCTAGAAGCTCCTAAACACCTCTAACCACTAAGCACCGATTTACAGCATTGTGGGTAGCAGCCTAGCAGATCAGGAAAGGGGAGGGAAGAGTGCGCCCCCCCTCCTGAATCATACCATGCCAGATGCCAGCAACATGGGGATGTACATTGGGGTAGGGAGGTTCCCCCCCAAAGTACCTCGTCCCCATGTTGATGAGGACAAGGGCCTCTTCCCTACAACCCTGGCCCGGGGGTTGTGAGGGTGCGAGGGAGGTGACATCAGAATCTGGAAGCCCCCTTTAACAAGGGGGGCCCCCTGATCCTAGCCCCCCATGTGAATGAGTATGGGGTACATTGTACCCCTACTCATTCACCAAAAAAAGTCAAAGATTAAATAAAAATGCACACTTTTTGACAAGTCTTTTATTAAAAAAACAACGTCCCCCAGTGTAGATCCATTGTCAGTCCTCATGAATGGCAACCATGCTGACCCGAAAAAAAAGGTGTGCATCCGACGAAGGCTGGCGCCGTTTGACATCTCCACCACCTAAGGGCCTAGTATGAATTGGGGGGGACCCCACGCTGTTTTCTTCTCAATTTTTTTTTCCGGCAATACTTATTTAAATGGGGTGGGATTTGGGGGCCCCCTTGTTAAGAATCTGATAAGTCACCCCCACACCCCACAGGCACTTGTCCTTATCAACATGGAGACAAGATGCTTTGAGGGGAGCCCCCCTACCTCAAAGCACCCCCCCCATGCTGAGGGCATGTAGCTTGTGTGGTTCAAGAGGGAAAGGGTTCACTTGTCCCCCCCTTTCCTTGCCTGCCAGGCTGAATGCACGGATAAGGGTCTGGTATGGATTTTGGGGGGGACCCTACGCTGTTTTTTTCTAAATTTTTTATTGCCGTAAATTGTTTTGTTTACATTTAGCTGTAAGAGGCATACCCCGCTGACAGCTGATGAGTCATCTTTTGCTAAGAACTTGGAGGCCGGCTTGCTGTCCCACTGCTTAACAACCAGCTATTCATTGGTTGTTAAGGACACCGGCCCCTTAACAAAAATGCTGCGGCTCGTAAAAACTTTTAAAAACACTCCTAAACACTGCAAAAACGCTGGCATAGAATGCTAGATTTTAGAGGTTTTTACCCAGCAATTTTTTGTGGTTTTGGAGCATCTATTGTGCAAGGGGCCTTAGTAAGTTAAGAAAGGAACACCTATGCAGACCTCCTGACACCAAAGATAGGATTATGTAACTAGATATGTGGTTCCACAACTTTCACAAGGAAAAAATTAGATGACTCGCGCTGTGTAGATTGGTGAATGTGTGACCAGATTCACTGCACAAAAACACTAAATACAACCAGTATCAGTGAATGCATAAACCGTCTGTGTGGCAATGTATACGATTAGTGCAAATAAATAACAAAAAATATAAATCGTCTGTGCAATAATATATCGCAATCAGTGCACACAAATCACAAAAATAAAGTCCAAACAAAATAAATATATTGAAGAAACTATTATAAAGGGTAAAAAATGTCCAAAAAAGAAGAAACCCGAGAAAAAGTGAATTAGCAATCACGGGTCCTTTAACCGCATGGAACCTCAAATGTGCAGGACCACCACCAACAGTAAGAGCCTGGCCGCTTACCAGAACCTCATGACCCCCCGTTACAGAGGGTCTAAAAGGGCTTTTTAAGATCCTAGTAGTCCGGACTTCCCAGGAGCAGTGATGGAGCAGAGATGGGAATGGAAACTGGAAAGGGCGTCAGGTGCTTGGATGGAGATGGATCCACAGGAGGGGGGCTCAGCCCTCAGCATAGTGGTGTCTGGCACGGAAAGAGCCAACACACTTCATTGATATATCCATGGGGGGATCAGGGGAGATCATGGGGAGATCAGGGGGGCTCAGTGAACTGACATAGGCTTGATCTGAGCCCTGCACTGACTAATGTGACGCCCTTTCCAGTTTCCATTCCCATCTCTGCTCCATCACTGCTCCTGGGAAGTCCGGACTACTAGGATCTTAAAAAGCCCTTTTAGACCCTCTGTAACGGGGGGTCATGGGGTTCTGGTAAGCGGCCAGGCTCTTACTGTTGGTGGTGGTCCTGCACATTTGAGGTTCCATGCGGTTGAAGGACCCGTGATTGCTAATTCACTTTTTCTCGGGTTTCTTCTTTTTTGGACATTTTTTACCCTTTATAATAGTTTCTTCAATATATTTATTTTGTTTGGACTTTATTTTTGTGATTTGTGTGCACTGATTGCGATATATTATTGCAGGGACGATTTATATTTTTTGTTATTTATTTGCACTGATTGTATACATTGCCACACAGACGGTTTATGCATTTACTGATACTGGTTGTATTTAGTGTTTTTGTGCAGTGAATCTGGTCACACATTCACCAATCTACACAGCGCGAGTCATCTAATTTTTTCCTTGTTCAAGTTATGTGTTTGTGTCACATTTAGACATTGCTGCTTTCTTTATCATAATTTAGACACTTTGAAGCGCAATTATTTTTTTATTTTTTTATGTCCACAACTTTCACACCTCCCATCCTGTCCTTGGATAATCACCATCTAAACTTTCCATGTGGATATAAATTCTGGGGATTTCCCTGCATTTATCAGAAGTAAAGAAATAGTTTGGACAAGCTATGAAACATCTTGAGCATTATAGAACAAACTGAATATGCCTAACTACTACTAGATATACCATGGCCTGGATAAATTCCTTCACAGACATATAGAGCCCCAAATATACCCAGGAGTGTGTGCTGCACAATCAACACACACTTGCACACTTAAAGTAGAACTATAGGCAAAATTAGTTTTTTCATTTTAGATGGATTACAACCCATCAGTTTGTTTTTTGCCATCTGTGTTTCCACTTGGGCTATTTCCCTTCACTTTTTGTCTAATAACCAAAACAGGATGTGAGAGGAAATCCCTCCAAAGAGAGGGAATTCCTGATTGTCACCAGATCTCATGTCCCCATTGGAATATTTCCCATCTCTTACTTTTCTGGGGACAACCCAAAATGTATATATTTTTTTTTACTTTTACTTTCAATGATAACAGTAAAAATGCAAATAGAGGGAGTGAATCTCTCTAATGGAGGCACAGACAGCAATAAAAACCTTACAGGTGTTCTATTCCCTTCCCATTCTATCCAAAACTAAAAAAATATATATATTTTAGTTGTAATTTTAATGACACTATTAAAAACAGGAGAGAGAAAAAATGTGAAAACAATTAAACTCTGCATTTTTCCCAGGCTTCTCTTTATCATATCTTTATGTCATAATGCATTCACTTTCTCACTGACATGTGTATGATTTTTTGGTACTAACCGTATGACTCATCAGTGTCAGATGACTTGATACATATCAGTAAATGCTGATCCAAGAGATATTCCATATCGGAGATGATCGGTGTAAGCTGTAAGTACAGAACTGTGGTAATGTATAGAGATCAAAAAAGTAGGAAACCACATATGAAGATATGTAGGTAGATGTATGGTGATACGATGAGAACAAAAGATAAACAAGGAAAGACAGTGTATTAACACAGGCTTAGAACACTCCAAACAAAAAGCCCACAGCCACAATCCAATTACTGCAATAATAAAAGGAAAGAACATATACAACACAGTTACAGAGCAGGAGGGCTGAATTTACACTAAAGTACATGCTAGGCATCACCACCGAAGGTGGGCATTTCACCTCTAATTGGCCATGTCACAGATCAGATCACCTATGGAAATGCTTTGGATGGACTGTTTTTTATGCCTGTATGCTCTTTGATGTGATCATTTTAAACAGTACTGCAGAGTACAAGAACAATCTACAAATTTATGGTTGTGGAACCCAAGGAGAATTATGAGCTGAAATGGGAGGCTTCAGAAGCTCAGTAAGAAAGCAAAACGTGTTTTTACATGTAATAGCAAGCAGGCTCTTATTTGTCCACTCTATCAAAGTATCTGTAATTCTGTTCCAGTTGTCTAGTAATTCTGGTACCCCTGTCAGATAGTACAGCCAGGTCCTTGACCTCCATTGTAGACTACACTGCAGTTAAAGCCGAAACAATTTATTTTGTTTTGGATAGAATTGGAAAAAGATATAGTTAAAGAGTTTAAAAAATATCACCAATAAGGTCAGAGACTAATAAAAACCAGACACCGTAAAAAAAAAAAAAAAAAAATTCCAAATCACGGCATACACAACGACAGGATCACAGTCAGATCTAAAAGGCGCTTATTTTATTAATAGGGATGAGCTTGGGTTTACTTGGATCCTATGTTCAGTCAAACCCGGAAGGAGGCTGTTGGTGCTAACGCCATCAGCTGCGGCTGGGGCATTCCCAGCCCCACAACTTCACCTACACAAAAGGTTGGGAATTCTCATACCATCATTGACCTAATATGGCCACATTGGACAAGCTCTTTCCTACTAATTAGATTGTATCTTTGTTACATTTTTACAGCCCACCCCACTGGGGCTTGGAGCTATACCACCTTTCCTCCAGAAAATGTTCTGCTGGGTCCTCTTCACAGTGTACATGTATGTGTCCCGGGGAGAGGGCATCAATTAATTAAAGGTCAGGTTACAGTACAGTAACTGAGGTCAGTCTTTCAACTTAACCACTTGCTTACTGGGCACCTAAACCCCCCTCCTGCCCAGACCAATTTTCAGCTTTTAGCGCTGTCACTCTTTAAACGACAATTGCACGGTCATACAACACTGTACCCAAATGAAATTTTTATCATTTTTTTTCCCCACAAATAGAGCTTTCTTTTGGTGGTATTTGATCACCTCTGGGTTTTTAATTTTTTGTTAAAAAAATTTAAAAAGATTGATTTTAAAAAAATATATATATAAAACCGTTTTATATTTTGTTAATACATTTTGCAAACAGGTAATTTTTCTCCTTCATTTATGTACGCTAATGAGGCTACACTGATGGGCACTGATAGGCTGCACTGATGGGCACTGATAAGGCTGCACTGATAAGGCAGCACTGATGGGCACTGATAGGCGGCACTGGTGGGCACTGATTGGTGGCACTGGTGGCCACTGATGGGTGGCACTGATGGGTGGCACTGATGGGCAGCACTGAAAGGCATTGATAGGTGGCACTGAAGGGCACTAATAGCCGGCACTGGTAGGTGGCACTAATGAGCTGGCACTGATGGCTGGCAGTGGTGGGCATTGATAGGTGGCACTTGTGGGCACTGATAGGTGGCACTGATGTGCTGTGGGCACTGATTCGTGGCACTGATTGCTGGCATTGGCAGGCGGTACTGGTGGGCACAGAGGCTCTTCCTCTTCGGGACGGATGTCTTTGTAAACAGAAGCCGGCGATCGACTTTTTTTCTTCTCACGCTGTCAGCGTGAGAAGAAAAAAAAACAATTACCAAGCCTCTGTTTACATCACATGGTCAGCTGTCAGCTGATCACATGGTAAGGGGCCGGGATCGTCCCCTTACTCGGATCTTTGATCACCCGAGTCTCATTGACTCGGGTGATCACAACGCGCTCCACGCACCCCCTTTCAGGGGGCGTGGCCAGCTTTGAAAGGGGAGGACGTCAATAGACGTTCTCCCGGAAAAGCAGATCTGCGCTGTAGCCGTCATTCGGCTATAGCGCGGATCTGAACAGGTTAAAGCTGGTAGTGGTGATTGAGAGAACATTTTCCAACAGGCTGATTGTACACAAGTGGATGGATAGACTGGATTGTGTACAGTAGGCCTGCCCATACATGGAGTGAAATTTGTCTGGTCTCTGTTGAACAGCCAAATTTCGATCCATGTATGTATGGCTTTAAGCATGGCATTACAGAAGTGAACATTTCCAAACCTGCAAACAAATACACTAAGTAATAATATTGCACTTGAACAGCGGTAACTTCTGAACTGATTTTGCTTGAAATCTTGGAATAATACTATAATAATATTTTGGTGTTACTTGGGATATTTAGGGGTAATCAAAGGGAAATTGCCATAAGTTTAATATTTAGGCTATTAATGCAGGCCTCCCCTAAAATTGCTTCAATGTTTTTCACTGTTCCAGAAGTATGTTTTTCATAAGGCTGCATGCTTGCTTCAGGTTTTTCACAAGGTCGGGCAAATTGCATTTTCAAGAGGAGGCCAGAAATGACAGAAAGCATATTTTTCACCTGACAGGTATACTTTCAAAATATTGCATTTAGTGAACATGTACCATTATACTTCGCAGGCAGCAGACATGGGCAGATGACAATACGTACACTGACAGATACTTGAGAGTGACAGATGAATTTTCAGTAGTGGTAAATCACCTTTGGGAGCTCTCCAAACATCACCATTAAAGTGCCATTGCATCCATCCTGATCTTCTGCCTCCGAGCTCTTTACCATATCTGTTAGAATAAGATAAATGATTCCGATAATATACAGGAAAGCTCAGTACATACAGGATAGGCATCGCTGGTTTTATCTGGGAGAAGAAATCCAGATTAATAATCTAATCTGGAATGATAAACGTGTCACTGATTTAAACAAGATTAGGACTGTATGATACGTTAAATACAGTTCTGTAAGCAACACCTTATTTTCCAGCAGTGCCCCTCCCAAGACTAGACTCTGGATCTGCCCCTGGCCAGGAGGGGACCATGCTGTTAATGGATTAATCTCGAATTTGGGATGAGAGCTCTCCACTGCAAGAAAACAAGATCCCAAAGCTGACAGGGCTGTAGCCAGTTTCACTTTGGTCAGTGATCTAGGTGGATTTCCTTTTCAGGGCTTTAGCCTTATTTAAATGTTCCAGATATATCAGCGTTACTTGGGTGCAGGTACAGGGCAGGGTAACACTAGTGATGAACCGAACATAGCTGGGTTCAGTTTGAGCAGGGTTCTGTAAACATCACTAAAGTTTGGGTGCTGAACCTGAACCCCATTTAAGCCTAACGTAAAAACAAAAAAACAAAAAACAGTTTGGACCGTTTTCTGGGATAATAGGCAAGGGATTGTCAAGCAGATGGTATGAGGAGGTTGATTACTGCCATGGGGGACATGTACTAATGTGATGTGGCTCATCAGTGCACTGTATACAACCTACTACAGCAAAACTGATAGCTCCCAGACACTTTGTTTTGTTTGTATACAAACGGCCAGGGATTAATTAATCTATAATAGACCCTTAATCTTCCCCTACACTTTAAAGCACTTTAATTAAGTAGGGGTACTATCTACCCTACTCATTGATATAGGAGGGCTTCCAGGTTCTGATATGTCCCCTGCCCACAGACCCCCACAACCATTGGGCCAGGGTTGTGGGGGCGAGGTCCTTGTACTCATCAATATGTGGACAAGGTGCTAAGTTTGGAGGAAACCCCTCCCTGTTGAGTGCATGTGGACTGGTATGGTTCAGGAAGGGGTGGCCAGTATGCACTCCCCCCCTTTCCTGGCCTGCCAGGCTGCATGCTTGGTAAGGTTCTGGTGTGGATTTCTGTGGGGAGTTTACACTTTTTTATATTTTTGTATGGGGTTCCCCCTTTAAATCCATACCAGACCTAAAGGAGGACCCAAACAATTCAGCAGCTACCATGGTGTAGTTCTACATAGCTTACACAAATAAGCTACTTACTTTCTAGGCAAGTAGAATGGAACTCTATGTAGAATTTGGTGTGGCTTTTGGTGTACAGAGTAGCTTTGCAGTTCAGTAGTTCAATATGTCCCTGCTCATCTGATTCAGTGGGATCTAAAGAATAAAAAAAGAAAAAAAAAACAGACAATGATTATAGATTACATTAATATTACTCATCTCTCTCACTGTGTCTGTAAATTGCAGAAGACAATCAGTTACTTTTTTTAACCTAATTGTGTCTCTACTTTTAAAGCAGAGAGCAAACACTATTGTTGGAATATCTTGTTTTAAAGTTGCTGTAAACCTCTGAAATTAAAAATTAACAAAGCATATCCCTATATAGTGTGCACTTGCCTCAATCTAAAGCACCAAATGTCATTTTGTCTGACCTGTCATTCCCCAGCTATCTGTATTACTCACTTCTGACAGGTCATGCCAACGCCACAGATTCTCAGGAGTTGGCCCCGTCCCCCCTCCAGCACGCAGAAGGTGACTGACAGCCTCAGTTCTGCATGTTTCCCATTGAGACTGTGTAAAGGGGGTGTGTCCATTTCCTCTACTCAGGTTTCAGATCACACTCAGCTCTCCTCTCTATGCTGTGCAGCTTGTGACGTCAGATCCCCACTCCCTGCTTGCTGTAGCTGAGAAAAAGTTTTTGCTCTGTGTATTTTGAATGGTTGTAGAGAAAGGAGGGCTGTAGATAAACAGGTATAACATATGTAGGAGGATATGTTTCATCTCTGTGTATCGCCTGAGGCTAAACACTTCACTAGGTATATGTAAGAAATTACAACCACTTTAATAATAATATAAGAAGGTTAGCAACTGAAAAATTAGAGCATTTCTACATGGTATCTTTAATTTGTGTGCTAAGGGAAGTATAGCCTGGTGAAAAATCCATTGCTGTACTACTTTAGTATACCGTACAATGCAGTAAAAAAAAGCACCAGACTGGTTATAATGCCTCTATCTGATGGTGACAATGAAAAATATGTCTTACTGTTTTTAGAGACGAACTGAGAAGTTACTCCAACCTGGAATGTGGCAAATACAGGAGAGTGATCACTTGTCATGATATCCTCTGTGCAGCCTGATAAGAAGGAGAACAAACAAATGAACTTCAGTTATTACCACAAGGAATGCACACAGGCAAAATACATTATAATATACTGTTAGATATGCAAATACATGTGTTCCCGATTGTCAGTCAAAGTGCAGTCATTACTGTGCGTGCTGTATGCAACAACATGTAAAATTATATAAAACAGTGCTGCGCAGTAAAAAAAAAAGAAAAAATCTTGTGATACAACACTTGCAATAATGTGAGCAATGTGTAAAAATAAATAACATCATACATTTTATTAAAAGACATAACACATAAAACCATGTGTCCATTTATTTTACTCACGTGATGAAATCATATTTCATTCAACACGTTCTCAAAATCCAGTACGTCCCATAATACTCCGTGCTCTGCACACCACCTTCACTCTGATGCTCTCACCTGATCTTTTTTTTTTTAAATCTTTTTATTCGTTTTGATGCCACAAACAAGTAACAAACGCAGAGCGGTAAGTAACAAGGTGACCGACACACAGGTTCTATAATATAACATGTAGCAAAAAAAAAAAAACAGTGGGATATTGTGAGAGGCACCTTAATAAAAGAATAGGTAGGGCTCCCTTAGGTCATTAGATATTTAAAGTGTTAAAACCCACACAGCCGAGATAGTTAGAAATAATGAACATGACATGCAGGCAGTCGACCCCAGGGTAGTGAGCAGGGCAGGGGTCAAATCCTGGCAAAAAAATTGTTGGAACTCATCCAATATCCCTCCCCCCACCTCAAAAATAAAAAAGTGTGTGTGTGTGTGTGTGTGTGTATATGTGTATATATATATATATATATATATATATATATATATATTACATACTCCTTTTTTAACAAATAAAGTGCAACATTTATTGTAATGTGCCAGTTTACGAGGACAACTCCAAAATTCACATGCATTAAACAAATAAATATAGAACAGTTGTAACAACGAAATAATTTAACCTGTATGCTATACTAACAAAAAAACACCATAATGTGTGATAATGGTTCCCTCCCAGGGAATTTCTAAAACAAGTTGCAATGACTGGGGGCCCCTTCTGCTCTATGTCTCTATGCATGGTCTTTCTGAGGTCTGGGGGCCCCTCCTGCGCTATGTTTCAATGCAGGCTCTGATATGTGGGGCACCTCCTGCCCTAAGGTGTCCACATGTGTTGGTCTGTGTAGAGGAGTAAGGCCCGGAGTGCTGAGTGTACCGGCCAAGGGCCCCTCCCCTCAGGCTGCCTGTATTTATTGTGTAAAGTGGGGCCCAGGCCCCGGGCCGCTCACTCCTCAGTGCCCATCAAATGCAGCCTGATCAGTGCCCATCAATGTATCCTGATCAGTGCCCATCAATGCAACCTCATCAGTGCCCATCAACGCAGCCTCATCAGTGCCCATCAATGCAACCTCATCATTGCCCATCAAATACAGCCTGGTCAGTGCCCATCATTGCAGCCTTGCCAGTGCCCATCAAATGCAGCCTTGCCAGTGCCCATCAAATGCAGCCTTGCCAGTGCCCATCAAATTCAGCCTTAGCAGTGCCCAGCAATGCAGCCTTACCAGTGCCCAGCAATGTAGCCTGATAAGTGCCAAGCAATGCAGCCTGATCAGTGCCAAGCAATGCAGTCTTACCAGTGCCCAGCAATGCAGCCACATTAGTGCCCAGCAATGCAGCCTTATTAGCGCCTAGCAATGCAGCCTTACCAGCGCCCAGCAAATGCAGCCTCACTAGCCCCCAGCAAATGCAGCTTGATCAGTGCCAAGCAATGCAGTCTGATCAGTGCCAAGCAAACAGTCTTACCAGTGTCCAGCAATGCAGCCTCATTAGTGCCCAGCAATGCAGTCTTACCAGCGCCCAGCAATGCAGCCTTACCAGCGCCAAGCAAATGCAGCCTTACTAGTGCCCAGCAAATGCAGCCTCATCAGTGGCCATCAATGCAGCCTCACCAATGCCCAGCAAATGCAGCCTCATCAGTGCCCATCAACCCACCCTTACCAGTGCCCAGTAATGCAGTCTTTCCAGTGTCCAGCAAATGCAGCCTCATCAGTGCCCAGCAATGCAGCCTTACCAGTGCCCAGCAATGCAGCCTGATCAGTGCCCAGCAATTCAGCCTGATCAGTGCCCAGCAATGTAGCCTTACCAGTGCCCAGCAATGCAACCTGATCAGTGCCCAGCAATGCAGCCTTACCAGTGCCCAGCAAAGCAGCCTAATCAGTGCCCAGCAATGCAGCCTTACCAGTGCCCAGCAATGCAGCCAGATCAGCGCCCAGCTATGCAGCCTTATCAGTGCCCAGCAATGCAGCCTGATCAGTGCCCAGCAATGCAGCCTTACCAGTGCCCAGCAAAGAAGCCTTACCAGTGCCCAGCAATGCGGCCTCACCAGTGCCCATTCATGCAGCCTTACAAGTGGACAGCAATGCAGCCTGATCAGTGCCCATCCATGCAGCCTTACCAGTGCCCATCAATGCAGCCTTACCAGTGCCCATCAATTTAGCCTCATCAGTGTCTGGATGGGTCTTGGCTTTGAATATCCTGCCCTTTCCAGGCCATTTCCGTTAGCAGCCGCGTCCTGCAGGAATGTGAGCTGTGGCAGGCAGTGTGGTGTGTGGGAAGGGTAGGATGTCCGTGCCAACGGGCGGGTGGTCCCCCGGTGCCACACAATGGGAGGGGGGGTTTTCATCCCGGCGCGCCTGTCCTTCCCTCCCTCGGTCTTCCTCCTCCATCGGCTGCTGTAACAAGGTCCTGCCTCCTACAATACACGTCATACTGATTCAATTTGCCAGGATTGGCTCAGTGTTCCTCCTGTCACTGGAGAATAGGAGGCGGGACTTTGTTACAGTGGCCGATGGAGGAGGAGGACCGAGGGAGGGGAGGACGAGCGTTCCGGGATGAAAACCCCCCTCCCAATGTCTGGCACCCAGGGCGGACCGCCCGTTGGCACGGACATCCTATCCTTCCCACACACCACACTACCTGCCACAGCTCACATTCCTGCATGACGCGGTTGCTAAAGGAAACGGTGTTCCTGCTGTGGAAAAAGTACAGGAACGCCGATCCCATACGTTCCTGCAGTACTCGAGCCCTGGTAGTGAGGCAGAGGAAGGTCACATCAAACAACAGACATATTGAAGGCTCGGCTAACCACTTGGACCAAATCTTGTCATATTTTTTAGGACAGCCTCTGTTGGCGTATGTATCTTTATAAGGGGGTAAGCTGTTGTTGACCAGCTGTTTCCAGAAGGTGATAGGTGTGGGAGCAGACTTGTAATGGTGTAATGGTTTTCCTGGCATAAAATAGAAGCAAACTGACCAAAGTACGCCCTGCAACAGTGGGAATTAGATGTTCAATGATCCCCAATAAACAGACAGACATGGAGGACTGCAGGGATATAGCATTTACCAAATTTATGAGGGCTATCACTTCCTCCCAGAACCCAACTATGGGCGGGTCCAGAAGATATGAGTAAAGTCTCCTGGGCCCCCCCCCACACCGCCAGCACTCCGGAGGAGAACTGGGTTCATTTTGGTCAATCTGTATGGTGTAAAGTATGCATGGTGGACCAGTTTAAACTAAATCAGACAGTCTTCAAGGGAAACTAAGGCCCGAAAGAGAAAGTCCCAAATATCGTCCCAGTCGTCGCGGTCTAGTTCAGGAATGTCACATTGCCATCTAGCCCTAAGACCCTCCAAGACAGGCATTGATACCCTAATAAGATGGGAGTATAGGTGAGAAGTAGGTTTATCTGCACAGTCAAGTCTTAGAACATCCTCTAATTAAGATTGTATAATTTGAGGGGCAAAATGAGAAAATTGGCTGCTAAAGGCAATGGAGAGTTGGAAATAATGAAAGAGATATGACTCTGGAACATTACATTTAGAGGACAAGAGAGGTAGGGGAGCCAGGGATTGGTTATCAACTATTTGGGAGACTGTCTTAATATTAAATTTAGTCCAGGCATAGGGCTCTGGTAACTTATAAATTTGATGTAGATTGGGGTTGCTCCACAGTGGGGCATTGGGGGAAACTGCTTGTTTGGGGTAAAGCTCACATTTGAGACCAGCCCCCCAAGCATGGAGAGTGGTGAGCATAGAGGGGGTTAGTGGGTACGGGGCATGGGGGCCATGAAATATTAGGAATTTTAATGCCTCCAGTAGTACGGAGGAGTTGGTAATATCAGGGCTCAGACACAAAGATGAGGTGACAAGTTGAGTGGCCAGGAAATTTCTACAAAAATCTGGAAATTCAAAGCCACCCTGGGAGGTAGGGCGCATTAATGTGGACCACCTGTATCTGGGGTCTCATCTGATTTTTACGACCCAACTAAAAATTAGGTCTCATTCGCTGTCCCCTTTAAAGCGGGGTGCTTTAACCAGTAATGTTGTTCCCCTCAATGGAATCCTGATGGTACTCAATCCACCTCCATCCAGTGAATGTATGTAAGAAGCTCACAGAAAAAGAGTATACATAGTGCTCAGGACCCCTGATGAAGTCAAGCGTCTCTGTGACGTGTAGATGGGAACTGATGATGTCCTGCCGCGCAGACCGTGGTTTTTGTGTGAGGCCAAAACACATTATATGTATACACTGTAGTGCACCAGGACAAGGGCACTTTTTGAGTTGAGTTTCTATACTATTGGCTATATGTTTAATAAAAATAGTTATATACACTGAGCAAAATTATAAATGCAGCACTGTTTCTGTTTGCCCCCACTTATCATGAGCTGAACGCAAAGATCTATGACTTTTTCTATGAACAAAAAAAGCCTATTTCTCTGAAATATTGTTCACAAATCTGTCTAAATCTGTGTTAGTGAGCACTTCTCCTTTGCCAAGATAATCCATCCACCTCACAGGTGTGGCATATCAAGATGCTGATTAGAGAGCATGATTATTGCACAGGTGTGCCTTATGCCCCGTACACACGGTCGGATTTTCCGATGGAAAATGTCAGATCAGAGCGTGTTGTCGGAAATTCCGACCGTGTGTGGGCTCCATCGGACATTTTCCATCGGATTTTCCGACACACAAAGTTGGAGAGCAGGAGATAAAATTTTCCGACAACAAAATCCGTTGTCGGAAATTCCTATCGTGTGTACACAAATCCGACGGACAAAGTGCCACGCATGCTCAGAATAAATAAAGAGATGAAAGCTATTGGCCACTGCCCCGTTTATAGTCCCGGCGTACGTGTTTTACGTCACCGCGTATAGAACGATCGGATTTTCCGACAACTTTGTGTGACCGTGTGTATGCAAGACAAGTTTGAGCCAACATCCGTTGGAAAAAATCCTAGGATTTTGTTGTCGGAATGTCCGAACAAAGTCCGACCGTGTGTACGGGGCATAAGGTTGGCCACAATAAAAGGCCACTCTAAAATGTGCAGTTTTATCACACAGCACAATGCCACAGATGTCGCAAGTTTTGAGGGAGCGTGCAAATGGCATGCTGACTGCAGGAATGTCCACCAGAGCTGTTGCCCTTGAATTGAAATGTTCATTTCTCCACCATAAGCCATCTCCAAAGAGGTTTCAGAGAATTTGACAATACATCCAACCAGCCTCACAACCACAGACCACATGTAACCACACCAGCCCAGGACATCCACATCCAGCATCTTCACCTCCAAGATCATCTGAGACCAGACACCTGGAAAGCTGCTGCAACAATCGGTTTGAATAACCAAAGAATTTCTGCACAAACTGTCCTCATTGGGGTCTCGACCTGGCTGCAGTTTGTCGTCGTAACTGACTTGAGTGGGCAAATGCTCACATTCAATGGTATCTGGCACTTTGGAGAGGTGTTCTCTTCATGGATGAATCCCCGTTTTCACTGTACAGGGCAGATGGCAGACAGCATGTATGGCGTTGTGTGGGTGAGCGGTTTGCTGATGTCAACATTGTGGATGGAGTGGCCCATGGTGGCGGTGGGGTTATGGTATGGGTAGGCTTATGCTATGGACAACAAACACAGGTGCATTTTATTGATGGCATTTTGAATGCACAGAGATACCGTGACGAGATCCTGGGGTCCATTGTTGTGCTATTCATCCACGACCATCACCTCATGTTGCAGCATGATAATGCACGGCCCCATGTTGCAAAAATCTGTACACAATTCCTGGAAGCTGAAAACATCCCAGTTCTTGCATGGCCAGCATACTCACCAGACATGTCACCCACTGAGCATGTTTGGGATGCTCTGGATCGGCGTATACGGCAGCGTGCTTCAGTTCCTGCCAATATCCAGCAACTTCGCACAACCATTGAAGAGGAATGGACCAACATTCCACAGGCCACAATCAACAACCTGATCAACTGTATGCGAAGGAGATGTGCTGCACTGCGTGAGGCAAATGGCGGTCACACCAGATACTGACTGGTTTTCGGACCCCCCCCCCAATACAGTAAAACTGCACATTTTAGAGTGGCCTTTTATTGTGGCCAGCCTAAGGCACACCTATGCAATAATCATGCTGTCTAATCAGCATCTTGATATGCCACACCTGTGAGGTGGTGGATGGATTATCTTGACAAAGGAGAAGTGCTCACTAACACAGATTTAGACAGATTTGTGAACAATATTTGAGAGAAATAGGCCTTTGTGTACATAGAAAAAGTCGTAGATCTTTGCGTTCAGCTCATGATAAGTGGGTGCAAACACAAAAGTGTTGCGTTTATATATTTGCTCAGTGTATATATACAGAGAGCACTATGTATACTTTTCTTTGAGCTTCTTACATACATTCATTCTAGATGGAGGTGGATTGAGTAAGTTGAGATGGGAATTCTTCTTTGTTTTTGTTTGACATGCGTTGCCCATCTATGTGTCCTTGCTGATAAGGCCAGTTATAGGTTATAGGTTTATAGATTTCATAGAGGGGAACACCATTCCATGAGACCTAATTTTTTGTTGGGTCATAAAGATCAGGTGAGAGCATCAGAGTGAAGGAGGTGGGCAGAGCACGGTATATGGTGGAGCGTATATTAGATTTTCAGAACGCATTTGTTTTTATTTACTAAAGCTGAAGAGTGAAAATCAAGCTCGCTAGAAACCAATCAGCTTCCAGGTTTTATTGCCAAAACTTATGGCCCGTACATACGATCCGAATATGGTATGAAAACGGTCGTCCAAGAAAGGATTGTACGATATTCGGATCGTGTGTACACTACTTTCAACAGCCAATCACGACCGTTCATCCGATATTATTCGATCGGACGTAAACGTAAATTTTCCTCGTACGATTCCAGATCGTACGATTTTCGTTTAGTCAGTATAGTTGTCGTCCGAAAATACAATACAAATACATTACAACACATGACATCACTTCCGATTTTTTTTGTCTGTCGTACGAGAATTTTCGTGACTTTCTTAGCTATTCAATTTCTACTTGCGACTATTAAGCGAGAACGGACATACGATCGGTCGTACGATATTCGGAACGTGTGTACGAGACATATATTGAACAAGCTGAAGTTAGAAACTGATTGGCTACCATGGACAGCTGCGCCAGATTCCGAGTGCTCCAGTTTTAGTAAATCTACCCCATTGAATGAAATATGATTTCATCACATAAGTATAATAAATGAGCACTTGATTTTGATGGACAATATATGAACTTTATTGCAAGTGTTGTATCACACAATTTTTTCTTTTCTTTGACTGTTTTATATAATTTTACTTGTTACACATGGAGCGTGGGCAGCAGTAATAATAATTCATACACTAAGGTTGTAGAGGGTTGGTTGCCCCAAGGTTTCTTTGGTATATTTGTATACAAAAGCATGAAGTTGTATTTATGTACTGTATATGCTCTTTGCATCTGTGTACTCTGAAAATATTTACATCAAATTAATGAACTTACCATAGGACTGACATAAGACATGCATCTTGGGATATGACTTCCACAAGACCCTATCACACCAAGAAGGTAAATTATACTTCATCTGCAAAAAAACATATGCATTGTTAGAACTAAATAGAGCATGCATGGTGATACATGAACCCAATTAGCACCTGAGGAAAGGCATAGACGGCCCATAATGTGTTTTAATACTGTGGGGCAGTGACATCACGTTCTCCACCTTGTCCAATCAGAGAATGCTTTGCATTGAAAATTCAAAAGATACTCTGAATGGCACCCATGCCGCGCGGGCAACCCCCTGTTTTTACAATGTAGCAGAGCAGTCAGTTGGCACAGGACACGGAAGCTAGTGAGGATCACTGAAGTAGCGGAGTCTACTACAGGGATTTCCAGCTTCCAGTGGAATCCCACAATTACGATTCATACATAGTTATGATGATTTAAGCTGGACCAATGTAACTATATAAAATTATCCATACCTGGAATTCTTCTTTAATTTGCGCTTACAGTAAACATTGTGATGATGTTTTGCAATTACAGACCCACAAGCCGTTGTTGAGAACCTGCACTTTATTACAAAGTTAATTTACCACCAGTAGTGGTAAATTAGTGGTAGTAGTGGTAACAATTATGTACAATATATATATATATATATACAGTATATACTGGGTTTTTCCTGAATATCCCATCAATACCCCACACAGTCAGGCAATGTCACAGGCATATTACAGATATCCAGAAACCAGATATACTTTAATTACATGTCCTTCAAATAACTTATTCACATAAAAGCAACACTGTAACACATTAGAAAGCACTGAGGATATAAAGCAGAACATAACTTTCATTTCTGCTTTCTTTTTGTATTTCTGTCAAGATCAAAACATATTTTCTGTACTTGCTGAAAATGTTCTTAGCCTGAAAAATGAAAATTAAGGCTGCCACCACATCCAAAGACTGGTAAACTTTAATATATCACATTTTTATCCTTGGGTTTATACATCCTTTGCCTTTACAAGAATTCTACTAAATTCACAGTAGAGCTGCATTTTATTATCCGATGCATTTGTAAGTCTATGGATCCAATTCTTTGACATGCCTTTCCAACAGAAGTACTTCACAGTACCCTTGGTGAAATGTTTCAATCTGCTGCTGTTTGCTCACAGTATATAGTACATATTATGTGTTCATTTTGAGCACAATGGGAGAACTAAATTGTCTAGGTGGACAGTAGCTTTCAGGTATGTTTTAAATAATTGGAAAATTATTTTTTCGTATTCAAAGTTTTTTATTGAAAAGCAGACATAAATTACAACAGGCAATGTTTGTGTGACATGTAGTAGTAAGAATTATACAGGTTTTTGTTCTGCGACATGTGCATTACAGTAGGCAACAAGTATATATCAGAAAAAAAAATGTCCAGAGGATATTCCTCGCAGAGATATCTGTGGACGTAACATAACTGTTTCGATTAATAGCTAGAAGGGTATTGGAATAATAACAAAAACTTAAGGTTTTACTTGTTTGCTCGAAATGAGCATCTGCGAGTATATGCATAGTAAAAATCTGGGAGTTGTTTCGTACATTGTAGAAAACATTACCAGTGCTGTATCAGGAGGAGAAACGTAAAGTAGAAAATGTAGAGTGAGAATAGTGACAGGGATAGGATAGGTAGAGAGAGACTAGGAATAAGGAGTGGAAAGGGAAGGAGTGGTCGGGGGGGCCGCACAAACCAAAGAAGCACCATTAAGTCTGTCTAATGTTGTTGTGACCAATTTATGGTTTAAGGAGTTGTTTGTCGAGGAAAATTATTTTTTAAAGTGATCGTAAAATATTTTTTTTTTTAAATAAACATGTTTATACTTACCTGGTCTGTGCAATGGATTTGCACAGAGCGGCCCCCGACCCTCCTTTGCTCGGGTCCCCACGTCAGTACTCCTGGATCTTCCTCTTCTAGGTGTTCCTCCATACCCTCCCGAGCCATGCTGTCTGTGTCTATAAACACAGCTCAGCCCCGCCCCCTCCTCACAGGATTTGACTGACAGCAGCAGGAGCCAATGGCTCCCGCTGAGTCAGCAAAGCCTGTGAGACCAGGAAGTGAGTGGTGAGAGCTGCTGCAAACAGGAACAGCACTGAATAGAGTGAGGACTCAAGGTAAGTATAGGGGGGGGGGGGGGTGAGGGAGCATACTGCTACCTAAACATGTTTTACCTTAATGAAAGGAATGCATTAAGGTAAAAATGTTTAGGCTTTAGAACCAATTAAATTTGTATTTTTGCTTGCACCAGTTGTACAATTTAAAAATGACTTACCCCTGTTGCTTTCTGCTTGGTATAGCAGTACCGTTCTCTGGTTCCTCTCTCAAACCGATACGTTGGAGGAAAAGAGATGTCTTCTTCTTCTGTAAGGAGGAATTAAGAAAAAAGACCAAAATGGAATAGACATATAAGCTGTCCATACAAAGGGTATTGTCATTATTTTTAAATCTCAGTGCAAACTTCTAAATGCACTATTGGCAATGAACAACTTGGATTGAATAATATTTTGCTTGGATTTTCCTCCCCTTGCCAGTATTTTTGCGATACAGCACCAAATGACCTCTTATAATGTGGATTATCACCATGTACTGTACTTTTTATCATCTGTGATCAGCTAGTACATAGAGGACTGATTAATAATATAACTTACGGAAGTGGAGGAAGACTTGGCTTTCATTACGCTCCATGTTTAACTGGTCAAAGACCAGTAGTTCTTGGTATTGCTGTTGCTTAATCTTCTGTACAATGTTTTCTGCCTCCTGCCAGTTGTACAGAAGTGAATAAATAAAATTGCAATAGAACTGATTATCAAGATATGTAGTGTTCACATTTTGATTTTGACACCATTTTAAAACTGGAAAAATAAGGTTATCGACTTGGAGTTGACTTACTAAAAGAAGCAGAAACTATTCCCTCTGTGAATGATCACTATTGTAAATAAGGTCATGCTGAGTTGAATTTTAATACTAAATCATGTGTAAGACACATTTTAAAGAATGTTCTCCCAGATGTGATGGATGGATGAAGTAAACACAGCTTGGCCTCATTTAAAAAGCTCATGGAGCTTTCACTCTGCAAAGTGAATAATCCCTTTTCTAACTCAATGATCTCTGCTTCTTTAGTAAAATCAATGTTTGTCAGTCTACGATCAGATACTGACTTTGAGAATGTTTTTTATGTAATGTTAAAGTATATCTGAAACCAAATTTTCTTTTCAGTTTTGGATAGAGTTATATCTCCTGTCAGGTTTTTGCTATCTGAGAGAGTTCCCTTCACTTCTCATCCTGGTCACGATACGGAGTAAGAGGAAGTCTCTCCATAGAAAGGGAAAACCTCTCTTAGACAGTTCTCAGCATAACAAGTGTCCCATTGGAAGATTTTACCATTTATTCCCTGTTCAAAGTTTAGGATTTTCTCTCATTTTCAGTCTCAACGATAATGGTCATCAGGAAAAATGGACAGAGTAAATCTCCGCAGCAGAAGGGACATCAATAGAAAGTTCTAACCACCCATCCCGCTGTTCAAAAATAACAAAAAAGTTTTTCCGTTAGATACACTTTAAGCCTTCAGTCTGTAAGAAAACCTTCTGCATACCTGTCCTCCTTTGCAATCTTACCCACCCTCTCTAGATCATCTATGCCATACCATCTATCCTAACCTTTTCACATGAAGGAGACCATAAAATAACTTTTCAGTATCACTGATAATTTGCGTGATGGTCAGTTAGAAGACTGCTCCCTACATTTGTGGTCAGTGGGAAGAGTCCTCCCCTTACAGATAGCCAAAAAGATCAATGGTGTCAGGGGTTACCTGACACCATTGTCCATCTGAGAGACGGAAATTGTCCAGTGCTCAAGGAATCCCTAGCAACCTCTGGAAGAACCTAAGAATTCTATGGAACCCTAGTTGGCAAAGGCTGATATATACTCTTACTCAAAGAAGAATACAGAACAGGTAGAAAGACAGAGACACATCTTTGTAAGGGAGGATACTATAAGCAACTTTTGTGGCAATAAGACTTAAAAATAATTGTGACAATGATGTACAAAAGCTGTGAGAACCCTAAACTATATAGAGGAGAGGCTGGCCTATCAAGCACTTACAGTGTTAGGAAGTTGAACACGGTAGTTGAGATCCCCCAACCAAAAAAGATGGGTAAATCGGTGGGAGAGATTGAAAGGAATAAGCTTCTTGTCACCCATGATCAGGAAGCGCAATATGTTAAAGTAATTCTGTTTCCTCCTAATAGAAAGCAAACAAAAGGCAGTTAGTATTGTTTGGGGGGCTGTCCATGGGGACACAAGCTGGAGTTTAACAGAAACGCTATACAGTACCTGAGTTTCTTTTCACTCCCAGATGTAAGGTGACTGTTTATGAAACCAAAAGAAGTCCCATTGAACACAAAAGAGGCACCAACTGCTCCTTTGTTTCCTGTGTACAAGAATATGCTGCTAATAAACAACATTTTACTATATGAGCATATACAGTCTAAGCAATTTCTAGAGCTAATTTGGCTGCGTTTACAATTGTCTGAATATGATTTTTACGCTCCACTGCATCAGAAATGACTGCATCTGCTGATTTCTTAAAACCAACAACAATTGTACCTTTACCTGATCCAGAATAGTGACACAAAATACATTATTAAAGTGGACCTAAGCTCAAAAGTGAAGCAATGCTATGTTCTAAAATCTAGAAACGTTAATTGTGCCCAAGAAGTACCCAGAAAATGTAACATTTGTTTGTAATTCCTCCTGAAAAATGGCATTGCACTTCCTGGTATGTGAGAGTACCTAGGAACTCCTGTGCCTACATCCTATAGCTGTATACCTGCAGTGAGAGATCTAAGGCAGTGCTACCTCTGGCTGATAGTCACAGGAGATTTGGAAAGAGATTTGATGATGTCACTACTGTGCTGCTTACATGAGGAAGCAAAGCCCTGCCTCTACCAAGATGTCTGTCCCCACACCATAGTGTCGAGCAAGACATGGTTAGCCAGTAATGGGGAAAGATCCACTGCTGAGAGATCACAGGTAATACTGGTGACTAGTCCTTTGTCCTACGTCTGCCTTCTTTTTGGGCACAGCTTCCAGAGTTCAGTTCTTCTTGTCCTAATTTTGTTTTACAGAAGTAACAAAAAATATATTTTAAAACTGAAGAAACATCATAGGTTGCCTGTAGTAACCACATATAGCTGTCATTTTTTCAAGTACATATAAAAAAATAAAAGATAATTGCTAATTGGATCCTGAGGGCCATCTCTTTACTTTCCTTCTTTTATTATGGTACTCTATGTTCCTCATTTAAATTTTTATTCACTGACATTTCTCTGGGAAACAGCTTAAAATATTTCTATGTGTATACTGCTCACTGTATAAAGACAGCCATGCCATTTAGGTGTCTGATCCTGCCAAATCAGCAGGATTAGAAGACAATCAGGGTGTATATAGAGTAACACAGATGCCAGGTGATGCAGTCACCAGATCCTTCTCAGGGAAAAGGCTGGGTTGGAGTTTATTGGAAAGTGATATATTTCCCCAGAGATATGCATGAAAATGGATTTGCTGTGTATGTAAAAAATGTATATCATTAGGTGAAAAAAAAAAATCAAAACCTCTGATTAAATTGAAATATCCAGGCTTTATTTATGGTCTGTAGGCATGTGAAAAAATAAAAAAAACATGAAAGCACCGAATGGTTACTCACCAAGCGTATTGGCAATCCCAGTCTTTACACTGTTGGTGCAAACATGGCTGATTCGGTGAGCATGTTCTTGCTTGGCTAGGATTACAATCCGTATATTCCAGAGCGTCTGGATTGTTATCTAGATTAAAGTAAATTTAGTCACAAACTCTTATATGGCAACCAATTTTTATCTTTATTTGCATTTAAATGGCTCTGAACTTCAATATTACCAGCTTATAATCGGCAGTGGTGATCTCATTTAGTGAACGGAGCAATATTTCTACCCACTCCTTTTCATTTAGAGGATCCTCTTGTGTACCAATTACATATATGTCATGTTCAATGTAATCTGCTGTCTCATCGCGTGTCTTCCCCTGACCTTTACACAGGAACCATGATGTGATATCCTTTGGCGGGTGAGCATCACCTGTCACAATACACCAAGTATGACAGATGACGTCTTAGAACAGGCTGATAGCTACATTGGTAAAATATAAATGCTGAACTGACCCATATTCCATGTTCCAGTAAAAATCGATAACATGTCTGGTTCCAACTGGTCTGAATGCTTATTCTTCATCTGCTGTAGGAGTTGGCAAAACCCTTCTCGCTTCTGTATGGTAGAAGAGAAACAAACTAAGATACTGTGCAGGATTGTTGACCTATTAATGCATGTGATCTTTGCTTTTGTGTTGCCAGAAAATGCTTTCAGTTTCTGTCTTTAACTTTTTACAAAAAATATTCTAAACTTAAGAGAATCTAAAAATACAACTTACATTATTTTGTGCAAGTTTTACATTTGTGTCATTACTAGTTTTTATACTTCCCCCTGCAAAAGGGATTGGGGGCACACTGGGGTTGATTTATTAAGGGCAAATAGACTGTGCAAGTGCAGTTGCTCCAGAGCTTAGTAAATGAAGTAAAGCTTTAGGCCTCTTTCTCACGGGGCGGATCAGTGATGATCCGCCCCGTGAACATCCGCTGGCTCAGCGGGGATCGCTCCGCCGATCCCCGCTGAGCAGGAAGATGACAGGTGCATCGCTGCACACTGTGCAGCGACGGACCTGTCAGAGCGCCGCTCTCCCCTATGGGGGGATCGGATGACGACGGACCGTAGTGTCCGTCGTCACCCGATCCGATCCGAAAACGGATGGAAAAGTAGGTTTTTCCTCCGTTACACTTTTCGGATCGGAGCGGGGTCGGATGTCAGCGGACATGTCACCGCTGACATCCGACGCTCCATAGGGATGAATGTATGTCCGTTTTTCATCCGAAAACGGAAGGATGAAAAACGGACATACGGATCGTCCATGTGAAAGAGGCCTTACTTTGCAAAGAATACCCAACCATATGCAAAGAAAATGACACGATTGGATGATGGAAGTCAGCAGACATTCTGCTCATTTACTAAGCTCTAGAGCAAATGCTCTTGCAGCATGCATTTTGCAAAGTGCACAGTCTATTTGCCTTTAGTAAATCAACCCCATAAAGTCTGATAGTTACTGTCCTGTTAACTGGTTGACCTCACACATTGTTTTGCAACTTGGTAGGATAGTGCCTAAAAGTTGCAGGTAATTTATTCCTCTGTGGGATAGATTTCTCCAGTATACTACCCAGCAATGTGAATCTATATTCTCTTTTGGAACTGGGAGCCCTCAGCAGTGCATGCTCCCTTTCCAAGACGGTGATGTGACTGATTGCACTGGTTTCTGACTTATGATCAGGAACCTGCCCACTCAGTTGTCATTGTGCCCCTGCACATTGCAAAACAAATTAATAGACCAAAATAAATGATAATAAACTCCTAAGTACAGCTTGCATTTCTACAAAACATTTTTATCTATTTAACAGTTTATATAAAAAAAAAGCAAGACATGTATTAAATATTGTACTAAATAAAAGCCTTATATGTCCTTAAAGTGGAACTACACTTCATCTAAACATCACAAACCAAAAATGCTGTTTAAATCATTTTTAATATTCAAAGTAAACTTATCAATCCATCCATGTCTCCATGCTTTATTTTGTGGAGAAATCACCTTGAAAAACACCCCTAGCATTTCTGGCTGTGGACATCTTGAGTAAGGGCAAGTGATTCGTGTAATATTTACTTTCTGGAATCCACCGACCCTTAGCTCAGGTATGCAAGCAGGTGAGGGTGTGCTTAGCTGAGAAAGCCCCTCCTCCCCTACTGAAGACTCCTGGGATGTATGACATCATTTGCCTAAGTCTGCAAATTAGGATGTACTGTAACTGAAGAAATTAAAAAAAAAAGTTTAAAACAAGTAAATATAATATACTTTCCTATCTATTTACTAATGCTAGCTGCATGAGGATTAAAACAGTCAATGTTAATTGAGAGAGTGAAATTCCACTCTTACACAGACAAATTAGATATAAAGTTATAGTCAAGTTAAACGACGTATACTGACTACATTTTGCTAGGTATTTAAGCTTTACTTAACTCTGGGCATGGAAGGGTTCATTACAAGGCACTGTTTTTTTGACAGTGTAATGTATGTGCCTCAATATTGCACAGGTATGCAGTTGGTATTTCTTCTCATGCAATAAGTCAATAAGTATTTAACTATTATTTTACAATTACATGCACTTATTTCCTGTGAATCCATATTTTTTTTGCATGAAACATAATTTTTTGCCCTTAATAGCAAACATTAAATGGTTCAATTTTCCTCTGTCCTCAGTAGAAGAAAAATAAAGCTTATGCTATCACTTGTTTCATTTAGCATAGTATGTTAGCAAAAAAAAAAAAAAAAAAGATTACAGTACGTTACAAAGATATTTAAAGAGAAACTATAGTGTAGATTAAGTGAACACATATTTTGAGTTTTTTGTCATTTGTGATATGACTTTCACATTTTTACAATAGTGCTATTCCATATTTTTGCTATTGTATTAGAGACAGATTTATAAATTAGCCACAAGAGGGAGTAAGGCTTCATGCACACGATACGCCGGTGCAAACTCTGCTGAACACATGTTTTTAAAAGCTGAAATCTGCGTTTAGAAACACCCGTTTTGCGGCGTTTGCATGCCACGGTTAGCCACGTTTTACCGCGTTTGCGTCTAGAAGCGTCTGCAGAGCAGAGAATGACATTTTGCGTATCTCTGGGCCACTTGGTGCTAGGAACCCCAATTTGGTGTGCTAACACAGTGGAACTAGTACTACAACATATCCAAAGCTGGGGTTCCTATCACCAAGTGGCCCCGAGATACGGGGCCCCAAATTCGGGTCGCAAAATGTCAAGCACTTCTGCAGCAGAGAATGACATTTTCCGACCTGGCTTTGGGGCCCCATATCTCAGGGCCACTTGGTGCTAGGAACCCCAATTTGGTGTGCTAACACAGTGTAACTAGCACTACAACATATCCAAAGCTGGGGTTCCTAGCACCAAGTGGCCCCGAGATATGGGGCCCCAAACTCGGGTCACAAAATGTCATTCTCTGCTGCAGAAAAGTGCTTGACATTTTGCAACCCAACTTTGGGGCCCCATATCTTGGGGGCCACTTGGTGCTAGGAACCCCAACTTTGGATATGTTGTAGTGCTAGTTCCACTGTGTTCCTAGCACCAAGTGGCCCCAAGATATGGGGCACCAAAGTCGGGTCACAAAATGTCATTCTCTGCTGGAGAAAAGTGCTTGACATTTTGCGACCCGACTTTGGGGCCCCATATCTTGGGGCCACTTGGTGCTAGGATCCCCAAATTTGGATATGTTGTAGTGTTAGTTCCACTGTGTTCCTAGCACCAAGTGGCCCCGAGATATGGGGCCCCAAAATCAGGTTGCAAAATGTCATTCTCTGCTGCAGTTTACCATCATATTTCTGTTTTCTAGTCCAAAAAATAGCGTTCCTTTAAAAACACTTATAGGCGCAAACGCAGCTAAACGCGGTACCGGTGTTTAGCCGCGTTTGGCATCTGAAACGTGGAAAACGTTTGCGTCTGAACCCATTTTTTTGCTTCTGGAAAAACGAGGTTAAACGCAACTGCCTAAAAACGCCAAAAAAACTAGACTGTGTACATGGACACATAGGATAACATTGAATGGGTTCAGAGGCAGTTGAAAAAAGTGTCCAACTGCCTCTGAACGCGCGTTTAACAGCGTCTCGTGTGCATGAGGCCTAAAGGTTTACCATTTTGCAGCACTGCAAAATAGGCTGAGGACCTGGTTTATACCATATAATAAAAAATATGTCTGACCCCATTTACACATACAATGGCAAATTATACATAGAAGGAAACCTTGTATAACACTAGCACATAATGATCAGATTAATTCATCAAGCCGATCTCTTTTACATTTATAGCTAAAGAAATTTTTAAAGATTAAGCATCCCCTTTAAATCTAGGTCACGTATGACCAAAAAGACTTAAAGTAGAAATGTAAAATAATGTAACCCACAGACAGTATGATGTACCTTGGAATCAGCAAATACATATTCCTTGCGCAGTGTCTTTTCCTTTTCTGTCTCCAGAACAATGACTAATTTATTTGGCAGCTTCTGGGACTTGATCAGCTGCAGAACTAGAAATAAGCAATCCACATGCTGTTAGCAGGGTCAGGTTATGATGGGTAAAGTGTGCTATTATATACATATCCCAAATGAATATCTCAAACTGTGGCATTATGCATTATCTTTGTGCAAAATAGAGATTGATTCATTAAAAAGGCACAGAGGCATGTGCAGTTACCTACATTAACAAGCATAGGTTGTTAAGCAATATGAATCCAGCTGAGACTGAGAATAACAGGATACTTCTGGTTAGAAGTAACCGAATTATGGAAATGAATTAAAAGACAGGTTACTTCTGTAAACTTATGACACCTGGTGATTTCTACATCATAAATGTCATCAGACTCAAATGAAAAGTTATGTAAGATCAGCTATATAATGAGCTGATCTTACATAACAGGACAGCACAATTCATATAACATGACAGTACAGTGGCTTAGTGGTTAGGACTTCTGCCTTGCAGAACATAGGTCCTTGGTTTGAACTCATCCAGGAAAAGTATCTGCATTCACTTGTGTGGGTTTCCTCCCACACCCCTAAGACATGGAGGTAGGTCATAGTCCCCCAACTGTCCCTCATTTGTCTCTTTTGTGGAACCAAATCCCTCAGTCCCTCTTTCCTCCTCAGTTGTCCCTTTTTTTAGCCTGTTGTATAGATTGCTATAATAATGTATTTATTCAACTGTCAAAAGTGCCTTACTGCACTAAACCTTTAATCTAAATCTGGGTATGCATGTATTGAAATTCAACTGGTTCAGCATGCGTAGCTCGTTGGTAGACCGGCTTCTGTTTAATGGTCCTGCTCGAAAACCAGAAATCGATCAGCCACTGCAACTTGATCAGGGCATTCTGACAGCTGGGGGGTCCCCACTGTCAGAATACAACACCAAACGAAAAAAAAAAAAACATATTCGTGTATACCTTGCTTAACCTTCAAATGTATCCATTATGAAAACCCAAAATAAGCAAAACGTAAGAATGAAAAAAAGTGATTTTGAGTTAAACAAATAGTTTTTTGCTCATTAATCTTCATGGTCTATGTTACTGGAAGGGTGACAGGGTATCTGTTGCCTACACATTATACTATAATGTTATAACTTTAATAGTTTGATTAAGGTGGTAATGATGGTTAATGGTAATTAATGGTAATGATTAAGCTCCGAGGGGTGGAGTGAAATGCATTGGGGGCGTGGCCTGGCGAGAGCCCAGGCTGAGACTGCCACATACTTTACCTCTAGTAGACTTGCTTCGATGTGTAGGCCATAGGATACAGCTTTTGTTTATAATATTTTTTTTAGCTGTCTATGTCCCCGTTAGGGAGATTTACCCTCTTTATTTGTCCTGTTTACTATTACCATTGAAAGTGAAAGAAAATCCCAAATTTTGAGTGGCTCACCAGAGCAGGAATAGAGGGGAAATCTTTCATGGGGACACTAATTCTGATGACCCCGGTGGCTACCAGGGATTTTCCTCACTTTGGAGGGATTTCCTCTCACTTCCTGTTGTGGTTATGGTGCTGGAAGTGAAGGAAACAAATGGCAAAAAAATAACAGGTGTTATGCCGCGTACACACGGTCGGACTTTCCGGCATACTTGGTCCGGCGGACCAGAGTGTGCCGGACAATCTGCCCGTGTGTGGGCGGCGGCGGACTTTTCGACCACGCCCCCTAAAACGTCACAGTCCCAGCATGCCCAGGGACTGTGACATCATATGGGGGCGGGGTCTCCGCCTATATAAGTCACAACGCAGCCCTCAGAGACCAGTCCAGCCGGAGAGAGCGTCGTGTCAACATCTGGGGGAAGAGAAGAGAAGCCAAGAAGCCCAGAAGCCCAGAAGTCCGGACCTCCGCTCGCAATAGAGCTACATGAAGAGAGCGGAGGGGCCGGCCGAAGACCTGCGACACCGGGAGAAGAGGCCGGAGAGCGGAGAAGAACCAACCGGACGCCGGGAGAAGATGAAGCGGAGGGACCCCCGAAGCCGGAAGAAGACCCCCGAAGCCGGAGGAAGATCCCCCCCCCGGAGCTGTTTAATAAAATATTTTAAAAACCTGTGTAGTGTGTTTTATTACTTACACTTTTTTCCTAGGTAAATGGGTAGGGGTACCATGTACCCCATACTCATTTACATAGGGTGGGGGGCCGGGATCTGGGGGCCCCCTTATTAAAGGGGGCTCCCAGATTCCGATAAGCCCCCGCCCGCAGACCCCGACAACCAACGGCCAGGGTTGTCGGGAAGAGGCCCTTGTCCTCATCAACATGGGGACAAGGTGCTTTGGGGGGGGGGCGCAGGGCGCCCCCCTCCCCCAAAGCACCCACCCCCCATGTTGAGGGCATGCGGCCTGGTACGGTTCAGGAGGGGGGGGGGGCGCTCGCTCGTCCCCACCCCCTTTCCTGACCGGCCAGGCTGCGTGCTCGGATCGGGGTCTGGTATGGATTTTAGGGGGACCCCACGCCGTTTTTTCGGCGTAGCGGGGTTCCCCTTTATAATCCATACCAGACCTAAGGGCCTGGTATGCCCCGCGACGGGGCTAGCCAGGTGTCAATCTCGCCGATAAAAGCGGCAAGATTGACATCCTTTTCTAGTCCCGTCGCACCTGAGTCACGTTCAAAATGAACGGACTTGTCCGTGTGTGGGCAAGTCCGTTCATTCTGAAAGTCCGCCGGAACTCCGGCGAAAGTCCGTCGGAAAGACGGGCGGACTTAGCCCGCCGGAAAGTCCCGGCGTGTGTGGGCAAGTCCGTCCGTTTTAAAGTCCGGCGCACCTGTCGGACAAAGTCCGTCGGAAAGTGTGCCGGACCAAGTAGGATAGAAAGTCCGCTCGTGTGTACGCGGCATTAGAGTCTTCCCTTACTCTATCCAGAATTTAAAAAAAGTTTTGCCTTCAAAATGTCAATTTACTTCTAACTGTCCTATAATTGCTTCTATGTCTGCAAAGGCTCCCATTTATCTAGGTCATGGTATACCTAATAGTAATTAGTCAAATTCAAGTGGACAATACTTTTTACTGCCACTAGATGCCCTTAGTCTGGTGTCCAGCATCATTCATCCCACTCCTCTAATCTCAGGTTCTTCTTAACCCGCCCATCCTGTGACTGGACAGTGAAAGGAGAAGCAGCACTGTGATGAGCTCATCTCTCTGTCACTCTGCTTTCTCCTCCTATCAGCATTATTCTTGTCAACAGATCAACTGATTGGTTCCTTGTGCTGCTTTACAGGGGATGCAAGAGACTGATACCAGGTCAGATACATCGAATGGTGTATTAATCACAAATCAGCATTATGTATGTCTTTTATATATTTGCCTATAAATGATATTTTACTTTCATCTTCTTCTATGATTGATAGAAAATCTAGATTTGCACCTGATGGGGAAATTGCATATTACATATTTCACTAGAAAAGGTACAATTTCTGGGGAAATTGTGAAAGTGTTCTTGCCTCTACAACTGGAGTGGGCGGAGTAACTGGGTGGGGTGGAGTGGCTTGAGTAACTGTGAAAAGTGTTAAAAAGCTTAATATTTTAAAAAGTATAAATAGTAGTAAAAAAGTTCCATCATTCGCTGAAAGAGCTGAACATTTTTTTCAAAAGTAATTTTTTTTTTCAAAAATGAATTTTTTTTAATCAAAAATGATTTTTTTTTCTTCAAAAATGATTTTTTTTTTCAAAAGTAATTTTTTTTTTCAAAGGTAATTTTTTTTTTCAAAAATGAATTTTTTTATTTCAAAAATAATTTTTTTTTCGAAATTATTATTTTTTTTAAAGTAATTTTTTTTTCAAAAATAATTTTTTTTTTTCAAAAATAATTTTTTTTTCAAATATATTTTTTTTTCAAAAATAATTTTTTTTTTAAAAGTAATTTTTTTTTCAAAAATATTTTTTTTTTTCAAAAATAATTTTTTTTTTTTCAAAAATATTTGTTTTTTCAAAAATATTTTTTTTTTTTCAAAAATGATTTTTTTTTTTTCAAAAATAATTTTTTTACTTTTTTCAAAAATTATTTTTTTTTTTCAAAAATATTTTTTTTTTTACATGGGGCGGTCATAATGTTTTGGCTGATCATGGGGTGGTCATAATGTTTTGGCTGATCATGGGGTTGTCAGCTTTTGTCACTTCCCACTCTAGTTTTGAACATTTCGCCATTCATTCCTATGGGACCAATTTCGCCGCAAAAACGTCATTTCGTGGACCATTCGGCAAAACATTCCACAAAGTAATAACACACCAATCGGGAACAATCCGCTCGTTTCGGTATATTACTTGTCTCTGTAGTGTAAAAACTGTGGGAGGAGTCTACAAGCATTATCAAGTCTAGCAGATGAAGTCACATGCATTTGGGGTGTCTCAGCATCTTGTGTTTACAACCACTGTTTCCTAGCAACGCTCATGCCCTGTTTATGCTTCCCAAATACTGCTTCATCAAATCTGCCCCATCAGAATTACTCCATCAAAACTGCCCCATCATATTCCTCTATTATAAATCAGTACATGGTGTGTCTGTCCCCTCCCCCGGGCTCTGTAATCAGAGCTGAGATGCTCCAGCAACCTCCCCCCCTGTGTATAACAGAAGCTTTGGTAACCATGGCAACAAAAACAAACACTAACAGTACACTCTGATTAATGGCTAAAATTTCCTGAAATGACCTCTAAACAAATGGCCGTATTTTAAAAACTATACATCCTACAGCGAAGATCTTTATATTGTGAGAATCACAAGACCCAGACCTAGATTTTGATGTATAGTATGTCTGTAAAAAATTAAAAATGAAGGCACAGTCGCAGTTTAGAAATTGCCCTTCAAATTTGGAGGGGGCTAGAGTGTAGTTTCAATGAATGTCAATGGACGGCGTGAGTTACAAACAAATGGTCATATTGTGAAAACTATCAGGACTATGGCTTAGCCGTGGACATGTTTAGTGGCAGCAGGGATAGCTGAACGTTTTGATATAAGATTTGTGTAGGTGGGCTTAAAAATGAGGGAGTGGCGGCAGTTTAGAAATCATGTTCTGATTTTTCAGCTTTTGTCATCTCCCACTCTAGTTTCCCCATTCATTCCTATGGGACCAATTTTGCCGCAAAAATGACGATATTTCGTGAACCATTTGGCGAAACGTTCCACAAAGTAATAGCACACCATTCGGGAACAATCCGCACGTTTCGGTATATTACTTGTCTATGTAGTGTAAAAACTGTGGGAGGAGTTAGGGTGGTAAATTTGGCTATAATAATAAGAATAATATATATGTGAGATAACAGTAAGTGGTCTTGCTATGCAAGAACACTTAATTAATAGTGTGGCTCACTAATGCATTTTAAGCTTCCAAATCTTGGTTAAGGAGGCCATATAAGGACATAAGCATGGCTTTACCTTATACCAAAGGAATGTTATTGTTAACTGACCAAGTCCTTGAGAGGTCATATTGCAAAGAAAGTTGGCTTGGGAGTTGTCTATTCCTTATACACAAGTCTAAATACCACAGCCCACGCTGGAATAAGTTAGTCTCAAACCAGTTTGCATTATGCATGCGTCTGAATCTGGTTGGTCATTCTGCATGTGCAGGGGACTCCATGGCAAAACAGCATCTTTAGTTAACCACTAGCCGACCAGCGCACAACGATTTACATCGGCACAATGGCATGGCTGGGCAACTGGGCGTACAGGTACAGGTACGTCCCCTTTCACGGAGCACGCGGCATTGTGGGTGCGTGCACGCCCGCCGAGTGCTCCGTGACCGTGCCCACGCGTCCCATGGACTCGATGTCTGCCGGGGGCCCTCAATCGTGTCACGGAGCGGAAGAACGGGGAGATGCCTTTGTAAACAAGGCATTTCCCTGTTCTGACTAGTGACATGACAGGGATCTACTGCTCCCTGTCATCGGGAGCAGTGATCGCTGTCATGTCAGTGGAAGCCCATCCCCCCCACAGTTAGAACACCTCCCTAAGACACACTTAACCCCTTGATAGCCCCCTAGTGTTTAACCCCTTCCCTGCCATTGTCATTTACACAGTGCATTTTTATAGCACTTATCGCTGTATAAATGACAATGGTCCCAAAATGGTGTCAAAATTGTCCGATGTATCGCCATAATGTCGCAGTCACGATAAAAATCACAGATTGCCGCCATTACTAATAAAAAATAAATTAATTATAAAAATGCTATAAATCTATCCCCTATTTTGTAAATGCTATAACTTTTGCACAAACCAATCAATATACGCTTAGTGCGATTTTTTTTACCAAAAATATGTAGGAGAATATATATCGGCCTAAACTGAGAAAAAAATTAGTTTTTTTATATATTTTTTGGGGATATTTATTATAGCAAAAACTAAAAAATAGTTGCTTTTTTTTTTTTCAAAACTGTCGCTTTTTTTTTGTTTATAGCGCAAAAAATAAATACCACAGAGGTGATCAAATACCACCAAAAGAAAGCTCTATTTGTGGGAAAAAAAGGACGTCAATTTTGTTTGGGTGCAACGTCGCACGACTGCGCAATTGTCAGTTAAAACGACGCAGTGCCGTATCGCAAAAAGTGCTCTGGTCAGGAAGGGGGTAAATCCTTCCGGGGCTGAAGTGGTTAAAGTGTTACTAAACCCTTGAATGTATAAAGGATCCATCATCACCCCTGCAGCACACACAATCCATATATGTTTTTTTTTTTAATTATTATTAAAATAAAACCGCTGTATAGCTTTTCCAATGATCTGTATACAGTGGTCACGTGACATACATAACTGTCCAGCCGAACGCTGCAGGTTCTTGTAGGAGGAGACTTTACTCTCCTCTGACATAGATAGTGATGGTTCCTGACCCCCGACCCTCTTTTCGGCCAGCGTTGATTGGCTGATTGTGCCAATGACGTGTACTCCTAGGAAATGTTCTTTCTGGCAATACAGACCAAACTGAGCATGTGCAGCCTGACTTCACTCACTGTGTCTTATACGGACTAGTCCAGGGGGACATTGCAGGAAGTGGAGGATTGGTGCATACACGATCAAACAGCCTTTTTACACAATGTGTAGGATTAACTCCTTAAGTTCCACAGTGAGTATAACAAGCACGCTATTCTGCATGTACAGACTGATTTTACTGTTGTAGGTTTAGTAACACTTTAAGCATTCTTGTTATATTTTCTTTATCTTTACCTGTATGTGTCATTACTTTTAATAAATGTTATACTTTTAAGTATTTGTGTGATCTCTCTTTGCACATATCGAACATAACACCATAAATGTGACAAAACAGCACCATAAACATACTTTTCTTGCTGGGATAACATTTGTCATCTGGACCATCTTTTGACTTCTTGATTACAAGTTTTCCAGTTTCAACATCAACTTTCAGATGGGTCTTCTGGAATATTCCTAAGGAATCTGCTTTAACCTATGTAATAAAATTGTACCAGCATCAGCTAATCAAATCAAACATTTCTTATTCCATCTATTAAACAAGACTGGACAAGATCAAAAAAAGGCTTTTTTTATAATATGAGAATGCAAGTGGAACTATCAGGATATCTGGTAAATACAGAGTGATACAATTTATCAAATAGTCTATAGGGAATATTGTTTTGTTGTTCACGGTAGAAATACATTAGAATAAAGAATCTGATTGGTTGTAGTTTGTAGGAAGAGCTATACTTCCTTCAGACAATTGAATAATTGAGGCTTTCAGCCTCTGACATAAATAAAACCTGGCTGAATGCTTGACTCCACTATTTTATATAGTACCTCAAATATGATTGGAGGGATAAGTGATCTGCGATGTTTCACTGCAGAACCTTCCAACAACACTGTTTTCACCTGAAATGAAGGAAAGAAATGCTGTTATGCACAAAGTCATTGAAGCACAAAATATGCAGTAGTAGAATTTTTCTTCCCTCTGTTGCAGACATTTTGATAATGATCTTTAAAGACCAGCTCTGAACAAAACTTTTAGGGGTATATATAAAAGATTTTAAAAACCCTTTCTCCTGTGAAACTATAGGTATATTTGTTCTGTGCAAATGGAAGCAAAATGTATTGTTATTAGGCTATTTTCCATCCACATTGAATGTTTCTTTTTCATGAAAAAAAGAGTGGTTGCAGAACATACAGCATTATAGCCACTAGATGGCGCTGACAATGCTAGTAAATATTTCTTTTCTATGATCATCTAGTCACCATAATGTGGTATTTTCCTGATTCACTGTTCTGCTTCTGCAATCTAAGCACTGAAAGTATGATCTCTCTAACTGATTCAGTTGTGGTGAGATAGTTTAACTTACAGTCTCGGTAGCTTGGCAGACAGTGACTCCATCCTAAATGACATCTTGCAGAAAGCTCTAATCTGAAAACTTGTGTAGATCATAACAGATGAACATTAGAAAGCTAAAAAAAAAGTAAAAAAAATGCAAAGAGCTTGTCCTGCAGCAGGTGAACTTTATTGGCACCCACACGAGACCAAAAATTATTTTTGTAAAAGTATCAAATATTTATTAGTACAAATGTTAAAAGGAGGGCGCTTAGGGAATAGCATCCACAAAGCAAAATAAGTTTAAAACAGTAAGACATGACATTCCTCATTGGACCCTTGTACATCGTCTCCCCACTCAACAACAGTATTCACAACAACAACTGGGGGGGCATAAACTGGGTCTCCTCCACTGATCAACGCGTTTCATTACTAATAAATAATTGATACTTTTACAATACCGTATTTATCGGCGTATAACACGCACTTTTTTCCCCTTAAAATCAGGGGAAAGTCGCAGGTGCGTGTTATACGCCGATATCCTGCGATCCCGAGCTGTCAAAATTTCAAAATCGCCGACCGCGATTTGAAAATGGCGCCGCCGGTGCCGAAATACACAGAGCCGGTCCTCGGCTCTTTCCGGCGGCTCTCGTTTACTTTCGGCTCCACTCGTAGTCCCGAGCGGAGCTATCCGAACCTACTCGGATAGCTCCGCTCAGGACTACGAGTGGAGCCGAAAGTAAACGAGAGCCGCCGGAAAGAGCCGAGGACCGGCTCTGTGTATTTCGGCGCCGGCGGCGCCATTTTCAAATCGCGGTCGGCAATTTTGAAGCCCAGGAAGCAGGGACCGTTGATCGAAGGCTGCACTGGGGCAAGGCTGCACTGGGGAAGGCTGCACTGGGGAAGGCTGCACTGGGGAAGGCTGCACTGACAAGGCTGCACTGGGGAAGGCTGCACTGACAAGGCTGCACTGGGGAAGGCTGCACTGGGGAAGGCTGCACTGACATGGCTGCACTGGGGAAGGCTGCACTGACATGGCTGCACTGGGGAAGGCTGCACTGACATGGCTGCACTGACATGGCTGCACTGACAAGGCTGCACTGACAAGGCTGCACTGGGGAAGGCTGCACTGACATGGCTGCACTGGGGCAAGGCTGCACTGAGAAGGCTGCAATGATGGGCATTTAAATGTAAGTTTTTTCCCTTCAACTTCCCTCCTAAAAGTTTTTTTTTCCTTAAAATTCCCTCCTAAATTGGGGTGCGTGTTATACGCCGGTGCGTGTTATACGCCGATAAATACGGTAATTGTTTTTGGTCTCATGTGGGTGCCAGTAAAGTCCATCTGCTGCATGCCAACCTCTTGCATTTGTTTTTTTTAGCTTTTCTATTTTGGGATGTGGCACAGATAGAGTTCCTTTATTTTTTCCATTAGATAGGTCCAATAGTCATAGGGTTTGATTTACTAAAACTGGAGAGTATAAAATCTGGTGCAGCTCTGCATAGAAACCAATCAGCTTCCAGTTTTTGTTTGTGAAAACTGAATTGAACAAGCTGAAGTTAGAAGCTGATTGACTACTATGCACAGCTTCACCAGATTTTGCACTCTCCAATTTTAGTAAATCTTCCCCATAGTATGTCTCACCCCAGCAATTATGTGTGCTCAGAACAGAAACTAAAGGCACACTGAAAAGAGAGCAGCACTTGCTATACAGAGCATCTTCTATGAAGGGCAGAAGGGACAAAATGATTTGAAAGCAAACAAACAGCAATGCATGTGTGACATGATATTCCCTTTATTCTGTATGAATGAATAACATTCCAATGTAAATGCAGTTACACAGGATGACATTTCTTATAATTACATCTGAAATGTTTTAGGATTAGTTCACACTGCTGTGACCCCAAAGTCCTGCAACTTCCTTGCAACTTTTGCGATTTATCATTACATTCTATGGCACTCAAGTCACAGAAAAGAAATACAGGAACTTTTTTTTTGCTGCGTGGCATTGATTAAGACAGAAGCATGTGTTTTGACTTGTCATGCGACTCTGTGTCGCAATTCGCATGATAAGTCACAGCAGTGTGAACCGGGGCTAATAAATACATCACTTAGTATTGGGAAGGAAGGAGTAATTAGGAAGAGTAAATACTGCTGTCAAGTTTTTATTGCTGTTGATGACCCTGTTGGGGAGATTTCACTTCATGTCCTGTCCCTTTGAACTACAGGGGGAAGAACTGTCACTGCAACAGGATGACACAGAGAGTAGTAATCCCCTAACCTAAGGTATAAGACTTCTGGGTTCATGCTGACTTTTCTTCATTACAAGGGAATAACTCAGAAAGTACTAAAGGCAGTGGGTAACAAACAAGCAATTCGAATTTTTAAAGAGGACTTCAATGATGGCAGCCCCTACACTTCCCATATGATAGAAAAAGGGAACTCAGGGGAGGAATCTTCCTGCTTACTTCATTGTCCGTAATCCCATGTGAGGTATAATGCTTAACATTGTATTGCACATAGGAATGCAAGCAGAGACCCCAGGGACTTTTGCAGCCTAAAACCATGGCCTGGCATGATCCCACCTAATTCTGCAATCTATATTGTGACTAAACAAAAAAACACATATATATTTTTTTTAGCAGAAGAAAAAAAAAACAGAAATATTTAACTGACACAAAAATTATAAAAGGTTTAAAATATTAACAAAGCAAGCAGTTTAAATACCAGAATCTAACAGCAGGGGATAACATGTTTAAAGCGGAGCTTTACCTAAAAGGGAAAGTCCTGCTTGTTTGCCTCTGCCCCCCTCCTCTTTAACAATTGCCACTTCTTTGGGGGATGGGGGGGAGCGGGTACTTGCTGTTGAAAGGTACCCATTACCACTTCCACCTAAGCAATCCGTGTGGACATTCACCTTGTCCCTCTTCGCCCACAGCCTTCTGGGACACATTGCAAGTTCCAGAAGACTGCAGGACCGTTCACAAAGTGCAGAGTGGCTTGCGCATGTGCAGTGGCAAGCCGACTCTGAAGCCGCAAGGCTTCACAGCCGTTTTACCCTAGTTAGGATGCAGGCATCTGAACCCAAAGCCCATTGAAGAATTGGCTTGGGTGAGAACAGTGCTGGATCCCTGGACAGGTAAATATCCTTGCATTAAAAGTCAGCAGCTACAGTATTTGTACAACCTCTATGACTAAGCACTGGTGGGCAGGAAGAAATGTGTCAGGGGCATGGGCAGTAGAGGTCATTACCTACACTCACTTACACACACTGGACTGGGTGAGCGACATCCCACACTTCTTACACACATGCCAGCACCTCTGGATGAGTGAAAGGACTCCAGCACCCCAATTCCTGAGGGCCAGCGGGCAGCATATCACACTCAGGCTTGGAGCCGCACTAAAAAGTTTTTCAAAGGTTTCAGTTTGTAGCTACTGACTTTTATTTTTTTTGGGGGGGAGACTGGGGCGCCTCTTTAAGCATATACATTTTAAACAAAGTCTCTCTGACAAAGTGTCTTTGGCTATTCAAGGCAACATGACAGGTTTACTTGACAGTCTAGTAAAATTTTCCCATCCCACATTACTGGAAACGGCTTTGTAATAAGTAAGTGTTATAGTGACTGCTGGCTGGGAACTGGTGTCAACACAAGGTATGTATCACCAGCACACCATAGGTCTTCAAGCACCCAGTAGTTTATTGAATCGATCAACTCAAAGCATAAAATTGCAATGTTTCAAGGCCATGCAGGATCTTTTCACAAAACTTTTGGATGCTATTTCAAAGATCCATGGTGTGCTGGTGATACATGCTTTAACTTTTTGCTTACTTGACAGGGCACCCCTCCACTCACCGCAATAACACCCAATCCCCCAATGCTTCATTCATTCAAGAGGATCTACAGAGCAGAGTTGTTCTGTAAAGAGAGACCTTGTCACCAGTTTTGTCTTTTCAATATAAACCCTTCTTTCAGTTCAGCAAAAATATCCCATAATTGTACCTTTTACTGTATGGCTTTTTTTGGTTTAGGATAGAGTGCGTACAGGGTTTATATTATGGTTTTGCTTTTTTTGACTCCCCCATCTTTGTTCCTGTTGTGACATCTAAGGCTCTGCTGTGAACTGAATGCCCTGATCTCCACCTCTGGGATGCAGTCACGATATATTCCTATAACTCCACTAGGGGCTGGTGAAACTAAATTGCTGAGAGCGTAGGTATTCAGGTAGGTGAGTGATTATGAGAAACTTGCCAGTCATGGTATGACCAGAAATGGGGAAATTCTCCCCGTCAAGGTCATAAACAGCATCAATAATGGCATGAGACATCAAACCCTTTCATTCCAAAACTCATAACATTCAGTTTGGATGTTCTACTTTAAGAAAACACAAAATTTCTAGAAGACTATTAATCCCTGTTGCCAGGGAACATCTTATTTTCCCACCTTTTCTTCTAAGCTGGAAACCATGGAAGTGAGCTGGGTGAGTTTACTCATCATGTTACTTGTCCCGGGGTCAGTAGATAGCTACAAAAGACCAAGTATATAAAGTTAGGTGCATATGATAAATATCATGATCATTAGTAAATACTGGGAAATCATATCTGTTTTGTTAAGGATTGTAAGTATTCAGGATCAGTAATCATATTAAAGTGTGTGTCCATACCTTGCCTACATTTACCCTTATAACTCACTCTTTAGACTATCACCTAGCAATATTTTATCTTTTACCTTGTTTTTGTATCAAGAAACAGTTTTTATTTCTCCCTTTGACATCATTACCAGGCTTGAAAAATTCTTGTAGGGGCAGCTGCTGGGAGCTCCGTTCCTACTGATGTAAGCTTGTCCCCAGAACTACATCTACTAAGAGCCCATAGAATACACACAAAATGGGGTTGATTTACTAAAACTGGAGAGTGCAAAATCTGGTGCAGCTGTGCATGGTAGCCAATCAGCTTCTAACTTCAGCTTGTTCAATTAAGTTTTAACAAAAAAAAAAAACGGAAGCTGGTTTCTCTGCAGAGCTGCACCAGATTTTGCACTCTCCAGTTTTAGTAAATCAACCCCATTGTGTAGGCTGGCTCAAGGCAGCAGCATTGTTTTTTTTTAGAAAGTATGCACATAGACAGTGGTGAAGGATAGGTTGAGTTCTGTAATCCAGCAGTGTTTTTGGAGAAAGCAGGAGTTTAGTAGTCTTTGGCAAATCAACAGGTATTTGTGACTACTTACAGCATTTATTAAAAAACGGGGAAATTTGCATCAATTCGAGAGATGTGCTGTGTATGTTGTTTTGGTCTGTTTGCCCTGTTATACACTTTAAAGTTACAGTGTCTTTGAAAAAGCCCCCCAACCCCCCTATACTTTAATAGTAATCCCTTTTTTGGTTCTCTGCAGTATTAAAATGTGAAAGTTCTCCGTCCTAGCAATTGTACCTCGAAGTACTATCTGGCCCTAGATTTTTAGTGTTGAAACCAACAGTTCATTAAGAGACTTCTACTTTCTGGCTGGCATTAACTGAAATACTGTGAGCCAGTTAGTGGAGATAAGATAATTATTCATGAAATATAATACTGAATTATGAATAGAAACATTCATAGTTACTACAGACCAGATAAAGAATTGACTTTAGGTCAACTGCTCTCCTTTCCTGCTATGAGTTGAATAGTAACTAGATCTTCACATATATGTGCCTATCCCCTGGAGTGGGGTCACTGATACTTCTGTTTTTTTCACTATAGATATAGCAAGATAGCCAATTAGTGCCACTGCCTTGGACAAAATCTGTCCTTAGCAGAAGCCTAGAGATTGCAGTGTCAGTAAGGACAGCGGCTGGTCAAACCTGGAGATGTCCTTCTCCAGGACTTGGGTAAGCAGTTTTATTGGTAGCAACAAATGGGAGACCTACATTTTTGACTTTTTTGGGGTGTTCTTTAAATGTGCATTTCATCACATTTTATTAGCGTGTATTACTGTTTTATTTTTAATAAATGTTTTTAAATGAGTTACACTATGGAAGCCTTTATGTCCTTTCATGTGGAATGAGCGAACATCAGTTGCACAGAGGATACCCTGAGCAGAGAGTCTGGGAACATCTAGCTATCCAAGCACAAAGACCCCGGGCTGGGGATAAAAGCCACAGGCACTTGCGATCTTCTTAAACAAGAGATCTAACAAGCTGGTAAGCGGCAGTATTATTACTGGTGGAGGAACTTTCCTGTCGCACTCTATCACATCTTCTTTGGTGTTGTGGTCGCATGTCACTACTGAATAGAGGCTTGAGGAATCATCACTTGAAATACCATTATGAACTGTATATTCAGTGGAGCTTCTTTTTAACAGCCCATAGGAGAGGATTGGATCTTTTTTGAGAACTTTTGCAATTTTCATTTTTTTTTCAATAATTAATTTTTGCACATTTTACTTGTGATTAAGTTTAATATTTATGTATTAGTGGGTCACACAGAGTTTTTATATCTCTATTTATCAAGACAAATTACTTCTAAGTCACCTTACTCTTTGATCACTATAATTACAAAGCGCAGCTTCCTTTTTTTATATTAGCGTAGATCAGCATGGAAATCAATGTTTTATGATCTGTTGCTCTGGGTTATTGCACTTTAGCCAATGCTCTCTTCCTTCTAAAACAATAATGGTATGACCCTGGGTTTAATAGATTTAAGGACATCACATGATCAGCTTGTGGCTGTAAAATGTTAGTCATCAGTTTCCATACACAGTTACTGCAAAACATTTGTCCTTCACCATTTACAGTAAAATATTGCGACCTGGGAGGGATATGCATCTGAACTGGAATCCTGTTACTTGGAAATGTGATCCTCTTTTTCTTACTACGCATTATATTAATACACTTATTTTCTGATACTTCAAAGTGGATCTATGGTCAGGATATGGACAGTCAAGCATTTACTTACTGTCATGACCTTTGAAGAACATGTATTATATTGCAGCTTACTAATTCTTAAATGTTTTGGCTGCATTAACCTTCTTTTTAAGGCTTTCTTTCTTCTATTTTCAACTGGGGATTCAGCCAGTTAGGCTGCTGTTTTTCAAAGGAGCAAGCTCTCTTGGAGATGTATCAGATACAGGGGTGAGACAAAACATTCAGCACTGGCAGGGGTACTTACAATGATCAGATTTTATTTATTCATGTAAAACCTTTATCCCAAAAGGAAAAAAAAATGATTGCTGTGACTGCTTATAAAGTATTTGGGGTTTGGCTTCAGTTTGTAAGTGTATTTAAATCTGCTAGTACATATTTGACCAGTTTTATACAGTTGTGAGATTTATCTTTAAAAAATGACAAAAAGTAAATCTGCAAGTGCATCTAAAACTCCCCCCCCCCCCCCAGACTGACAATGCTGCTGTCTAAATGTACCCTCTGTTCTCCTTCATCCAGGGTGGGGGCACTCTAATACAGGTTTACTGGCCAGACCACCAGGTGGAAACAGAGGGAAAAAGTCTAAAAAATGAAAACGAATGCAGCCACAACATCTAATGTTTGGTAAGCTGCAAGAGGTGCGAGCACTGAACTTATTCTCTCTGGAGAAGAGACGCTTGAGAGGGGATATGATTTCAATTTATAAATACCATACTGGTGACTCCACAATAGGGATAAAACTTTTTCGCAGAAGAGAGTTTAATAAGACTCGTGACCACTCATTAAAATTAGAAGAAAAGAGGTTTAACCCTAAACTACGTAGAGGATTCTACGTAGTTTAAGAGCGGCAAGGATGTGGAATTCCCTCCACAGGCGGTGGTCTCAGCGGGGGGGGGGGGGCATCGATAGTTTCAAAAAACTATTAGATAAGTACCTGAACGACCACAACATGCAGGGATATACAATGTAATACTGTCATAAAATCACACACATAGGTTGGACTTGATGGACTTGTGTCTTTTTTCGACCTCACCTACTATGTAACTATGTAACTGCTTTACTGAATATAAGACATATTAAATGTCAATAGCCGGGCCACAGATTCACTTTAAGGCCCCTTTCACACTGGGGTGGTGGGTGCGTCGGCGGGAAAGCTCCGCTTTTTTTAGCGGCGCTTTACCGTCAATTTTGCGGTGCTATTCGGCTGCTAGCGGGGCACTTTTTAAAGGGTTAAAACCACCGTAAAGCTGAAGGAGTAGTTAATACACCGCTCCTTCACCGCTCCATAGATGCTGCTAGCAGGGTTTTTTTAACGTCCTCCAGTGTGAAAGCACTCGGGCTTTCATACTGGAGAGACAGGAGCGGCTCTTTACAGGCGCTATTTTTAGTGCTGCAGCGCCTGTAAAGCGTCTCAGTGTGAAATGGGTCTAAAGTGGAACTTCACTCTCTTAATCAACATTTTTTTTATACTTTATGTTGCTAGCATTAGTAAATAGATAGAAAAGTATATCATATTTACTTGTTTTAAAGTTTTTTTTTTTACATTTCTTCTGTTACTGTCTGGTTCCTTTCCTAGGCAAATGATGTCATAAATCACAGGAGTCTTTAGAAGGGGAGGAGGGGTTTTCCCAGCTAAGCACACCCTCCTGCCTGCAATCCTGGGCTAAGGGCAGATGGATTTCAGGAAGTAAATGCTACATGAAATATTTGCCCTTACACAAAATGGCCACGGCCAGAAATGCTAGGGGGAGTGTTTTTCAAAGTGATTTCTCAGCAAAATAAACATAGAGACATGAATGGATGGGAGAGTTTGCTTTGAATATTATAAATGAAGTAAGTAGCGTTTTTGGTTTGTGGTGCTCAGATGCAATGTAGTTCTACTTTAAGGTTTTTTTTTTCGTTTCACCTTATATTATTATATATATAACAACAGCTGGAAAGCATACACAGTGTCTCTGTTCATTAAATGACAGAGGTACAAAAAAAAATCATATCATAATAAAGGTTTCTGGTACCCCAAGTACTAAGAGAGCAGATTATACCTTGACCTACATGGTGACAGGGGTACTACCCAACCCTAAGTAGGTCATCAGTCAATAGGCCTGACTGGCCTTCTGTGATCATAAACAGATGAAGACCAGGGACTTACTGTAACTGCAAGGAAACCATGTGTATGTGTGGGACTGTTAATGATTTCAAAACCTTCCATGCAACAACGTAATACTCTCACTGTGTATATAGTCTGTACACATTAACAGAGTGGGTCAGGGTGGAATTGAAATACTTTATTGGGTCTTTAACAGCAATAGTAAAGAATTGTTAGAGCCCTTGTCATTTTTATGCTGTCCCTATCTGACTGGGAAGATCTCTCATCACTTTCTTTCTTAGTAACAATGATGTCACTGTGGCTGTAAGTAATGGGGAACATCCACTAATAAAATGTTTTTATCATCATTATGTCTCTGTTAGAGGAAGTTTCTCTAATTTCCTGTCCTGGTGACAATGTTATAACCCAGACAGCAACTAACGAGGATTTCACCGAGACGGGGGAAATGGTCAGTGCATGGGTACTACTCTTGACATGTTATAAGTTAAAGTATATTCTTCCCTCTTGTGACTTGAGGAGACAAAACAAACTGGGAAGAACAAGAAACCTTTATGACAATTTGATTCTTTCCTTGTTCCCTACTCTAGTAAAAATTTTGATTAGAGATACACTTTCATGTAGAGCTAAACCCACAAATGACTATTAGACTGCTAAAGCAATTGTATTACTGTATAAACAATCACCATCTTTTTTACATGAATTCAGTTTTTGCTTCTTTTCATCCTTTTTGCATCTTAGTACAGCTATTTTCCTGCAGTCTCTTGCAGCCCCTTCCTGTCTACAGTACATGCTCTCCAGTATCAGCTGCACATCATTGCTCTGAGCTGACTTCTTTATAGTGACAACAGTGGACTAGAACTGCCCAATGTGTGTCAGCACAGCTCCTTGTAATCACCACCTATGGTGCATGTGAAAGGATGACAAAACAGAAGCGCAACTGTCATCCTATAACAGGTAGTTCCTGAACAATGACCCTCGTGGCAGGATCACTTGAAAGCTGTAGATTTACAAAAAAAACAAAAAACACCCTTTAAAATGACATCGAAGTGTTAAATTGTTACTAAACCCACAACAGTAAAATCAGTGTGTATATGCAGTAAAGTATGCTTGTTATACTCACTGTGGAACCTAAGGGGTTAATCCTCTGCATTGTGTAAAAAAGCTGTTTGATTCTGTCTTCTCTGAACCTCCCCTTCCTCCAACACCCCCAATCCAAATGCTAATAGAACAGAGCCTTGGGGGCAAGCTGCACATGCTCAGTGTGGTATGTATTGCTACAGAGTTTTTTTTTTTCTTGAGAGAGTACATGTGATCAGCACAGGGCCAATCAGCACTGTCCGGACAGAGGGTCAGGGGTCCTGCAGCCTCATAGGAAAATCAGGGGAGAAAGAAAACTCCTTCTACGAACTATAACCAGACACTGATAGAAGTCACACGACTCCTATATACTGCTGATAAGAAAAGGTAATTAGCAGTTTATATTTACTAAAACTATTGCATTTCCATGTTCTGTGTATTGTGGAAGACCAGATATAGTGAATGCAGAGTGCTGGGTTTAGTAACACTTTAAAAGACATTTAAATGCTTGGGTTTGGCATTAACTATTTAACTTTACCATTTGTCATCCAGCTACAACATAATGGAAATAACTGTGTAACTGGATAGCATCAATCCATCAAGTCTTTGAATATCTCACCAGAATGCACACACTAATAAAAAATGTATATTCCATATTAATCTCCTATCTCTAGTTTATATCTTTAGTTTATAAATTTAATAAGTGTCAATGTTGGCCTAGTAGATGTATATGCTTAGCGAAGTTGGTTTTGTAATAGGTTTATTTCTTTGTTTGTTTTCTTTTTCTACATGATTGTTTATATTTGGAAAAATCTTTGAATAGAGTTATACGTAAAAAAAAAAAATAATATAAAATCTAGCAAAATATCTCAACAGAATGCCCACACTAATACAAAATTTAGCAAAATGAAATATAACAAGAACAGTTTTTTATGTGAAAGAAAAACATGTTCTCAAGGAAACAAAAAAAGTTGGGGTCAAAAGAAGATTGGTATAGTCAGAAAAGTGAAACAAAATAGGATTGTAGAAAAAGGAACAGGAGAATCACAGTACAACTGTAAGGGAAGTATAAAAGTAGAGATCAAGAAGGTGTGCCTTTAATAGCTCAGGTGGGAAATTGTCAGCATACTTTTACAGTAGGCCGTGGTAGGGGTACATTGCTGACCAAAGGTTGGAAACATTGTACTAAACAAGGGGTACCATAGTGGCCATAGCAGACCATGCGATTGCTTTAGGACCCAGTAACACAAGTGGCACAGTTCACTATGGCTGCATGACGCTTTGCTCAGGCAGCCAGATTACGTTTGGCTACAATATGTGCATATGTATAATTTGGGTACGTCTATATGCTAAGAATCAATGGAGGAGATTAAAGTAAAACTTTTTTTTTAGTTTTGGATAGAGTGGAGAGGGATTAGAACACCTGTCAGTTTTTTATTGCTGTCTGTGCCGCTGTTAAGAAGATTCATCCTCTCTATTTGTCCTGTTTACTATTATCATTGAAAGTGAAAGTAAAAGAAAATCACAATTTTTGGGTTGTCTGCAGAAAAGAAATAGAGGGGAAATTGTCCAATGGCGACCCAGGGGTCCCAATGGAAAATCCTTAATTTGCAGGGATTTGCTCTCACTTCCTGTTTAGCTATAGGACAGGAAGGGGAAGTCTCAGCAATGGGAAATAGATGGCGAACAAAAAATCTGACAGGGGTTGTAATCCTCCCTTGCTCTATCCAAAATGAAAAAAAAAGTTTTTGCCGATAGTTCTACTTTAGGTTGGGTTCACACTATAGCTGCATGCGGCTTACAGTAGGTTCACCGTTATAGGTCCGATTTCAGTCCGAATTTTTGGCTGAATTTGGACCTGAAACAGACCAAAAGACGCACAGGACTCCTGTGTAAATTTGCACCGGAGGCGCAGCGGAGAAATGCGAACCGCTCCATTGAGAGCCGGTCAAAACCTCCTGCTATTATTGCGAATTTGCATCCAATTCACAATAGTGTGAACCCAGCTTTAACTAAAACTGAAGCACACAGAATCTGGTGCAGCTGTGCATAGTAACCAATCAGATTCTAACTTCAGCTTGTTCAATTAAGCTTTGACAATAAAATCTAGCAGCTGATTGGTTACTATGAACAGCTGCACCAGGTTCTGTGTGCACCAGTTTTAGTAAATCTCCCCCGGTGTGTTTCTGTGTTTTAAATAGCTGTAATAGGATTTTCAAAAGTTAGAAGGTCCCCATCACATATAGTTAAACCCTAGATTACCTGCCTGGCCCTATTTGTCTTTATATTTTGGTAAAACCTATATAGAAATGTGTAATGATTTCATCTTGGACCAACTAGACAAGCCTATATTTCTTATAGTGTTGCTGTTATAATTTCACAAGTGAGACTTACAGGAGATCGCTGGCGGAATCCAGGGGAGAACTGGGGTTCAAATGTGCTCTGCAGAGACTCCAGGACTGGCAGAGTGCGGGTCACCTCACTAAGGAACGACAAATGTATTAGAGAAAAAAATGCAGAACTACTCATGAATCATCTGTCTTACATAAGGAATGCAACCTGTCTAGGTCATATACAGTAAATAGCTATATACTGTATACACATTTGCCTTATATGTTACTGCACAGCGCCCTAAAGCCTCGCACACACGATGAGAGTATCGCACAAATTATCTTTTTTGTTTTTTGAATGCTAGTCTCATATCGAAAAATCAAGAGGTTACTAAACCAATGAAAATTCTTGTAGGACAGAATACAATTTTGGAAGTGATGTAATGTGTTGTATTCTAATGTATTTTTTGTCTCCAAGCATGCGTGGTCTTGATCTTCCAATTTGTTTCGGACGATTGGACGAATACTGTACTGGTTAAACGAAAATCGTACGATCTGGTATCGTACAAGAAAAATTCTTGTGTTTGACCCTTCAGATAATTTCAGATGAACTGTCATGATCGGCTCTGGAAAGCTGTGTACTAACAATCAGTTTATCGTACAATAGCTCCGAAAATGATATTCTTCGTCCGATTTTCTGTTTGCACTGTACTTGGCTTAAGGCCTGATTCACACCTATGCATTTTTTGTGCTTTTTGCATTTTGCAGATTTGCACTACAGTCCATTTAACATGGTTTCCTATGGAACACGTTCTGTTGTGCAAATCTGCAAAATGCAAAAAAAGCACTAAAAATGTATAGGTGTGAATCAGGCCTTAAGCCTCGTACACCTGGTACGAAAATCAGAAGGGGATTGTCGCTTGACAGGCTGTTGTCTGAAGTTCTTACCGTTAGTACACTCCTTTCAACAATTGTTTTCCAATTTTCTGGCCAACAAATGTTGGATGACAGGCTAGTAAATTTTGCTAAATTTTACTCAGACGACAGTTCCACGTCAGATTTTCGTATGGTTAGTACACAAATCCGTCACACAAAAGTCAAAAGTACAAACAAACATGCTCTGAATCAATGCTCACCAAACACAACTTAAGCAAAAGGGGCCCAAAGGATGGTGCTCAAGAGCTGACATTCCTCATAGTACGTCACTACGTTTGTGTTTGTGGCATGACATTTGTGTACCGTTAGTATGCAAGACAAGATTCTGGCACACGCCCTTTTGACAAAAATCAGTTGTCCAACAATCTTACCATGTGTATGAGGCTAAAGTGTAGGAAACCAAAGCAATCAATCAGATTTCACCTGGACTAGCTAAATAAGGAAAGACAAGAAAGTTGTTGTGGTTGGTGCTATGGGCTATTATGCTGTGTACAGGCATTGCACTTTGTGCTACCTATGAAATAAGTCTAAGTATAAAAAGTTGTAAGCATGCGACCAGTGTGATCATTACCTACATAAGTCAGGTAGTGTATAGAGCAGGAAGGAACCAACGGCATGCTGGGAAACTCTTCTGGCAGACGATCACTGACATTTCTATGAAAGAACTGAAGCCTTTTACAGCATGCATTTGCATGTGCTGAAAGCATTGACTGATCAGGTCACCACTGAAGACCAATCTAAGGATAAGCAGGTCTCGCACTCACCTATCAGATCTGGCTGTCTATGATTTCCCTTAGATACATTAACCTTCCTTACAGAGCTCTGTCTTTCAGCTAATTTGTATGCTGTTTCTCTGCAGTAGTGAAAACCCAGTGCCGTAACTATTGGCAGACAGTCTTCCAGGGCACAGACAAGGAAAGGTGCCCCATGGGCACAATAAAACGTTGATAGGAATGAGTGCATAAGGATAGAAAATGACCAAAAAAAAAAAAATGACAATTATTTGTTATGTAACTGGCGCCAGCAGATGCAATGTGACAGTTTGCAGTGGGTGTAAATCTCAGGAACTATACATATGATATCAGTGCTGCCTCTGCAATAATATCAGAAAGGAGAATAAAGAGGGTAGGGCATAGTGAACATTGGGCGTGTCCTCAGACTTGAAAGGTAAATGTGACATTACGTCATTCCATGTCTTCAACCTAGTTACATGCCTGTGAACACAAGCCCTATGATCTGACATGACCATCACCTAAAACTCCTAAAATTCTAATCCTACAGAAAGCCCACACTCTGGATTTGTGACGTTAACATTAATACAAAGGGAATGAGAACATGCATTTGTGTATGAAACAGATTATACAATGAAGAACCGACATGGTGAGCTTATGGCCCATAAGAGAGCGGAGGAGAAGAGATGCAGCACTTCCCCTTACCTTAGACAGCTAGCACTGAACTCCTTTGCCCCCTCCTCTCCATACCTTTCCTTTGTGATGTGATGCTTGGCTCTCTTCCCTCTGCATTCAGTACAGTAGAGGGGAGGGGACAGCAGGGAAGCTTTCCCCGAAGCACAGGAAAGATTTTATTTGCAAGGAAGATAGTCTTACACATAAGTGAGAGTTCTCTTTTCCATGGCTGTGCATTGCACTCAGGAACAAGCAGCAGAACAGTCACCGGTCTGAGAATGTTCTTCTCCATCTGTCTCCCACGGTGACTAAAAAGCAGCCACTGAAGGGCGAGTCTGTCCCAGATGTGCATAGAACGAGGGGAGGGGTGGGATCACTCTTCCCTTTATTACACACATTGGTACTGTACAATGGGGTTAAGTATTTACAGTGATCATTGTAGCAATGTCTTGTCCTTATATTGTCCTTAAGAATTTGTAGTCACTTTTAAAAAAAAAGTATGATCAAAATAGTACAAGGAAAAAAATGAATTATATTTATTTTATAAATATATTTTATATTTATTAATTAAACAAATAAATAAATAAATAAATATATTTATTTATATATATATATATATAAAATAAAATATGCAAGGGGTGAGGTGCACTAAAGATATGTGGTTATGATTAAGGGCGTTATCTGTCAGAGCCCGAAACGTCGCCAGCTCTATCTGGTATTTGATATTTGATATACGATGTAACTTTTTTCAGCGCAAATAAATCATGTGTGCAGCAATCCCCTTCGTGTTTTTTATATATAAAATGTATATATTTATATTTATTATATATATTTATGCGTATAGCTTGTTGTCCTCGAACCTTTGTCCCAAAAACTGGTTCACTGACTTGGAACCAAATTCAGACTACTAAAGCTGGCTATACTACACTACACTACACTATACTATACTACACTACACTACACTATACTATACTACACTACACTATACTATACTACACTACACTATACTATACTACACTATACTATACTATACTACACTATACTATACTACACTACACTATACTATACTACACTACACTATACTATATTATACTACACTACACTATACTATATTATACTACACTACACTATACTATACTACACTATACTATACTATATTATACTACACTACACTATACTATATTATACTACACTACACTATACTATACTACACTACACTATACTATACTACACTACACTATACTATATTATACTACACTACACTATACTATATTATACTACACTACACTATACTATACTACACTACACTATACTATACTACACTGCACTATACTATACTACATTACACTATACTATACTATACTATACTATACTATACTATACTATACTGCACTATACTATACTACACTGCACTATACTATACTATACTACACTACACTATACTATACTACATTACACTATACTATATTATACTACACTACACTATACTATACTATACTACACTACACTATACTATACTACACTACACTATACAATACTATACTACACTATACTATACTATACTATACTACACTACACTATACTGTACTTTACTACACTATACTATACTATACTACACTAGTAGAATCTTTATTCAAAGAAATTGGATTATTTGTTTCATTCTCGTTAATGGGGGTCAAATCAACGATTTCAACCATAGAGGAAAGTTGAAAGAGAAGGATGGACAGTTTAGAATGAACACAATTTTAACTCTGCATTTGGTTTTTGTTTGGGAAAAAAAAAGTCATACTTATAATGCACATGTGCATCCCGAAATCAAACGTAGAATCTGAAACATTGGCACACCGATCAAATGCATATTTGCAGGGTTTTCATATGAAATCTGTCAAATCCATAATAGTACAATCAAATGCTCTGATGAATGATTATTCTTATTTTCTCTGGGGAAGTTTGAACACTTTTTTGCTGATATATGACCAGCTTAAAGTGGTTGTAAACCCTTACATATACCCACTGAAGTGACTGAGATGAAACAAATCCTCCTACATTAGCTGTACCTGTTTATCTGCAGTCATCTCTATTTACAGACTTCTAATGCCCCTTACACGCGATCGGAAATTCGGCCAGCAAAAGACCGACGAGAGCTTTTTGTCGGAAAATGCGACCGTGTGTATGCTCCATCCGACTTTTGCCAGCCGAATTCCAGCCAGCAAAAGATTGGGAGCATGTTCTCAATTTTTCGGTCGGAAAAAGTTCCTATCCGAAAATGCGATCATCTGTAGCAATTCCGATGCAAAAAATTGCTACGCACGCTCGGAAACAATTCGACGCATGCTCAGAAGCAATGAACTTCATTTTCTCGGCTCGTCGTAATGCTGTACGTCACCGTGTTCTTAACGGTCGTAAGTTAAGTGTGTGTGACCGTGTGTATGCAAGGCAAGCTTGAGCAGAATCCCATCGGAAAAACCATCATATCTTTTTCCGACTAAAATCCCGATCATGTGGACGCGGCAGAAGGCTTAATGTACACAGGACATTTTAAAACCTCTCCTGAACGATTTAACTTGACAGATAGTAACCAACGTTTAAAAAGATCTGCTTTGTTGCGTTTACATGCCGCGTTTGCTTTTTTTTTTCTCAAATGGTCAAAAATGTATCTCCTTTAAAAACGCCTGTAAAGGAAACATGGCTAAGTGCGAGTTACCACATTTACACGCGTTTATATGCGTTTACAAGCTGTTACAGGCATTTGCTGTTTCAAATGCCTCTGAACATCCGTCCTGAATGCATTTTTTTGCTTTCCAAAAAATGCTTCTAAACTCAACTGCCTAGAAATGACTATAAACAACCCTCTGTACATGTACCATACCTCCCAACGTTTTGAGATGGGAATGAGGGACACCTACTAGCAAATGTATGTAGGCATAGGACACGCCCCCCTGTCATACCCCCTTAAAGGAGAATTAACCCAAAAAAAGGTTAATTAAATCCACAAGGTTTTTTTTTTTTTACCTCTACTATTCCTTTATATTGGCTTTTAAAATTTACAAATGCAGCAATTTAGAAATTGGATGAAAGGTTTAGCACCGGGAAACACTTTTTGAAAGATAAAAAGTGCATTTTATACACCTCTATATAGATCAGACCAAAATGAGGGGGGAAGAGGGACCAAATCAGGGACAGTCCCTCGAATTTAGGGACAGTTGGGAGCTATGCATGTACTGATAAGATAACATAGAGGAGAATTCAGGGGCAGCTGAAAAAAATGCCCAACTGCTCCTAAACGTAGATTTACCAGAAGCAGTGTACATGAAGCCTTACACACAGGTCAAAGGGCTGGCAGGGGGCCGGCATCTGATATCACATACTGCATAGCATAGATAGGAGAGCTGAATGTAATCTGAAACATGAGTGGAGGGAAAGGACCCACCTCCCCTCTACACAGCCTCATAGGGCAACATGCACAGCTAAGGATGTCAACCACCTGCTGTGTCCTGAAGATTGGTGGGCCATCTCCCGAGATTTTGGGGTGTCATGATAGCCTGTCAGAAGTGACTAATGCAGATAGCAGAGGGAAAGCAAAGGAGGCGAAAATTACACGTGGTGCTTTGAATTGAGGCAAGTACACACTATAGAGGGATATTTTAATTTCAGGCTTACAGCCTCTTTAAATGTTAATTTCTAATTGGTAGGTTTGGTTTACTATGCATAAGTGACCTTTTCACTGTGGTGTTAAATGGAGCCTTTGGCTCCTGCTGCTGTCAGTCAAATCCTGTGATGAGGGAGCAGGGGGCGGGGCAGAGACGCACTGTGTATATCTATGGAAGCACACAGCCTGGCTTGGGATCGAGCCCACACAAGAGCCCCCATAGTAAGTGGCTAGCTATGGAGGTACTCGCCGGCAAGGGACTCCAGAAGAGGAGTATTGCAGAGAGCAGGTAAGTATAACAGGTTTATTATTTTCAGAAATATAGAAGGTTTACAATCACTTTAATCAGCACAGATGAACAGGAAAAACAAATCAATAATTCATTGCTCTAAGTGTAAAATAAATTTGATAGGTTTATAAATAAATTGCCTATAATCTAGGAATAAGGCAACTATTCTATACGTGTTTTAAAACCTTCATGTCTCCCTGACATATGAAAAGATAAAAACAGACTTACACTTAAAAATGCCATTTTGAGTTGTTCAGTAATATTTGCATCTCATTACCTGTACAGCCCTGTACAAAGAGTCATCAGAAGCTTCTTGAACTGTGGGAGGCTCTGAGATCCATTGCGCACCATCTCACAATCGCTGCTCATGTGCAGACTCAAGTACTGACGAATGGCCTGTAAGTGCTCTTCTGGAACGCTATAACACAAAAATGAGGAAAGAAAATGGTTGTTTTTTTTTTCAGTGGAGAAAAGTTAGAAAAATAAAAAGACCATCATTAATGCATTGCTATGGGCTGCTACACTCTGTAGGTTGAATTTGACTAACACAAGACGTATTTTTATGATGTACTGTACATGTATGAGTTTTTAGCTTGCCTCTTTTTCCATAGGAAACAGAAACAGCCCCATTTTACACTGAGACATAGAAATACTAAAAAGTCACCCGTCTACTGTATTTTTATAGGAAGTATTATAAATTTGCTCAAGACTTGTTCATCAAATGCACTTGAATAAACCACAGAATTTTTTTTTCAGTTTCTTGGGTGTTCAGAAAACTACCATGTATGCTAATGTATACATTTGAAAGACTACAAAAGATAAAACCTTTTTTTTAAATAATTGGATAGAGTAGTGAGGGCAGTGTCATTGATAGAGCATGGTATCTAGGGTACGTGCCCCGCATCTCCTAAGAAAGGCCCCAGGTTTCCAACACTGGGATTGCCCACCACTGCAGCACTGGGCATCTCTCCTGGCTAGCTGCCTGTCAGAAAGATAGCTGAGGGTAGCTTCCCCTATGCTCCTCCTCAGCTTTGACATATCACATGACATAAGGGAGCGCCTGAAAGGAAAGACATCCCTTGGCATTGAACCGCGTGGCACCCGAGGTCTGTAAATTTAAGAAGGGAAGTGGGGAATTGTACTAGGGGCACAATGACTTGGTAGATGGGGTGATAACAAATATTTGTGCCTGGGGGGGAGGATTTGTGCTGCAAAAGGGGATTGGGGAGGTGTAAAATATTTGTGCTGGAGGAGTGATTGGAGGGATTTGTGCTGGGAGGGGAGATTTAGGAGGGGGAATGATTTGTACTGGGAGCAGGGATTTGGGTGTTGGGGGATTTGTACCTGGAGGGCGGATTTGGAGGGGATTTCTGCTGGGGGGGTGGTTGGTGCTGGGAAGGAGTATTTTTGGCGAGGGAAGAGGGAGGATTTGAGCTACAAGGAGGGATTTTTGATGAGAATGGTTTGTTCTGGGAGATGGATTTTGGAGGGGAAGAGAGTTTTTGAGGGAAGAGGACCTGTTGTCAGAGAACGGTTCTTAGGTTTGGCACACCTGCAACTGCCCAGCAAAATCTGAGATTGGCACATAGAAATTCGCGAATGGCACATAGAAGTTCGCAAATGCGAATGCGCATGCGCGTACGGGCACAAATGGCCCCAAGGATCCATGTGCCGGTGCGCACACAATGTGTGACAGATTCTGGCACCCAGTCGACTATTTAACCACTTACTTAGTGTGCACTTAAACCCCCCTCCTGCCCAGACCAATTTTCAGCTTTCAGCGCTGTAGCACTTTGAATGATAATTGCACGGTCATGCAACACTGTACCCAAATTAAATTTTTATCATTTTTTCCCCACAAATAGAGCTTTCTTTTGGTGGTATTTAATCATAGCTGGGATTTTTATTTTTTGCTAAACAAACAAAAAAAGATGGAAAATTTTGAAAAAAAAAAATCATGTTTCATAGTTTGTTATAAAATTTTGCAAACAAGTAATTTTTCTCCTTCATTGATATGCGCTGATGAGGCGGCACTGGTGGGCACTGATAGGCACAGTTAAGGCGGCACTGATAGGCACAGTTAAGGCGGCACTGATAGGCACAGTTAAAGCAGCACTGATGGGGACAGATAAGGCGGTAATGATGGGCACAGATAAGGCGGCACTGATGGGCGCTGATGGGTGGCACTGATGGGTGGCACGGATAGGTGGCACTGATGGGCACTGATAGGTACCACTGATGGGGGGCACTGATGGGCGGCACTGATGGGGGGCACTTATGGGTGGCACTGATGGGCAGTACTGATGGGCACTTATGGGCACTGGTAGGTGACACTGATGGGCACTGATAGGTGGCACTGATGTGCAGCACTGTTGTTGCACTGATGTGGGCGCTGATGGGTGGCACTGTGGGCGCTGATGGGTGGCACTGATGGGTGGCACTGTGGGTGGCACTGATGGGTGGCACTGTGGGCACTGATGGGTGGCACTGTGGGCACTAATGGATGGCACTGTGGGCACTGATGGGTGACGCTGGTGGGCACTGGTAGGCGGCACTGCTGCCTATTGCTGTGGGGGCAGATGATCGCCGTGATCGGGGTTTTTTCCTCCTCACGCTGTCAGCGCGAGGAGGAAAAATAGCCGATTACCGGCTCTGTTTACATCACATGATCAGCTGTCATTGGCTGACAGCTGATCATGTGGTAAGGGGTCGGGACCGACCCCTTACTCTGATCTGTGATCAGGCGAGTCTCATAGACTCACTGATCACTGAGCGCGCCACGCGTGCCCTGCAGGGGGCGCGCAGGCCGCTTGTGCACGGGACGACGTCAATAGACGCAGTCCCGGCAATGTAGATCCGTGCTGTTGCCGTCATTTGGCAATAGCGCAGATCTGAAGAGGTTAAAGCCAGCAGTATGAGCCATTAGTTTCTGGATGATCCTAACTTCCCCCTGTGTGCTCCTGTGTTCCTGTTCTTGGTATTATTGGATTTCCTGTGACCGACCTGGCTTGCCTTTAACCTGTCTTGTCTCCATCTCCGGCTTTGACCCTTGGCTTGTTCCAGTGACCCCGCTTCTGCCTGCTGATCCGTACTTGGCCTCTGGCTTGCTCTGCTGACTCCGCTACTGCCCAATTACCAGTGAATGACCCCAGCTGACTCCTGACCCTGCGTGCTGCTTACTCCTGGCTGACCTTCCGTGCATGACTTCAGGCCTGGCTCCTGACTCTGCTCCTAGCTCTCCCTGCTGCCAAGTCTCACCCCGTACTCCTGCCCAGCAGTGCACCCTGTTCGTCAGTCGCCATCCAGCGGGCATCTCTTCATCACCTCAGCCTGTGCCAGCTGGCAATCCCTGCTTCTCTGTACTTAGCCACAGGGGAAGCCCTCTCAGCACTTCAGCCTCTGACCAGGTACGTGACACCTGTGCTGGGGAGACCCCCAAGCTCTGAATCCTATGCTCTATTCATTTTGTACCCTGACCTCTACACTGTGTGCATTGCATACTTCTGACCCCTGCACTCGTCACATTATATAGCCCTGATCCTTGCATTCTGTGAGGTAAACGTTTTTGTCCCCTGCACATAGAGCGCACACACACCTGACCCCTGGATTTGGTGTATTACTTACTCCTGACCCCTGCACTCAGCACACAGCACATGGCTCAGCCCCGCCCCCCCACTCTCTCCTCATTAGTTCACTGGCTGTGATTGACAGCAGCAGAAGCCAATGGCTCCCACTGCTGTGTAAGCCAATGAGGAGAGAGAGACCTGGGAGAGTGGCTGCTCTCATGTACATCACTGGATCGAGATGGAGCTCAAGTAAGTATAAGGGGGGGCTGGGGTGCTGCACCCAGAAGGTTATTTAACTTCATGTATAGAATGTATTAAGGAAAAAAAACTTCTGCCTTTAGAACCACTTTAATGAAGTTATTCTTTAAGGTAGGCTCAGACAAAGAGGGAGATTTACTAAAACTGGTGCACACAGAATCTGTTGCAGCTCTGCATAGAAACCGATCAGTATCCAGGTTTTATTGTCAAAGTTTAACTGAACAAGCTAAAGTTAGAAACTGATTGGTTACTATGCACAGCTGCACCAGATTCTGTGTGCTCCAGTTTTAGTAAATCAACCCCAAAGTGTTAGCTCTCAGACTATTTTCAGTGTGGACAAAATCATGTGCAATGGAAGAGCTTCATATTTAATAATGAATGTGCTGAGGTTAATACATGTGTGTCAGACTCTTGCTTGTGGCACAGGAATCAAAGCATATTTAGGGAGTACAAAGAGGCTTTGCATTTATTTCTTTATATCAGCCTGCCTATAGATGGTTTGAATGTCGTCCGGTCCCTGCCGACGTTCAAACCATCTATGGCTGGCTTTAACCATGCTTCTTTAAGCCCCTTCCACTGGTAACGCAATTTGGCCATACCCACTGTTTACCACGCACCACATTGTTATTCTTTTTTTGGGTGTCCAGAGATGCCTCTCGTCTTTTAAAATCCTAGAAATGCCCATGGGCGAGGGGTTAGAACCATCGGCAGGTTTTTAATAGCTGTATGTGTCTCTGATAGAGAGATTTACGCTCTCTAGCTGCCTTGATCACCAGTGTCACTGGGAATGAAAGTAAGGTTAAATACAAAATTGCCACCAGAACAGAAATGCAAGAAAAAATCTTCCTATGGGAAAACTTGCTCCTTGAAACTGTCTACAGGACAGGAAGTGAATGGAAAACTCCCTAATGAGACACAGATGGCAGAAAAAAAAAAACTGACTGCAGTTTGAGAAAATATTTCCTTGTTATCTCTTGATTGGTGAAGTTTCATCAACAATGCCAGGCAGCAATGAAAGCTAACTAATACAGCACATTCAGTTTTCAATTATGACTGTGTAACTCGGATGGGACAAAAATTATAAAGAGGAATTGTTCTCAAAAAGTTTCCATAAATATTCAGTGATGTCTAGATTTGGTGAATGATGAGGCCACGGAAGGGTTATGGTTTTATCAGGTGTTCAGTATACCATATTGGTTCTGGTGTTCAGGAAACCACTTTAGAATGTGTTTAGGATGCTTTATAGATGCATCATTATCCTGGAATACACTAGGGATGAGCTCGATGTTCGAGTCAAACGTACGTTCGACTCGAACATCGGTTGTTCACCCGTTTGCCAAACAGCGAATATTATTGTACGTTCACGGGAAATTCGAGCGCCGTGGAAAGCCCCATAATGCACTGCGAGATCGCAGTGAATTGCTGTAGGATGATTGGCCGAAGCATGCACCTGACCTTCATGCATTGGCCAATAACAGCTTGCTCTGCTGAGAGAGCCATACAGTAATTGGCCAAAGGCAGGGGTGCCTTTGGCCAATCATGACTCAGGGGGACCAGGGCTGGTGCAAGGATTTGGATACCCTAGGTGGAACCTAATTTTGCCGCCCCCCTTGGCTCCACCCCTGACCCCCACCACCCTGCTCATGTATACCCCACCTTTTTAATGAAGCGCCCATAAAACGCAGCCCACCAGCGTCTATCAAATGCAGCCTACCAGTGCCCATCAATGAATCTTTGCTTGCTTCCATTCATTCGGGGGTCAGAAAACACAGATACAATTCTCTGCTGCAGCTGCGCCTCTGACACTATGTGGCTGCCTGCTGATGCTGAGACTTAGTTGCTTGCTGCAGAGAGAAGAGAGTAGGAACACCAGTGGCCGGGTGCCCTAGGCAGCAGTGCGCCCTAGGCGGCTGTCTAGTTTGTCTAGTGGTAGCACCGGCCCTGAGGGGACCAAGTCCATGCCCCACACTATATAAGGCTGCTTACATAGAGGCCATGTATAGTGTGTGGACGGAGATTGAGCTAGATTAGGCAGGCAGGTTAGTTAGTAGTGGCGTGCAGGCAGTGTATTTAATATATATATATATATATGTATATATATATATATATATATATATATATATATATATATAGTCTAGTATATATATATAGTAGGGATGGGCTGTCTGTTCGAGCCGAACATTGGCTGTTCGCCCGTTCGCCGAACAGCGAACAATTTGGGGTGTTCGCGGCAAATTCGAAAAGCCGCGGAACACCCTTTAAAAGTCTATGGGAGAAATCTAAAGTGCTAATTTAAAGGTTAATATGCAAGTTATTGTCATAAAAAGTGTTTTGGGACCCGGGTCCTGCCCCAGGGGACATGTATCAATGCAAAGAAAAGTTTCAAAAACGTCCGTTTTTTTCGGGAGCAGTAATTTTAATAATGCTTAACTTGAAACAATAAAAGTGAAATATTCCTTTAAATTTCGCACCTGGGGGGTGTCTATAGTACACCTGTAAAGTAGCGTATGTTTCCTGTGTTTATAACAGTCCGAGAGCAAAATGACATTTCTAAAGGAAAAAAAGTCATTTAAATGTGCTAGCGCTAGTGCCGGCTATTAATGAATTATCGGTCCCGACAAAACACATAAAAGTCATTGAAAGTCATTGAAAAAAAAATGTATGGGGGTCCCCAAAAATTCCATTACCAGGCCCTTCAGGTCTGGTATGGATATTAAGGGGAACTCCGCGCCAAAATTTTTTAAAAAATGGACTGGGGTTCCCCCAAAAATCCACACCAGACCCTTATCTGAGCACGCAACCTGGCAGGCCGCAGGAAAAGGGGGGGACGAGAGAGCGCCCCCCCTCCTGAACCGTACCAGGCCACATGTCCTCAACATGGGCTTATCGCAATCTGGCAGCCCCCTTTAACAAAGGGGACACGCAGATCCCGCCCCTCCCCATGTGAATTGGTAAGGGGTGCATTGTAACCCTACCATTTCACAAAAAGAAAGTGTCAAAATGTTAAAAAAACCACAGGAGACAGCTTGGGACAAGTCCTTAATTAAAAATAAATAAAAAAGAGATTCCAGCGATGTAATCGAATAAATCCATGCTCCTACTCCAGCGATGTAATCCAATTCTCGATCTCCAGCGATGGATGATCTCCAGCGATGGATGATCTCCAGCGACTCCAGCGACGAACACGCACAGGATCCTGCCTCCACCAGAGGCACCCAGCCAATGACGTGGCGCCAGCTTGACAGCTCTTATGTAGCTGAGGGCGGGGCCACCCATCACGTGACCTCATCCCCCTTTGACAAGGGGAAACGCCGGGGTTTCCCAGTGACGTGTACGGGTGACCACGCCCCCCTCTGATGCAACAGGAATCCTGTGTTGCATCAGAGGGGGGCGGGGTCACCCGTACACGTCACTGGGAAACCCTGGCGTTTCCCAGTGATGTATATTTTTTGGTGAATGGGTAGGGATACAATGCACCCGATACCCATTCACATGGGGGGCGGGGATCTGCGGGCCCCCTTGTTAAAGAGGCATCTAGATTCCGACCCCCACAACCACCGGGCAAGTTGAGGGCATGTGGCCTGCTACGGTTCAGGAGGGGGGGCGCTCTCTTATACCCCCCACCTTTTCCTGCGGTCTGCCAGGTTGCATGCTCAGATAAGGGTCTGGTATGGATTTTGGGGGGAACCCCACGCCATTTTTTTTTATTGTGGCACGGGGTTCCCCTTAAAATCCATACGAGACCTGATGGGCCTGGTATAGATTTTGGGGGGGAACCCCATGCCATTTACAAAAAAAAAATTGGTGTAGAGTTCCCCTTAATATCCATACCAGACCCGAAGGGCCTGATATGGACTGGGGGGGGACCCCCGCCATTTTTTTCAATGATTTTTTATGTATTAAAGATTACATTTATGGAATGGAATTAACATTTCAATATATTTACATAGTAAAAATCCTATCCAACGCCAGTCTCCACATAGACAAATTGGAAACACTCAGTACATTACCAAGTTAATTATCAAACTTCCTCTAACTAATACATGGCTATTCTTGGGTTTCTGTTGCAGGTGTGGGCTCCTCCCCCTCATCTCCCCTTCCCCCCCCCCTCCCGGGGGGCGCGCTAAGTGTGGCTCCTTGTAAGCCCCCTGAGGCTGGCTCTCCTGGGAGAGTGAGGGTGGCCCCCCGAGCCCTCCAGTGTTTCCATTGGCCCTCAGCACATATCCTGGACTAGAGAACACCCATTCCACCATTTAGCGGTAAAGACTCATTATCTTGGTTTAATCCAAGTGATGCACAATAATATATATTTATCTATTTGAATTTAATTTATGTAATTCTTTTTTAGATCCAACTGTCCCCCTGAAGAGACCATATACAGGTCGAAACGCGTCGGGGCTTGCTATTTATGTAACATGTAACCTAATTATGTGTATTAATATGTGTTTGTTACTGCACTGGGGAATAAGATGTGTGTTACTGTACCAGATGATTTTCTATACTGTACTTCAAACCATGATATTGGATAAAACTTTTTATACATCTATTAAGAACTTCCTTTCATTATGTGCATTGCTGTTTTAAAGCCCCATGGGGAAAATTATTTTTCTTTAATTCAATTTCCGGGGTGCGCAGCCTTTCTTATCTCTTTTATGTGTGTCTTCCTTTTTTCATATTTCAATTTTGGGTGGTTAAACACCCCTCCCCACCTTGACACATTAGAGATAAGACATGGGCTGTGTGTTTCCTTCTCTTCACGTATCCTGCACACTGTTAATCAATTGTTCCCACTCGGTTAACTTTTAACAATCCCATGCATGAGGGGGAATCTAACTTAGACCCCCACACTGCATGATATTCAATTGCCTTACATGGCAATTGCTGACAAACTTTATTTATATTCTACCTATTTTCATACTGACATTCGATGCAGGAACGTGAGGACCTGGAACCAACACACAGCCCATGTAAAAAATTCAAAAAATTTTAAAAATGCAAAATAAACTAAAAACATACCAGACCATCAACATTTGCTGTGTGCTATGTTGGTGATCCCATGAAGTCAGTCATTCATGTCCTACTGACACCATCCCCAATATTTTTGTTTTTGTTTTGAGGGCCATTTTTTGGACTGGCGGGTGTTGGTGGTGCCTCCTCTCCCTTCTTGGGGTGAGTCTGACCCCTCGCGGCTTCCCGGCAGGAAAAGGGGGGGGGCATGCGAATTCCTTTGCGTGCCCCCTTTTTTGCTCACCGCTGCAGTTAAGGTGAGCTCTATCCTGCCGGCGGCGTCCCGTGTTCATCTCCGGACGTTTGACGGAGTGCGCATGCCTGTAAGGGCCCGGCTTGCGCACAACGTCATGACGTCACGCGCATTGCGGCGGAGATGACGACAGTGGTCGGGGCCTGTAGGCCTTCCGGGACGCCGAGGGAGCCACACAGGGGCCGCTCCATCAGCGGTTCCAGTGCCAATCCCTCCGGGTTTTTTTTTTTTTTTTATCTTGGAGGCGGTGTGGGTGGGGGGTTTGCACCTGCACATGATTATCCCATTTGCCTGAATTTGGATATAAAGGGAGACTGGAGGCCTGATAATCAGACATGATCTCCTACAGGCCAGGATGAATGCTACTGCTGCCAGGTTCTTTCTACACTAGAGCCCTTATTTTTGCATGATCGCCACCAAGCTTATCACATTGAACCTATCAACAAGTCCAACATTATCTCCAACCTACACGATTTATACAACTGATAAGGTAAACTTTTTGTTATTTCACTTTTATTCCACACAGCACTCTCCTACATACACACACCATCCTACATACACACTTTCACATTTTGATTTGCTTTTCACTTTTTTAGTTCACTTTTCATTTTTGTTTTCACACAGTAGGCACCAAGCAAGCACCATGTCATGTTACCACACCATGCACCACCTCATTCACACCATTCTCCACCACACAATGCACTCCTCTCCATTCAGGCCATCGTTGTTGCTGTGTTTTTTTTTTTTTTTTTTTTTTCACACACACATCTTTTTCCCTCTTTTTCACCCATTCTATCCTTCTTATTAACCTATCCATTACAATAGTATAATACACCTACCATACCACTGCATTGTTGGATCACACGATCATTAAATCTTATTGATTACATTTATGGAATGGAATTAACATTTCAATATATTTACATAGTAAAAATCCTATCCAACGCCAGTCTCCACATAGACAAATTGGAAACACTCAGTACATTACCAAGTTAATTATCAAACTTCCTCTAACTAATACATGGCTATTCTTGGGTTTCTGTTGCAGGTGTGGGCTCCTCCCCCTCATCTCCCCTTCCCCCCCCCCCTCCCGGGGGGCGCGCTAAGTGTGGCTCCTTGTAAGCCCCCTGAGGCTGGCTCTCCTGGGAGAGTGAGGGTGGCCCCCCGAGCCCTCCAGTGTTTCCATTGGCCCTCAGCACATATCCTGGACTAGAGAACACCCATTCCACCATTTAGCGGTAAAGACTCATTATCTTGGTTTAATCCAAGTGATGCACAATAATATATATTTATCTATTTGAATTTAATTTATGTAATTCTTTTTTAGATCCAACTGTCCCCCTGAAGAGACCATATACAGGTCGAAACGCGTCGGGGCTTGCTATTTATGTAACATGTAACCTAATTATGTGTATTAATATGTGTTTGTTACTGCACTGGGGAATAAGATGTGTGTTACTGTACCAGATGATTTTCTATACTGTACTTCAAACCATGATATTGGATAAAACTTTTTATACATCTATTAAGAACTTCCTTTCATTATGTGTATTGCTGTTTTAAAGCCCCATGGGGAAAATTATTTTTCTTTAATTCAATTTCCGGGGTGCGCAGCCTTTCTTATCTCTTTTATGTGTGTCTTCCTTTTTTCAGATTTTTTATGTATATTGTCGGGATCCGGCAATACATTACAGCCACAAGCAATTTTGAATGACATTTTTTCCTTTAGAAATGTCCTTTTGCTGTGGTACTGTTATAAACATGGGAAAGATGCGCTACTTTACAGGCAAACTAAGGGGACCCCAGGCACAATATAAGGAATATTTAATTTTTATTGTTTCACTTTAAGCATTATTAAAATGACTGCTCTTGAAAAAATAGCTGTTTTGAAAACTTTTTTTGGCATTGATTCATGTCCCCTGGGGCAGTACCCAGGTCCCCATACACTTCTTATGGCAATAACTTGCATATAAGCCTTTAACCAGGGCATTTTCACCCCCTTCCTGCCCAGGCCAATTTTCAGCTTTCAGCGCTGTAACATTTTGAATAACAATTGCATGGTCATGCAACACTGTACCCAAATGAAATTTTCATTTTTTTCCCCACAAATAGAGCTTTCTTTTGGTGGTATTTGATCACCTCTGCAGTTTTTATTTTTTGTGCTATAAACAAAAAAAGAGCAACAAACTTTTAATCGCGGCCGCTGGGCACGCGAAACGGGCATCGTGCCCGCCAGGCACGCGCAACGGCTCCCGATACCGTGCCCTCTATACCGCCGGAAAGCCAAAGACGTCATATGGGATGGGAGAGCCACCTTGCAGGCATCATAATACTATAGGCGGAATGTGAAGTGGTTAAAATGAACAGTGTACTTTTGTGGAATTTAGCAACTCTTCTATTAAATGTTTGCCTTTATTGTAAGTTGCTGACCATTCTTCTTCTTCATTCTTGCTGGGGCAGTTTGGCTATATTGTTATTGCTTTTGTCACTTTTCCCTTGATATAATCAGCGATTTACGGTTTGTGTCATCAAATGTACCAATCATTTGGCCTCTGAAAGTGGTAAATAATGCACTGCTTTTATTGCAAGTGCTAACTGGCAATCATCCAAATATGATTCATCTTCCCAGTTCAGTATGTAAATGTTATTTAGCATAATCAAATGTAAGCTTCTTGTTCATCTAGTCACTTCCTGTATCTTATATTACAAAGCTACTTTTATGATGCATGTAGAAGTTTCATTATCTGTAAGGGTTCATTCATGCTATTATAAAAGAAAGATTTGCGCTAGCTGTATACACAATACGTGAAAAAGTATTATTAGAAATAAATAAAAACCGTGAAAGGAATCCTGCTGATGGACACTATAACTCTGATATGAGGGCACAAAAAATAGATATAAAAAGAACAGCGTACCCTGTTTCCCCGAAAATAAGACCTAGCGTGATTGTCGGTGATGGCTGCAATATAAGCCCTACCCCCCAAATAAGCCCTAGTTAAAGTCCCTGTAGGTCTTATTTTAAGGGTAGGGCTTATTTTCAGGGAAACAGGGTAGGGCTTATTTGGGGGGTAGGGCTTATATTTCAGCCATCACTGACAATAACGCTAGGTCTTATTTTCGGGGAAATAGGGTAGGCACTGGATATATATCCCAAATGTGAAATGTGTTAAATCAATATATCAATATAAGAAATAGCAACATCAATAAATGACATCCACCATACACCGGTTGATATATGTTTATTGGATGTCATTTATTGCTGTTGCTATTTCTTATATTGATATATTGATTTAACACATTTCACATTTGGGATATATATCCAGCGCTGCACTGTTCTTTTTATATTAATTCCTGCTATTGCACCCACACATTTCCAGACAAAGTTCACTGAAGTGCACATTCTAGCCATGTTAATCATGTTTCCTGCTTTGAAATGTCTATGTTGCTGTGTTAACGTGTGTATTTGTATATCATTTATGTGAACCAACCCTAAAGGACCCTTGTGAGAAAAAATTCACTAACAGAACCAGGTTCTCCTGGGTGGTCACTGTCCAATGTTAGATGGGCACCAGCATGTTCTGCTTAGTGCAATGAAGAAGCATGTTCCAAAGACATGCTGGAAGGTTAATTGGCTTCTGTCTAAATTGGCCCTACTATATGAATGTGAGTTAGGGACCTTAGATTGTAAGCTCCTTGAGGGTAGGGATCGGTATGAATGTACAATGTATATGTAAAGCGCTGCGCTATATATAAGTAACTTAAATAATAAATAATAATAATGTTGGGGTAAATTAAGCACACACAATTAAGGCTCATGCAAATGGTCATAAAGAGGTCATGCAGGGTTCAGAGTCCCCAGATGTTGTGCACAGCTGCCCATTGACATCAATTAGAATATATGGCTCTATGCAGATATGCACTGGGGGTTGTGTAAAGCAAGCTCACGCACACAGATTTATTTACCAAATGCAGACTATCAGTATTTGGTGCCAACGTCTGTGCACATGTTTTACACAACCCCCAGTGCATACCCGCGTACAGCCACATCTTCTAATTGATGTCTATAGGTGACTTTATGCAGCAGCTTCAGGTGTCGGGAAAGTGCTTACGCAGGTCCTAGACGCTGTACATGACTACTCAACATGGCTGAACCCAAAGTGAATTTCATAGTACACATTAAGAGAATTAGTACAGTGACAGACTTGGAGAAAATAGGCTGCCATGCCTAATTAGTAAACTACTGCAAGTGTAAATGATCTTTTGTGGGAGACAGTGTAAGGATAAATGGATTTACTTCAATAAGTCTATATTATACAAGACTGAAGAGCAATATCAATGAGGTCTAAAGCAACCGTTCATAATTTAGATATGATTTTTTCGAAGGCATGTCAGAAAATGAAACAAAGTATACTTTTTGATGATCCAGAGAATGTCCGATTACCAGGAGATTAGGTTTTTCCCCTGCTGGAGCAAACTGGATAATGTTTTATAGCAGGGGCAGGAAACCTGAGAGATGGAGATCTACCTAAGTAACATGAAGGAGAACAAAGTGCACTGGGGTTCAGCCCCCCCCCCCCTTTTTTTTAAGAACTTAACTAGAAAGGGCTCACTAAATTGTAAGAGTGACAAATATAATATGTCACTGTAAAATAAAAATATAATCTATCTTAAAATTTAGCTTCAGTGAGAAACTTATTCACTCTCATTCCCATTTTTTTCATATTTGAAGAGTAATTGACCACCTCTACAAGTCTGGTACAGGAGTCCATCATGAAGGCAGAACAACTGGTACTGAAGACTGACTTTCTCGAATAGTTTCAGCCCCAATTATAGGGCAATGTACAGAGGTCAGTAGTATGTAGGGCAGTATACAGAGGTCAGTAGTAGGTAGGGCAGTATACAGAGGTCAGTAGTATGTAGGGCAGTATACAGAGGTCAGTAGTAGGTAGGGAAGTATACAGAGGTCAGTAGTATGTAGGGCAGTATACAGAGGTCAGTAGTATGTAGGGCAGTATACAGAGGTCAGTAGTATGTAGGGCAGTATACAGAGGTCAGTAGTATGTAGGGCAGTATACAGAGGTCAGTAGTATGTAGGGCAGTATACAGAGGTCAGTAGTATGTAGGGCAGTATACAGAGGTCAGTAGTATGTAGGGCAGTATACATAAGTCAGTAGTATGTAGGGCAGTATACAGAGGTCAGTAGTATGTAGGGCAGTATACAGAGGTCAGTAGTATGTAGGGCAGTATACAGAGGTCAGTAGTATGTAGGGCAGTATACAGAGGTCAGTAATTTGTAGGGCAGTGCACCAAGGTCAGTAGTATATAGGGCAGTATACAGAAGTCAGTATTGTATAGGGCAGTATACAGAAGTCAGTAGTATGTAGGGCAGTATACAGAGGTCAGTAGTATGTAGGGCAGTATACAGAGGTCGGTAATTTGTAGGGCAGTGCACCAAGGTCAGTAGTATACAGGGCAGTATACAGAAGTCAGTATTATATAGGGCAGTATACAGAAGTCAGTAGTATGTAGGGCAGTATACAGAGGTCAGTAGTTTGTAGGGCAGTGCACCAAGGTCAGTAGTATATAGGGCAGAAAACAGAGGTCAGTAGTATATCGGGCAGTGTACAGAGGTCAATAGTGTATAGGGCAGAGTACAGAGGTCAGTAGTATGTAGGGTAGTGTATAGAGTTCAGTTGTAGGTAGGACAGTGTATAGAGGTCAGTAAGGATGTATTGCAGTATACAGAGTTCAGTAGAATATAGGGCAGTGTACAGAGGTCAGTATGGCAGAGGACAGGGTCAGTATGACAGTTTACTGGGGTCAGTAGGGAAGTGGATGGGCACAAGAGGTTATTGAATGGTGTCAGTCAGAAGGGCAGTAGACAGTGTCAGGGCAGTGGATGGTCAGTATGGCAGCCTGACTAATTGTGTTATTATGTACCTCCCATTGAAAATACAAACACTTTGATACATTTTCTGTAAACCAGGCCCTGTGTTCTTTAATCACACCAAAAATACTCTATTCATGTGAAGAAAGAGCTAATGATGGGAGAAAGGCATATTGGAGTATATTGGATTTTGGTGTGGCAGGAAAGGGTAGCATCTGTAATGAGAGCAGATGTACTGAACCAAGTGTGAAGGCAAGTACCGGTAGCATGTACATTGATAAAGCAGGATGCATCGATAAACTGACCCCAATAGTGGGTGTTTGTGCAATACATGCCCAGCATGAGAAATTACTTCAAAGAGGTGCTTTTAGTACATTAATTACCTGCGAGTGTCGATGTCCTGTAGTCTTTGTAGAAATGTTTCAGAAATGAACATCAGACTATTCCCAACATAATTTTTTTCTGTGACCAAAGGGCATTCCTTCACTTCTGAAGATAGCAACGTTGGGGTAAAATTCCTAGGTGGCACATTTGGGGGGGGAGGGTCTGTGAAGACATATGCGGCATCAATAAATACAATGAATAGCCTAATGATATTTGTATTTTAAAACATAGGTTGCCAAAACCAAAAGAGCAGGTGTCAGACACAAATTTTTAAATAAATTAATAAATCTACAGTAAGTATGGGACTATGTGAGTGGACCTTCACCCTCCCAATCCACTTTCTCCCATTCCCCTTCTGCTCTTTACTCACACAATTAGATGGTATATTTATTTTGGTGTTTTTTTTGTTTTTTTTTTGAGGGGGGGCTACCTAGCTCTGTGAAGTTCCTTAGGGGGGCCCGGCTGTGTCTTCATAGATTTTTCAGCCAGCCCCCTGATAATGTGCTGCATTACAAATGCAATGCACATGATCATGAGGCTAGTTGCAAGAGCCCTGAACAGACAGAAGCCCCCCCAGAGACATCAGAAGAAGATGGTGGCTCAGGACTGGATGTGTTGCAGCAGAGCGGGCAACTAGGCAGAGTGCTACATAATCAGTGAATTTCTGGAGGGATCAACGGGCATCCTTTGGCACTTAAAAATATACCAGATCTGACAGCCATGCCTTGATATTTTTATAATTTTTATAATTTTTATATATTTTTTTAATCTCTCTTGGTCCTGAAAAATTTATAATGGTGATGATACCTCCTTGTTGGCAGGGCATCGGCCATTTTTTCTTTGGGATATCTCTTGGTTCTATGCTGTATGACATATACTGTTATTGTGCTTGTACCATTCTACCTTATCTTTGGATGCTTAGTCTCGCCGTACCCTGCCATTGTATGTGTTTTTCTTTTCTTTCTTAAAAAACTTAATAAAGAAAAAGTAAAAAAAAATAAAAAATGTATATATATATATATATATATATATATATATATATATATATATATACAGGGGCGTTGCTAGGGGGTGGCTATTGGGGCTATAGCCCAGAATCTGGGGCCCATAGCCCCGAGTCTCTTGCCACAGGGTCCCTGCCTAAGCAGCGGGTTGCGGCTGCTGCGGCAGGCGGGCTGGCTGCATGAGAGAGGCGGAGGAGAGGAAAGAAGTGAGCTCTTCATAGCCGGGCCTCTTCAATTTGGGAGCGAGGTGCGGCGAGCAGCAGAGAGATGACATAATCTCTCACTGTCCGCCACAAATCGGCGCTCTCCTGCTCTCACTAAATGGACCAGTGCTGTCAGCCTGCTACAATGCAGCATCAATGCACATTTGGTGGCACTGGCTGGCATGGCAAGTGACAATCCACATCAGTTGGCAAGTGACAACCCACATCTAGTGGCCGGTGGCGTGGCAAGTGACAATCTGCAAATGGTGGCAAGAGATGTGGCAAGTGACAATCTGCAAATGGTGGCAGGAGACGTGGAAAGTGACAATCCACATCTGCTGCCAGGTGAAAGTGGCAAGTGACAATCCACCACTGGTGGCAGGCGACATGGCAAGTCACAATCCACATCTAGTGGCAGCTGACGGTGGCAAATAACATGCTGCATCTGGTGTCAGGCGACGGTGGCAAGTGACATGCTGCATCTGGTGGTGACACGCCCAGCAGTATGGTGAGTTGAACCACTTCATTATATATTAGAATGTAACAATAGAAATAATGCACTTCAATCACCCTGACACCATATCAACCATTATGCCATGATGATTGATGATGATTACCACTGGTAGACCCCCCCCCCCGCGCGGGCATGCAAAAAGTTTGGTGACCGCTGCTGTGGGCTCTAGCCCCAGTTCTTTTGCAGACCTAGCAACTCCCCTGTATATATATATATATATATATATATATATATATATATATATATACTGTATATAACAGATCTAACAAAATGCTTTCAATTGTATATTTAACAGACAATAATAACAAAATTTCATTGTTAGGGTTTACATACAAGTGTTTGAAATCACATAAAATTAGATCATCAATCAATGGAAAGCATCTATTATATGACTCATAAGGCCATGTAAAAATGGTTATTAAAGTTCAGCAGGAACATGGTTATCCCTCCCAGTTGACATATTTACAAGACCCTTCCCCCACTCACCATTTTGAAGGATCCTATTGTGTGCTTGCAGCTGCCAGCTGGAAGGAGAGTAGGTAAGCCTGGCAGCACTGCGGGGGTGGGGGTGGGGGGCAAACAGGGGGGCCTGGGCAGCAGGGGGAAACATATGGTGCATAGGGTGGATGATCGTTGTATGGCTCTCTCTTAAGCAGCTGAAAGCTAGCTACTCCAACTCTCTCTTCTGTTGGCTTTCAGCTGCTGCAGAGAGAGCCATAGAGGGGATTTGTTCCAGTAATTGAACCCCCCCCCCCCCGCTGCGCCAATCACCCTCCCTGCCCACATCCAGTTCCCCCAGCTGCCTGGACCCCCCTCTTGGCCCAGACCCTTACAGGAGGACTGGTGGTACCCTCTTATCCACGGCCCTGAGAACACCCAATATCATTTATTGTTTGACTGTCCCAGCCAAAAATCCTCATGGAGCCATATGTGTTGCATTGATTTATTCAGCTGTATGTAGTTTGAGTATCTCCTATTCAGATCTGTGCACAACCCATACTAAACACACTATAGCATTGCTTTCAACTGTCCCTGATTTCAAGGGACTGTCCCTGAATTGGAACAAAGTCGTTCTGTCCCTCTTTCCTTCTCATTTGTCTCATTTTGGTCTGATCTATATACTGTAGTTGTATATAAAATGCACTTTTTATCTTTCAAAAAGTGTTTCACAGCGCTAAACATTTCATCCAATTTTTAAATTGCTGCATTTGAAAGGTTCAAAAGCCAGTAGAAATGAATAGTAGTGGTAAAAAAAATCACTTGTGGGCCTAACTAATCTTTTCATTTTTTTAATTCCCCTTTAAGGGTCGTTGAAGATAATATATACAAAAAAGCGATTTTAAGTCACCCTACAGATAAACATTATCCTCAAAGAAAGATCATTTTAGATCTTCTCCATCAATAACTGGCTAAACTGGCTAAATAAACATGGAGTGCCTTTAACATTTGTGGCTAAGATATATGCAAAGAGACAAAAATATTTTTTGAACAGGTCATACACTTGTATGAAATAGTTACATGTACAGCCAATAAAATATTGGTATAAATTACTGTATAATATTAATGGGATATTGTTGCTTCACGTGGACCAGCTGTACTTTAAAGCCTCGTACACACGATCAGATTGTTGGCCAACAAAACCGTGGACTTTTGTCTAAAGGATGTTGACCCAAACTTGTCCTGCATACAAACGGCAAGGATGCGTTGGCCAACAAATACGAACGTAGTGACATACTACGTTGTTTTTCAGCTCTTTAGCGCCACCCTTTGGACTCCTTCTGCTAATTTCGTGTTAGTAGAAGTTTGATGAGGGTTGATTCACGTTTTTCATTTCACACTTTTCATTTCACACTTTTCATTTCGCGCTTTTCATTTCGCACTTTTCATTTCGCGCTTTTCAGTTTCTGAACGGCCGTTCGTCAGCCAGCCATGTTGCGGAATCGGAGGAGATAACGTGTTATTTATTATTGGCCTTGGAGTTATTGCTTTGACGTTATTTTTTAGGTTGAATAATGATTTGATTTGGTATATTTTCTATATTTTTGGATACATAGAATGCACTTTTTGGTTAAGTTCTATTGGCAGATAGCCTGTCTAATTTTATTTGTTTTCTTTTTTTAATGCACAAAAAAAAATTGTGTAGAATAAGGCCTCATGCACATGGGATGTTAAAATAACGTTATGAAAACGCCAGTATCTTTGCAGTGATTTTTTTAAACTTTTTTCAGCTTTTTTCAACGTTTTTGCAATAGCTTTTTTTAGCGTTTTTGAGCGTTTTTCCGCATTAGCGGTTTTTAGTGTTTTTTAGCTTTTTTTTTTTAATTTTTTTTTTTTTTTTCAATGGATCAAAAACATTAAAAAAACGTTGGTGAATGACATTTTTGAGAGTTTTTGAGCGTTTTTGAGCGTTTATTAGCGTTAGAGCGTTTTTACAGCTGAAAAACGTCTCTCAGAACCCACTGGTCCTGGGTTTTTTTTACAGCTTAAAAACGCCTATGCCATTTGCAGCTCAAAAACGCCTAGGTGGGCATGAAGCCATAGACTAACATAGACAGGCCTTTTTAAGCTGCAAAAAACGCTCAAAAAAGCAGCTGTAAAAACGTCCGTGTGCATGAGGCCTAATACTTGTGTTTTACTTCAAATGACAGTTTGTGAGTAGGCAGTTACATTTAAAAAAATACAATGTAAAATTGACAAGGGACAGCAACATAGTTGTATCTTTGATCTTAAAAATAATGGTGTTGTGGTAACTTGCCCAAATAATAAAAAAAAGCATAATAATATTATTCTTGATATCACTAAAAAAAAGCCTTTGAAAATTTGTTTGCAATAACTCCATCAGTATCACCAGCAAAGCAGCTTTATTATTATCCCATTAAAGAAGAAGAGAATGTGCGCTGTATATCGAGATCTCATAATTTGCCACGTCACGGATGTTAATTCTCCATTACGACACTAGTTTACAAGACCAAACCGCTTCTGGCTCGTCCTTGTTTCTGAGCATGCGTGTTTGTACTTTGGACTTTTGTCCGACGGACTTGTGTACACGCGCTCGGAAAATCCGACAACATACATTTGTCCGCAGAAAATTTTAAAACCTGCTATCCAACATTTGTCTCCGGAAAATCCGACAACAATTGTCCGGCGGAGCATACACACGGATTTACCGCCAACAGCCTGTCATCGAACATTTCCCGTCTGAAAGTCCGATCGTGTGTACGCGGCTTAAGACTTTGTATTTCTGAGTTAATGGATATCCATTAGGTCTCAAGTCTTCTTTTGCTACTAATTCATGGAGAGACAGGAAAAGAAAATGAAGAAATGTAACATCATACCCTGATCTTCATCAGGCTCTTCAGGTCCCTCCTCCTCGCGCTGTACAGGGTTCCGCAGGTTAGTGACCAGTCCAACATTCTCTTTCCGGTAAAAGTCGATCAGCTCTTGTAGGTTTACAAACAAGCGCATGGGGACACCTTCTGATGCCTGCGTATAAATCATATACATTTTTACTTTGCAAGTATTAAAACACTAATGTAAACACCAATACTAACATACTGGCTAAAATAAATACAAACTTTTAGCACAATCACTACACAAATAACAATGACCTATTAGGAAGTTTTAAAACCCTGTATTAAAGCTTCTGTAAACCCAAAATTATATAAAAAAAAAAATAGCTTCCAGAAAGATTACAAAAATAAAGGGAAAAGGCCGGAAAAAAAAAGAGAACAAATGCAATTATTATGCTTCAGGACTGGTAGGCTTCACTATATTACATGTTGTAATCTACTGCTTCACAGTGCAGTGGTCTGTGCTGGCAGAGTTGATTAATAGTCACACCCCTTGATAAGGAGTGTATTGCAGAGGAGGCGAGTGGGTGGGTCTGACCAGGTCTGGTACATTACTGAAAGCAGTAGATCCAACCCTGGTCTCTACTGAACTTCACAGTCATTTTGAGACACCATGCACAGCTGCTGTAACAGAAAAGTGGAAGTAAGACTAGAAAAATGGCAGTTAACAAAATTTATCTGACTGCATAACTATTCCTGTGAAGTCAGTCAGGCTTTAAATTAAATAAATACATCAAAACTGAATCTTCTCCTAAATGATATTAAAAGCAGATATGTTCGGTGTACCTGGCCAGTTACATAAAAACAAAGTTAAATTTAACCCAAAAACAAAAATAATATATTGCAGCTTACCAATTCTTATATGTGCCTGCATTTGTTTTTTTTTTTTGTTTTTTGTTTTCCTTTTATTTTCAGCTGTTGATTTGGCCATTAAGTCTATTATTTTTCAATTTTCTTTAGCAGACCAAGCTGTGCAGTAAAAGTGGCAGTTAGGGCTCGTTTATACTTGTGGTTGGGGAAAGGTGGTAAAAGTAGGCAGTTGTGCTGCGGTTTTACTGCCCCGACCACTCATCTTAAATTAATGTGACAGTTAATATTCATGGTGTGGCCTTTGTGCTTTACTTTGCAGTCAAATCAAAAATAATAAATAAAAAAACCCTGATGACGTCAGTTGTGACAAAACGGTCGTAGGGTCGTCACGTATACACGCACTGCGCATGTGCGATCTGTTTTTAAAGATACTAGCAGAGCTTTTTTATCTCTATCTTTGCAAGGAACGTTTTTATGTATTGGGACTTTTGATATTCTAAATAAACCATCAAAGAAATCTCTGCACTATTGGAGTCTTTTTTTCCCCCTTTCTTGGAAAATCTACTGATCGCTGTGGAAGTGTTTATCCATCGGTGTACAGCGTCTGTCTCCTGTGAGCATGCCATGGAAGGTGCTCTTCATTGATGCCAGCTGGTCACCTGTGAGGGAAGTCCGTGAGATCCTAGCAGTGTTCCTGTTGTTTCTACTAAGCCTGATTTGACCCCCCTGAATAGGGGGGGGGATCTGGTAAGCCTCCATTGTACATCTGGTAAGCCTCCATTGCTTTCTGGTAAGCCTCCATTGTACATCTGGTAAGCCTCCATTGCTTTCTGGTAAGCCTCCATTGTACATCTGGTAAGCCTCCATTGCTTTCTGGTAAGCCTCCATTGTACACTTAATGGTGACGGGCAGCACAAGTGGTGGAAAACATAGATCCAAGGTCTTGCACTGAAAATTTTTTTTTTTTCGTTTGGATATTTTCACTTATGAACTTTTTTTATTGTCATATTATTGTGTTTAAATGCACGTATTTTTGCTAATGCAGTAATCACATAAGGACTATTTTCTATTGAGTGGTTTTGCACTTGATTATAATTACTAATGATACATTGTAGACTTATTGTACACATTGTAATCATACACATTATATACACTTGTATTATTGGTTTATTATCCGGCGCTGCACTCCTTTTTTTATTTATATCTTTTGTGCCCTATATCTGGGGGTTGGAGTGCTTAGCTGCAGGATATCCTTCACGGTTCTTTTTTTCATTAATAATTTTATTTTATCATGCACCAAGCGCAATTCCTTCTTTTTTAAATCAAAAATAATACCCCCTGTTAAGTTCGGTGGACAGTACTACTGCTGGGGACATGCTGCAACAGCTAACTAAACTTTAGTCTTGTGTTTATGGCACGGTATTCATATTCAAAAACCTTGTTTGGCCACTCCTGTACTCATTTCTGAAAAGCAGTCCACTGTGGATTCCTTTTCAGAGACTGCCGCAAGTATAAACAAGCCCTTAGAAGATTGAGACAAACCAAATAACACTGACAGGAGTTCTTACAATGATCAGCTTTTATTCAGCTTTGTTGATGTAAAACCTTTATCCCAAAAGGAAAAAAAAAAAACTGTTGCTGCAACTGCTTAATAAGTTTTAGCTGGAGTTCAACTTCAATTTGGTAATCAAGTCTATCTAAATCTGCTAGCGCATCCAACACTACCTTCTCCCCAGACTGACAATGCTGTTGTCCAAAGGTGGTTCTGGTGCTCTTCCATCCAGAGTGGAGACACCCTAAGAGAGGAAGTGTGCTGCTGGCTGGATTAACAGATACAATTATTAAAAGATAAAGAGCCTAAAAAAAAAGGCAGCCACCACATGTAGGGATTGCTAAAATGCAGTATATTAAAGTGGAGTTCCACCCTGAAAAAAAAAAATCACAAAAAATCCTAAAAAAAATAAAAAAAAAACATTTGAAAAAAAACCAAAAAACTTTAAACTTACCTAAACCCTTGTTGCTAGGCTGTCTTCCTAATCTGCCTCTTCCTATTCCCGGCGTCGTCTTCTCCTCGGTGAGCGGCCCCGTTGTCTTCTGGGAACTGTGTGTGTTCCCAGAACACCACGGGGCCATTTACAGAGTGGAGCGCCGCACCGCTCGCGCGTGCGCAATAGGAAACTAAAGGAAACTAAGGCTCCACTGCCTGTTTCCCTTACCTAGGATGGCGGTGCCGGGACCCGAGAGCCGAGGGATGAGTCGGCCTCGGGCGGCCGACATCGCGGGCACCCAGGACAGGTAAGTACTTATTTAAAGTCAGCAGCTACTGCTGACTTTTACATTTTTTTTTTCAGGCCGGAATCCCGCTTTAAAGTATAACTAAATACAAAACTTTGTTTTGGATGAGTAGATATAGATTAGAACCCCTGTCAGGTTTTTATTGCTGTCTGTGCCCCCATTAGGGAGATTCAACATTTCTAATTGTCCTGTTTATCATTATCATTGAAAGTGAAAGTAAAGGAAAATCCCCAAATTTTGGGTTGTCCCCAGAAAAGTAATAGAGGGGAAATGTTCCAATGGGGACACTAGTTCTGGTGATCTGGGGGTCTCCAAGAAATTCCCTTAACCACTTGACTTTCGGAAGATTTACCGCCCTTCATGACCAGGCCATTTTTTACAAATATGGCATTGCGTTACTTTAATTGACAATTGCGCGGTCACGCAACTCTGTACACAAATAAAATTTATGTCCTTTTTTCTTTCTTTTGGTGGTACTTGATCACTTCAGCGTTTTTTTTTTTTTTTTTTGTGCTATATAAACAAAAAAAGACAATATTGTCAATTTTGAAAAAAAACAAACTATATTTTTTACTTTCTGCTTTAAAACCTATCCAATAAAAAAATTGAACAGAAAAAATGTCTTCATATATTTAGGCCAATTAATATTCTGCTGCATGTTTTTGGTAAAAGTTATAGCGTCTACAAACTATGGGATATTAACTAGTAATTGCGGCAATCAGCGACTTATATAACTTATATAACTGACACTTTTGACACTTTTTGGGCACCAGTGACATTGATACAGTGATCAGTGCTAAAAAATATACACTGTCACTGTACTAATGACACTGGCTGGGAAGGACACCAGGGGCGATCAAAGGTTTAACTGTGTGCCTAACCAGTGTTCTACTACACTGCGTGAGGTGCTTTTACTAGGGGAAGACATGGAATTTATTTCCTGCCTTTCAGAGACACAAACACCATCCCTTCCCTCCTATCAGTTCTATTTCTTTGCAGGATGATCGGTGGGTGCCGGCGGACATCAAGTCCACGGTACCCGTCAATAGGCTCCCGTTGTGTGTAATCACAGCGGGAGCAAGCTGCTGTCAGCGCATGCACGCCCCCCTACCTGGAAATGTCGGATCACGTATATAAACGTGATACAGCGCAGAGGTGCCGCCCTGTAGCAGTAAAACTGCTATAGGGCGAACCTTAGAGAGGAACTGTAGTCTGTTCACATAATTTGTAATAAAAACATATTTGCCATTCTGAAGCTTCCCTCCAACCACTTTGCATATTATTTTATATATACTGTGATTCTGTACTTGTCTAATATGCTGTAGAAATCTCCCTCCACTGAGTCTGGCTGCAACCATTTTAACTGTGGACAGCTGAAGCTGCTGCCTGTTTACTTCTTGGATTCACACAGACACACAGAGGCACACCTCCAGCTCTGCAGCTATCATTGGCCCTCTTATGACTCATCCCCCCTCTCTTCCTGGCAAACTCTCAGGAGAGAGAGAGAGAGAGAGAGAGAGAGAGAGAGAGAGAGAGAGAGAGAGAGCGCTGTCCATGATGTAATAAGCCTAGGCTAATGACTAGACAAGAAACAGGAAGCTGTATAAGGTTTTTACTGGCAGAAAAAAAATGTTTTACTATCCAAAGTTAAAATAACAAGGGCAGAAGATTTAATAGATGGAAAGTTGAAAAAATGAGTGAAGGTCCACTTTAAGTGGTTAATTTGCAGGGATTTCCTCTCACTTCCTGTTTGGCTATGGGACAAGAAGTGAAGGGAAAGAGATGAAAACAAATCTGACAAGGATTATAATCCTCTCTTATTCTATCCAAAATGAAAAATAAAATTTTGCCTATAGTTTTACTATAAGTTTTTATCTTTGGGTTTAACCACTTCCTGCATACATGGATGTCCTCCCATTTCAGTGGTTATCCCGGGATGATGCCTGCACCTACAGGCATCATCCCGGCATTCCCCTCTCTCTGTAACCCTGGAAGCAATGAGCAGTTTGTCACTTCCGGTTCAGCCTTTTTGTTTACTTGGCCAGCAACAGCCAGGTAAGTAGCCGATCAGATCAATCTGTGTCTGATCAGCTACATGGGAGGCCAAAGGAGAGATTTGGGGTCTAACAGACCCCAGTTCTCTCCATAAAGAGGACCTGGCATGGCCCATGCTATCACAAGGGTTGTTGTTCATTGTGATAGCAATAAAGTTAGTACAAAAAAAAAAATCAAATTTTTTTTTAAGCACCCCCGTCCCACATGTGAGTAATGCATACGTTACTCCCGCAGTCATATGTAAATGGCGATTGAACCCACATGTGAGGTATTGTCGCAAATGTCAGAGCAAGAGCAATAATTCTAGCACCAGACCTGTGCAACTGTAAACTAGTAACCCATAAAGGAGTTTAAAGTGTTGCCTGTGGAGAATTTTAAGCACCATAGTTTTGCTGCTATTCCATGGGCAGATGCAATTTTAAAGCATGACATGTCAGGTATCGATTTACTTGATGTAACATCATCTTTCCTGACAGACTCCATGGCAGCCAACGTGTGGGTTAATCCCACCCCCTCATACCTCATAGGACCCCTCTCCCATAAATCTTTGTTCCGGGCCAGAGGCCGTGTTCCTTTTTTGTTCTCCTCCTAGGACCAAGATGATGTCTTACCTTTTTATGAAGTTTCCTGCAAATCCATGCCTGGCGGTGTGCACGGCGATACTGTGGTTTCAAAGTGTTCCTCTCTGAAGGCCAGCAATCCTAGCTATTAGCAGGTAGACACGGGCGATAATATGCGATGCCATGAAGAGCTTACTAATCTGGCCATTGGCAAGTGGCAATGTGGCCAAACACCCCAGCTATTAGCGGGAGGCCGTGTAAACCCCCTGGTCGTGCGGTGGGTCGAGTAGCAGCTCCCAGTCTCAGGTCTGGTAGGGATCGTGCCGTGGTGGTGGTGATATATTTTCTTTTATCATTATTATGGCAGCCGTGTCTCTGTGTTGTGTGTCCCCTTGTTGTTCCTTCCAGGCTCTGTGTTTTTCTATGGCCAAGGCGGCTGGAACGCTTCTGCGTTCCAGCTCGGCGCTTCAGGAAGTCGCTGGGTTCTGTCTGCGCATCGCCAAGCCTTGAGTAAAACCAAGGCTTGGTTCGCGCATGCGCAGTTTTTATAATCAGCGACCGCCGCAGGGTGGCGATGTTCCCGGCGCAGGCACGCTGAGGGACGCGGTGATGTCATCAGCGGCGGCTATTTTAAATAGCTCTCAGTTCTTTCATTCCTGGGGTTATACTAGAAGCTTGAACGGCGGTTTTCCCCAGGAATCCTTTGGCTTACTGCTAGTAAATCCTTGCAGGCTTGATGCTTTGCAGGCTTAGTGGTTCATGGCTGGGGGATATTGCAGGGGTCTCATCCATGTCTTGGAGCCTTATCCTATCCTGCTTTACTATGGATGTGTCACCGCTCTCCTGTGGCTAACCCTTAAGCTGCAGGTATGATGGCTGTCTCCTCTGCCTGTATTGTCTGGGTAAGCTTATTTAAAAGTTTTTAACTCTTTCTTTTCCACTCAGCCCTGGATCACCATCACAACAGATGCCAGCAACAGGGGCTGGGGCACTCTCTGCTTGGCAGAAGTAGCCCAAGGCATATTGAGTTTTCCTTCTCACAAGATAGTCTCCAATGTTTTGGAACTCCAGACAGCGTTCTGCGCCATACAGGCCTTTCACCACTTAATGGCAGGAGCCTCAGTCCTCCTAAGACTGGACAACTCAACGGCAGTCTCATACATCAAGAGACAGGGGGGTACTCGCAGTCTCTCCCTGCTGAAGGAAGTAGAGCCCACCATGACCTGGTCCCAGAAGAACCTGGCCAACCTGACAGCTGTCTATCTCCCTAGAGTCCAGAATGTTCAGGCAGATTTTCTGTCAAGAGTGTCTCTGGACAACAACGAGTGGACTTTCCACCCCAAAGTCTTCAAGTGGTTCCTGTCCCTGGGAATCATTCCGGAAGTACACTTGTTCGCTTCTCCTCGTTCAACTTCAGACTAGAGAAATACTACATGAGGTCTTGTTGTCCCCAGGCTTTCAGGGTAGATGCTCTGACAGACCATTGGCGGTTCCACAGGGCCTATGCCTTTCCCCCAGTTCCTGTCATTCTCCGGTTTCTGTCGAGGCTCAGGATGGAAGAAGCAGAGATAGTGGCAATAGTCCTGTACTGGCCAAACATGCCATGGTTTCCCCTGCTGATGCAACACAGCTTCCAGGACCCAGTTCCTCTACCCTCCAGACCAGATCGCCTATCACAAGGGGCAACTCTACATCCATGTCCGGACTATCTACATCTGATGGTTTGGTTCTTTAAAAGGGAGGCTTGAGGTCTCAGGCTGTCCAAGTAGGGCATTCTTCACGTTACTGAATGCAAGAAGAGCAGGCACCAACAGGGTCTGCCATAGGATTTGAAAAAAATTTGCAGACTACACCTCTTCCACTGCAGGGTCTTGCAATAACCCAAGGATACATGATATCCTGGGCTTCCTACAATCGGCCTTGGATCTCTCCAAGTCTCTGCAATTTCGGCCTTTACGGGCGTTTCCTGGGCTAGACACCCTCTTACTCAGCAGTTTTTCAGAGGAGCAATAAGGCTCAGAAAAAGCCAAGATTCTCTAAATGGGATCTTCCCTTTGTCCTGGATTTCTTCTCAGGTAGAGAGTTGGAACATGAAGATCAGTCCTCTATTAACCACTTCAGCCCCGGAAGATTTGGCTGCTCAATGACCAGGCAATTTTTTGCGATACGGCACTGCGTAATTTTAACTGACAATTGCGCGGTCGTGCGACGCTATACCCAAACAAGATTGACGTCCTTGTTTTCCCCACAAATAAAGCTTTCTTTTGGTGGCATTTGATCACCTCTGCGGTTTTTATGTTTTGCTCTATAAACAAAAGAAGAGCGTCAATTTTGAAAAAAAGCACAATATCTTTTACTTTTTGCTATAATAAATATCCCACTATTTTTTTCCTCTGTTTAGGCCAATATGTATTCTTCTACATATTCTTGGTAAAAAAAAATCGCAATAAGCGTATATTGATTTGCGCAAAAGTTATAGCATCTACAAAATAGGGGATAGATTTATGGCATTTTTATTATTATTTTTTTTTTACTAGGAATGTCGGCAATTTAAGTCATGAAGTGTTTTTTTTTTTTCAAAAAGATTGCGTTTGAAAAACCTCTGTGCAAATACCGCTTGACATAAAAAATTGCAATGACCGCCATTTTATTTCCTAGGGTCTCTGCTATATATATATATATATATATATATATATATATATATATATATATATATATATATATATATATATGTATAATGTCTGGGGGTTCTAAGTAATTTTCCAGCAAAAAAAAAGATTTTTACATGTAGGAGTGAACTGTCAGAAATGGCCCGGATGGCAAGTGGCTAATACTGCTTTAAGAGATTGTGCAGACTAATGTAATTTGCTCCATTTGCCATTGTATAATTACCGGTATATATTTATTTATATATATGAACTGTTGCTTACCCTTTAACCACAATTTCAATCTACTACTGTTGAATCTCCATCTCTCTCATCACATATCTTTTAAAAGAAAGCAATGGGGTTTCACATTGTGCCAGCCACAGGACTCCTATGCAAGTAGATATGACTGTGTGGGTGTTAAATGACAGCTTGTAAGAAGCAATGAGGTTACAAAGACTGTTAGTAAAAGGATATAATATACAGTAAGTATCCTTTATGTTTCCATAACATACAAGATGCAGAGTTGCTGTTATAAGTAGGGCATGCTTTGCACATACAGTAATTGCCATCAAATATTTTTATTCAAGGTCCCTGACAAAACATTTTTAGCACACACCTTTGTTTTGCAACCCATTTGATCCTGCTCCAAAATTTGTATTATTTAGTTAGCGTAATAATAAGGAATGTCAAATAGGTAATGGAATCCCAGTGCCTTACCACCAATTACATTAGTTAGTCCAATATCCAAGAAGGTCTGAAACTGACCAGAAGGCTTCCTGATAACCCATGCCTCTCAACTTTGGGAGATGGGAAGAGGAACACTTTATAGCTCAAAGTATGTTGGATAATGACACGCCCCTGCTATATCCTCAGTAACACAACCCAATAAAGAATTAACAAGCAAGAAACGATTGGTAAAACCAAAAAGTGCTTTTTTTCAGTGCTACTTTTCTTTAACCACTTCAGCCCCGGAAGATTTGGCTGCTGAATGACCAGGCCATTTTTTGCGATTCGGCACTGCGTCGCTTTAACTGACAATTGCGTGGTCGTGCGACGCTGCACCCAAACAAAATTAATGTAATTTTTTCCCATAAATAGAGCTTTCTTTTGGTGGTATTTGATCACCTCTGCGGTTTTTATTTTTTGCGCTATAAACAAAAAAAGAGCGACAATTTTGAAAAAAACACAATATTTTGTACTTTTTGCAATAATAAATATCCCCATTTTTTTTTTAAAAAAAGCTAATTTTTTCTCAGTTTAGGTTGATATGTATACTACTACATATTTTTGTTAAAAAAAATCGCAATAAGCGTATATTGATTGGTTTGCACAAAAGTTATAGCGTCTACAAAATAGGGGATAGATTTATAGCATTTATATTATTATTTTTTTTTACTAGTAATGGCAGCGATCTGCAATTTTAATCGGGACTGTGACATTATGGCGGACACATCGGACACTTTTGACACATTTTTGGGACCATTGGCATTTATACAGCGATCAGTGCTATAAAAATGCACTGATTGCTGTAAAAATGTCAGTGGCAGGGAAGGGGTTAACACTAGGGGGCGATCAAGGGGTTAACTGTGTTCCCTGTGTGTGTTTCTAACTGTAGGGGGAGGGGACTGACCTAGAGGAAATGGCAGATCATTGTTCCTAGCTGCCTATCTGTCACTCCTCACAGAACAGGAATTTGTGTGTTTACACACACACATCCCTGTTCTACCTGTCGTGCCCGCGATCGCTAATCACCCCTGCAGTGCAGAGGGCGCGTGTGCGCCTGCTATCCCGATCCCGACAGTTTCGATGGCTCACGGGATCGTGCTGACCTGCCGCAGTAAAATGCTGGTCGGTAAGCGGTTAAAATGAGCTTTCCAAAAAAAAAATACAATCATTCAGAGCAACCTTTCCCAACCAGGGTTCTGTAGAACCCTGGGGTTCTTCCAGAGGTTGATAGGGGTTCCTTAAGCAGTAAGCAATTTCTACCTCTCAGATAAGTTCCCACTAACACCAGTGTTTTTTTAGCTTTCTGTAAGAGGGATGTTCTTCAGCCCACTGACCACAAAATTAAGAAGCATTTTTCCCTCTAATCATCATATTAACATACATTGAGATATAGAATGTTACTTGTGGTCTTTGGAGCGCAATTGACCAATGTGGGAGGTGTTCTCTCTCTCCCTATATATACTTAACGATATCAGACACAGGCCATGCCCTGGATACATAATAAATGACGAAATGCATAGGGTGGACTCACAGCATGTGCCGTCATCGCTCACTGGAAGTAGCAGCCATCTTATTGGTTGGAAACAACATATGGGTGTCTTTGACATGCTGGTTTTATCCATTTCAATGTAAGTGCATTACTTTGAATAAATGTTAGTATTAACTTATACTACACCATGAGATGCCTCTTTTCAATCCTCTGATTAAAGTGATACTAAAGTCTTGCTTTTTTTTCCTCTAAACATAACAAACATGTTATACTTACCTGCTCTCTGCAGTGGTTTTGCACAGAGCAGCCCAGATCCTCCTATTCTCCGGTCCCCCTCCAGCGCTTCTGGCCCCTCCCACCTGCCGAGTGCCCCCACAGCAAGCAGCTTGCTATGGGGGCATCTGAACTGAGCCGCTGCTCTGTGTGTCCATTCAAATACGGAGCCACGACTTGGCCCTGTCCCCTCTCTCGCCTCATTGGCTCACCGATTTTGACTGACAGCAGCGGGAGCCAATGGCGCTCGCTGTATGTCTCAGCCAATTAGGAGAGAGAGTCCCGGTCAGCCGAGTCTTTTGTGCAACATTGCTGGATCTAGATGGGACTCAGGTAAGTATTAGGGGGGCTGAGAGGGGCTGCTGCACACAGAAGGTTTTTTATCTTAATGCATAGAATGCATTAAGATAAAAAACCTTCTGCCTTTAGAACCACATAAATATCACTTGGGAGTAATTTTGACTATCTGGCTGGATCAACCTCTAAATTAAAGAGAGTGCTGCACGTGGGAGACGTTGGCGGATAGTCCATTCCTGAGGCCTTCATTGCTATCTATGGGTTTGTATTGTGCTGTTTGACCGTTCCTTTCAGGATGGTCAAACTGCTATGGTAAGAGGCAGTGTGATCCTCTCCTTAGTGTAGAGTCACCTAAGAAGGACAGATTGTGGGAACATTGGCATGTGGATATACCTGCGCTGGATTGGGAAATCTGGGAGGAATGCTTTGAGGACAGTTCTTGGCTGGTGATAGCGTCCAGGGATAAATTGATCCAGACAAAGACCGTGTACATAGAGTGTACTTTACACCATGGAGGTTGCACAAAATCTATCCACAGCGGTCCTCTGACTGTAGTCGGTGCCTTACGGCTGAGGGTACTTATTTTCATATGTTTTGGACAAGCTACTGATATCATATTTACTGTACTGTGCTTAAAAATAAATGCTTTTTAAGTGGGCTTCCCCCTCTCCTCCCACGTTATCCTTCTGGGAATCTCTTATAAATGGGGTGTTGTCGATGTACTAATTGACATATATCAATAGGAACTGCCCCAGGAAATATGAAAAAATCTGGCAACCATAGTTGGAGTGCTAAATGTTTACTCCTGTATGGAACAAGTTAATTTTGTTTCCTTGTCAATCTCAATCTGTGTTCCTTATGTATCTCCGTGTGATGTACTGATATGTTTTAATTGACGGAATAATTTTTCCCCCTTTTCTTTTACTATGTGTCATCCTTAAATGCCTGTTGCTTATGTATCGCTTATGTACTCAATAAAGAGCAATTCTGTTTGTTAAAGAAAGAGGCAGAATGATCAGTTTAAAGGTGAAGGGTCTTCCTACTCAGTTCATTATTCTTTGAGCACCATCAATTACTGATCATCTTACAAAGACTCTTTGGGTGGACTTATAACATTCTTCCAGTTGATTTACATGGATTATGTGTTTGGAGGGGTTTATCTCATTTAAATTTTATTTTGTTCTAATTTTAGAGGGTCATTTGTAATTGATAGTGCTGCACTGTTCTTGACATTTTTATGCTTTATATTGTTTTCTGTAATATTGATTGTGCTAGCTGCTTTTTATGAGATTTGGGACTATTGAGCTCAAGTGCGATTATTATTTGTATTTTTAATAATAATTATTGGCAGGGGTTGCTTGAGACCAGAAAGTTATTTCAAGGGTTCAAGGCTGATTTAGAAGCTAGGTGAGGAGTTTAGAGCAAAATACCATTAGTTTAAGAGCCCTTTCACACTGGGGCAGTTTGCAGGCGATATTGTGCTAAAAATAGCGCCTACAAACCGACCCGAAAGTGCCGCTGCTTTCATTCCAGTGTGAAAGCCCCGAGCGATACCGCTCCTTCACTGCTCCTGCCCATTGAAATCAATGGGACAGCGCGGCTATACCGCCGGCAAAGAGCCTCTGCAGAGGCGCTTTGCGGTGGCATTTAACCCTTTCTTGACCGCTAGCGGGGGGTAAAACCGACCCGCTAGCAGCCGCATACCGACGGTAAAACGCCGCTAATAATAGCGGCGTTTTACCGCCGACGCCGCCCCCGCCCCAGTGTGAAAGGGCTCTAATACATTTTAATAATGGTGTATAGGACAAATGAGGGATATTTGGGAGCTATGATAACAGCCATGCTCTCACTCTATCTTTGTAATAACATTCAGGGTCCTCTTAATAAAACGTTGGACATAAGATACATAAATCTACATAAATCTACAGTGACATTACCTAGTGTAAGGACACATTATGGCAAATATTATAAGAACTATAAGGATATGGTGGGACCTCTTTGTTTATGGGTATGGTTAAAGCCATGATGGTTCCTGCCAGTGGTTAAGCAATGCAGTTCGAACTTCGATGTCACATGAATGTCTACTTTATCTTCATTGTCATCAAGCACAGATAATCTACAAAATAAATCTATATGGTTCCAGATCTCAGAGACCTTTGCACCAGGGGCTGTAAAAACATGGTAACATTTTCTGCTTTACTCAAAGCCTAGTACACACAATGAGATTATCGGATGAATGATCGTCCATTTTTTTTTTTTTTTTGGATGGTAGTCTCCATATCAAAAACGAATAGATTATTAAAGTACGAAAATTCTCGTACTACAGAATAAAAATTGAGAAGTGATGTAATGTATTTGTATTGTATTTTCAGAAGAAAACTACTGATTAAACGAAAATCGTACGATCTGGTATTGTATAAGAAAAGTTTTCATGTTTGTCCCTTCGGAAAATTTCAGACGACAGCTGTGTACTAACGATCAGATAATCGTACGATCGATTCAAAAGCTGCATTTTTTGTACAATATTCTGATCGTGTTTACGGGGCTTAAGGCATACAACACAACTGCAGGAGCTGAGACACCATAAGGCCATTTTTACTCAAAGGAAACATTATTCATTTTATTTCCAATTGACAGAAATTGTTCAAAGCACCAAACAATAATGCTCACAGAGACAATTGCCAGCTTTCAACAGTTTTGTTCTCTATACCCTGTACACACGATCAGAATTTCCGTCAGAAAAACCTTGGATGGTTTTTCCTACGGAATTCTGCTCAAGCTTGCCTTCTCTGAACTTTCAACCGTCAAGAACATGGTGACGTACAACACTACGATGAAAATGAAGTTCAATGCTTCCGAGCATGCGTCAAATTGTTTCCGAGCATGCGTAGAATGTTGCACGCCGGAATTGCTACAGGCGATCGGAATTTCCAGTAGGAACTTTTTTCCGTCGGAAAAATAGAGAACCTGCTCTCAATCTTTTGCTGGCAGAAATTCCACCAGCAAAGGTCCGATGGAGCATACACAAGGTTGGAATTTCCTAACAAAAGCTCGCATCGGACTTTTGCTGGCGGAATTTCCAATTGTGTGTGCGGGCATAAGGCTGGCCATACATTGTACAATTTTCTTGTACAATTTTCCATAAGATTTACCAAACCATATAAAAAAGGTCAAATGTAAACACTTTTAATTTGTATGCAATCAGGCAGGCCCTTGCACTACATAGTTGAAGGTTAAATCTAAAGGAAATTGAATAAAAAAATTGTATAATGTATGACCAGGTTAGGCAATTGGATCAATGCTGGCACATGTATTATTAGTGTTAAGCCTCGTATACACGATGGAATTGTTGGCCAACAAAACCATAGACTTTTGTCCGAAGGGCGTTGGCCTAAACTTGTCTTGCATACAAAGGGTAAGGAATTGTTGGCCAACCAATACGAACGTAGTGACGTACTACCTTGTTTTTCAGCTCTTTAGCACCACCCTTTGGGCTCCTTCTGCTAATTTCGTGTTAGTAGACGTTTGGTGAGTGTTGATTCGCACTTTTCATTTCGCACTTTTCATTTCGCGCTTTTTGGTTTCTGAACGGCCGTTCATCAACCAGACATGTTGCGGAATTTGAGGAGATAACGTGTTAATTATTATTGGCCTTGGAGTTATTGCTTTGACATTATTTTTTTGGTTGAATAATGATTTGATTTGGTATATTTTCTATATTTTTGGATGCATAGAATGCACTTTTTTCGGGAGCAGTTATTTTAATAATGCTTAAAGTGAAACAATAAAAGTGTAATATTCCTTTAAATTTAGTACCTGGGGGTGTCTATAGTATGCCTGTAAAGGGGCGCATGTTTCCCGTGTTTAGAACAGTCTGACAGCAAAATGACATTTCAAAGGATAAAAAGTCATTTAAAACTACTCACGGCTCACGGCGCATGCGCGGGAGTTCCAATATGGCTGCTTGAGCCAGGAGCTCCGCTCCACCCCGGACCGCAGAGCCGCACTACGGCGAATACAGCCCTCCCTGCCGCTTCCAGCTAACTCTCCCGTGTCAGGGACCCTCCGAGGAGCCAGCGGAGATGTCCGGCCCCCCGGTGAGGAGAGATCTCGGCCCGCTTTTCGATACGGCGGGAGCGGACGGGATTCCCAAGATGGCCGCCAGCACGGAATCCACACAGCCACACGCGGCTCAGCACCCCAAGGCTCCGGAACACAGGCCAGTACTTACCCCACCGACTCTCACCTATGCCCAGGCTACACAGGGGCCCTCACCTGCCCTTCAGTCTCCCTATCAGAGCTCCCAGAAACCTCAGGCCGCTGCAAAGGCCTCCACAGGCTCCACAAACATGGCGCTCCAGGAGATGTCTCCCCAGGCCCTCCCCATACAGGCCCAGCTCTCAGGGGTAGCTCATCAGCCCTCAGGCTTTTCATTAAATGACTTAACCCAAATGCAAGAAGAAATGTTTCTTAAATTCTCCTCATTGCTGGAGAAAGGTCTGGCCACCACAGCACACCAGATCACTAACACTATCAAAGCTGACCTATCAAATATAGGCTCGAGAATAGAAGCAATAGAGGAAAAAGTGGAGTGCACGGTCTCCAAAACGAACCAAAATGCAGCCCACCTTCGGTCTGTTCAGGAACAACTAGATGTGGCCCTTTCCAGGATAGACGAACTCGAGAACAGGTCCAGGAGATATAATTTCAGAATTAGAGGCCTCCCTGAAACCTTCACGGATATTCCCTCCACGGTTCAGGACATTATCTCTGAAATCATTCCTAATATCCCCTCCCAGCGTCTCGAATTAGACAGGGCTCACAGATCCCTCGGTCCCCCCAGACAAGACGGCTCACCCAGAGACATAATTGTGAAACCACACTTTTTTGCGACCAAGGAGGAAGTCATGCGACAATCCCGTCAGAACCCCAAACTGCAACACCGGGGCCATCAGATCCAGATTTTCGCGGATTTAGCACCCTCCACTATCCAAAGACGCAGAACCCTGAAACCTCTTCTCTTGAACCTATCACAAAGGGACGTTAAATATCGCTGGACCTTCCCTTTCGCAGTCAAATTCACGCTGCAGGGTAAAACCCACTCCTTTTCCAGCTTCCCAGAAGGTGAAAAACTGCTTCTTTCCCTTAAACTCATCTCACAGGAAGCCCCAATGGACTTTTCTGCATCCTCATCAGGCTCGACAAAACGCCCCCCACCAGGCAGTCCTGTCTCCCCCTTATGGAATAAGAATACGTCCAAGAGGAGCAAGGAGGGAAAACCATCATAAGGCCAGGCTGGCCTCTTCTCCTTTCTATGTCCCAGCAGGGACTTTTGTTCGGGGTGCTGGTCCACACAGTTGCCGGAGCTGGAGCTCCACACCCCACCACGGCTCAAAGGCTTGATAAGCCCATCTTCAGAACTACACCCCTCAATGCACTTCATAGCACTATTTTTCCACAACGAAAACCCCCCCCACAGGGAATAGAAAGTACCCGGCCATCACCAGATTTTCTACATTCTTCCCTTCAGCGGAACTGTCCAGCGGACTCAGACGCTCCCCGGAAGAAGTTCGGATTGCCGGGACTTTAGGCATAAGCGGACTGTAGATTGGTTTGAGTAATAATGGGATTTTGGTTCCTAGCCCCGCTCTAGTTCAGGGCAAGATAACTCATATGTCTAGCTAATGATGACCCAAAGTACATTTTTTTTTTTTTTTTCTCCCTCTACAAAGTAGAACCAGGGTCATCCAGGATCCCTGACATCTCATATTTGGGGTCGGGAGGGGGGTGGAAGTGCTGAGGCGGGTGGGGTGTTCTCCTTTTTCATTTAAATATTAAGGTATAGTACCACTTAACCTGGCAAGTAGTGCCATGAGTTAAGGGCTGTTTGAATTTTATTTCAGTTGCACTTTAACGTTAGTGTGTATGTTTCCATGTTTTACAGTGATAAAGATAGGGTCCGGGGTGGATACCATGTGCCTCCTCCCATTTCTAAAGAACCTAAGTGTCCTTTGGACTTGGGACTTCAGTCGGCCTCCCAGCTGGACTGAAGATTTGTTTTGGGTTTGTTGTGGGAAATTTTCCACAAGATCCCAAGGGTCATATTTTGAGACCCATGTTGTTACTATTATTGCTCTTATGTGTCTGTTTGTCCTTTTCTTTTCTTTATTTCCTCTCACCCCCCTTCTTTTTTCCAGCCGTCCTGCGGGTAGGAGCCTCGCGCCCCCCAGAGATAAACACAGAAGACGCCCAATACGTATCTTGCCCCGAAATGCATGGAAGACTTCCATTGGTGAGTGACTGCTTGATCTTGAGTTCCCCTCCCCTCTGCTCAGATGTCTGACGCACTTACTCTAGGAACTGATCTCAAGGTGGCCTCTCACAATGTCCAGGGACTAAATTCACCTAGAAAAAGGAGACTGGCCTTGGATCACTATAAATCCTTAAGACTCGATGTAGTTCTTCTTCAAGAGACTCACTTTCTCATCCGGTACACCCCAAAGTTCCTCCACTCGTACTATCCATCCTTCTTCCTAGCGAATGCCCCTAACAAGACTAAGGGGGTGGCAATCCTATTTTCCAAGAATAGCAAATTCTCCTATATTTCAGATTATAAGGATCCGGAGGGAAGATTTCTAGTGGTGAAGGGGACCCTGGAAGGAGTTCTATACACAATCATCTCATACTACGCCCCGAATAAGGGTCAAGCATCCTTCTTCCAGGGACTCCTCGGTACAATAGAACCCCTTCTGGAAGGGAAGGTCATTATGGGAGGAGACTCTAATGTGGCGTTTGACCAGAGATTGGACAAAACTAGACCCCCCAAGGACCAGCTCACGCGCCCCACGAAATTAAGCACTAAAATAGCTAAACTGCTACATACTCATGGTCTTATAGACATCTGGAAGGAACTAAACCCCAGAAGTAGGGACTACACTCACTTCTCCGCCCCCCACCAATCTTACGCCAGGATTGACCACATACTGATTCCTTCCTCATTAATTCCCCTCTCCAAAAAAGCCACAATATTGGACACAGCCTGGTCGGACCATTCTTTGGTCCTCCTTTCCCTGAGAAACGTCATCTCGGGACGAGGTGGCTCCTACTGGCGACTAAACGAATCCCTGCTCTCTGACCCCCGCTACTGTAAGGAGATAGCAGACTCCATTAAAGAATACTTTACCCTTAATGACATAGACAATATCTCCCCAGAGACCTTGTGGGCTGCCCACAAGGCAACCATCAGAGGCACCCTAATCAGGATCGCGACTCAATACAAAAAGGAGCGCCTAATAGATATTCAACGACTTGAAAAAACATTCCTCACATTAAAAGCTGAACACAAAAAACACCCGAACAGGGTCCTTTTAGAAAGGTTAGATGCGACTAGACTTGAGCTGAACCTCACCTTAACGGCCAAAGCAGAGAAAAACATCAGGTGGAGTGGAGCCAAATTTTATTGCCAAAGGGACAGATTCGGCTCAATGCTAGCCTCCAAACTCACCCCGAGATTCCGATCCTCTTCTTTCCCTAAACTTAGAATCGCAGGTCATCCCCCAACGGCGAACCCCAGTAAAATAATGTCAGCCTTCCATGATTTCTATGAAAATCTCTACAAATCCCCACAATCAGGGAAGGGCCCTTTAACCACGGCCTTTCTAGACAATCTGCAGATCCCTTCGATCTCCACAGATTGCAGAGACCTAATGGAAGGAGCCTTTTCAGTAGAGGAGGTAAGGACGGTTATAAAAGGCTTAAAGCCCGGATCGGCCCCAGGGCCAGATGGCCTCTCGGTCCCTTACTACAAACAATATGGAGAAATCCTAGCTCCGTACCTGGCTAAATTTTTCAATTCCATTAAAACAGGTAATCCCCTCGACACACAACTGAACACTGCATTTATCTCGGTCATCCCCAAACCCAACAAAAATCACGAGGAAGTTGAAAATTACAGGCCGATCTCCCTGATTAATAATGACCTCAAAATCCTCACCAAAATCCTGGCCGACCGCCTCTCATCTTTTATTAATCTCTTTATACACAAGGACCAGGTTGGTTTCATACCAGGGAGACAGGGACCAGACCAAATTAGAAGAGCAATAGACATTGTTTCCATCCTCCAATCGAATTGGGAAGGGGGACCGAAACAGGAAGGTTTCCTCCTCTCCTTGGACCTCCATAAGGCCTTTGATTCTATCGAGTGGCCTTATCTTTTCTCCTTACTGGAGAAATGGGGATTCGGCCCTAGGTTTCTTGGGACACTAAAAGCCTTATACTCCACCCCAAGAGCAATAATCCGCTTACAAGGCCATTACTCCAAACCTCTATCTATAGCAAGAGGGACTAGACAGGGCTGCCCTCTATCCCCCTTAATTTTCGCCATTGCGATTGAAACCCTTGCAATCGCAGTCAGATCGGATCCCAATATTTCTGGGGTGAAATGTGGCGAACAAATCCACAAATGCGGGCTCTTCGCCGATGATATGCTCTTATTCATTACATCACCAATCACTTCCCTACCAAATCTGTGCAAACTCCTAAAGGAGTTCTCACGGATATCGGGCCTACAGGTAAACTACTCCAAATCATCCGCACTGAACATTTCCCTCAAACCACATGTGGTCTCCTCCCTCCAGAATGCCTTTGAGTTTAGATGGAGCGACACTTTTATTGACTATTTAGGGATCAGGCTCACCGCGAAAACAGAGCTACTCTATTCGGCCAACTTCCCTCACATTTACCGCAAACTGGAGTCAGACCTAGGCAATTGGGCTAAGGGAGGGATCTCTTGGCTAGGTAGAGTTCATGCAATTAAAATGACCTTACTACCTAGACTCCTCTACCTTTTCAGGGCCCTCCCGATAAGCATTGTAAAAGACCATCTTACTACATTCCAAAGGAAAATCATCAAGTTTATCTGGGGAGACAAGGGGCACAGACTCCAACAAAATACCTTATACTTGTCTAGATCTCAGGGGGGCTTAGGTCTCCCTCAACTTTTCTGGTACTATCAAGCGGCTAGACTTGCCCAGCTTTCAATAGTGTATGGGAAGACAGAAAAACCAGATTGGATCCAAATAGAGAGACAGGCTGTACCATCATACACCCTAGACTTCCTAATGTGGGTCCCTCCTAGAAAACGCCCCCCAATTCTCTCACCAACTCTTTCTCATTCCTTTAAATTATGGGACTCTCTAAGAAACAATCGGAGCTTGATCTCCAGTTGCCACCCACTTGCTCACATATTTAATAACCCGGACTTCGTTCCAGGTCTAGACATCAAAGCATTCCGTTGGTGGTTGGATAAGGGGTTGTACCGGATCGGACACTTCTATACGAGTTTAGGCCCTATTACCCTGGCCTTTTGTGTGAGCAAATTGGAGATGCCTACCTCGGAGAGATTCAGATTTCACCAAATCCGCCACTTCCTTGCCCACAACGGGGAGGCAAAATTGGCCCCCCACTCATTCACGCCTTACGAACTCTGGTGCGGCGGGTCTTCTGAGCAGAGGGGAGGCATCTCCGTCATATATCAGTCACTCGCCAATCAGTCAACCAAGACCCCATATATGCTCGCGTGGGAAGCAGACCTGTCTATGCAGTGGGATCTTGATAAATGGAGGACCACCTTTTTCAGGGCATACAGGGGCATTAAGAACATTTCCATGATAGAGTCTAGTCTTAAGGTTTTTACCAGGTGGTATCTACCTCCTGACAGATTAGCCAAGATGTTCCCTTCGGCTGACCCTGGTTGTTTTAGAGGATGTTTACTTAGGGGCACACTGGTCCATATATTCTGGGAGTGCCCAAGATTGAGGACATTCTGGAACAAGATCTTCCTCCTGATAAAGAAAATCACCAAGGTCCATATCCCGAAAACACCTTCGATGGCTCTCCTAAATGACAATTTGCCCAGGGTCCCGAAGCTTGCCAGCAAACTCATACATTTTATTTTCCTGGGCGCTAAGCTCACCATAGCCAAGGCTTGGAAGAAACCCAAAGTATCCCTTAAGGCGACGATCCGGAAAATTTCCTGGATCATGGCCCAAGAGAAGCTGGCTAGCATTCTAGACAACTCAGTGGACCGGTTTGAGGCTACTTGGGAACCCTGGGCAAGTTTCGTTGGCATCTCCCTGATTCCAGGTGTGCAACCACAACTCAGCTGATTGCTACGGGGTTGCGGGGCGCCTCCCCGCGGGCTGGCTCCCTTTCCTCTCTTCTTTCTCCCTCCCTCCCCTCTCTTTTCTACACTCTTTTCTTTCTCGCTTTTCAGCTGTCGTAAAGTTCCGAACCACAGACAGTCCGATGGTCTTAATATCACTCTTATTCCCTGTTGGAATAAGACAGTCAGATGGTCTTAGTATCACTCTTATTCCCTGTTGGCTCCGGCTATAAGGGGCTCTAATACTATAATGTTGTTCTCTAGCTGGTTGTTTATTTTTCAGCAATGTTTACAGGGCGTCGGGGGGGGGGGCTAATGGAGGTTTCGCCGGTCACAGTGAGTTCCCTTTTGGGGTGCCGTCGGAACCCCCGTGGCCGCCTACAGCCGCCCCTTGGTTAGCCCAGAGATTTATCCTCTCTTTAGCTCCTTTCCTATGGTAAATGGTATTGTTCCTTTAGATTATCTGTTAAAACCACAGGCCGGAACCTAACCCTTCACACTTATTATTTCTTTTCTTTTATTGTCTGTGTTTCGATTGTGATACTTCTTCTTTTTGTAATACCTACCCCACAGGGGTCTAACTGTATGTGATATGACCAATGTGCATTTATGATTCAGCGAATGTACGATATATGACTTCTTTTTTTGAAAAATCCAATAAATATTTTGAAAAAAAAAAAAAAAAAACTACTCACGGCTATTAATGAATTGTCGGTCCGACAATACACATAAAAGTTCATTGATAAAAACGGCATGGGATTTCCCCACAGGGGAACCCCGAACCAAAATTTGTTTCTAAAAATGGCGTGGGGGTCCCCCTAAATTCCATACCAGGCCCTTCAGGTCTGGTATGACTATTAAGGGGAACCCCACGCCAAAATTTAAAAAAAAAGGTGTGGGGGTCCCCCTCAAAATCCATACCAGACCCTACAGGTCTGGTATGGATTTTAAGGGCAACCCCGTGCCAAAATTTTTTAAAAATGGCGTGGGGTCCCCCCAAAAATCCATACCAGACCCTTATCCGAGCACACAACCTGGCAGGGGGGAGGGGGGACGAGAGAGTGGCCCCCCCTTCCTGAACCGTACCAGGCCACATGCCCTCAACATTGGGAGGGTGCTTTGGGGTCCCCCCCAAATCACCTTGTCCCCATGTTGATGGGGACAAGGGCCTCATCCCCACAACCCTTGCCCGGTGGTTGTGGGGGTCTGCGGGCAGGGGGCTTATCGGAATCTGGAAGCCCCCTTTAACAAGGGGACCCCCAGATTCCGGCCCCCCTGTGTGAAATGGTAAGGGGGTACCCCTACCATTTCACAAAAAAGTGTCAAAAATGTTAAAAATGACAAGAGACAGTTTTTGACAATTCCTTTATTTAAAGTCTTCTTCTTTCCATCTTCTTCGGGTCTTCTTTCTTCTATCAACAACAATTGTCCGATGCAGCATACAAACGGTCGGAATTTCCGTCAACAGCCTGTCATCACACATTTTCTGCTGGAAAATCCAATCGTGTGTACGAGGCTTTAAGCTGGCCATACATTATACAATTTTCTTGTTCAATTTCCTTTAGATTTACCTTCAACTATGTAGTGGAAGGGCCTGCCTGAATGCACTGAAACTGTTTAGGTTTGACGTCATATTATATAGTTTTGGTAAATCTAAAGGAAAATTGTACAAGAAAACTGTATAATGTATGACCAGTCTAAGATCAAATTTCCACACCCAGCCTATTAAATAATCTGACTAAACAGTAAAGCTGGCCATACATTATACAATTTTCTTATTCAATTTACTTTAGATTTACCTTCACCTATGTACTGCAAGGGCCTGCCTGATTGCATACATATTAAAGTGTTTAGATTTGACCTCATATTATATGGTTTTGGTAAATCTAAAGGAAAATTGTACAAGTAAATTGTATAATGTATGGCCAGACTTAGTCAGGTCAAAAATGGATTCATGTGTAGCTAGCATAAAATAAGAAGAGGATAAATGGTGATCCAGTTCTGAATCAACATGGTAATTTGCTGTAGCCAGTTACCTGACTCTTTTATAAAAACTTAAATCCAATTAAAATATCAATCCAAATACAAACACAGCCCAGCTACAAATTAAACCAGGGTGCTGCAATATCATAGGTTTTGTCTATTCCTGAGATTTTTTCGTTTTTGTTATTCACCCCCTATTTTGAAAATCCCCTTGACACCCCCGGGCAAGACCCGGGCTCTATGTGAACAGCTTCTCTCAATTTGTATGACAAGCCTTTGCCAGTTATCCTATTAGCAGGGTTTGCTCACCTTAGCTCTGATGCAATCTTGAAAAAAAAAAGGTTTCCTTCAATAATTTTGTTGCATGTTATCCAAATTGCCACCCTATTCACTTTTTCTTTATGCAAATGTAGCACGACCCCCTAAGGGGTTGCTTGGAATTACCTGCTCATCTGCACTGCCATGACCTGACGAACATTCCAACCCACCTGACACTATGGGTTCATACATCTTTGCACCACCTTAAAGCAAAAAATCAGACAACTCTGTGCGTTTATGTTCTGGTAATGTTTACTCGGAACAGTTCAAAGAAGATATTGTCACAAAGAGGAGGTAATAGATCTGCTGAGTTTTGGACAACAGCGCCAACTCAGCAAAGGAATCCCTCCAAATAACACAAATCAAATATTTGCAGGTAGTATATACACATGTACAGTGGAATTCTGCTTGCACCTAAAAGGATAATCAAGTTAGATGGTTATACTGACAAACTTCTGAAGGGGAAAACCTAGGCCAGCCTATAAACCTTTGACCCTAATGAGAGGTCAGACTTAATGGCAATGAAATACGGAACCTTGTAGCAATAATGACAGTAATGTCCCCGTTGCAGATCTGATGTTCTTCACCAGCATCTAGGAGCTCTTTAATTGTATCCAATAAGGTGTAATAGCAAGCAATAAGATTTCTTGAAATGGTAGTAGCTAAAGGTGTCTATGCACAGTGTTCAAGATAGGTTCAGTAAAGTATTCCCAAGGTAAAGATGTCTGTGCAAAGTGTCCCAGTGAAACCGTGAGAAAAGGATTTGTAAAGGTGGGCAATTGCCCTCTCACCAATGACCAGGCCGATTTAGCACCCTCCGGACAGCAACTCCTGTAGCGACACAGGTGCAGCTGTTCCGCCATATCGATCTCCCGATGCGAAGCTCTGAACATAGGTTGGCGGGCAGCCGAGATGGTGCTGAATGGATATCTGACGAACAGCAAGCAGCACTAGGCCCCTCTGGCCCGGGTTGGAATGTGATCAGTGGCAGAACTACCGCCATAGCGACCCACGCGGGCGCTATGAGGCCCACAGCCGAGTAGGGCCCGGCGAGTCGGCGTGTAAGTGAGTGGGCGGTGGGTGAGCTGCCGAGCTGCCTGGTGGCTCACCAGCTCGGCGCTTGTACATTCACACTGACTGTGCGAGCAGACTCAGCTGGGTGGCTCAGCAGGGGGAGGAGAGATGGACGGGAAGCTGCCAGCTGGGTGGCTCGGCGGGGGGAGGGATGGACGGGAAGCTGCCAGCTGGGAGGATCGGTGGGAGGACTGGCTAATCAGCGGGTGGCGGAGCAGAGAGATTACATCATCTCTCACCGCCCGGCACCCACCCTGCATCCTGGTAGTTCCGCCCTCACTCACTGTGCAGGCAGCAGAGAGATTAGATCATCTCTCTGCTGCCTGACTCAGACTGGGACACAGGAAGTGACAATCCCCATTCCCCACCTTAGCAGGAAAGTGACTATCTGCAACTTGTGGCAGGTGAGGTGGCAAGTGGACAATACGCAATGGGTGACAGGTGATGTGGAGGGTGACAATCTGTAACTTGTGGCAGGTTGACGTGGCAAGTGGACAATCAGCAATGTGTGGCAGGTGATGGTGGACAATCTGTAACTTGTGGCAGGTGACGTGGCAAGTGGACAATCAGCAATGTGTGGCAGGTGATGGTGGACAATCTGTAACTTGTGGCAGGTGATGTGGCAAGTGGACAATCCACAACTTGTGGCAGGTGACGTGGCAAGTGGACAATCAGCACTGTGTGGCAGGTGATAGTGGAGTACAGATTACAGATTGGGACAATCTGTAACTTGTGGCAGGTGACGTGGCAAGTGGACAATCAGTAATGTGTGGCAGGTGATAGTGGACAATCTGTAACTTGTGGCAGGTGACGTGGCAAGTGGACAATCAGCAATGTGTGGCAGGTGATGGTGGACAATCTGTAACTTGTGGCAGGTGACGTGGCAAGTGGACAATCAGCAATGTGTGGCAGGTGATGGTTGACAATCTGTAACTTGTGCCAGGTGATGTGGCAAGTGGACAATCTGCAACTTTTGGCAGGTAACGTGACAAGTGGACAATCAGCAATGTGTGGCAGGTGATAGTGGACAATCTGTAACTTGTGGCAGGTGACGTGGCAAGTGGACAATCCACAATTTGTGACAGGTGACGTGGCAAGTGGACAATCCACAATGTGTGGCAGGTGACGTGGCAAGTGATAATCTGCAACGTGTGACAAGTGACAATCTGCATCTGGTGGCAGGTGATGTGGCAAGTGACACACTCGGGGCTCTCACTGATTCTGCATTATGGTGAGTTGAACTATTTCATTTTCTATAACACTGTAATAATAGAAATAATGTGTTTCAATCATCCTGACACCATAACAACCATGGTGCCGTGATGATTGAAGCGCCAACATCAGCCATTTCCCTGATAAATTGAACCCAAAAAAAGTATTTCCTGGCAGTACCCCTGCCGAGACTAGACTCTGGACCCGCCTCTGGGTGAGGGTGGGCCCACACACAACATTTTGCTATGGGGCCCTGTGATTTCTAGTTATGCCCCTGAATGTGATACACCATGTGGTAGGCCGCGACCTCTCTCTCCTTGCATGGAGAGGTCCATCTTTCGTCAGGCCCAGGGGGAAGAGAGCGCAGGGCAGGGCTTTGACTTTGTATATAGTTCCTCCTAGCAACCTCTCCGATGGCAGCAAGATCCTGGGATATGTAGTCCAGGTACGGAGTCATGTGACGCAATTAACAGTCTGAGGAACTACTCATCCCACAATCACAAAACATGATGTCCGTTGATAACAATGGGCACTGGAGGGACATGCAAAGCATAGAAATACAGAAGGAACACTGTACTTTATGATTGTAGTCCACATTGCTACACAAATGTCTGCGGCCGTAAATCACCAGTACTATATGCTAATTTTCCATTAATATAAATTATGATTCGAAAAATAATTTAGGACAATGAATTTGCAAAAGTATGAAACCAGCAATAAATGTATTTTAAATGCAACTAGTCTAAATACCTGGATTTGACTAAAACTCTATTCACACTTGTACAACTCCAAAGTAGCTCGACTTTGGAGTGCAACCTTGATGGAACTTTAATACAACTTTGATGCAACTTTGGATGGGTATGACTTGGATGCGACTTTGGCTTTGACCAAAGATAATGGACAACAGTTGAATGTAAAACATTCAGGTCCAACTTTCATGCAACTTTTGAGGGTTAACATTGAAGTCTATGTCCCTCAAGTTGCATGAACTACTTTGAAGTAGCTGCAACTTTAAGTTGCACATATATGAATAGTTATCATTGGAAAACATGAGGTACGACTGTGAATGACATTTCACTTGGGAGATAGAGGGGTAGTAAAGTGGGCCAATGAAGTCTCCTAAATTCACAAGTGATGAAAAGCAACATGCTGACAGGAAGGCAGAGCAGAAATGACTTAATCAGTTTGTTCCTTCTCTTTAGGCTTTTCAGACAGTCAGTAATGCTTAATGCTCTCTGAAAAGTGATCCACAGTTGATTGCTTTTCAGTGGGCAATTCACATTTTTATAACTCTAGTTTTAAACTGCCTAGTGAAAGTATCTGTATACTGCATACTACTTTTGCTCTGGAAATGTTGAGAAATGACCATAGCACCACAGCTACTGACATTCCCATTCCTGCATTCCTAGCTCTTTTTCAGATGTTGGTCTTTCTTTTATCTTGTAGGAAGTTAAACTTTCAGTACCCGTCTGAAGAAGGAAAACAAAAATAGTATTAAAGTGAATTGCTAACTGCGAAAAAGGCTGATTTAACTAAGACGGGGTCTAAATCTACAGCAGTGGAGGCAGATAAGGATGGAGTGAGTTTGTTGAATTTGGCAAAGTGTGAAGTATGCGTATGCTTCAAGGAGAATATTAGGTGCACATTTGAAGCCTGAAGTCAAATAAAAAATGTGAAAAGGTGAGTAAGTCAAAAAAATTTCTTTATCGCCCTTAGAAAAGTTCAACCTGGACAGGGTCTAACCTGATGAGAGTAAAAAAGAGGAAGAGGAAAAGCAGCGTTATAGGCTGATACCTCGGACATTCTCCAATTGGCTGCAGGCTTTTGGCATCCTGGCCAGTGTAATCAGGGAAAGGTCACCTGAACATTGTTCTACTTTTGTTACCTAGACTCCATTAGTGAGACTCAGCATGTGTACGGGGGAGTGGCTTGGTTACGCTACGACCAAAAAATTGTCAGCGGATGGCAGTTAGACCTTCCTTGGGATGGGAGCACAAGGACATTAGCTTGTGGATAAAGGTAATGACTCAGGTAAAAAGTGCTAGCTACCTCTTTCATGGTGGGGTCGAGGGTGCTGCAACCTCGACACCTTCGGCCACAAATCGCAAGGGGTATTGCTGGCAGTTTAAGGAGGGCACCTGCAGATTTGGGGTTTCATGCTGCTTTTGTCATGAATGCTCAGGTTGCAGTGGATTGCACTCCTTGTCCAAGTGTTTTAAAGGAAGAACCATTTTTTTAAGGAAAAACCAATGACACTGGAAAGAGGGAGGGCGTCAGTGAGAGTGGAAAAAATGTCCCCTTTCCTAAGTAGGTATCCGAACCCGGAAGCTGCTGTGCTTTTATTGTGGGGTTCTCTGAGGGTTTCTGGATCCCTTTTACTTTATCAGGCATTCCTCCAGTGGCTGATAATTTACAGTCGACTAAGTTGCATCCCAATGTGGTTTCTGAGAAGCTCCGCAACAAAATTTCTGTGGTGGGCCCCTTTTCTTCACCTCCTTTAGTTGATTTAGTGATTTCTCCTTTGGGAGTTGTTCCGAAGAAGGAACCTAACAAATTCCACCTCATACACCATCTCTCTTATTCCAAAGGTGGTTCGGTCAATTATGCCATTGACCTTTGATTTGGAAAGGGTTCTCTTACAGACATTAAGGCATCTTTTCGCCTGTTACAAATACATCAGTAGTGTTTCCGTTTGTTGTTTTTTTGTCTGCGTTTGGCGGCTGCCACTGCCAGTGTCACGGCTCCAAATCATTACATTAGGTTAAACACAGACCATCGTAATGATTTGAAAGTATTGGATATGTGTCTGGGAAAGTTCAATGGCCGTCTTTTGTGGATGGCGGCGCCCGGGTCCAATTTTGATTTAGAATTGTTTGCAGATGCGGCAGGTTCGACTGGATTTGCAGCATATTTTTGTGGTCGCTGGGAAGTGGCCTGAGTCTTGGAGAGAGCCGGATTTCATTTGTAATCTTGTGCTGCTAAAATTGTTCCCCATAGTGTTGGCTTTACAATTGTGGGGTCGGGACTGCCAGAACAAGAGGGTTAGATTTATTTGTGACAATCTGGGGGTTCTACAGGCTATCAATTCCTCCCCAACTGTCATTAACTTGCTTAGAGATTTTGTGTTAAAATGCTTACAGCTTCATTCTTTTATCTATGCTGTTCACATGTCAGGAATTACAAACTCAGTGGCTTATACATTATCTCAATTCCAGTTGGCACCAGAAGCTGAGCGGCACGTAATTCTTTGCCCCGAGCACTTATGGTCCATCGTCTTGCCACCGTAGCTGGTTTCATTTACAATTGGGTCTGTTCCTCCATGTGAACATCCTATGAGAAGGTCTGGCTTGAATAATATGGGTTGGTAAGTTCTGTGGGGAGTTGTTTAAACGACGAAGACAGATTGTTCACATTACTCTATTTTATCGGAAGAAACTTTGAGGAGGGACTTTCGGCATTTTCTTCAGACCGGTTTGACTTTTTTATTTTAATGGTCTGGGTTTTTGGATGTTACAAAATATTTCTTGGTCAGGAAAACTTTGAAGGGATATATGAAAGATAGGTGTCGGTTGCTGGATTCCAGACGCCCTGTTGATTTGAGATGCTTGGGCGCGTTTTAGTACAATTTCTGTTCATTTGTTCCTTTTGCTTATGAGGTGGAACTCTTTAAAATGGCTTTTGCTCTGACCTTTTTTGGTGCCCTTTGAGATGGTGAGTTAGTAATTTCCTCGAGATGTGGTCAGGGGGGTTTGGCGGTGGATGACATCTTTGTGCAGGTTGATGCAGTTCTACTGATACGTAGTTCCAATACTGATCAGCTGGGGCAGGGAACTGATCTGCTGGAATTGGGTCCAGTCCCCCATTCTTTAGCATGTCCAGTATGTACTGTGCGCGATTGGTTGAACGTTAGACCTGCGGGTCCTGCGCCTTTCTTGATGCATACGTATGGTTCTGCTTTATCCAGATTTCAGCTTATTTATGTTTTTAAAATAAGTTTGCTGTCCGCAGGGTTGCAGGCAAGTGATTATTCTTTGCAAATCCTTTAAAATGAGGACCGCTACAGAGGCGGCCCGTTGGGGGCTCAGTGAGCAAGCGGGTCGGTCGATGGGAATCCCAGTGTTTCCGTCAATACATTCGTCCTCATCTGTTGTAACCTTTCTGGCCTGTAAAAATACTTTGTATGTTTTTCCTTTTCTGTTTCTGCTGGTGGGATTTTGTTTCACTCCTTTGTTTGTTTGTGTTGGTCTGTTTTTTGTTGTGTTCCTAAATGGGTTGCTTTGTAGGTTGCAATTTTTTTTTTTTCAGGCTCATGGTAGTACTTGGTCTGGATCCTCAGCCACTGTTTTATTTTATGGGGAGCCAAGAGGGCAGCGGTGAGACCAGAGGGCCGTCAGCTTGGTTTCCAGCGACACAAGGTCAGGGTGAGATGGATTGGGATCATCCCAGGCATGTTATGGTCTAGGATTTTGCCAGAGATTTACCGATATGACAGATTAGACAGGCCTCCTGATATTTTTCTGTTACGTGTTGAGGGCAATGCTTTAGGGCTTTGCTCCATATGCAACTTAATCAGGGATGTCAAGTTTGTCTTCTTGAGATTGAGGTTGTTTTTTCCAGACACAATTGTGGTTTGGTCGGACTTGTTGGCGCCCGGCCCATTCCATTGATAGAAGTACATCTTTGCCAGCACACTATGGATCAGCAATCAAGATTGTCCAAAAAAGGTTTTTCCATGGTGTGCTGGCGAAGATGTACTTCTGTTTGATGCTTCCAGAACCCAACTGGTAATCGTTGCAGCACCCGTTAATGTTCTATTGCCATTTGTCCGGGAACGTGTGCGACTGGAATATCGACTTGACCATTCCATTGATAGCCTGAACAAAGCCCGGATTACGATCAATAGGGAAGCGGCCAGGTTCTTTGTTAGGAATGGTGGCCTTGCAAGCCACCATTTGGAACTGGAGAGGGATACTTGGTTTTTACTTATTTGGTGATGGTGTTCATCTTAACACAATTGGGATGACATGTAGTTTATAGGCTTACATGAGGGCATACAGCATGCACTTAGGGTTTGGCAGGCCACCAAAGCGTAAGATGTCATTCTTGGGCGTTTGAGGCAGGGGTCTCAGGATCTTTGAAGGCAGTGATGGTAACAGTTTTGGTGAAAGATGGGTTGGACCCATCTCAGGTATGGGTGTACCTTCCTGATTTAAGGAAGGCGGTAACAGTTAAGAATGAAGGCGGAACAAATTAAGAGTTATTTGGCTGTTTTAAGGGTATCTTGATTGTAAAAAATGAATAAAAACCAAGCGCTGATGTGGACAGATATGTGTGATATAAATAAATTGTGCTTAAAAATATATATATACCAATATAGTTAGTGCTATGAAAAAATCAGTAAATTAAAGCTGCTATCAATATAGGGTGATCAGATAACCAAACAAATAGTACTAAGTATAAAATTGATGCGCTTTAAATAAATAGTGCACAATATGCTGCTGCGACTAAGCTTAAATCCAGGAATAAAAAATGCATACATGTGAATAAAATAAATTAATAATTATGGTGCTAATACATGTGTTAAAATTGCCAAAATAAATCTTCAAATTGGTGATGTGACGGTGAGTATAAATAAAATAATAATGACACTCTGAGTACAATGTCCAGGCAGAGATAAATAGTGGGAGAAAGTAAAAAAAAAAAAAAAAAAAAAAAATGTAAACAGTTCCTTCCCTTAATCCAGATTGATTGACTCACTGGGTTAGATCGTTTGTACCAGGATATTTAGTTTTTCTTGCATCCCACTTCAGCAATTACACTGCTGGTGATTCGGCTCTCAGGATAAAGGTTTTAGGCAAAGCAAACAAAAAAAAAAAATAGATCATTGTGCAGTGAACTTACTAGATAGTACATAAGCAAAACAGGGACAAGAGATACACTCACACACTCCCGGTCTATTAGAAGCAAAATAAGCAGATTAAATGTCAGCCGCTGTGGACGAGGTTTCCCATAGAGAAACAGCTGCTGTTAACCTTCAGGTGTATTGCAGCACTGAACGTCCTAAGCTCCTCCCACGCGTTACATCACTGACACGTGACTTTTTCGAAGAAATTGTAAATTGTCATGAGTCAGTGTATTTGCGGCTGGGGGCCTTGAAGTTGATTTTCGTAGTAGATACAGCCGGTCGGTTTAAAAATGGTGCCTTTTAAATACACTAGGCTTTTAAGGAGATCTGTTACTGTACTGATATTGTTTGTAGATTATTGTTATATTTCTGTTATTTAATAAATGGCTTCTATGGCTTTTGAACTCCATAAAGGAGGTCTATAGTTGTCTTTTGTTGTGAAGGGTACAATTAAGTGGAGTGGAGTTTTAAGGTTTAGGTCAGCCATAATATCTGACATTGGGGGTTATTTACTAAAGGCAAATCCACTCTGCACTACAAGTGCACTTGAAAGTGCACTTGCAGTGCACTTGGAAGTGCAGTTGCTGTAGATCTAAGGGGGACATGCAAGGAAAATAAAAAACAGCATTTTAGCTTGCACATGATTGGATGATAAAAGCAGCAGAGCTTCCCCTCATTTCAGATCTTGCCCTCAGATCTACAACGACTGCACTTCTAAGTGCACTTTCAATGCACTTCAACTGCACTTGCAGTGCACTTGTAGTGCAGAGTGGATTTGCCTTTAGTACATCAACCCCATTACCTCAGTCATGATTCCCACCTTGAAAGAACATTCTTCATACAGTATATTGCCTCCACTCCAGCGCAATCAAAGGTATGAGGAATGCACTACAGGGAGAAAAAACAGGAAGTTCAGATTACAGCTTGTATATTACAGCTTGTATATCAACATGGGGACAAGGTGCTTTGGGGGAACTACCTCAAAGCACCCTCCCAATGTTGAGGGCATGTGGCCTGGTATGGTTCGGGGGGGAGCGCTCTCTCGTCCTCACCTCTTTTCCTGCGGCCTGCCAGGTTGCGTGCTCGGATAAGGGTCTGGTATGGATTTATGGGGGGACCCCACGCCATTTTTTTTATTTTGGCGAGGGGGTTCCCCTTAAAATCCATACCAGACCTGAAGTGTCTGGTATGGATTTTGAGGGGGACCCCCACGCCATTTTTTAAAAAATTTTGGCGCGGAGTTCCCCCTAACATACATACCAGACCACCATGCATTTTTTTTTATTTTGGTTCGGGGTTCCCCTGTGGGGAAATCCCATGCAGTTTTTATCAATGAACTTTTAAGTGTATTGTCGGACCGTCAATTCATTAATAGCCGCGAGTAGTTTTAAATGACTTTTTTTCCTTTAAAGTGTCATTTTGCTGTCAGACTGTTTTAAACACGGGAAACATGCGCCCCTTTACAGGCATACTATAGACACCCCCCAGGTACGAAATTTAAAGGAATATTACACTTTTATTGTTTCACTTTAAGCATTATTAAAATCACTGCTCCCGAAAAACGGCCGTTTTAAAACTTCTTTTTGCATTGATACATGTCCCCTGGGTCAGGACCCAGGTCCCCAAACCATTTTTATGACAATAACTTGTATATAAGCCTTTAAAATGAGCACTTTTGATTATTCATGTTTGTGTTCCATAGACTTTAATGGTGTTCGCATGTTCGAACAAACTTTTTGCCTGTTCGCAACTTCTGCTGCGAACCGGACCGGGGGGGGGGGTGTTCGGCTCATCCCTAGTCACAGACAATAAGCAAGGTTTCGTGTGGGATCCAACCTTCTCTATTCTAACACCAACAAGGAGCATGCAATGGCTTGGTGGTCAACACTCCTGTCTAGCAGCACTAATGACCTTGATTCAAGCCCAACCAGTACCCTTTCTGCATAGGAGTTTCATGTTCTCCCTGTGCTAGTATTGGTTTCTTTTCAAGTGCTTCTACTTTTGAACTTTGTATTTGTTTCTGGATTGAACCCTTTCTTATCTTCGAATATCTGCTACTCTAGCTTGTCCTTCATTGTGACTCTGATTGGATTTAAGTTGCTGATTCAGAGTGCTCTGAGTGTCTGGGGGGGGATAGAATGTGAGACATAAATAAAGGAAGATTTGGCTTAGTCAAGGTAGGTAAAGGGAGGTTTTTGTATACATTATGAGGCTCATGTATCAACATAGTAACTGGATTTGGTACTTATTTAGACCAGTGGTCTCCAAACTGTGGTCATCCACTGACACCAACAATAGGGTATAATTTTTGCCACTGACACCAACTATGTTACACAATTGCTTCCATTGACACCAGAAATGGGGCACAATTCCTCCTTCTGACACCGTTGACGTGGTACTATTCCTCCCACTGACACCAAAGATGAGGCATTGTTTACTCTCACTGACAGCAGGACATTTTCTACTTCCATGGGTCACAGTCCAGCCCCCTAAAGTCTGAAGGCCCTTTGTTTAGAAAGTTTGATTTTGATCATCATACAGGAGACTTTAGTTGTACTTTAAAGAGGAGCTATACTCCCCCATATGTTTTTTTTTTTCTTATCCCTTCTTACCTTTTTTGCTGGGTTAGCTTGAATTAACAAGACCAGGGAATCCAACATTGTTCTCTTGTAATCTGCCACTCTGCCACATCATGTCTGGTCCCACCCTGCCATCTTTCTTCCCTTCCTCATTAAGAGCCAGCTGTCTCTTGCAGCAAGTCCCCTGTTGATGTGGTATAAGGTCCATCCTCCTCCATTGGCAGTATGGAAGTTAATGCCTTCAGAAGGAGAGACACATCATTTTTGCCTAGGTAAGACTGCAGAAGGGGGGGGGGGGGGGGGGGGGCGGGCTGCAGTAGAAATAAAAACCCATAAATTTTCAAAAAAAATATTGGTTGTTTAGGTTGTAGAGGGGGTACTTGCAAGGAAACAAAGAGCAATATTTGAGGTAAGGTTTGCATAGATTAAATTATATACACTACACACATTTTTTAAGACTACAGGACTTAAAGTGGTCATGCACTATTAGTTTGTCTTCGTTCAGCCAGCGAGTTTGGAGGAATCCCCCCACTGAGGCTATCAAAGCACAGACAAATTTTCCATCATGTTGTTTTGACAGAAGGACTGTTAAGTTAGGACAGTCACACAAACTCCCTGCTAAACCGAAAGAAATTATGTTCAGTGTATAGTCAAGTCCCGAGCCTCCCCAGGCCTAATGGTGACCTCCAGAGTTAGGGACAGCTGACATCCTTCTGTGTAGAATGGGTTACGAGGCATGGTGGGTGTAATGCAAGGTAAATTAATGGCTGCCAGACACTTCTTGAATGCAAAGAGATTTATTTTCTCTTAAACAGTACTGTGGGAGAGGGTTGGGGCCAGGACACCCTTTAGTAGTTGCAATATTAATTAGCAGACTCTGAAACTTCTATAGGTAGACAGCCATGAAGGTAAAGGCACCCAGCCGGACACCACGTCTGCATGTGTAGACACACTGTCTCCTATGGCAACAATCTTGAACAGTTTCTAACAAAGTTGTAATGAACTCTTTCACTTCCTCCACAATCTCCTTTTTAGATCTTCACTCAACTGAGCTCCCAGTCTATCACTTAGACCCACTGATCCACTGCCACTGGATCTCCTGAGCTATTCCATTCTTCTCACTGAGTATCTTCCTCAAGCGTCACCCCCGCGCCCCTGCTGGGTCCCTAGCTTGGCACCCACAGACACTCTTCAAGCTTCACCCCACTGGCCTGCTCGATCCCTGGCTTGGCACACAATAATGCTCTGCAAGCTTCACCTCCCTGGCTTGACCTCTGCTGAAGTTTCCCAATTCTTCACCATCCCCTTGTTTGTGAGAATACTGCCCAGGTACTTGCTTTGGCTACTCACAGTGGTCCCTGGTAGTAAGGTGGATGGTCCCTTAGTGGCGACAGCTTCCCCTCTACCTCTGACCATGACAGGTTCTCTGGCTGGCAGAACCGTTACTTCTAATTGGATTGCAAGCCGCAATCCCAACCCTATGCTGCTCTTTTGCTTCTGAATAGGCCCTCAGATAGCCTAGCAGCCAGATGTTGTCGGGATAGGCCTTAGGTCTCTGGCCTATCAGCCCGGGGCAATGCGACACACGTTCACCCAGAAAGCCGTCCTGGTGGCACAGAACCCTGATCACCTGACTCCACCCAAATAAATAGGTTCTCCCAGCAGACCAAGGGACCCAAGAAAATCCTTGACCATTGGCTGAAACACCCTATTCATTCCTAATCTGTCCTTGCAATGCCCTTGTCTTATCTTGTCACCAAATACCCGGCCACCTAGCGACAGAAGAGAGAAGTGCACCAATTCCAGTATTAGGGTGAAATCAATTGACCTCCAAGCAATTGGCCAAGGCAACTATCACTTGGCAGATAAATTTAAGACCATCCTTGCCTAAACATCAGGGAGCTACAAGTGTATAGCTAATTTTAGTTTCTAACTGCACTGTCTACCTCAAGAGAAAAAAAAAAGTCTTGATTTTCCAGGCATTGCTGACTTATGTCATAAGCTTAACTTCCTCGTAGTTTCAAATTGCATCACATCACAGTCAGATGTTACTTCCTCTTTTCTTAATTCAGGTTGTATGGAATGGCAGTTAAGCCAAGTTCATTTGTTCATGAGGTTGCTACACATTGTACTATTTTCCACCTGTTCAATTTATTTTTATTATTATTATTATTATTATTATTATCATACAGGATTTTTATAGCTCCAACAGTTTGTGCAGTGCTTTACAACGTTAGGGCAAACAGTACAGTTACAATACAATTCAATACAGGAGGAATCAGAGGGCCCTGCTTGTTAGACCTTACAATCTAAAAGGGAGGGTCAAGTGATCCAAAAGTTAATAACTATGGGGGATGAGCTGATAGAGAAAATAAAAGTACTCTTGTTAGGATAGGCTTCTCTGACGAGAAAAGTTTTCAAGGATTGCCTAAAATTGGATAGAGTAGGAGATATTCAGACAGATTGGGGTAGGGAATTCCAAAGGATGGAAGAGGCTTGGGAAAAGTCCTAGAGGCGAGCATGGGAGGACATGACAAGGGAAATAGAGAGCAGGAGGTCTTGGGAGGATATTTGGTTGATATTTTGAGACTAGGTTAGTGATGTAGCTGGGGGAGTTGTGGATGGCTTTTTAAGGTATTGTTAATATTTTAAATTGAATTCGTTGGGTGAGTGTCAGCCATTGGAGGTATGGGCAGAGAGGGGTAGCAGATACTGAGCGGTTTGTAAAGTGGATGAGTCTGGCAGCCGCCTTTATGATGGAATGAATAGGGGATAGCCTATTTAAAGGAAAGGTAATGAGGAGGCAGGGGTGTATTTTGGAGATGTTGCAGAGGTTGAGGCGGCAAGCTTTGGAAAGTGATTGGATGTGGGCCGAAAGGAAGTTCAGAGTCATGAGATATTGGAAAGTTCATATAAAGAGAGATTTGATGGATACAAGCAGCACACTTTAAAGCGGAGTTCCGCCCGCCCCTTTAAAAATTAAAAGTCAGCAGCTACATGTACTGTAGCTGCTGACTTATAACATTAGGACACTTACCTGTCTTGGAGTCCAGTGATGTTGGCACCGCAGCAGATGTTTCCATCGGCTGGTCGAGTGCTGCCGCCGCCATTGCAGGTAATGGAACCTGTCAGTGTAGCCTTTCGCCATGGCCCGGTCTCCCGAAGTGTAAAATACAGGTATCCGCCCCCCTAAAGGTGTCAAATGTGGCACTGCAGAGGGGAGGAATCAGATAGGCGGAAGTTACACTTTTGGGTGGAACTCCGCTTTAAAGCAATCCTGGCCATGAACGTTCCCGTAATAACATATTCTGAGCAAAAACAAAAATGAGCTTCAAGGCAAAACCTTACTGACCTCCTTAGCTGCAAGCACAGTGGATTAATTGATCCTCAAAGTTCACAGCAGAAGCACTGAAATCCTTCAAGTGAATTGCTTCACAGTGCTTGCAGCTACACAGATCATCAGAAATGTGTCTTAAAGTGTATCCGAACCCTAACAATGAACTTCTCTTATTTGCTCCATGTGGATCTGTTAATATACCATTGCAAGTGTTTTGTTATATGTGTTATGATCATTTCAGAAATTCAGAGCTGTCCTGTGCCTAGTGCTCAGTCCTTTGTTATTTGGAGAAGAGTAATTAGCCCTCCAAGTTCTTATGTCAGAACTACAGTATGATTAATCTTTAAGTTGTGGGAGAATAGGTGGGTCTGAGTAGACTGGCAAGAGCAAACTGGGTAGGGCTGAAACCACTTAATCCACAAAAATGCTGTGTGTTGTAAGCCTACAACAGGACTAACAGCTAAGTAGATTTCTGGAATATCCCAATTCCATTGGCTCTGTTAGCCTCTGCTGCACCAGAAGATTATGGCAGCGGGGGTAGAGAAGGATGGAGAAGGAGGATGTAGAAGAATTATAGTTAAAGGAGAAGTCCAGCCTAAGCTCGTTTGGCTGGACTTCTCCTGTGGGTCACCGGAGTGCAATTAGTTTTGCACTCCTGTGACCCGTTTTCAGCAGAGAGCGGTCTGAAGTCCGCTCCCTGCTGACGCCTCTGGAATCAGTCCAGGCACCGCGTCATCCTGACTCTGGATCCGCCAGGTTCCTGGACTGATGGCCATCCCGGCCTCTCAGTGAGCCGCTGAGACGGCCGCTCTCCGCCCCTCCACAGCTCAGCGCTCCAGTGAGCGTGGAGGAGCAGAGCAGGAGAGCTGCTGATTGACAGGCAGCAGCTCTCTGCTCGGGGATCTGTGAGAATCGAGCCATCGATGATGTTTGATGGCTCGGTTCTCAGTGCAGAGGGGGCGGGAGACAGATACAGCATCAGACGAATGCTGCATCCACCTAGGTAAGTATGGTTATGGGAAAACAAAATCCCCATACTTATATTGTAATAGAGGAGCCAGCAGCATAAGGGACACATTCTACTGACTGTAAGTAATATTCTTTTGCTATTTTTTTTAAGCTTGTGACTAAACCTAGCCTTTAAGGGATATATTTGCTATCAACATTAATGATTCAGTTTTAGTAAGGGTTCTCTGCAACCTGAAATCATAATGGGGGTTCAATTGAGGTAAACAGGTTTAGAATCCCCAACCCCAATCCCAAGCCAATTCCCTTGTAGGAGGTTGTGGGAGGAGAGAGGCATGTGCAGTAATGTTTAAAACCAATAAAAGCAAACTAAAGAGGAAAACTGGAGATGGACAGCTGTGGTAATTACAGGTAACAAACTTCACATAATTTCCTGTACAGGTTTCTCTGGTGTGTTCTGTAACAACAGTGTCTTAAAATGTAAGTCCCATGTCATGCCATATAGAGCATATCATCATGTTGTTACATTGTAAGGTGTATGATGGCTATACGGTATTATAGTATAAAGTAATTGCCGCCCCTTACTACAAATACCACCACTACGCCAAAGGAAATATTACCAAAATAAACAAGTGAATAAAGTGAATAAATGAATAAATGAATGAAGCTGCCACTTTATAAAATAATATCAAAAATACCTATATATAGCCTTTCTGAATGTCTAAACGTTGTACCATAAGGAACATGCAGAAAGCCACTGGTGGCGCTAATCTAAACAGAGTATGTATAATATAATGAATGTACAAAGTGCATAATTCCTAAGTGTTACAAATTACATGTGTTTACACAATTATAACACCCAGTGAATTCAAAAGTGATTGAGTCAAAAAAAAGTCCATAAAAATGCAAAATAAAAAATGTGTCCATAAAAAATAAAGGGAAAATACAAAAGTGTCCTCTTGTTGTCTTTCCACCACACCGCCAGTGTTCAGTTCTCCCACTCCCTTAATAAACGCACTCACCGACTCCACATGCCCGCACTCACGTGCAAGGCTCACAAGCTTTTATACCACACAGATAGGGTATGATCATCAGCTCGATCTCCATCAGTGTGTGCAGGGACCGCTTCCACATGAAAAACAATGGGATGTATTAAAGGCACTTGGATGAAGGAAGAATGTAAAAATGGCAGAACAAGAAGTCTGGAGAAACTAGTGATAAGATGTGTTATAGGTTGCACAAATGATGTCCTTATTGACCAATTAGCTAAAGGCTTAATGTACACGGGACATTTTTACAACCTCTCCTGAACGATTTAACTTGACAGATAGTAACCCACATTTAAAACGTCCGTTTTGCCGTGTTTTTTTTTCAAAATAGCCAAAAATTAAAAACGCCTGTAAATGAAACGTGGCGAGTTATCGTGTTTAGCCGCATTTAGAAGCGTTTGGCGCTTGAAATGCCTCTAAACTCAGCGTCTGAACTCATTTTTTGCTTCCCAAAAAAGGCCTCTTAACTCTAAACTCAACTGCCTAGAAACAACTAGAAACAACAATGTGTACATGGACTGATAAGATAACATAGAGAAGAGTTCAGGAGCAGTTGAAAAAAATTCCCAGCTGCTCCTAAACGTCCAATTAGCAGCAGCAGTGTATGAGGCTAAAGAGCTGGAAAAAAAAAATCCCCACTAAAAGGGCATCCATTTTGACTACCAGCTATCAGTGCCTTCAAGAAAGTCATATTTTCTTTTTCTTTAGTTTGCCTGATCTCTCCTATGGCATTTATCAAAGGGCAAGGCCAGTGAACAGTGCATCCGGTGCTAAGTAGGAGGCTGATTTATTAGGCATCTTCACTGAATAAATCATAACCAATCATCTGCAGATGAAATAAGCAGGAATTTGCTTTTCACATGTTTGAATAATAAAAATCATTCTTTACTTAATATGATCTGCTATGAGAAGGACTTTGCTGCTGCCCTAGCAGTTTGTACACCCCCCACTTTAGCTAAGGGCTTGTGGAACATTGGTCCACCAACACTATCTATCTGAACGCTCTCCTGTTATTACACAGGATCCTGTTATATACTGTAACACCTGGGACTGTTACAGGCGCTATGTTCAAAAATGGCTACCAGATGGTATGGATGTCAGAACTGAGTTAATTCAGAACACATAAAGCTCTTCCAGAGAGTTCTGGATTTGTATGCCACTGGAGGAAGTCTTCAAGTACTGTGGGTGAAGCTGAACTACATTTCCCAAGTACTACCATGAGGGAGGGGGTCATTTAGAAAGGCAAAGCACATGAACAGGAAGGGGCAAAGCAGGAAGTGCTGGGGCAGACTGGAGGTGAGAGTAAGAGAGAGAAGGCTGACTGGATGCCGCCGAGAGGGATAGAGACCAAGTGGTGAAGTGACTACATCACTGGGTGAAGGAAGCAGCAGCGCTGTGTCATCTGTGTGCTGACCAACAGGAGAGCCCCTTGCCGTGCGCAGCTGAGGAGACAGGTTGTGAGGCATTGATAGGCCAGAGCCTATTGAGGACACTCAATGCCATCATACTGGAGGTCGCTGCCAGAATGCTGACACACAGAAGTGGGTGAGAACAAACCAAACATCTTTGCTGAGCTGTCTGCCTGTTAACCACACAGTAGATAGCTCAGAGTACAGGGAAGTGTTCCCCATACAGACTTTACCTGCCAGGAGTTTAGACTGTCTGACACACAGGACATGTGAGGAATGTAGAGAGAGGAATTCAGCTTACATCCCTATTAGAATGAAGGTTATTACCATCTGGGATACAATAGTTCAGATACTCCAGCAGTTCTGTTAAATAGGAGCCAGATTATCATGACCGTTGCTAAAGAACTGTGTGTCCATGCTACTAGTTCTGCACCAGTTGGATTACAAAATACGGTAGTTGTCATACTCAAAGGAGGAGACATTCTGCCCGTGCATTACCTACCTTACATATAAACAGTTGCAGCTGAGAATTCTTGACTCAGGGACAGCCTAATATTACTAACTGTCATACTGACCGTGAAGACATTAAAGGGAAACTCTGAAGTTGATACACCTTTCTCGTTTATGTCTCTTCACTTGCTAACAGTTTCACGAAGGTTAAAGACTCTAATGACATTGAAGTGCACCATCAAAAAAGCTCCAATAATGTGTGTCATGTTTCACTTCTAGGTTAATATTTCAACAATAAACCTTAGTCCTTGGCTCAGGACGTCCTTGAGATATAGTTTCATTATCTTTTCTCATTTGTAGCTCTCAGGGAGGATTTTCAATACCCAGAGCCAGGGCTGAATGTTTACACCTTTTTTGTTAATTAAAATTCATCTAATGAAAAGAGGTTCTGTTATACGCCAAACTCAGGTTACTAGACTCACTGTTGAACTTGAATGCTTACAGTATAGAAGATTGCTCAAGTAATTTCTTTTTACATGTTATATTCATCAAAATGTAATGTTAAACTGCTTTCAAAACCTTGCCCTCTTTATAAAGCTATTGCTTGGTTTGCTAAATTACATTGTCTGTTCAGAGTCAGTAGCAGTGTATGGATGGTTGGTGGTGTCAGTGAAGGAGGGGGAAACTCAGTTGGGGCCTCAAGAGTGAACGAAAATCATTTTAAACAAGCAGCCCTCAAGTGGGTGGCGTTACAATACTGTTTTACACACAAAATAATAAGGAACTACTATACTCAAGTATGGCTGCAGCTTCAGAATATAACTGCAAGGAGTTGTTTTGTAATGTGTGCAGATGATCTATGTTATCTGGTTGCTGCCTAGCTCCAGGGAATGTGCAAACAGTTTCTATCCAAAGAAAGAGATACAAATATAGTTTATCCCCTAATATTTAGTCTTTGAGCATACTACCCCAGTGTTTAGGAATTATTCACATGTCTGTTATTGCACTAGTTGCACTTTGCATACAGGACATGCAGTATGCAGCAGGTTTCATATTTGTCTGTATTGAGGAAGTGAATACAGCACTTCCTCAACATATGGAAAATGCTGCTTTCTCAGTGCACTCAATATTTATTCTTAAGCTGCAGCATCTTTGGGGCAGTTTGGGAGGGCTGTATTTAGCCCTGCCCATTAAAATGAATGGGCAGTGCTACTAAAGCGCCTGATAAGCAATTCGGAAGTGCCGCAACACGGGCGCTTTTAACCCTCTTTTTGGGGTTAAAACAAGTGGCTCTTTAGTGCTAACGTGGCCTCAGTGTGAAAGGGGTCTTACAGTCTCAATAGCTTGGCAGACAGTGACTAGAACCAAAACACATCTTGCAGATCATAGAAAACATCCAAAAACTTGTGTAGATCATATCAGATGAACATCAGATAGGTCAAAAAATCATAGTGTAGTCTAGGTGCAGCAGAATACAATAAATGTAATGAATAGATACTAAAGCATGAAGAAGAAGGGTGGGTAAACTACATAGAGCATCTCCCAGCTAGAGTAAGATAGGGACAAAATTATTAATGCCAACCAAACAGAAAATGCACGTGTAACATGATACTCCCTGTCGAAATCTATGATTTCAAATATTTAACAACTGAGAATCAAGGCCAAATATTAAGTGAAGACTATTGAAGGAACACTTAAAAGAGAAAAAAGGGGAGAACAAGAAGAGTAATGCAACTATTGACATACTGTATAACTAGTAAAGTAAAGCTGGTGTTGGTAAGATGTCACAGAAGACAATTTATTTCAAATGGTGGAATACTGTTCATAATTCAAACAAGTTCATATGTGAAAATTAATATAAAGTCCAAAAATGGTTACAAGCAGCAGTGCAAAGGACAGGTCTCTTCGAATGAGCTGTTTATGTTGGTGCCTTTTCCTGGTACCTGTTTATCTAAGTACATAGAGTACGATTTATACAGCGGCATGTATAAGTAGAGCGTTTTCAGCTATAGGATTTGACATCTAATGCCTACAGGCTGCTTTGTCAGTTGTCAGCTGTAGGAATCTGGTGAGGAGTGAGGCGTTCACCTATACATGATGGTGCATATTGTTTTAAGAAGACTTTGTCAACCAGTTATTTTTCAAGAGCATGGTGATTGGGACTTCATATATATTTATATTGATTTTCACATATGGACTTGTTTGAATTGTAAACAGTATTCCAGTTTTTTTTTTAATTATTTTATGTGTTTTAAATTGTAATTTTAAAGATCTACCTTTATCATTTTTGCATATTCATTAAGTGTTGGTTACACTTTAAAGGGGCAGCAGCCGTGACATTGTTTTCACATTTGTGGGTTGGGGCCCTCTCATCCATATTAGATTAAAGATGCACTGCTCCAAGTCTGTCAGCCACCCTCTTCCGTGATTGCACATACAGGTACTAGCCCAGTTTGCAGCTGATATACTGCATGGGTGCAAAAAAGTCAAACAGGGTAAAAACATCCAGAAAACAGCAGCAGAGAAGCCAGGTAACCCGCTAACGTGTTTCACTAGCGCTTACTCATAGTAGCCAATAGCAGCCAGCTTCTATGAGTGAGCACTAATGCAGCGAGAAACGAGTTAACAGGTTAGTTCATTCCTTCACTTCTGCTTTCTGGATGTTTTTATTCAGTTTTGCCATTTTCTTCAATAAAGGTGATGTGTAGGCAGGTTGCCTACCATTTGTATTTAGTTAGCACCCAGCTGCCCAGGTCAGGGGGAAAGGGTTTATGTTTTGCTGCCCTTTTCCTGGTGTGTTCGCGAGCTTTCGCTGGGGTCCAGCCTCCATCCCGTGTTCTATAAAAAGGGAAGAGGTCTGGATCCTAGGGAGGCTCCAGGTAACACTAGTGAAACACATGGAAAAACTATGTTAAAGACTTTCTGGGGCCTCTGGTCCAATTCGACAGAAGAAACCTGAAACATGGACTTCTCTGTTATAGCACCGCCAAGTTTGAACTAATCTCTGAGAGACTTCACACATACAGGTAACCTGGGGCAGCCACAGTTAGGTTTAGGGTTTAGTTAGGAAAAAGATGTTACTGCATGTTATACATGTTCTGCCAAAAGTTCAGTAAAGTTGTTTCAGCTGCTCAAGGCCAGATCTGAAGTTACTTAAGGGGTGCATGTGGGGTTCTGGCATCTCTCTTCAAGGAACCAGGGTCTGAAATAGCACTTTGGGGTCTGTGAAACATCACTGCAGCACAAAATTAGCCTGAGAGTCTAAGGCAAGAAGAAGTTGCCGTGGGTAAGCACAGAAGGAAACAGTAACCAGTCATTGGCATGGTACCTGGATAGGTGATGGGTCCTCCAGTAGCAAGGGGGTTTGGTGTTCTGACTCCCTCCCTAGCTGTCTGTCTTCATCGGTCACTGGTAGCGGAACAGTGTTACAGAGGCCTGGTCATTAGGTACGTAAGGCAAGAGGTAAGTGAGAGCACGTATGAGGCCTGTGCCAGGTGCTCGACGGGGACCCTATTCTGTTACTGGGAGTGAGGTAACAGAGGTATGATGACTGCTGGAGAGGGTATAGGCTCCACATGCCCCTCCTAATGCAACACATACACCTGTGCAAGTGTGTAGGACAAGGGACAACATCTTCTGAAGGAACTCTGCGTACAACACTACACACAAGTGGTTCATCTCTAAGTTGGGAGACTGCTTTAATGTTTGACTTTTCACATGACCGTGGCCCCCGCCTGGTCTCGAGCATTGGTGAGTACACCATCAGGCGAGGTGTTACCCCTGAGCTAGTATGAGTGACCCGGACACTGCCTGGCGTAGCCCAAGGAACTTAACCCAGGGTAGGCCTTCCATGTGACCCATAGTTGAAGCCCAACAAGGAGGGGATTATGGAGGGAGTGTCACCCACCTACCCTACAGGTTTTCAGTAGTACAGCCGTCCAGACTTTTATTGCCAGCGCAGGTACCCAGAGTATTTGGTAAGGCATCTACTGGTATGTTTAAGTCAAAAAGCTTTGATCTTGCAAGAGAACTGTTTCTCTGATCATCCAGAATAGTATACAGTCTTACAGATTTTTCAGGTTGACCCTTGAGGTATTCACGAAATAAGCATATTTTGGCACAGGATTTGTTACAGAGCCCTTCTCCACAGACATCTGTACACGTAGAGAAAACTGGAGTATGATGCATTGTTTGGTGAGTGCTCTCCTCACCATACTTTACCTCGGGAGGATTTCCTGTAGATAGAGTGGGACGGCCCTGAATGGATGAAGCACTTGCTCTTGATCAACACTGTCTATGCACCTAATAGTACCCTTACAGTCTTTAGTATGGTGTCCCATGGTAGCACAGAATTTGAAGCAAAACCCACATTTCTTTGAACGTTTTTTGCATTGTTGCAAGGGTTTCCTTCTGAAGCCAATACATTTCCTAAGTGGGTGTGGTTTGTAACTGTATATCTGCTTTCTTGCGTGCAGTTTTGGCTTCCATCTACGAGGTGGTATCAAAAATGTTTTGAGACTAGCTTTGTAACACACCAAGAGATTGCAGCACAAGGCTGCACACACAGTCACAGGGAGCACCGACCTTCATAAATCAGTGTGCCAAAAGACATCGTCCTGTGTACATCGGGAGCTGTGCAGCTGGAGCTATTCTGACCATGTGCCTTACCACGTCTACTATTTCATTATGGACAACAAGTTAAAACAAAGAGCAAACGTGAAATTCTGCGTGAAGCTGGGCAAATCTACCATAGAGACATTTGACATGATTTGGCAAGTTTACGGCGATGCTGCAATTAGTCGTTTGAGGTGTGACTTGATCCAAATGATATCTTGCAGATCATGTAAAGCTTGAAGCCAAAACTTGTGCAGATAATAACAGATGAACATCTGTTCAAAAAATAATAGTGTGTCTAGCTCTAGCAGAATACAATACATGTAATGAATGGAGGCTAAAACATGAAGAAGAAGGGTGGGACTAACTACATAGAGCACCCCCTAGCTACAGAGTGTGGTAGGGGCAACATTATTAAAGGCAAACAAACAGACAATGCATGTGTGACATGATGGGTGCAGCTAATCGGCTGCAGCTGCTGATCAGCGTATTCTCACAGCACTGGGTGCTACATTTAGAATACAATGTCCTGGCAGGGGAATTCCTCCATCCAAATAGTTTGTGTGGATTGAGGAATCTCTTTATTCCAAAAACGAACGTCCGTGGTTAGCCTTTATGGGACAAAAAGCAAAGCACCCACTAGAGCAACCAATAGTAACCAATTAGCAGTCATCTTATGTTATTCTGATTCTAAACTTTTGAAAGGTGAAATTTATTTTATGGCAGCCATGGGTTAGTACAAGCCTTAGATGTCTGAAGGGGAAAATGGAACAGACATTTTTATTTATCGAATATTCGGTTTTGACTAGGCATATACTGTATTTTCTATTTGAAGATCAATTATGTATAATTCTGTATTTATGTATTCCTTGTGTTAGAATACTATTTACACCTCCAGCTGGGACAGTGTTTTTTGTCCTTGGGAAACTGTGTTTAGGAGGAACTGCTGGATGTAATAAGCCTGTGTGAATGAACATGATCATCTCAATAAATTCCACCAGAAACAAGGATGAAACTTGAGACAAATAAATTATATTATAGGCCCCTAGCTAGGTAGAGAAGTCTTCAGAACCCAAAACTCTGTATTGTGTTGCTCTCCCTGCATGCTTGTATAATAAATGTCATTACTTTTAAAATTGCGTTCAGCAGTCAATGTTACTAACCCCCCCAGCCCAGTTTCTCTGTCATTTGCAATAGGTTGTTAAAGCTAAATTACAGGCAGACATAACAGGCACATAGTAATGAAGCTCTGTGATCATTAACACATCCTTACAGTGTGGGTAACTGTACTTGAGTTGGTATCAGCCTACTGCAGTCCCTTTACAGCAGAGCTCAGATAAGGGGGTAGAGGCAGCACAAGTAGCCAATTAGCTGTGTTACAATGTAAAGAGCATCGTGATAGGTGGAGAGAACAGAATGAAAGAGAGGACTCGTCAGTGTTTTGCTTCTCCTTTCACTGTCCAGTCACAGGATGGGAGCAGGGAAGGGACCTGTATGTGAAAGTGAAACTGCAGCAGAGAAAGATAAGATCACCTTCCATGCAAGACAGGACTGTGCTGTGTGATAAAGCTGTGTAAATCTCAGAAATGGATAAACAGACATACAAATCCTGTTGGTAGTTAAAACAGCTTACTTATACATATTTCATCTGTGTATTTAGGTGTTTGCCTAGAGTTCAATTTTAATTAAACCTTATATAAGCTATCCCCTTTAAAAACCTTTATTAGTTTTAAATTGATGGGATACAGAAAGGGCATTGTAACATAGCCAAAGACAATTCACAATTTTCCTCATTCATGAGTAAGAAATCAATAGAATTTGCATTTTAGAGATAAAATAAGACATTGAAAATCTAGTAGGTCAAAATTGTCAACATACATAAATATCTATGTCATTCTTTTAACCAGTTCAATACAGGGCATTTTCACCCCCTTCCTTCCCAGACCAATTTTTAGTTTTCAGCGCTGTCGCACTTTAAACGACAATTGCGCGGTCGTGCAACGTTGTACCCAAACAAAATTGATGTCCTTTTATCCCCACAAATAGAGCTTTCTTTTGGTGGTATTTGATCACCTCTGCAGTTTTTATTTTTTGCGCTATAAACAAAAGAAGAGCGACAATTTTGAAAAAAACACAATATTTTTTACTTTTTGCTATAATAAATATCCCAATTTTTTTTTAAAAAAACTAATTTTTTCCTCAGTTTCGGCCGATACGTATTCTTCTACATATTTTTGGTAAAAAAAAAATCGCAATAAGCATATATTGATTGGTTTGCGCAAAAGTTATAGCGTCTACAAAATACGGGATAGATTTATGGCATTTTTAAAAAAAAAAAAATTTATTTTTTTTTTTTTACTAGTAATAGCGGCGATCGCGATTTTTTTTCGTGACTGCGACATTATGGCGGACACATCGGACACGTTTGACACATTTTTGGGACCATTCACATTTATACAGCGATCAATGCTATAAAATTGCATTGATTACTGTGTAAATGTGACAGGTTAACCACTAGGGGGGACACAAGGGGTTAAATATGTTTCCTAAGGGAATGCTTCTAACTGTAGGGGGCGGGGATGTACAAGGGGAGGAGACCGATCAGTGTTCCTCTGTACTGGGAACACAGATCGGTCTCCTCTCAACTGACAGGACGTGGATCTGTGTGTTTACACACACAGATCCACGGTCCGGCCCGGTTAACGGGCAATCTCGGGTGCCCGGCGGACATCGCGGCCGCCGGGCACACGCACCGGGTCCCGAGCAACGCGGCGGGCGCGCGCCCCCGGTGGCGGTGCGCGCCCCCTAGACGGCCGGGAAGCCCAGGCCGTCATATAATGTCCACCCAGGATGGGAGATCCCATCTGTGGACGTCATATTACTATGGCCGGGTGGTGAAGTGGTTAAAGTTATCCCTGTAATAGAATGCCTTGGATAAAGTTGGGCATAGATGGATCATTTTTTTTTTCTATCAGCCAGTGGGTTGATTGAAAAAAAAAAAAACAGACTCCTCCATCCACATAAGTGAGGTAGAAGGAGGAATCCTCCCAGCTGTGCTATTGTATTCTGACAGCAGGACTCTGCTGTCAGAATACACTTATCAGCACTGCAGCTGGTTGGCTGCACTCACTGATCAATAGAAAGTTTTCCAACATTCCTGTTTGAGCCAAGTCAATCTTTAGATCAACTTTTTTTTAAAAGGGAACAGACATAAATGGATCAAAATTTGGTGGGTCCCTGCTGAACCGGCCAGATTTTGATCCATTTAAGGCCTGTTTAAGTCTAATTATGTGGATAAAAACTACATTAGGGTGTCATCTCAGTTTTTAATTTGTTATAGTGGATAGATTTTGATCAAGTTTATAAAGTCATGTAATTGTCTGAAACCATTTATAAATGGTAAAGGAAATGTTTGCAGTTCTTGGCTCAGATGTCACCAACATAATATATTTTTAATTTGAGCATGTTGTCGCAAGAAAAACTAGAACTACATTATAACACTGGGTTTCATAACATGGTTTCAAGTTCTTTTTCAGCTTCTTGAATGTAGGCATCTCTAAAAATTAACATGCAAAACTTTTGTGGTTTCAGAAATGAGGAAGAAATAGTAATGGTTGCTTAGTGTCAGTGTTGATTGGCGTGAGAATGAAAATATCCCATGTGTATTAACAGAGGGCTGACATTTTGTTGGCTGTTTGAAATGTGGTCCTCAGTTATAAGTAACATTTCAGATATTGGTTAAAGGCAAAAGGCTCCTTTCACAAAGGTCAGGATATGGTTCTTCTTTTCAAAAAAGTGGCAGTTATTGTTAGCTCTAATGAGATTCAAAAATGAGAGTCACCTGGAAAAATTGAGCCTTATGGGTTATATCCTGCACTATTATATCTTTCCCCACAGCATAATGAGACAAACCTGGGAACTCCAGAGAGAGATTTCACAGCTAATAGTTATTATGGTGGACCTTTTATTAAAGCATGTCTAAGGTCAAAATGTTACATCATACTGTATATTCATTTTCACATTACATTTCAAATATTTTTAGCCCAATCCTGAAGGCTGTTGACATTTGTAAACTTAAAGTGATATTAAAGGTTCACTTTTTTTTTTCTAAAAAAACAAACATGTCATAATTACCTGCTCTGTGTAATGGTTTTGATCAGAACAGCCCAAACCCTTGTCTTCTCGGGTCCCCCACCAGCACTCCTGGCTCCTCTCCCCTTTAAGGACTGGCTTGCCTGTGGGGGTACTTATGTGGGCTTGATCCCAAGCCGCACTGTGTGCGTCTATTGACACACCTAGTGCGAGTCAGCCCTGTCCCCCGTTCCCTCTTTACTAGATTTGATTGACAGCAGCGGAAGCCAATGAGTCCAGTGAGGAGAAAGAGAGAGAGCAGTGCCGCTGCTCTCGTGCACAGCTCTGGACCGAGATCGGCTCTGGTAAGCTGCATCTGGGGAAAAGCTGCACCTAAAGGTTTTTGCAGAGAGTGCATTAAGGTAAAAAACCTTTAGCCTTTGCAACCACTTTATAACTGCAATATATTGATCTGCTGAACCGGCCATATTTTGATTCATGCATAGGCAGGGAGATTGTACAGAAGTCAAACTACCGATCGATTTCTGCACAACTGCCCTGTAGGATTCTCCCTGCTTGATCAGCACCACAGGCTATAGCCATCAGTGCTGATTAGTGTGTACTGATGGTAGGGAAGTCTCCTCACTGTAATGCCCCGTACACACTGTCGGACTTTGTTCGGACATTCCGACAACAAAATCCTAGGATTTTTTCCGACGGATGTTGGCTCAAACTTGTCTTGCATACACACGGTCACACAAAGTTGTCGGAAAATCCGATCGTTCTGAACGCGGTGACGTAAAACACGTACATCGGGACTATAAACGGGGCAGTGGCCAATAGCTTTCATCTCTTTATTTATTCTGAGCATGCGTGGCACTTTGTCAGTCGGATTTGTGTACACACGATCGGAATTTCCGACAACGGATTTGTCGGAAAATTTTATCTCCTGCTCTCCAACTTTGTGTGTCGGAAAATCCGATGAAAAATGTCCGATGTAGCCCACACACGGTCGGAATTTCCGACAACACGCTCCGATCGGACATTTTCCATCGGAAAATCCGACCGTGTGTACGGGGCATAAGAATACAATAGCTCAACAAGGAGGATTCCTCCATCCACCTCGAATGTGTGGCTGGGGGAATTGAGTCATTTTTTTTTCATCTATGTGCTGCCTTACTTTGTGACTATCCCCACACATTTACTTCCTTGAATTCTCTGACATATATTCAGTATGCCCTGTGAGTAGGCACTGCTGTGACATACATTCCACAGAGCCTGCCTTCTGATCCACAGAGGTGCTGAGAGGAGGAGTTTCAATAGGCAGAGTCATTACAGGAATCACTACTTACAGGCAGCAAGATACCATGGGATATGTAGTCCTTAGAAATTGTAAGAAAACTAAAGAAATGAGCTGAGGAGAAGCTGCAAAGCATGCATGGAATCAAGGAAGTTGTGGAAATAGATGGCCAACATGTAAGGAGATTTTTGATCCAAGCTTATGTTGGATTGTCAAAAATAACTATTGTTTTTATTGCTATTGCAATGCTGATGTTATAAAATGAAAGTGTTTGCTGTGACTATAGATCTCTTTTAACTTTGCAAATGTGCATGAATAAATTCTTGACTTGTCACAATATACAACAATAGTATCATTTAAAAACAAGCTGTACCTTTTATCTTTACAAATCTGTCTTTTGAGCCTCAGTCTATTGATTTGACCTAGGCTTAGATGCCATAAGTTTGCTGCAGGCTGGAGGAAACATTCCTCAGTCTCTTCTCCCTTAGTGACTAGACTGCAACACTGTGGCATTTAACAAGTCACAAGGTGTGCAGCTGTATCAAACATCTGTAAAAATGGCCAAGCCCTGTACACACCTTAGGATTTACAGGGTTGTGTCATCTCTGAGCCAGAATCTCAGCACAAACAGTTGATTTGGACCCTAAATGATGCCTGAACAATTTGACTCCGTCCTTCTGGAGAGAAAAACAGATGAACACATTGTCAGGGGAGTATTGTGATCTATGTGAGAGATCATAACATCTGTAAGTGTTATGCCCCGTACACACGGTCGGACTTTGTTCGGACATTCCGACAACAAAATCCTAGGATTTTTTCCGACGGATGTTGGCTCAAACTTGTTTTGCCTACACACGGTCGCACAAAGTTGTCGGAATTTCCGATCGACAACCACGCGGTCATGTACACCACGTACAACGAGACTAGAAAAGGCCGGTTCAGAACCAAGCGCGGCACCCTTTGGGCTCCTTTTGCTAATCTCGTGTTAGTAAAAGTTTGGTGAGAGACGATTCGCGCTTTTTCAGACTCGTGGCTTTCAGATCGTTTTCTGCCGTTCAGTTTGTGCTTGTGGGTTTGTATCTGCTCTTCAGTGCGTGCAAGCAAGTTCCGCGTGACTTTAAGTAGTCATTGTATTCTTGTTCGTTCGTTACTGGTTTTCAGGTCGCTCTTCACAGGCCTTGCTGTTCTTCAGTGCGTTCTGTTACTTCGTTCTGAGCAGCCGACCGTTTTCTAGCCATGTTTCGTATGCGTACTCCTCGGTAGAGTTCGTGCTGTGCGGGGGCTTGGTGTTGGGGTCCTGACCTTGACACAAGTCCAGTCCATGAACAGGGTGGGGAGGAGTTCATGGACCAAGAATTGGTTGCTTCAGCGTGACCAGTTCTGTCATATGCCTTTGCTCCGTGAGATCCGTGAGAATAATCCTGATGATTTCAGGAACTTTCTCAGGATGACGGACCCCGTGTTTCACTGTTTGTTGGCTTTGCTGACCCCTTATATTAGCAGGCAGGATACCTGCATGAGGCAAGCCATCACTCCGGAGCAGAGGTTGGTCGCTACCTTGCGGTATTTGGCCACAGGGGGAAGCCTGCAGGACCTCAAGTTCTCGACAGGCATCTCCCCCTAGGCTCTTCTTTGTGGACATTTACTGCTTGTGTTTGTTTGAGCTGACCCTGACAGAAATGTATGGAGTGCAGAAAATGTCGTGATTGTGTAACCTTATACAAAGCACTCTTGGCTGTTATTTACTAAATGCAAAGACACTTTTCACTACAAGTGCACTTGCAACTGCACTGAAACTGCACTTGTAGTGCAAAGAGGATTTGCCCTTAGGAAATTACCCCCATTTTCTCATAAAACAACAAAAAACATTTCGCACATTGTAGCACACAAAAGAAGAAAGTGATTTGGAGGGGTTTTAAACTCTCCCCAAAACATCAATGATGTTTTTATATTTTGGAATAACATCATTGATGTTTTGCTTGATGTTTTCCAATTGTAAATTACACCCCATGATCTCCCCGATCAGGATCTGGGCACTTTCGGATGTGAAAGGATCTTCATCCACAACCTCACGATCACCTAAAAAGAGAGGAACCCCAAAATAAATTAGGTCTAAAAAATATGCCGCCATCCATCTCTTATCTGAGCCTGTGGTCGCAGACACTCACCTGTTGTGGTGACTAGTTCCACCACGTCTTCTTCCTCCTGCTCTTCTTGTGTTGGGGGTATTTCCCCTTCTTCCAGAGGGGGGGGGTCTCTGGTCTCCTCGGATGAGGGGTGTCCTCCGAGTCTTTTCTCCCCTATGTAAAACAAAAATGGTATACTTAGCACACAGATATTTGATGGCAGAACTATAAAGATGAAACATTGCTTGGAAGTGGGGTACAATTATCTATTTTAGCCGAGTTCCAAGATGTAGCTTTTTTAGTGTCCTTTGTCAAGCTGCAATACTTTACCTGTTTAGTACAAGCTTCACAGATGTAGCCCCCCCTATAGTATACACTGGAGCACATGTGTGGCCCCCCTAATAAAAATGGTGTTCTGGGGTCCCACACTAGTGCTCCAGTGTCCAGATGTGAAAACAGCTGCTCAGTGTCCTCTCCTTACACAGAATCTAGTTTGCATTTCATTCTAGTAACAAAGCCATCTACACAACCAAATTCTTTGAAGACAAGTATAGGGCCTCAAAATGGTGGCCAAATGCATATGGCCTAAACAATGGTATTTTATCGTCCGAAATAAAAATGTGTGATCCGAACGAATAATGTGCCCATGAACATGAAAGTTGCCATTTTAAAGTGTACAACAGTTCCTAAAAGCACATGGAGCAGCACGAACGTAATAAACACAAGAGCAATAGGAACACAGCACAACTACTTACTTTTTTGCAGCACTCTCCGGATCTTTCTGTACTGCTCATGTTCTCGTAATTTCAGGTCCGACCACCGCTTCCTGAGCTGATCTTTCGATCGTCGTACCCCGAATTTCCGGTGCAGACTCCTGACCACTTTCGCCATGATCTTGGCCTTTCAGACATTGTGGTTGGGGTAAGGCCCATACTTTCCATCATAGTCGGCCTTCTTCAGGATGTCCACCATCATCTCCCCAAAGGACATATTTGAGTCCTTTAATCTCCTTCTGGATCGGGACGTTTCAGGCTCCGGCCTTTCCTCCTCCTCCTCCTCCTCGTTGCTACAATTAGCACGATCCTGCTGTCTATCCGCCATGTGCTCTTCCTCCACTGCGCCGAACGAAAAGGGGCGGGGAATAGAATAGAAAGAACGTCAGGGGCGGGCGGAGTTATACGCATGCGCAGTGTGTATAAATCGTAACGCGCGCGTCTTACGTACGATCTGTGAGCGGAGGAAGGAGCATCGGAGACGCCGATCGTGCTAACGAAGGTAGGATCTAAACTTGGGCCTATACTGCTTCGAAATGGAAGCCTATATTGTAACAAGATTAGGGGAGTTTGGCCTGACATTAGGGTTTGTCTTGTGTTGTGTCTTGCAGAGAAAATGGATGGGTTCAACGACCACAATTTCCTGCCCCTGTTCATAGACAAGTACAGGGAGCTGCCCTGTCTGTGGCAAGTGAGACACCCCCACTATAACCACAAACAGAAGAGGCAGGCAGCGCTGGAGAAACTGCTGGAGTTGGTGAAGCCGGTGGTCCCCACAGCAACCATCCCTTATTTAAAAGCTAAAATTGGTGGCCTGAGGAGCACTTATCTTAGGGAGCGCAAGAAGGTCACAGATTCCCAGAGGTCCGGAGCTGCAGCAGATGACGTTTATATCCCCAGGCTGTGGTACTATGAGAGACTGCGATTTCTGTCAGACCACACTGAAGTCAGGGAATCCCTCTCCACTCTTCCTTCCACACTTCCTTCCATACCAGCTGAGGCTTCTGATGTTCAACCTGGGCCTTCCAGCCAGGAAGAAATGGAGGAGCCCAGCTGGAGTCAGGTATAGCATTCTTCTACAGATTTCTGGGCAATAAATAAATGATGTTTACTAGATGTTATTATTGATCATTAATTGCTGATTAAAAAAAGTGTTTTACATATCAATAGACAGTAGTGGGCACCCAAAATTGGGACAAGAATGCAAAATGCTGGGCTCAGAAGGATAGTCTGTTATATTTGTTAACATTCAATTTGCAGCAGTCAGGAGGTGAAAATTGTGTGTGATTGATGTAAAAAATACTAAAACTATGTCCCTTTTTCATACACAGGAAGACCTCAGCCAGGAGGAGGTTGTGGAATGTGGCAGTCAGGAGGAGGCGGGGATTAGTGTCAGCCAGGAGGAGGCGGGGATTAGTGGCAGCCAGGAGGAGGCGGGGCTAAGTGTCAGCCAAGAGAAGCCTGGGACAAGTCGCAGCCTGACTGAGTCTCAGGTTCCTCCCCTCCGCCTGCCACATAAACGAGCCAGGAAGGCCACTCCCAGTCCTGTGCAGGATTCAGCATACAGGCTGATCCAGGAGGCTTCTGCGTCCCTCAGAGCCTTCCCCAGTCCTGAAGAGGCCTTTGCCTGCATGGCTGCCACCAAATTGCTGGGCATGCAGGAGGGCCAACGCAAGATCTCTGAGGACCTGATTTATAAAGTCCTACGTAAGGGGGAGAGTGGGGAACTGACACACAAGACGGATGTCATTGAGATGGACGATCCTCCTCCTCCTCCTGCTGCCACAACTCCACCACCACAGCCAAAGGCTGGAAGGAAGCGTGGAAGGAAGACCAAAGAGTGATGACCCTGGGTTCAGTCTGGTCTGACAGAAGATGCAGTCTCTCGTATGACCACAGCCTGGGGACATAGATGTCATCTGCTGCTTTCTCTGGGACTTCTGGACCAGACTGCCCTCCCTTAGATATGGACTCCTCAGGCCACCAATTTTGCTTTTAAATAATTGATGTCTGCCCTGGGGGTCCAAGGCTTCGCCCACTTCTGCAGTTTCTCCAGCGTTGCCTCCCTCTTTGTTTATAGTTGTGACCCCTTAATAAAATTTTTTTCGGTAAATTCTACTCTCCTGTGTGTGTTTTCATCCAAAAAGGACAGTTTGTTGGTGACGATTCAGGTACATTTCTAAAAACATAAAATGTGAAATTAACTAGGGACAACAACACCAAACAATCTCCTACAGATTAAATAGAACAACATATTAGTGGTGTTGTGGGAACTTGTCACAAAAAACACACAAACATTTTCGGGAGTACAAATCAAAATCACCAAAAAAAAAAAATTAAAAAAGAGAAACACAAAAAAAGATTCTACATTAAAGTCAAAAAAAAAAAAAAAATATGTTGTCAGATGTGAGAAATCAAAATATATTGAGGGAATCCCGATAAATAGTAACGAAAGAAGTTTGTGAGAAGTGTGTGTGAATATGAGCAGCAAAACTACTTAATTCTTGTCACATTATAAAGAAGAGAGTGCGCTGTATTAAACCATTTTGAACATTGCAGCGTGACGAAAGGGCTGTATCCATTGCGAACGCTAAGTTTACCAGAACGAGCTGTCCCGTGTCGGAATTTCTTCTGAGCATGCGTGGCACTTTGTGCGTTGGAACAGGCCACACACGGTCGGAATTGACGCGATCGGATTTTGTTGTCGGAAAATTTTATCTCCTGCTGTCCAACTTTGTATGTCGGAAAATCCGATGGAAAATGTCCGATGGAGCCCACACACGGTCGGAATTTCCGACAACACGCTCCGATCGGACATTGTCCATCGGAAAATCCGACCGTGTGTACGGGGCATTACTATTACAAAAATATATCTGATGCTAGCCTAGGTCCATTTTAAGAGGCTTTTAAAAACAATCATTGTCATTATGAGGTTTGTGCTGTGGCTGCCAACTGAATCGGAGGTCTGCAATAATATTTTAGGTCAATTACCATTGGCTTAAGTGGTATTTTATGAAAAGCAACATGTCATAATAAAAAATAAAGGTTTGAGAGTGTCCTAGAGATAGGCCCATAGAAATCTATGAGGTATCTACTGCGTGGCCAGAGCACAGATAATTTTAATAGAAATATTCAAACATGGCGGTAGACCACAGCCGCAGGATGAAGGTAAGTATGCATCTGCGAAGGAAGAGGGGTTGGGTACTTTAACCCATTGCCGCCCGCATAACACATATGTGTGGTGGCAAAAGGGTGTGCTTTGACACATATGCATCGCCAGGTGGCTGATGTTTCTTTGCTAAGAGCGTGCTCACTCCACTCTCCCAGCACAGAGACTGAGCTGTCAAAAACAGCTCTCAGTCCCCACTAGCAATCGGTAGCCAGTGGGACTGATTCCCGACCTATTGTGACAGTCGATCACAGTAATCACATGATCACCGATCCTTCCCACCATCTGGGCATACAGACACTATTAAGGGGACACCAAGGCTAGGTGGGAAGGGGTTAAGCAAGGTAGGTTGGGAATAAAACACTAAGTGCATTTTGAAGATTCCAATAAACTTGCATTGGGACATTATTGTGGTAGAAACACAGTAAATGAAAAAGAAAATAAAACACATTTAAGAAATGCTGTATTGATAACATGGGTGTTCTGTAAAACAAAAGGCAATCCTACACTTAGGAACCAATCAGATTACAGCTGTTATTTCCTCAGATATGAAACTCTTCATTTGATTGGTTGCTCCAGACAACTCTGTTTTGCTTTCCTACAAATACCCCCCTCATTAAAGCTGTTTATAGTAATAATTACAATAGCCAACTGATCTGGTTTTTGGTGAGTGTGAAATTAGTAATTGTTGATGAAATGAAAGAGGAAGCGACATGAACAGTTGAGGGAGCGTGAAGAAAGCAGAAGAGTAAGTAAAGTGGTTTGGAGTGTACACCAGTCATTTATTTTATCCTCTGCAAGAAATGTGACGAATAACCTGAAAAATGTATATGTCTTGTATTAATGCCCCCCAAAGACTGAGCAGAAACATTTTATCTTATTTAATCAACGTCTGCATGTCCAAATGCTGCCCCTTGCCCCTTAATGACAGATTTTAAAAAAAAATCCTTATTATATGACATCATAAAGAGACAGCCAATTAGTAAAACAAATGACTTATTGTTTTTTTAGTCCATAACAAAATACAAGATAATTAAGCCCATTTGTCAAGATACTTGTACATGAACGCTCATAAAAGTTATTTTTTTCTTCCTTTGATTGTCAGCCATTCTTAATGTGGAACTTTGAGAAACAAAATGCAAAAAGGCAGGCCCAGCTCAGCGCACAATTTCAGTATCTGCTGAGATGAATGATCGGGTGTGACGTCATCCTGGCCCTGCCAATCAACTAATCCCAGAAAAAGAGGTCAGTGGTGGCAGGGAATTTCTGGCCACCACAGTGCTGGAGACAGTGGAAGTAAGTATAGTTTAATTTTAAAATTTGTACCCCAATATTCTAATACAAGACAAAGAAATGTAGTGGTAGGCTCCAAAAAAGTAACAATTTCTATATAAAAGAAAAAAAAAATTGGCAGCAGGTAGAGTTTTTTTCCTACCAAAAATCTTTTTTGTTGGTCTGCTAGCAATGTTTGTTATCTGTATACTGTTTGTAGCAGACGTAAGGTTTAATGTACAGTCCTGGCTGATTCCTGGCATTGGTAAAATACTGAGAATGGTGACAGGTGCCAAGATATTGTAACCACAGGGAGCGTGCAAGAGAGTTCCATTATCAGTGTTTGCCCAATGGGCAAAGAAAAATGCTGCTGGACCCAGATGAAAATAGCAGCGGCAGCAGCAACGGAGTGGAAATAGGGTGCATTTCCAGAGTAGAACAATCCCAGGGGTAAGTATGCCATAATGTGTAAGTATGCTGTACATAGGACAAATGCAGATTATAACAACAACACCAGCCACACTCCCATTAAGTTCCACTTTACATCCCCTCCAAGACAGCCTTCATTTTAATAATATAAAAAATATTCTGTAAAAGCTGTCAGAAAGGATAAATCTGCACTCCAAGCAAATAACTATATATGCAGCTGAAATAAAGATGCTACCAGTCACAAGTTTTAGAACAACACCATTTTCTAGTTTTTATTAAAATTTAAGCTGTTAAGGTTCAGTAAATAATTAAAAATACTGTACATTTCTGAGTTATAAAAACAGGCGTTTGCAGCAATAAAATAAAAAATATAACCTTTGAATGTTTATTAATTCCTTCAGAAACTTATATACATTATATAAAGTTTGACATATTTGATTACCGGTTGATAAAAGATCACATTGCTGTGATTCTCTAAACCAGTCTTTTGCAATCTTTTTAACACAGAGGAACCCTTGAAATAACTTTCCTGTCTCAAGGAACTTCTGCTAATAATTACTATATCTGTAACGCACCATACATTAGTGTTATAGTCAATAGGAATGCTCCGTACATTTGTGGTCAGTAGGAAGAATTCACCCTTCAAAAAAGCGAAAAAGATCATTGGTCTTATTGGTTTTCTATCCAAAAGGCAGAAATTGCTCTTTAAAAGATGATATATGCAGCACTAAAAAACAAATGCACCCAATAATTCACAAGTGTCCTCAGACACTTGTGTATAAAACAGCACATGAGTTCATTAAGAAGCCATAAGTCTTTAGAGGACACCCAAGGTGTAAAACCACATAGACTAGACTACAGGTGAATAATAGATCCTCCACCGAACACCAACACAGCTGGCCACTTACCCCAAAGTATGGACCACTAGATTATAGGTGGTCAAACAGGCATTATAGTAATCCACTGGCTGGTCTCCTCTCCTCTAAGGCAGTGTGCAAATGGATCCTGTATATCCCTTCAAGGATGGTAAATCCACAGGTCTCATGCATCAAAATAAAGGCAAACAACTCCTCATGGTGCAGTATATCAACACAGTATAAAAGCTTTATTGCAAGTAAATCAGGATGCTCACATTTAAAACAAGTAAAACAAGCGTGTCCTAAAACATATGGACAGATAGTTTCCAACCCACAAGATGGCCGCAGTCTACGCATGTAGTGACCTGACACCAGATACCAGGCTCCACCCTATGCGTTTCGTATCTATACTATCTTAAAAACTAAAACGACTGGGCCAAATAGACACATACTATAGAAAGATTATAAATAGATTAAACACATAAAATGCCAGTTAATCATAGGCAATAGGATTCAATCAATAACTTAAAGTAGGTAATCAATCGAAAACCTAGGATGAAATATGCTGCTATCTTGTGACTGAAAACGAATATATCAATAATAACAAAATTCATTAAAACTAAACTTGAAGACTATAAACATACTAAATAATATGTCAAAAAACAACAGTTAGAAATAAAACTAAAAAGAAAAGAAAAAAACAAACCAAGGGATTCAGCTATTATTAATAAAGGCATTGGCATCCCATTTGATATTTAAGCAATGAGGTCTATAAGTTTTTAAAGAGAAAATCCACCAGGTTTCCATCTTGGAAACTTCCCTCCTGGTATAAATGAAGTGCCTTTTAGGTTCTTGGCATGGCACATTGCATAGTGCTTAGATATAGGCTATGGTTATATATATATATATATATATATATATATATATATATATATATATATATATATATATATATATATATGATAATATAGGATATATTAGGCTATGGTTCAAAAAACCTTTGCGTATATTAGCCAAATGCTCTTTAAGTCTAACCTCTAGTTTGAGTACTGTATAACCTACGTAGTGAAGCCCACAAGGGCATGTGATCAAATAGACCACGTTCTTGGTCGAACACGTGATAAAAGAATTGATGTCATATGATTTTCCTGTGTTATTGGAACTAAAAGAAAGATATTTCCTCTCTCTAAGACAATTGTTTTTACAGACCTCACATCTCCTGCATAAGTGCACCTCTCCTGCATAAACTATGACTGGTGGGAGGCCTGAGTATATTGGGGGCTATCTTTAGTCTAAGTGGGGGAGCACCCCTATAAGTGACTATAGGAGTCTCAGGGAGCCAAGGGCCTAGTATGTTATCATTCCTTAAAACACACCGATGCTTTTGAAGGATCTTTTATGGAGAAATGCTGGTTGGAATAGGTGGTGAAAAATGAGAATCTGGAAGAAAAATTAACATTGTTTATTATTCTTTCCCTTCGTTTCAACATATCCTTTCTATTCCTCAAGCCCAACTCAGCTATGACCAGGTCAAGATTATTAGGGTCATAACCCTTCTGGAGAAAACATTTTTTAAGGAACTCTGTCTTCCTCAAGTAATCACCTTGAAATAAGCAGTTCCTCCTAAATTGGGGGAACTGGCTCTTAGGAACCGACTTTAACCAAGAGTTGTGGGGGGCGTGTCCGGATGTGAGTTGAGGCGGACGTACTAATGAGGAGCTGCGTTTATCCTGCTGCAATCCGTTGCCATCCTTCCTTCTGCACACCCTGGTGAGACTGTATCACTGCCCTGCAAGTTCCCTGACATCCTCTGCCTCAGTCCGAGCCACTATTTCTCCCCCGCAGCCGACTCCACATCCCCACGGCCCGCTGCCATCTTGGGGCCTATGGACCTTTCTGCATCGTACCTGCTCTGGGGCCGTGATCCACGGTGGTAGCGATACCTCCAGTCCTCTGTCCTTGTTGCAACATACCTGGGAGAGGGCTGATCTGGTGTGCTTCATCTGGGGGCGTTTGGTTGGATCCACGCGGCCATCGTAATTTAGGCCTCACTAGGAGTGTTTGGAAGGTCATGCATATCATTGTAGCTGTGCTTCCTGCATGAAAGGCTTCCTCTTCCTCACTGAATAACAGTTGCCCTTAAATACCCTACAAATCAGCCTGAAATATCCCAGGGACACTTTTTTATGCCCTCCAGGAACAAATCAGCGGCCACGCCAGCGGAGAAAAAAAGCACCCACTCAACCTGCCCTATGTCCAGGCTCCATTTTGGATCAACTTAGAGCACTGCTGGCAGACATGGAAATGGCAGCGGATCCAGCGGATCCTCAACCTCCACAGGTGACATCACAGGCAAGTGATACCACAGTCATTCTCAGAGTAAAACCTCCTTACTGGTCTGCATTGACTGCCTGGCCGAGGAATGTAACCTCATCAGGGAAGATTTGGATAAAATTAGAGGCAGACTCTGAGACTGAGTCTGGGATTTCCACCACAGAGGATCTCACTGCCCAGCACAATGATGCCTTTCACACATTACAGCGCACCATCCAGATCCTGGCGGCTAAATCTGACGATGCGGAAAACCGTCTTATGAGGATCAATGTCAAGTGGCCTTCCAGACGGGGCGGAGAGGGATTGTCCAGCTGAGTTTGTCGAGGCCTTCGTTAAGACCCTTCTTAACCTGACCTAGGCCCCGGACATACATGGTGGAAAGGGCTCACAGAGTTCCAACTGGTCAGGGCACCCCTGGGGCTCTACTGAGGCCCTTCTTGGTGAGGTTCCTCAATTACAGAGATCGAGATCACATCCTCAGTGAGGCCTACAAACATCCCACCCTTTCCTATGAGCATACAGCGGTACATCTTTATCCTGATTTCTTTTCAGAATTACAGAGGCATTGCAAGACCTTCACAGATGTCAGAACACGACTCCGTGAATGGGGTATTAAATATTCCATGCTCTACCCAAGTCCCTGGAGGTTCAACATGGGGGATCAGTGATGTTTTTTGAATCCCCTGACGAGGATGACACCTGGCTACTAACCCTGCGGTAATCCTTGTGCCTTATCTCCAGTTTGTGCTCATGGCTGTTGTTATTGTTCCATGGTTCTTTCTTTTCATGTTTCAAGGCTGCTGAACATTTCATCCTGCTACATGGCATGGAGTAGTACCGTTCTTCTGTAATGGTGGCACGCAGACAGATTTCTTCAACAAGATGCCTGACATCCTTCTTCATCCTAGTGGCAACCTTGCGGGACTGCTCAGATGTCCTTTTTACATGCCCCTGAGGCTGGCCCTCAATATGCTGGAATTAAGGCAAGGTTGTTCATCCTGCTTCAGCGCATTCTTCCTTATATCTTGGAGGTCCTCTGCATTGGTAGAGGAAATCTACAACTAGAGCTTGCTACCCCTTCTGTACAGAATTGTTGGGGGTTGTGCTCCCCCTCCCCTCCTTTTGTCTGCTGTCCCAGTTCAGACATAACCTGGGCCGTGGACCTCAAAACTCTAACTCAGTAGATGATTCTGTTCTCGTTTTTGGTTAGGGATTGAAACTGCCTTGGCTAGTTTTTGGGGAATGCCAAGCGGTGGGGAGTTCTTTTTTCAGTTTTTGTTTACAATACACCAGCTGAGCTTCTACAATCTGCTTCTCCTCCTGAACTGCTCCCTTCCTCCTAAGTACTGGTTTATTTTCAGATGACCATGTGTTGGTCCTCTGTCGCTCTTCACCTCTATACTACTGGAGTTTACCCTATGTGTCTCCCTCCTAGAGCTTTTTGTTATGTTACAACAACTATAGACATAAAGTTACTTTCCTGGAATATACATGGCCTTAATTACAAGGTGAAGCGGTCCCTACTTTTTAAATACCTGCCAGTCCCATAAACTGTATGTTTTATTCTTGCAAGAGACTCATTTAACAGGTAGTAAAATCCTGGCTCTTAGAAGAGCACGGGTCAAGCAGGGGTTTCATGCCACTTACTCCACTTACAGGAGAGGAGTTGCTATCCTCCTGAATAAGTCACTCCCTTACTTAGTGATTACTGATCCAGGGGGGTAGATACCTAATTTTAACTTTGCAACTGTATGCACAGAGATGGACATAGGTTAATGTGTATGTTCCCCCCGTTTTAATCCATCATCCTCTACACACTTTATACCAAGCTAGCGCCTTTCCAGGTCCAACATCTGTTTCTGGGTGGGGATTTTAATGCTATCTTGGATAATACTTTGGACACATCCAACCCATTCAGAGCTGTCCCTCTGGATCTGGCTGTCTGGGTGGATGTTTTCAACCTGCAAGAAATTTGGCGGTGGAAGCATCCGGGGGTCAAGTTTTACTCTCATGTTTTGAGTACCCATAAATCAGGATCTCGCATAGACTTAATGTTTGGATCTGCCTCGGCTCTCTCCTGTGTCCGCATGGCCTCCTACCTCCCGGCAGGTCTTTGAGACCATTCTCCACTCTAAATCTTGCTATCTCTGGGTGCTATCTCTGGGTGGGAGCCATGAGCCAGGATGTTGGAGACTAGCGCCACATTGGATTGGTGACCCCAAGGTTCAGGAAATGGTATCTCTTAAATTGTCTGAATTTAGGCAGCTTAATGAAGATTTTCCCTCTCCTGATGTGGTGTGGGAGGCGTGCAAGGCTCACACTAGAGGCAAATATATTTCCTCTATCAAGGCCTTGCACTCTTATTTTGCTTCGCAGGACGCTCAACTTGAGCAGCGTGAGTTGGAGACTTCTGTAGCTTTTGCAGAGGATCCGACTCCTGAATCATTCTCTTGTCTGTCGAAAATTAGGAGGGAGCTTAAGCTCTATTACACCCTATTGGTACAGTCCAATGCACAAAGTCTGGCTGCTAAGTTGTTTGAATCAGGTGATAAAAATGGAAAATTGTTAGCCAATGTAGTGACGGAACCTTCCTATCATACTGTGATTCCTGGAATACAGTCTCCCGCGGGGAGCTATGTTACAGACCCAGAGGGCATCCTAAGGGAGTTTCATCAATTCTATAGTACGCTGTATCAGGATTCCCCTCTGGACCCAAGTAGGTCCCTACTGGCTTTCCTGGGAGATGTGAGATTGCCACTTTTGTCTGACCAGGGACAGGGAGGAACTTGATAAACCCCTGTCTCCTGGATATAGAGGCTGCTGTCCAGTCTTTGCCAGATTTACAAGTCCCCAGAGCCAGATGGTTTTCCAGGAGAATGGTATAAGGCGCATATGGCCCTACTGGGCCCTAGGTTACAAAAAACTTTTTGCTCCCTGCTTAGACGTAGGACAGCTACCAGATAGTATGTATCAGGCTCATATTGTGCTAATGCCCAAACCTGGTAAAGATTTGATGCACTGCTCTTCCTATAGGTCAATATCGCTACTGAACTATGACTTAAAAATCCTCACCAAAGTCCTGGCCAATAGGATGATGAAAGTGTTACCATCAATCATCAACATTGACCAAACTGGCTTTATGCCTGGCAAATCCACTGATGTCAATATCCGTAGGGTTTTCACTCATCTCCAACTTCAGCCTGAAGAGACTGCATCGAGAGTCTTGGTAGCCTTTGATATCGAAAAGGCTTTTCACACAGTCCGGTAGGAGTACTTGATGCAGGTGCTAGAGCTCTTTGGTTTTGGTCCAGTCTTACGAAGGTGGATTGACATCCTATACAAAATCCCTGTGGCAAGTATTAAGGTAAATGGCAAGTTGTCATCTCCTTTTCAGATCCAGAAGGGGACGAGACAGGTTATGTTACGTTTTATATGCCTGTTGACTGGGGAATGCCCGACGGCTATGTTTTGTTTCTACTTGCTTCAAATCTCTAATAAAAAGAAAAAAAAAACAGAAAAAACCAGAGTTGTGATGGCAACTGTTGATCCCTATAAAGCCATTTCTATCACTATCCTTAAAGAAGGTTGATGTAACCAACCTTCCATCCTGTACCCTAATACTCAGATCTAGAAAATGAATATCAGTGGTACTGGCCTCAAGTTGGAGTACTATACCCCTATCATCGACATTCAATTCTTCAATTAAAGAGTCAAGAGAGGCACGATCCCCATTCCAGAGGAGGAGGACATCATCTATGTAGCGCCCCCATAGCACCAACTCAGGTTTCCGTTGACCATAAATGATGTCCTCCTCCCACTTAGCCATAAATAAATTGGCCATGCTAGGCACAAATTTCGTGCCAATGGCCACTCCCGACCTTGTAAGTAGTATGAGCCATCAAACCAGAAATAGTCGTGGCTCATTGCAAAGTCAAGAAGATGAAGGACAAACTGTTGTTGTAACGGAGGAATGTTGTAATCTATTTAAATAATATTCAACAGCCTCTCTCCCTTGACAGTATGAGATAATGGTGTATAGAGAGGCCACATCGGCAGTGGCCAATATATATCCCTCTTTCCATGTGGCTTGGTTCAATATGTTGCTTTCTTTCAAATAAGAGGGAGTTTTAGAAACAAGAGGTCGCAAAAAATTATCTATACACCTTCCCATTCTAGAGGTGACAGAATCAAGGCCACTGATAACAGGCCTACCAGGTGGATTTTGGGGGGTTATTTGCACCTTTGGCAGATAATAAATTACCGAGATAGGAGGTGTCACCGGGATTAGATAAGATTTTTTTTCCATATTCAAAATTCCTCTAAGGAATCCCTGTTCCACTATCACCTGAAGTTCTTTTTTATACCCTTGAGTTGGGTTATTATTTAGGGGGAGGTAAGTATCTCTATCTGACAAAATCCGGTTCATCTCTTTCACATAAGCATCACTATCAAGAATGACAATACCGCCCCCCTTATCAGCAGGGCGAACGATAATGTTACTTTAATGTTTAAGTGAGTCCAAACCTCTCTTAAAAATCAAATCAATTTTCTGTCTTTTAATAGTCATTTTCTCCAAATCATTCAATACTAGGTCCCTAAAAACTTCTATTTAAGGGGCCAAATTCCCCAGGGGGGTTAAATAATGATGGATTTGATAATGTGGTATGTTGAAACTCTGATGAAACGGTACCTCTATTTCGAATGGGATTTGAAATAAGGTATATTTGAACGTTAAGTTTCCGGCTATATTTGATAATGTCCATATAAGTTTCAAATTTTTTAAGGGGGCGAGGTGGGGCAACTTTTAAACCGTGATTCAGCACCACCTTCTCTTCATGGGAAAGTATAGCTGTGCTTAAATGTCCACTATACCCGCCTTCATTTTAGACCTTGTCCTCCTCCCCCCTCTGGTCCCATGTTTGGTTCTATAATTCTTTTTAGACTTGCTCCTTCCCTAAGAAAAAAACTTTTATTATTGGAAAAATTCACACTTCTCTGGGGGGGTTGATGATGGTTGTACTTATCCAAATGGCCACCACTACCATTACCACTCACATATAGACCACCAAAGGATGAATTCCCATGGCGGCCCAAGGAGTTATTAGTATAACCACGGGGAGGTCCTATCTGGGAATGTTGAACAATATATCTATCATTTCCCCCAATGTGATCATCCTCCCAGAAAAGAAGTTTGAACCTATTATAGGTAGCTATAGGCTCATGATAGAAAGGACGTCCACCTCCCCTTCTACCCCTTTTAGGGCCCCTCTCTCCTTTGGGAGTTGTTATTTTTTTTTAAAACTGTCCACTATTAGGTCTAGGGGTGTTAATATTCCTCAACTGAAAAAGTGGACAGTTGATGAGGCCCTGGAGTCCCTTGTGGGGGAAAATACATCCCATTATTCATGATAGGTATTCTCCAAAGTACCCTTAGTGTTGTATTGCTTCTTACATTGCTATTTGAAGACTTTATTGTTTTTGTAATCCTCTATGTCTCTAATGTATTTCTTTCTCTTTTTGATTTTTTTGTTCAGCTTCCTCCTTCACTAAATGTTTCCCAAGATTGTTTGTAATCCTCTTGTTCCTTAAATGGATTCAATTTCTCCCTCAGTTTCACTATTTGTTCATCAATCTTAACCAATTTTCGTTTTTTTACGAGTGCTGAGCAAATCAAGTAGGCATAAACCCACCTTAAAAATATTAAAAATATAGTATCCTTATCTTCCTTGTATGGTGCCAGTTCCCACCTTAGGCTCCTAGGTACTATCTTAGCTGAGATGTATCTTTCTAGGAAAGCCACATCCCAGTTAATGTGCAACTCTGCAGTGAGCAGATTCTTGAGTCTCACAAAGGTCCCACCGATTTCATTCTGTGGCTCAGCAGAAAAATACTCTCAGTATCAATAATATGAGTTGCTCTAAAATCAAAGATATCCATCGTGAACAACCCAGCGGCAAGCGAGAAAGGGTACCAAAATAAGCAATATAAATGAAAGATTTTCACTGCGCTTAGGCTCTAAAAAGCAGCTGGCATAAATTGCTGGTAACAATGTAAAACATAAAAGATAATATATGCAGCGCTAAAAAAAAAATGCACAAAAATGCACACAATAATTCACAATAATTCACACTTGTGTATAAAACAGCACAGAGAAATTTCTCTTTGCTCAAGGAACCCCTAGTAACCTCTGGAGGAACCCTAGATGAAAAAAACTGCTCTAAACTTTGCCTTATTCAAAACAGCTGGTATCTGTCAGAGACAAGTTGATACAGTTCAAAATTTTCTACAAAGCATATTATACTCCCCACAGGCTTCACAAACTGAACTCTGCTATCTCTTGCCTGTTGGTAATGTGGTCAAGTTGATTGGGACTTTTTCCATACCTTCTGGAACTGCCCCTAGGTCTCTTTTTTTCTGGAAAGAAATAGTGGACTTTGTAAACACAGTGGCTTTGGTCCCCCTTATTCCCACATTCTACGCCAGGAAGGCCATTACTATGAGTTGTCAAAAAGCAGCACCTCACTCTCTCATTTTGAAAATGGTTTCTGAACTCTAACCTCATTCTACCTCAAGAACACAGAGGTCGAAAAAATACACTTACCAATGTCTCGGCGAAGTTGCTGGAGTAGCCGTCAATGACCACTTGATATCTTAAATTTGGTCCTGACATGAATTGCTTGCTTTAAATTTACTCCCCTCAAGTGAACCCAGAAATGGGGAGAGTCTCCTATATATCTTCAACCTACTGTATATGACTATGATCCATCAAGTTGTGTTTTGAATTGTTTTTTTTGTTGATGATTGTAAGGTGTCACAAGTGTCCTCCCCTGCATGGGCTGTCTTGGAGTTTGTAACAATCCTATTGGTCTTAAAACATTAATAAAAAAGATTTAAAAAAAAGAAAACTTTGTGTATTCTCCTTTTGCATTATAAAACCTCATTTGCATGGGTGCTGATGCCCGTTTTGCTGTTTATGTAAGGGTGCGAGTGAGTGGCTCCAAGCACAAACAAATAAATCGATCAACTTGGGTTCAACCAGCCTGTCAGATTTTTCATTTGATTATTGCCATCAGCTGTGGCTCCTAGCAATAATCACTGTGTTTACTCCTGGCAGGGATGGCAGTACTACACAGGAAACACAGCATGTACGTATAAGCAACAAGCAAATATGGTTGCTCCCATGCACTTTATATTTACATGTTGAAGCAATAAACTATAAAACAATGATCGCGCATTGATAAAGTTATTTACAGTAAGCAAATCACATTCACTTATGTTTATAAATTGATGTAAACTTTGGAGATCACTGCTTCTAGCAATACTTAAAAATGCACGCATTAGCACACATTGGTTAAAATGTGTAGCTTTGCATTTTCAGAAGCATTGCACTGCATTTTGGAAGATTTCCATTCATTTGACCTGATATGTTAGCATGAGTGAGCTCTAATAAAATCTATGGCCTTTCTCAAATGTATGCATTTTAAATTTGCTGGTAAAGTCAAAGACAATTCATTCAGTGTGACTGGAAAGAAAATGAATTTTCTTTAAAGGAAACCTGCAATTGGGTAATATAGAGGCTGTTAATACTACAGACCATTGACGAGTGGATCTGCCTGGGTGGAACTGCACACATTGCAGCAACTCCTATTGAAGTCTATAGGAGGATAACCTAGGTCACCAATTCTGACTATGTGTAGGAATAATTAGCAAGCTAGTGCCAAGCAAAAGGTATAGGAAGCTGGCCACTGCCACATGGGCCATGCACTGACCAATACCAAAAATACATTAATTTTAAAAAACAATATTTGTCCATACCCAGAATCCTCAGCCCTCTATAACAGCTCCAGTACCCACTGACATGGCCACTGTGAGCCCACCCTTTCATAGACAGGGGGCTGGGTTATCCATCCTTCAAATTATTGAGTCTTGTGACTTAGCTGATCAGGGCAATAATTATGCACTGCAGTATAGGTCATTCTTTATTTCTTTGTTTTTTTAATTATTTATTTATACAGTCCACAATGAACATAGAAGAATACTTTCTAAAACAAAGCATGACATGACCAGTTAGATACAATCTTAAGATATTTGTCACAAACAGAAGGCACATCTTGAGTATCGGTCAGACAGAGGTTACTAGGATATAGACGGATCCTCGCAGAATGCCTATGTCTGGGGTGCGTGGTACAGATATGGCTTCCTGTATTGGCAGTGTGAGCTGAGCTTTTAGTGATTGAGAAGAATATTCAAGGGTGAGGAAGAAATTAAAAAGAAAAAAAAGGAGGGGGAAGCTAAGAAAGGGCACAGATTGGAGAGGGGGGTAGTTGGAGGCAAAATTGGGTCCTGTCTAACCCCCCCAATGTCATCCATCTAAGGGCCCACAAGCATTAGTAAAATTAAGGGTTATACCCAGTGTCTCCCTGGAGTTCAAATAGTGGTCTCTGGAAGTGTTACAAGGTATTTTCTGGATTCTTGTGTGAAACTTAAGTCATGTTAGTAAAAGCAGATGGAGTGAAATGTTTCCATTTGTCTAATTCATTAACCTTGGCTATCCACAGGCCCACTGTGGGAGGATCAATTTGTCACAACTTCCATTGAATACCAGATTTAGCTGTGTTTATAAGGTAGACAAGCAGTGTTTTTTTTTATATCAGGCCTTGGTGGGGGGAGGGGGGTACAGTAAGGGGCATTCACAAAATATATGTAATAAAGATTCCCCAGGAATACTGCACCTCCAACAAATGGAAGGGGGTATAGGGGAGAATTTTTGTAAAAGAGTTGGGACTTTGTACCACTTGATCAAAATGTTATGTGTGGTCTCCTGGATTCTACTAAAAATTGATGATTATAAGCAAAGAATATGATATGATCTCTTTCTTCTTGGGTAAATGTATGTTCCAGCGTTCTTTCCCATTTCAGGAGGAATAGGAGAGTAAACTTCACGTTAATTAATTAAATGGTAGGAAATAGAAAGGGTGTCACACTGGGTTTGAATCAAAGCATTGAGTCTGAAAATCTGTAGGGGCATTTCTGAGTACCTCCTGGGGGTCAAGAGTGGAAACACAATATCTAATGTGCATGGCTTGCCAGAGCTTCAATGGGGGGGGGGGGTTGTCAGGTTTTTGAGATTGTGAAATTGAAAAGCCAGTCCTCTGTTCCCAGGAAGTCTTTGAGATGCAAAGGACAGGAGAGGTCCAAATTGTCATTTGCTAGCAGGGTTACTCAAGACTAGGGTCATTGTAGAGGGATATTTTATCAAATGAAATAATGCCCTGAGTTTTGGGGATAGTAGATAGGGTAGTCCCTATAAGCAGGTGATGAAGGACTGAGTTAGGATTGTTGTCTTTTTAGCCAGGTCAAAGTGACAGTGATGAGAGGGACCAGGATAGCTTCCTGCTCTAAATCTGTATAGCATTTAAAAGACAAATGCTTGCAGAACCCAGAACTTTGGATAAGTGCACTACCTGGTAGGGATGAGCCGAACACCCCCCGGTTCGGTTCGCACCAGAACCTGCGAACGGACCGAAAGTTCGCACGAACGTTAGAACCCCATTGACGTCTATGGGACTCGAACGTTCGAAATCAAAAGTGCTCATTTTAAAGGCTAATTTGCATGGTATTGTCCTAAAAAGGGTTTGGGGACCCGGGTCCTAACCCAGGGGACATGTATCAATGCAAAAAAAACTTTTAAAAACGGCCGTTTTTTCGGGAGCAGTGACTTTAATGATGCTTAAAGTAAAAAAAAAAAAAGTGAAATATTCCTTTAAATATCGTACCTGAGGGGTGTCTATAGTATGCCTGTAAAGTGACGCGTGTTTCCCGTGTTTAGAACAGTCCCTGCACCAAATGTCATTTTTAAAGGAAAAAATCTCATTTAAAACTGCTTGCGGGTTTAATGTAATGTCGGGTCCTGGCAATATGGATGAAAATCAGTGAGACAAACAGCATGGGTACCCCCCAGTCCATTACCAGGCCCTTTGGGTCTTGTATGGATATTAAGGGGAACCCCGCACCCAAATTAAAATAAGGAAAGGTGTGGGGCCACCAGGCCCTATATACTCTGAACAGCAGTATACAGGCTGTAGGTTTGTTGTTAAGTAGAATCTCTTTGTAATTTTGAACGGGTACATTTTTAACGTGTTTAGCTCCAGCCAAAAAATCTTTTTTAAGCTTTTTGGAAAACATAGGGAAGGGTTATCACCCCTGTGACATTTGTTTTGCTGTCTTTCCTCCTCTTCAGAAGATTTCACCTCACTTTTTGTCCCAATGGATTGGAAAGCATCAGTGGAAAGGAGAAATGTTTTTCCCATATTAACTCTTACAGGAGAGAATTTCCCTTCCTAGGGGTAGATTTATTCTCACTTCCTGTTGTCTCCTTCCGTTTGCAAGTAGGAGTCGTTTGTAAGTTAGTTGTTTGAAAGTAGGGTCCTGCCCTATATACTCAGCAGAAATTTGGGCCTTAGGTGTTGCTGTGGCCACAACACTGTAAGCCCTCACAGGGCTCTGCTGTGAAATATTAGATCAAGAATTGTAATTACATGCCCCTGTTGAACAGGAGTTGAAAAATTAGGCCTTAGGCACTGGTGCTGGTGCCACAACACTGCAACCCCTCACAGACACTCTAGTTGGAATGCAGGAACGAGCCCTGCTGCAAAGTATTACATCAAAAATCGTAATTACACGCCCCTGTTAAACAGGGGCTGAAAAATTGTGCCTTAGGCACTGGTGGTGGCACCCAGAACCAAAAATGTTCTTACAAGCTATCAGCGTGATGATTGAGGAGGAAGAGGATAATTACTCAGGGATAGTCACTCAGCATCAGCATAGGCAGTCTTTGAAGGGATCTGAGATTTCAAAAAAAATTATTCGGTTACATCAGCATCAGGTGCTTGGTAGCTGGTGGTGATCCAAGACTCATTCATTTTTATGAAGGTCAGTCGATCGACCGAGTCAGTGGACAGATGCACCCTGTGATCGGTTACCACGCCTCCAGCAGCACTGAATGTGCGTTCCGAAAGAACGCTGGATGCAGGACAGGCCAGTAGCTCAATTGCATACTGTGCAAGCTCTGGCCAGTGATCCATCCTCAAGACCCAGTAACCCAGAGGATTTTCGGTGGGAAAGGTGTCCAAGTCTGATCTTGCCCCTAGGTATTCCTGCACCATGTAAAACAGACGCTGGCGATGGTTGCTGGAACCGATCATACCTTGGGGCTGCGGACCAAAAAATTGTCTGAACGCATCGGTCAGACGGCCACCTTCTCCACCGCTCCTTCTTTGACTGACCGAAGCCTCAGCAACACGTTGTCCAGAAACAGGAGTTTGTAACCTCCCAGTCTCTGGGAACGCGTTGCACAGACCTTTCTGCAAGGCCTCCCGAAGATGTTTCATCCTCTGCTCCCTCTGCGATGGCAAGATAAGGTCCGCAACCTTACCCTTGTAACGTGGATCAAGGAGGGTTGCCAGCCAGTATAGGTCCTTCTCCTTGATACCACGAATACGAGGATCCTTACGCAGGCTTTGCAGGATCAGGGGGGCCATGCAGCGTAGGTTTGCTGAGGCATTCGGTCCGGAGTCCTCTGGGTCACTAAGGACGACATGGTCCGCAGCCACCTCCTCTCAGCCACGTACAAGTCCATGTGTTTCTTGGGACTGATCCCTTAAAGACTGCTGCTGATGCTGAGTGCCAGGCTCCACCTCCATACTGACACAATCTTCCTCCTCCTCCTCCTCCTCCTCCTCGTCCTCTTCCTGTGTGATCGGCGGGCACGCAGGAACACTGTCTGGATAAAGGGGGCCTTGAGAGCTAAGGAAGTCCTCCTCTTCCTGCCTCTGTTCTGCCTCAAGTGCCCTGTCCATTATTCCACGCAGCGTGTGCTCCAACAGGTGGACAAGGGGGACAGTGTCACTGATGCATGCACTGTCACTGCTCACCATCCTCGTGGCCTCCTCAAATGGTGACAGGACAGTGCATGCATCCCTGATCATGGCCCACTGGGGTGGGGAAAAAAAACCAAGCTCCCCTGACCCTGTCCTGGTGCCATAGTCGCACAGGTACTCATTGATGGCCCTCTGCTGCGTGTGCAGCCGCTGCAGCATGGCCAACGTTGAGTTCCACCTGGTGGGCATGTCACAGATTAGGCGGTTCTTGGGCAGGTTAAACTCCTTTTGGAGGTCCGTCAGCCGAGCACTGGCATTATATGACCGGCGGAAATGCACACAGACTTTCCTGGCCTGCCTCAGGACATCCTGTAAGCCCGGGTACCTGCCCAAGAACCGCTGCACCACCAAGTTAAGGACGTGAGCCAAACAGGGCACATGGGTCATTTGTCCCTGTCGGAGGGCAGAGAGGAGGTTGGTGCCATTGTCGCAAACCACCATTCCTGCCTTAAGTTGGCGTGGCGTCAACCACCTCTGAACCTGCCCCTGCAGAGCTGACAGAACCTCTGCCCCAGTGTGGCTCCTGTCCCCCAAGCACACCAGCTCAAGCACCACATGGCATCTTTTGGCCTGCGTACTTGCGTAGCCCCTTGAACGACTACAGAGCACCGCTGGTTCCGAGGAAGAGGCCATGGAGGAAGAAGAAGAGGAGGGGGTGGAGGAGAGAGGTATGTCACAATCATTAGCATTTTGGAGGCGTGGTGGCGGAACAACCTCCAACACTACTGCACCTTGTCCTGCATCCTTCCCAGTTGCCAGCAGAGTCACCCAATGCGCCGTGAAACTTAGGTAACGTCCCTGTCCATGCCTGCTGGACCATGAGTCAGCGGTAATATGCACCTTACCGCTGACCGCCCTGTCCAGCGAGGCATGGACATTGCCTTCCACATGCTGGTAGAGAGCCGGAATCGCCTTCCGTGAGAAAAAGTGGCGTTTGGGTACCTGCCACTGAGGAACCGCACATTCCACAAACTCACGGAAGGGGGCAGAGTCTACCAACTGAAAAGGCAGCAGTTGAAGTGCTAGCAATTTTGCCAAGCTAGCATTCAACCGTTGGGCATGTGGATGGCTGGGAGCAAACTTCTTTCGGCGGTGCAGCAGCTGGGGCAGGGAAATTTGCCTGGTACAATCTGACGTCGGTGTACCAAAATCAGATTGCCCACAAGTACGTGGCTGTGACACACCTAATTCTACACCTTCATTCCTCTCAGTGCAGGTCTCAGAGAGGACTGAAGGTCTAGTGGGGTTGGAAATCTCAGCTGATGAGGAGCAAGCAGAGGTCCTCTTTGTTCTTTGGTGTGGGTCTTTTAGATACGCTTGCCAACAAACTGCATGGCAGGTCAACATATGTCTGGTCAAGCATGTGGTACCCAAGCGGGAGATGTTTTGGCCACGCGAAATACGCTTGAGACATATGTTGCAAATAGCAGCGGTGCGATCTGATGCACTCGTCTCAAAAAAGGCCCACACCAAAGAACTTTTTGAATAACGCGCAGAGACTGCAGCGCCCTGCACATGTGGAGCTTTGGGGTGTGATGCAGTCAATGTGCTGCCCTTAGGCTGGCCCCTGGAGGGCATCCTGCCTCGTTGGTGATGTGCCGCCTCCTCCTCCTCCTCCTCTCTCCTATCAGGCACCCACGTTGAGTCAGTGACCTCATCATCCCCTCCCTCCTCATCACTGGAGCAAACCTGGCAGTATGCTGCAGCAGGGGGAGCATGACTGCCAGATTGCTGTCCTTCTTGGGCACCCCCTCTGTCCGTGCTCGTGTTACTGCCTTCATCGAGCTCAGTATCATCATCAGAGCCTTCCAAACGCTGGGCATCCTCCTGGAGCATGTACCCAACACTGTGGTCAAACAGTTAGAGGGAATCCTCAGGAGGACATGGTGGGGCTAGGGAAGGAGTCACTGATGACATTGAGCCGAGGGAAGAGGCTGCTGCTTTGCCAGACAAAGTACCCTGGGCATGGGTGAGAGAGGATGAGGAGGATGAGGACGGCTTGGTCATCCACTCGACCAAGTCTTCCGCATGTTGCGGCTCAACATGGCCAGCTGCCGAAAAAAAGGCCAAGCGTGTCCCATGGCCACGTGCTGATGAGGATGCACCGTCTCCACGACCAGCACTAGACACAGAGCCTGCTTGCCCTCTCTTATTGGCTTGTGACTGTCTGCCTCTCCTTCTTGGCCTTCCAGACATACTAATGGCCTGTAGCTGCACTAAGCTGGGATATATATATATATATATATATGTACTGATACTGCAGCTAGCAAAATCAACTGCCTGCCTGTAGTATGAGAACACCACCAACCTTCTACAGGTAGCTTTAGCTGAACACTGTGAGGTGGACGCACCCCACTAACTTGTAGGTTTAGCAGAACACTGTGAACAGGACGCACTGCACTAACTGTAAATAGTCTAGCTGCCTGACTGTGGTACTAATAGGATCAAAAGAACACCAGCAATTTTCTTCAGGTAGCTGTATTTACTGTAACAAGACAAGCCTGCCTGTCAGTAAGAAGATAACAGAAACGGATCTAGCTGAACACTGTGAGCAGGACGCACCCCACTAGCTTGTAGGTTTAGCTGAACACTGTGAGGTGGACGCACCCCACTAACTTGTAGGTTTAGCTGAACACTGTGAGCAGGACGCACCCCACTAACTTGTAGGTTTAGCAGAACACTGTGAGCAGGACGCACTGCACTAACTGTAAATAGTCTAGCTGTCTGACTGTGGTACTAATAGGATCAAAAGAACATCAGTAATTTTCTTTAAAATACTGTAACAAGACAAGCCTGCCTGTCAGTAAGAAGATAACAGGAACGGATCTAGCTGAACACTGTGAGCAGGACGCACCCCACTAGCTTGTAGGTTTAGCTGAACACTGTGAGGTGGACGCACCCCACTAACTTGTAGGTTTAGCTGAACACTGTGAGCAGGACGCACCCCACTAACTTGTAGGTTTAGCAGAACACTGTGAGCAGGACGCACTGCACTAACTGTAAATAGTCTAGCTGCCTGACTGTGGTACTAATAGGATCAAAAGAACACCAGCAATTTTCTTTAAAATACTGTAACAAGACAAGCCTGCCTGTCAGTAAGAAGATAACAGGAACGGATCTAGCTGAACACTGTGAGCAGGACGCACCCCACTAGCTTGTAGGTTTAGCTGAACACTGTGAGGTGGACGCACCCCACTAACTTGTAGGTTTAGCTGAACACTGTGAGCAGGACACACCCCACTAACTTGTAGGTTTAGCAGAACACTGTGAGCAGGACGCACTGCACTAACTGTAAATAGTTTAGCTGCCTGACTGTGGTACTAATAGGATCAAAAGAACACCAGCAATTTTCTTCAGGTAGCTGTATTTACTGTAACAAGACAAGCCTGCCTGTCAGTAAGAAGATAACAGAAACGGATCTAGCTGAACACTGTGAGCAGGACGCACCCCACTAGCTTGTAGGTTTAGCTGAACACTGTGAGGTGGACGCACCCCACTAACTTGTAGGTTTAGCTGAACACTGTGAGCAGGACGCACCCCACTTACTTGTAGGTTTAGCAGAACACTGTGGGCAGGACGCACTGCACTAACTGTAAATAGTCTAGCTGCCTGACTGTGGTACTAATAGGATCAAAAGAACACCAGTAATTTTCTTTAAAATACTGTAACAAGACAAGCCTGCCTGTCAGTAAGAAGATAACAGGAACGGATCTAAATGAACACTGTGAGCAGGACGCACTGCACTAAATGTAAATAGTCTAGCTGCCTGACTGTGGTACTAATAGGATCAAAAGAACACCAGTAATTTTCTTCAAAATACTGTAACAAGACAAGCCTGCCTGTCAGTAGGAATATAACAGGAACGGATCTAGCTGAACACTGTGAGCAGGACGCACTGCACTAAATGTAAATAGTCTAGAAGATAACAGGAACGGATCTAGCTAAACTGAATACAGTGTATATATATATATATGCAACACCTGGGATGCATATATATACACAATACACTTTAAGTGCAGCTAACTGACTGACTGTCCTGCCTAATCTAGCTAACTCAGATGAAATGACACTGTCTCTCTCTCTCTCTAAGCACACCGGAACACACTGCACAGGGCCGCCGTGCAGGCGGCCTTATATAGTGTGGGGCGTGTACTAAATCCCCTGAGCCATAATTGGCCAAAGCCTCCTTGGCTTTGGCCAATTATGGCTCTCTGTTAAGGCGGCGCTGTGATTGGCCAAGCATGCGGGTCATAGTGCATGCTTGGCCAATCATCAGCAAGCAATGCACTGCGATGCCGCAGTGAATTATGGGCCGTGACGCGCCACACGAATTTGGCGCGAACGGCCCATATCGTTCGCAATTCGGCGAACGATCGAACAGCCGATGTTCGAGTCGAACATGGGTTCGACTCGAACACGAAGCTCATCCCTACTACCTGGTGATACCTGATAGGATCGGGAATGCCTATACCCCCTTAAGTTTCAGTAAAGCAGCGGCAAAGATTGGGTGATGCACTTTGCTGAAGACACCCAGAGAGATTTCAGAAATGCCCTTTTTATGGAGAGCAAAAAAAGAGTTAGGTATAGCAATTGGGAAGGGGGGGGGGTAATAGGAAAATGTCTGAGATAGAGGGAGGAGTGATCTGGATCTAGACTTCCAAATATTATACTTCGAATGATCCATTTATAAGGGGAGTTTACTTTAATGTTATTCCAGATGGGAATATATGATGTCCAGCCATTTTCTCCTGTTTTCTTCCGGACCTATGTACTGCAAAGTGCACTTCAGAAAGTCCCAATCGAGCCAGTCGAATGTTTCTTATTTATAGTGGCAAACCTACTAACTATTCAGCCAAAAGTTTAATATTTATGAACTTTGTGAAATCCCTGGGATTTGTCATGAACCCATGGTAGCCACGATCCCCAACCTGGAAAAAAAATATTACCAGCAGGGGGTAGAAAGAAATAGCTGCCAACCTAGATAGTCAGCATATGAACATTTTACATGATGGCTGTATCCTGGACTAAATTGCTTTGGACCATTACACTATTCAGCATGTTCCATTTATTTAGACAGCCAGGCAAAGGTAACGTGTATTGCAAAACCTTTTTTTCAATCTGTATAGAGTGGGGAAAATTTAGACCCTCTGCTAAGTATTCAATGCTGCTGCCAAACCAGCTGCTGACAAGGCCTTTCCCAAATCAAAAACTATCTTTGTGATGTAGGAGTGCTGACCCTATAGAGACGCTTTATAACATAATGCGTGGTTTGCAGTTATAGAGGCTGCTCACAAGCAGAGGAGTCTACTAAAGTTTTGAAAGATGGGAGTGCCCACAACAGCTTGTATAATTCTTAGGGAGATTTTATTTTGGAACAGTCAAATAATGCAAAATAAAAATTTTCAAAGAACTTTACAAGCTGGTATGGCGCTTCGATCATTTCAAAACTTTACTAATCTAAAACTAAAGAAAGAAAAATTATAGTTTTGGATATACATACACTTCAAAGATTATTCCCATCATCACCAGAGCTGACAGTTTCAACTTTAAAGTAGCAATATTCTTTATAATTTAAATAAATTATTTCTAAACTGCTGATTGCTTTGCTATGAGAATATTGGCTTTTTTTGTAGTAAATCCAGTTCTGCCGTAAACTACTGTGATAATGCTTCACAGGACAGATTTGCTTTAATTACCCGAGAAAATTGATGTTTTCAAAATATCTACAGAACATTTTTAGGTAAGAACAGTCTCACTAACCTCCACTGACAGCTGACTGCCAGGATTCTGTAAAATCCGGTATGTGTAGACACAATTCTGGAACCTAAAAACACAAACCAAGCCAAGAATCAAGATTATTTCTAACAAAAAGTGAAAGCGATCATGATCTACTGATGTCCAAACAAACACTACAACTGTGCTACACACAGAAAGTCTTCTAATTTATGCCCCGTACACACGGTCGGATTTTCCGATGGAAAATGTCCGATCGGAGCGTGTTGTCGGAAATTCCGACCGTGTGTGGGCTCCATCGGACATTTTCCATCGGATTTTCCGACACACAAAGTTTGAGAGCAGGATATAAAATTTTCCGACAACAAAATACGTTGTCGGAAATTCCGATCGTGTGTACACAAATCCGACGGACAAAGTGCCACGCATGCTCAGAATAAATAAAGAGATGAAAGCTATTGGCCACTGCCCCGTTTATAGTCCCGACGTACGTGTTTTACGTCACCGCGTTCAGAACGATCGGATTTTCCGACAACTTTGTGTGACCGTGTGTATGCAAGACAAGTTTGAGCCAACATCCATCGGAAAAAATCCATGGATTTTGTTGTCGGAATGTCCGAACAAAGTCCGACCGTGTGTACGGGGCATAACACTAAATTAAAAATTTACTGAAATACTGTAGGCTACCATTGATGACCTCCTTCTAAAATGCTAATTGTCTGACCGCTTTTGGCTTCAATAGTTTTTGAGACCGTGGTCCAGAAATGGCATGGAGCACCTCATATGCCTTTTTAAGCTGGTCATACACTAGTAAATTTTTGAACAAACCTTTGTATGAACATTCGTACAAACATAAGTATGACTATGAAAATTCTCTAGTACATTTGATGACTTGATGAAAACAAAGTTTGCTATTAACATTTAATTTTGAAGTAAATGGACCTCCCTGAAAAAAAAAAAAAAATCACTGTTAGGAATTCATTCATTAAAGAAAAAATTTCTACCCTGCTCTCGTCACTACTGTCAAAAACGAACATTAATTTGACCTCACTAACCACTGGAGATTAAAAAGCAAAACAAATGTTCTTACAACAAAAGTTTTTTTAAACAAAATTGTACTAGTGTATGGCCAGCTTTATTCCAAGTCAGTACCTGATAACGTATTGATGGCATTGTTTTAGAGTTACACTCAGGGAACTAGTATTTTTCAGAAGGAGTGGATAGCATGGGCAGCCTACACACTTCTCCTATGACAGCATTCTCTGATGTGCGTTCTAGGTAATCCACTTTGGCCAGAACCCCGAGTCAGTCATATAACCTATACAACCTTGCTGCTCTACCCATTCTGCACAGAGCAAACTGGATGTAAATGTACTATCATACTCTTCTCTAAAGCAGAAAATGTGGGAGAGCTTATGAGAGCTGGTGCAGGTGACAATGGCGCACATTCCTCACATTCCTCACACCAGGATATGTGACTATATTGTACCTTAACAGCTTTCCCACGCAGCACTGCTGTTGAGAATTGCCAATTATTACTTCTTTGCTTGATGAGCTCTCCACTCGTTCTAAGTGTTACCACAGGGCAGAGCAAGAGTGGGCCTGGGTCCTCGTCTGGAGCAGCTGTTGTTGTGGAAAATGTTATATTAATGTATTGTCATAAGTCTCCCAGTGTGTGTTCAATCACAGCCCGCTCTAATAGCTGACTGGGGCAGACCAACTCTGGTTGAGATCCGTTTGGTAGCGAAAAGCTCTTTGGGGATGTAGAGAAATGTTTGCGGAGTGGGGACATGTACGCCAGCTAAGGGCCCCTGTGCGATGCACAGAACGATCGTCTGGTGGGTGTGTGTTCGCTCTGCAAAGACATTATCGTTGTAACGATTGTGCTCTCGTGTTGCCCCTGTGTGCCTGATCAACACATTTGTGGCCCAATGAGTGTACGCCTGCCGATAATCTCTCGTCCACAAAGACAGTAGAATAACCCAGGTATACATTCTTCTCTGGAACAATGTATAATAGGGATTTCTATCAACGGAAATACGGGAGTCTTTTGGGTTCTGGTTGGAGACAGGGTTAATGTTTGAAAGCCATGTGGCTTCTAAAAACATACAGGCACCCTGTCTCTGCTCAGACACACCCATAAGACTCCTGTAGTCATTGTTCATTAGTTGTTGCATTTTCCTGTGTTAAATCCTTATATGGTCATTCACATCCTGTGAGGTCATATCCTGTGTCCATTTCTTGTGAGGTCACAAGTTTTGTAAGAGGTGTTTGGCTGTTGGAAGCCCAACCCTCAAGCTTTGGGACTTGCTATTGATATGCTAATAAAGTGGCTCACTCAGACAGCTGAGACAGGCTGGCTGCAGGGTGTTTTTGGAACTGGAAGCATGAGGATGTGATTATTTGTCTAGTTGGATGGCTGGGGCACACACCAGAGGATGGATACGATCAAAAGGTGAGATGCATTTATATCATTAGACGAAACTGTTATTATGATTAGAAACAGGAGATTTGGCCGTGTTCTTTGCGTACAACCAAATTTCGCTGACAGAATGGTGAGCCAGGTAGGAGTGAATAGAACCTCCTTTAGAATCGGATCATTAAGATGTGCTGGGGAGGGTCTGCTTCGCGAAAAGAACAAATTTTTCATCTTTTGAAATAATGCTGGAAGTTTGATCGTATGTCTGGTGTGTGCCTGTGTGTGTGTGTGTGTGTGTGTGTGTGTGTGTGTGTGCGTGCGTGTGTGTGCCTGTGTGTGCGTGCGTTGTGCTGTGAAATGCATATGAGAAATAGAAATGTATGAATTGATATTATTTGGAGCCTGCAATGTGTGTGTGGCTGAGTAGTTTTGTAAGTAGCTGAATCTGTTTGTAAAGATGCCATGAGTTTAGTGAAGGGGCAGGCATTGTTGTTTTTGTATTGAAAGGGGCTACGCCCTGGCGGAAGGGAACTATAATCTTCTGAACAGACATACAAGCATTCAATGTCTTGTTCCTGTGAAAGCTGTTGTGAACTGAGTTTGAGGGTATGTTACAGCCGTGTAATTGTGGGTTATGCGGCTTGGTTGTTTCATTGGATACCATGTGTTCCTAAGTTGTGCTTTTTTACAACTTTAACACTTTTAAATGTTTGTCTAAGTGTTCATTTAGTATCTCAAATGTGTAATTTTTTGGGGTGAAATTTTTGGTTTTGGCAGGAAAATGGTTTTTGTCTGCTACTTCCTTTTGTTCTCTTGTTGTCTACCATGTGACTACGGTCGGCCATCTTCTATTCCTTTGTGGGTGAACTTTGAAATGTTTATCCATCTTGGTCAGTTTTGGCGGGAAAATGCGCCATTTTGTTGGGGTCTGGCCTTTGCTGTGGTCACCATGTGCATCGGCGGCCATTTTGAAGACCTGTGAGGTTTCCTATAGGGGAAGCTCCATTGTGTATTCCTTTGTGTGTGCAAAACCATGTGCTTTTAGCTACAATCTGGATTTTAGGCACCATTTTGTGAATTCTATTTTTGTACTGTTTACATACTTTTCAAGGAAACTATTACGTTTTCTGTATTGAATATTGGTTTTAAGTTGAAATGCCTGTCGCATATCCAAGTTCCCATGCATTGTTGGAACATCACAATAGGAGCTGTTTACACCCTGTGGGGGTCTCAGGTTTCTAGGTAATAACATGGGGGGAGTTCTAACTCTGAGTCAAATATTGTGTTGTATTTGCGACAAGAGTGTATAGTTTAAGACGTTTTATGTAACTTTGTGTCTTGTCATTTGTTAATGTCAGCCATTTTCCTGTAGTCCTGGTTTCATTCACCATTTTGCCGTGGACCAATTTTCGATTGCTGCAACGGCCTTTTTGTTTATGCTGATTTTAGTCTCCAGCGAAATATCTCTGGTTTTGTACTGAATTCCATTTCCAGTAGAATCATTTAGGTTTTTATTCCAGTTGTTTTAAAGAAGTTTATGTTTCTGGTGAAGAAATCTCGATTTTGGGGGGATCAACAACTAAATTTCATGTGTTAATGGCGCCATTTTGTTTGTGGCTGCAGTGGAAGGGAAAAGAACTCCTTCAGCCATCTTTTTGCAGGAGTTTCAGTTTTTGGCTTTTGTTACACTGTTGTGTGGTATTTCTGTCTCAAAACTTGTGGTTTGACTTCCCAGGGGATATGTGACTCAAGGGAGATTTCCTCCCATTTGCAATATGGGGGCTTATTCCACCCACTCCTGGACAAAAGTTTTTAGTTGTTGATGTTTAGCCATAGATTTTTCTAATGTTTTGATAGACAAAATATGAAGCTATTCAAGGCTTCCCCTCCCCCTCCCTCTTCCTACTCAGGTGTGCAACAGGAAGTTGGTGGGAGGGGCTTGGGGTCTTTTGACTTGTGTTTGGAAGGATGAAATCATTTTTATTTTTAAATTAAGTTAAGGTTTATACTGTAATACAGTTTTGGGTAGAGAGCAAACAGGAGGCATCCAAGTTATTGTTGTAATATCTAGGTACAGACAGAAGCCATAAGTTTGTTTTTGTTTTGAATAGCGGAGGATTTCATGGTGTTTTTGTAGTTGTCGGACGAACACGTTTAGAAGGCTGTATATCGTGAGACTGGTCGGGCCGTGTATAATAGTCGGAATTCCAGTTCGCGATTGTATTAGCATAAACGTGAGGAGTAGTACGCTAACAGCCCCGCTCAGGCCGTGTATAATAATCGGAATGCGGGGGGTCGATTATGGTGACAAAGGCGCAAACCATAATTGCTCCGAAAATAAAGCGCAGGGTTCTCTGGACGCAGAGTTCGCCAAAAAAAGCGATTTGAATCGTCATGGGCAATGGGTCGTCCATGCACCCCAGTCAGACAGCTACATAATACATGAAATCTGAGTTCTGAGGAAAAGGCCATTAAACCCCAGAAAGATTGACATAGGTGGTCCAAGGATACTATTTTGGGTATCCCTCTGGAGTTGATGTAGCGCGACTGCGGCTTCAGAAATCTGTAATGTTGAGTGAGTTGATGGATGCGTTTGTGTGATTAAAAATACACAGGCCTGTTTTTGAACTTTGTGTGGCTGGTCCATGAAAAGATTTCAAAATGCTCTCGTGCTTTCAAATTGTATTCTTTTCTATCGCTAAAAGAGTGAAGGCAGCATTCCATCTGGTCGTTTTTATTTTTTCGTTTTTGGGAACTATGAAATATCCCCCCCACATTTGTATCTAAATGTTTTTCTTTGTCTCATTGTTTGTATGTGGTAACAAGATGTTTGAACCTCCCGTGACAGCCCTCTTGCGTGTCGCGGCTGTTGTATTTTAGAAAAAAACGTAAAAGTAAGTTTTACAGAGGGTTTAGTTATTTTTGGTTTTGTGGAATGTCAGTGACAATTTACCAATGTACATGAATGTTGTATTGTTTACCATTCTTTGAAGGATAGAGTAATAACCTTTGTTTATAAGTATCTTTTCAGGTCCAAAGAGTTTCTGGAAGTGTGTGTACAGGTGAAGGTAAAAGTGTCATAGGCTATTTCACTGTTTTATTCTGCACCATTCTAAACCCTGCATGTCTTCCTCCAGTTTGTAATGAGGAGGGAAGAAAAGGGGGGATGAGAGTGGTGAGAATGAAAATTTTTCAAACCAGTAATACTAACCTTTCTAATTCTAACCAAGTTTGTGCCAAGACTGTCTTTCTTTGATAGAATTTGAATCAGCAAGCAGCAGTCTGGTGAAGGAAGCTCCCATCTCAGATGCTAAGAACCTTTTTGTCACTGGTTCCAGGTATTACACCCCGGATGGTAAGCCACGCACAGGTTATGCAGAGACCACAGTCCCGATGTCTGGGTTATTGTCATATGAGGTTTGTTCGAAGGTCAACCAAAAACAGAATTGTACTTTCCTCATTAGCTGTCACCTACATTCTCAGCTGATGGGGCGGGTGCAATCACTGTAACATGAACTTCAAAAGGTCCACCACAGGGTTCACGAGTCCATCCCGGACCCTGACACAATAACCAGTTTACATTCTTTCCAACCAGGTGACTGGGTCATTATAAAGAAGCTTGAGGGATGAGACCACGCCAGCCACTGCAAGAAGCTGATCAACCACAAAAGAGTAGAGGAGTATCTTTGTTCATTTATATTTTTTTTGTTTAATAAATTTTGGCAAGGGTAACGATGAAAAGCATCCCAACTAGCTAAGAAAGAGAACAGGACACATGGTCGGGTATTAGTGCCCCAGCGATGACGGCGGTACATGATATATGTGACATTCATATTGGTGTGAGGAGTTTTGACAGACTAGTAAAATCCAAACAGACACCTGTCAAAAGAACAACAAAACATTTCTAGAGGGTAAAATTAATTATAATTTTAACAATAGCTCTGGTTCTTGCCAGCTTTGGTATCGGGATAACTAGGTAGCCCACAAGTGTGCTACAACTGAAGTTTGGTATTAATGTGGATCTACAGCTTATAAGGTAATTTCCCGTAAGGCGAGAGGTTCATGTGTGCTGGTGAAGCATCTTATGTCACGGCCGATCGTGAGGATCTGATAGCGCGAGAGAAGGTAAGAATGGCAGGGACAGCTGCAAGGGAATTGCTTGTACACAGTGGGGGCTTGAGCTTATGAAACGCTTGAACAATTTCTCATCCATTGAGGATGGGATGTTTCATGTAACTGTTGAAGCTACAAGGAAGTTCCCACAGTCCAAGGGTTTCTGGGAATTCATAAGTAAAGATTGTTATACCTGGATCGGGGATAGTAGTGACAAAGTTCAGGCCCATATGGATAAGGTTTAGATCCCTACAAGGCAAAGCCAGAGCTATAGATAGTGAAGGTTGGAATCCTTTTTAAGGGTTTGGGAATCGTTGGAGATTTAATTTTTATCTTGCAGCGGATCATAGTGAAGGAAGTAGGGGTATATATACTCATGTTGTTTTTGTTTCTATTCCTTCTAGATGCCATGATGAGGTGCTCCTGTTGCCTGATTGGACGCGTGACCAGAGCCTGAGCAGATGACCACATCTTCCCTGATGAGATGCCCCGAAGCCCGACCCACGTACAAGACACAGAGGATCCCAGACCGACCGGCGATTACTACAGCTCACCACGTCATCTCCAACAGAGTCTACATGTCAAGCCGTGTTTTACTTTTTATGGACTAAGAAGAAGATCAGGATTCATCGAGGGACACATGGGATCATATGACAAGAGGAGGGACTGTTGTGGAAAATTTTATATTAATGTATTGTCATAAGTCTCCCAGTGTGTGTTCAATCACAGCCCGCTCTAATAGCTTACTGGGGCAGATCCGTTTGGTAGTGAAAAGCTCTTTGGGGATGTAGAGAAATGTTTGCGGAGTGGGGACATGTCCGCCAGCTAAGGGCCCCCGTGCGATGCACAGAACGATCGTCTGGTGGGGGTGTGTTCGCTCTGCAAAGACATTATCGGTGTAACGAGTGTGCTCTCGTGTTGCCCCTGTGTGCCTGATCAACACATTTGTGGCCCAATGAGTGTACGCCTGCCGATAATCTCTCGTCCACAAAGACAGTAGAATAACCCAGGTATACATTGTTCTCTGGAACAATGTATAATAGGGATTTCTATCAACGGAAATACGGGAGTCTTTTGGGTTCTGGTTGGAGACAGGGTTAATGTTTGAAAGCCATGTGGCTTCTAAAAACATACAGGCACCCTGTCTCTGCTCAGACACACCCATAAGACTCCTGTAGTCATTGTTCATTGGTTGTTGCATTTTCCTGTGTTAAATCCTTATATGGTCATTCACATCCTGTGAGGTCATATCCTGTGTCCATTTCTTGTGAGGTCACAAGCTTTGTAAGAGGTGTTTGGCTGTTGGAAGCCCAACCCTCAAGCTTTGGGACTTGCTATTGATATGCTAATAAAGTGGCTCACTCAGACAGCTGAGACAGGCTGGCTGCAGGGTGTTTTTGGAACTGGAAGCATGAGGATGTGATTATTTGTCTAGTTGGATGGCTGGGGCACACACCAGAGGATGGATACGATCAAAAGGTGAGATGCATTTATATCATTAGACAAAATTGTTATTATGATGAGAAACAGGAGATTTGGCTGTGTGCTTTGCGTACAACCAAATTTCGCTGACACTGTGATCTCTGTTCCTCTACCAATTGGGGTTCTCAGATCATCAACAAAAAGAACTGAGAAGGATTGGGGCAGTATTTGCATTACATCACATCATCTATCAGAGCCTGGCAGAAGAAGTAAGTAGTGGAAGACCTCCTCTGCTGGCTCTAATTTGAATGTTACAACAGTGAACAGCGAGCAGTTATGTTATCAAGTGCAGACAGTGAGGAGTATTTAGACTTGAACTATCAACCACTGGAGCTATAAAGGCCAGAGTGCACTAATGGCGCTCCCTGCTGGGAGAACACACAGTCATACCTCCCAACTGTCCCTGATTTTGAGGAACTGTCCCTGATTTGGAACAGATTTGCTCGACTGCCCCCCCCCCCCCGTCTCTTTCCTCCTCATTTGTCCCTCATTTTGGTCTGATCTATATAGTTGTATATAAAATGCACTTTTTCTCTTTCAAAAAGTGTTTGCCGGTGCTAAACCTTATATTCAATTTCTAAACTCTTGCATTTGTAAATTCCAAAAGTTAGTATAAAGGAATAGCATGGGTAAAAAAAAAAAAAAAAAAAAAAAAAAAAAACACTTGTGGGTTTAAATGATCTTTTTTTTAAAAAATCTCCTTTAAGGGGACGTGGCAGGGGGTGTGCCTTCATAATTTTGCTAATAGGTGACCCTCATTCCCATCTCAAAAAATTGGGAGGTATGCACAGTGATGATTTCTAGCGGCTATACTGACTAGCAATAATTGCATGAAAAATCCGACAGGCTGGTTATACCCAAGTTGATCAATCGGCTGAGCCCATACAAGGTTCCAATCTCAGCTGGTCCCTGCTGAACTGGACGAGATTTGGACTGTCTAGGGCTGCCTTAAAGCGGTGTTCCGCCCAAAAAGCAAAAATTAAAAGCCAGCAGCTACACATGCTGCAGCTGCTGGCTTTTAACAATAGGACACTTACCTGTCCTGGAGTCCAGCGATGTCGGCACCGCAGCTGTTTCCATCAACTGTTGGGTGAATGCCGCCACCATTGCGGGTAAGGGTACCCAGCAGTGTAGCCTTACGGCTTCATGCCAGGAACCCTACTGCGCATACGCGAGGCCCCGCTCCTTTCTCCTACTGGCCCGGTGACAGGGAGAGGAGGAGGGAGGAGAAGGGAGCCCCGCGGTGATGTCACGGGCCGCGGCCTGGACTCCCGGAAGTAGGAACAGGATACCTGTCATAGACAGGTGGCACCGGAGTGGCACCGGAGGGGGAGAGGAGACAAACGAGCGGAAGTTCCACTTTTGGATGGAACTCCGCTTTAACTCCTCCTACTGCCCAGGGCACACTGGAATCCGTAGTTCAGAAAGTCAGTTCCTGTATTACATGGCTGCCATTTGGACTACACTTTCTAGTATTCCAAGCACCCTGCATTGAAGTCTGTGGGGTTGCTTGGACTTAGCTCTGCCCATGCTGGCTGGAGGAAAATGGTGCTGCATAACATCAGTATCTCATTGGAAAGTGAAAGTAAACTGATTGTAAAGAGGAACATATCTCCTTCACCATGTTTGCTCACAGAAGCACTGTCAGACAATGAGAGAGACAGAGATGGAAGGAGAAGAGAAGAACAGCGGCCATTTTCTGGATAAGCAGTTGTGGTGCACTCAGAGAGGGTCAAACTGCTGATTATCTGTTTGTGACAGAGTCAGTGTCCCTCTCAGGCTGGAGAAGTGCTGGTAACTATTTTATTTGCCTTCCTCCTAGTTAAACATGTGAGAATACAGAATGTGAGTCTGGGACTACTGAAAAAAGACAGAGTTAGGACTTTCACTAAGTGCCGGGTCACATCTACGCGACTTCAAAGCCGTATGACTGACAGCTGACATCCTATGCAACTTCATTGCGGCTTGCTTGTGACTTCATTAACAGAAGCCGTCCCAAAGTAGTGCAGGAACCTTTTTCTAAGTAGCTGTGACTTGAGTGGCACCGATTAAAACGGTTCCATTGCTGTTAATGGAGAGCGATTTGTTGTGCGACTTTGAACTCTCAAGTTCCACGTCAAGTCGCAGCAGTGTGAACTGAGCCTTATGCCCTGTACACACGACCAGTTTTGCCATCGGAATAAGCTCTGAAGGTTTTTCCAACGGAATTCCAACGGATTTCTGCTCAAGCTGTCTTGCATACACACGGTCACACCAAATTCCGACCGTCAAGAACGCGGTGACGTACAACACGTACGACGTCTCGTACTTGCTACAGAGCATGTGTAATTTTTGGTACGTCGGAACAGCATACAGACGAACGGAATTTGTTCCGTCGGAAAAATATAGAACATGTTCTCTATCTAAGTCCGTCTGAACTTTTGATGTAAAAAATCCGATGGGGCATACACACGGTCGGAATATACGATGAAAAAGCTCCCATCGGACTTTTTCTGTCGGGAATTCCGACCACGTGTACGGGGCATTAGAGTAATGAAAGTTCACCACATATACAGGGAATACCTAAAGAGTGTATATGACAGGTTTTTGAATAAATGTCAGTCCAGGTGACAGATTTGTGTCCATTTTGGCTGGAGCATCCATACAGACCTCAACTGAGCTCCCTCCCTTCCAGTGATCAAGGAATTTTGCAGTGAAGCCTGATCATGAAGCTGAGGTACAAGTTCTCCATCATATCCCCTCCCCTTGTGATTGACAGCAGTCAGTAAACGGATCCATAGCCAATTGACAGCCTGCTCTTAACTATATAATCTTCCCACTGCTTGCTGTCAATGTTAAGACTTTGTAAAAGTGATGCTATTAAGAACTCCCTGAATCTGCCACACATGACCAAAATGGGTGGCAGGAATTTTTGAAAGGGCCATACTGCCAGAAATGTGTCATTGGGGATTTAATGAATTCCCTCTATAGAGTTGTCTGAAAATGATAATGCTGCAATTAAAACTGCTTCTACAGTGGATGATCAGTCTTGGACTGCTGACAGGGCAGGCACGTGTAATCCTCTGCCCGCTCCTTCTCTCCCCCCCTGCTCTCGCTGGCGTGGCTGCAATGGCGATTAGAGATCTGAGTATACACCTGCACAGGACCATGGAAAATGTAGTCCAGAGGGAAGCACTGCCTTATGGAGGTGACTGTCAACTACAGGGCCAAGAACAGACTCAGCAAGAGGAGAAGAGAGTTTTCCCAGGCTCTTGAGATGGAGAGAGGGCTTTTCTGTATGGCAACCAGAGCGGTAACATCTGCCTATGGTGTACCAGGATCACAGTGCTGTTTCTGAGCCTGTGCAGAGACCGGAGTTCCAGGACTGAGCTTGTGAGGGCTGGGACACTTAGACTGTGGATTGAGGATTGGATTACAAGGACTGAGCCACTGAGGGTCAGGTTCCAGAGACCTGAGACAGAGGAGGGTCCAGGACAAGGTTCAGTGGGTACCAGGAGTGTCGCGGCCCGTCCATAGGGGGCACACGGACGCCGCCCCCAGCAGTCACTAAATAAATAAAAAAAAAAAATTAAAATTAAAAAAAAAAAAAAAGGCCCTTTAAAAAAAAAAATTGAAAAAAAATGTCCTTTAAGTGCACTGTGTTCGGGCGCCGGACACAGTGCGCTATGGGAAGCACCACGTCAGTGCAATCACGAGATTGCAGATGAGGCGATTCATTTGCAGGCTTTGGAGTTGGCTTGTGGTGCAGTCCATCGCACCGGACAACATCCGCCCGCCCGTAGTATCACTTAACTTGGAGGTGCTTTGTTCTCCAAGTTAAGTGATAAATCGGAAGTGACATCAGAAGCTCCGTGGAACGCACGGCCCAAGCGGAGCTGGTAAGCTGCAAAATAGGTGAACTGTGAGCGCCTGTTAGGAAAGCGAATGACTAGCTGCTCTCCTAACACTGAACTGCCTCTCCGCAAATCAAGTGCTCGGGTCTGTTACCTGTCACCAGATTGGCTGAAACGACAGGCGCCACTATTGGACGCCTATCAGGAGGAGAGGACAAGAGATGAGGCAGGAGACACATGAAGGACCCCGCTCGTCGCCGTCACCCGCTGCCCCACAGACACAGGGTAAATGCCGGACAGATGGTGAGCAGGCGGGGAGCACACTGGCAGCATTTAATGGGCACACCGGCAGCATTTAATGGGCATACTAGCAGCATTTGATAAACACACTGGCAGCGTTTGATGGGAACACTGGCAGCATATGATGTGCAGTTGGGCACACTGTCAGCATTTGATGGGCACACTGGCAGCATTTGATGGGCAGTTGGGCACACTGGCAGCATTTGATGGGCACACTGGCAGAATATGATGGGCAGATGGGCACACTGGCAGCATATAATGGGCACACTGGTAGCATTTGATGGGCACAGTGGCAGCGTTTGGCACAGTAGCTGCGTTTGATGGCACAGTGGCAGCGTTTGATTGGCACAGTGGCAGCATTTAATGGGAATAGTGGCAGCGTTTGATGGTACAGTGGCTGCATTTGATGGGCACCGTGGCTGCATTTGATGGCACAGTGGCTGCATTTGATGGCATAGTGGCTGCAATTGATGTTTTTTTTCAAAATGTTTTCAGTTTGTTTGCACCCCCCCAAACATTTTGAGCACCAGCCACCACTGTCCAGGACTGATGTGCAGTTGCAGCTGTGCTTACTACACCACTGTTTGCAGTTCATACAACAGGAGACTGCCCATTTGCTTAATAACCCCAAAGCCAATCATTGCATGCAGATTTAAAGGGATGGTAACCAAGTGTACAACTGTACAGTTTGGGCCCCACCATTAACCGGCTGAAGTCTGCAAACCAACCACAGACACTGTACAACTACCTCCCAGGGGTATCCCTTTTAAGAGTTATACATAGGCCTACATTAAGGGGGATATACACAGAGTGCTCTCTGAGATACTTTTTGTTTATTTGTTGCAGAGGATTACTGTGAGACTCTTATGCCGCATACACACGAACTGACTTTCTGGCAGAAAAGGTCAGACGGAATCATTCCAATCGTGTGTGGGCTTCATCTGACTTTTTCTTTCTAAAATTCTGACGGACCTAGAAATAGAACATGTTTCAAATCTTTCCGACGGAATCAGTTCCTATTGGGAAAACCACTAGTCTGTATGCTATTCCGATGGACCAAAAACGACGCAAGGGCAGCTATTGGCTACTGGCTATTGAACTTCCTTTTTCTAGTCCCGTCATACGTCATCGCGTTCTAAAAAATCAGACTTTGGTGTAATCGTGTGCAGGCGAGTCCGTTTCAGCGGAACTCCGTCGGAGTCTATTCTGACGGAAAGTCCGGTCGTGTGTACGCGGCATTACCTAATGCTGTTCATTGTTTATATACGGTTTGCTGTTTATGCTGCTCTTTACCAGTGCTGCAAGTACAAGGTTTGCTGCTTAGTACCACAGTGATCTACATGAATTGCCATAGTACAGCCTAGAATTCTCATAAGTTAGTATTGCATTATAATGGACTCCTTTATTTGTTCATTCTTTCGTTGTGTTGACATTTTTTCTTGCTTTGTGACAATATACTTATCCCATTTGCTACCACTTAGCCTGGTACCTATTTCCTATGTTCTAAGACATCTGTGGGTAATATTCTAATAACTCATAGGTTCCTAGGTGTTTTCCTTACTAGCTAACCAGATGTGTGAGAAGGGCCGAGGCAGTTCTTAGAGTCATGGCAAAGAACAGAGAACCCATAATACGAAGTACATCCTTTTGGGGTAAAAGTTTGACTTATGTCTACCATGGACAGCCACACACTGATCAAAATTTGGCCGGTTCCTGCTGAACCTGGCAATTTTCAATCAGTGTATGACCAGCTTCAGTTGCTAAGTTGCTGTGTAAAGAGACAGTGCCTGATATTGCTAAAGTGTCTTTGCAGGTACTTGTGACTGTATAAATTGACTAGCATCATGCCAGACAGGTTATGAAATGTCCACAGGGTCTAAACAGTCATCATCTAATGATTGCAAAGTACCTGTTCCTGATATCTGCAGAAGATCATCCTTTACTCCTAGATGACTTCTCCTAAGCCACCTATTCTGCTCTTGTGACCCTAAAATGGACCAGTGTTCTAGGATGCTATTGTAACTTGACAAAGTGGTAAACTGTTTCAGCCAGTTTCACCTACACAATATCAGTAGGGTGGATTAAATCACACCTGGGTGCAGTTTGGCAGCTTGGCCGTGGGCATTGAATGACCTTGTCCGGACACTGGATAACATTGTTGCACCTTCAAAAAACAAGTCAGCAATGTCAGCTCATAGTTCAGTCCTGGCACCTCATGTTGACTGCATTAAGAGGGAGCCATAGGTTATTGGTTGAAGACAGCTGCCATCAAAGGTGCTCTAAGCATAGTCTGATGGTTGTCTAATCATGCTGAAACCACAGATACTAGAAAATATGCATTCAAAGTGGCTTGGCTGATTACCCGATCTGGTTACTGAACTCTGGCTTGGCTGACTACCCGATCCGGTTACTGGACTCTGGCTATGCTTTGACTTCGCTTACTCTATTTACCTTTTTATTTTTATTAATAAACAAGTGTGATTCTACTGTACTTCTGTTTCGGCCTGGTTCATGATTTCTGACACTCAGAGGTCCACGAAGTAAGGTGAGCAGCCTGTACTAATGGTGGTGGAAGCCCGGCTAAGGACGCACATATATTACAATTGTATTCGAGCACCCTGATCACTATTGAGGATTCTTCATCTTGTTTTTTGGTATCTCTCTCTACGATGACCTGGCTTTTTATTTGGGACTATCCATATAATATTGAGTTATTGGACATTCCATATGAAAGCTTTTTAGTATTATTTTAAGCACTGCACTGTTTTTTTACTATATGTCTGTTCAAGGAGTGTAATATATTGACTTTGAGTGTTCAGCTGCTGTAGACAGGGTTAATTGTCTTTGTATTCGCACTAACTGATTTCACTTATTTAGTAATTAAACTCACTTGGTGCCTTATCTGCATTAAATTGGCCGCAGAACCTGTGTAATTCATATGTGTTCGGGTTTAAAGGGATGAGGTGGCAACACTAGTTAGGACCATTGTCCGGTTTTTATTGCTGTCTATGCTGTCATTCTTTCAAATTGTCCTGATCACCAATGTCAAATGTGAAAGTGAAGGTACAGTAACTTCAGTGAGGGTAAATCCAACATTTTGAATTGCCTCCAGTTCAGGAACAGAAGGGAAATCTGCCAATGGGGACACTCGTTCCATGATAACTAAGTGGGAATTTCCCCCACATTGGAAAGATATCCTCACTTCCTGTTTAGTCTACAAGACAAGATGTGATAGGGAAGTTTCTAATAAGACACAGATGGCAAAAAAAAAGACTGACAGTTATAGTAACCCTCCCCTACTCTATACAAAATGTAAACCAAATATACTTTGAGGCTGGATTCACACCATTGCCACATCCATCTTGCAGCAGGGGTCTGGTGCGTGCTGGTTCACCATTTCAGGACCGATTTCAGCCCGAATTTTGGGCTGAATTCGGACCTGAAACCAACCAAAAGACGCACAGTGTTTTTGTGCAAAACACACCGGACCTGCTTCGGAGATATGTGAACCAGCTCCACAGAGAGCCGGTCAAAATCTCCTGCTATTGTGAACTGGATGTGGGGAGACCGCATCCAATTCGCAATGGTGTGAACCCAGCCTAAATCTATCCAGTTGTGCCTCGTGCCAAACAACGTTTCATGACAATATTAAAAAAAGCAAAAGAACCTGGAATTGAAAACGTAGATTAGCATCCGCAATTAAATGATATCATTATTTTCCAGTAAAGGTTTGACAATGAAAACAGGCAGCTGCTTGATTACTATGAGCTACACTCGCCTACAACTTTTACACAATGCAAACATCTGCGTACTTGGTGTATGACACTTATCTCCAATCAACCATGAAAAGTAACATTTCACTTACAGCACACAAAGAGCATATGCCCGGCAAACCGATTCACTGTCTCGCACTAGGTAACTCCCATCCTTGCCAGCATGTGACAGCAGATCCTCAGCCTTGGAGCGAGTGATATTCCCATGGTACCAGGGCAGTGACATCTCAGGAAGTGTCAGTTAGATGCAGTGTTTGCAGAGGACACCCCTCTGACTACTGTGTTAGGACCTCAGTCGCTTCAGATAAAACAGACAAGTTCTGCACAGTAAATGCTCTCTACTAGTTCTCTTATTCTGTGTGTTACAGTTTCCTGTTTTAAACACTGAGATGCAGAGGAAACAGAAACATGGGGACTTCCTTATTATAACCACAACACAGAAGGGAGGGGGTGACATAAACTCATGACAACTTTGCACCAGGTACTTACTTTTGTTACTTCTAGATGTAGCTGCATCAAGCTTCTTTTATTTCAGACCCTGTGGGACATTACAGCAATCGGAGCCTTTGCCTAAAAGGTAACACCACTGTTGTGGAAAAAATATAGCAAATAAAAAAAAATAATATTATAGCATGTACAATTGCTACATTAACAACAATATTATGTCATTTAAATTCCAACTCCAGGAAAATGTATCCCATGAAACAGAGCTGCACCCTCATTTCAAGGGTTAAAACAGTATTAAACCCAAAAGAAAACATTTATTACATTTCAGCCTAATTCGAATTTCTTAGATGTGATGGCTGCATAGCTCCCAACTTTTTGAGATGGGAATGAGGGACACCTATCAGCAAAAGAATGCAGGCATAGGACACACCCCTTGCCACGCCCCCTTAAAGGAGAATTGTACAAAAAACCAAGATTAGTTAAACCCACAAGTGCTTTCTTTTATCACTACTATTGTCTTTTATTGGCTTTTTGAATTTAAAAATGCGGCAATTTAGAAATCAGATGACAGGTTTAGCACTGGAAAACACTTTTTGATAGATAAAAAGTGCATTTTATATACATCTATATAGATCAGACCAAAATGAGGGACAAATGAGGAGGAATGAGGGACAGAGGGACATCGCTCCAAATCAGGGACAGTCCCTCCAAATCAGGGACAGTTGGGAGCTATATGACTGCATTAGTTTCCTTTTTAGGCTTCCTTTCTTCTATTTTCACCTGGGGATCCAACCAGCAAGTCTGTTTTTTTGTTGTTGTTGTTTTTTTTTTCAAAAGAACACGCTCTCTCACAGATGTATGCAATTACCGGACCTCCAGCTGTTGCAGAACTCCAAGTCCCATGAGGCATAGCAAGACTCTGACAGTCACAAGCATGACACCCAGAGGCAGAGGCATGATGGGACTTGTAGTTTTGCAACAGCTGGAGGTCCGTTAATTGCATATCCCTGGTTTATAGGGATGAAACAAACCATTGAACTCTTCATGTACACTGGCCTACATTTACCGCTTCCCTGGAAAAACGCAAATTGGGGCAAAAACATGACACGGTTTTGCGTTTTCCTGCAGCCGGTGGTCAAAACGTTCCTATCTTGAACGCAATTCTTCTGCGTTCAGGAGAGGAAGGTTGAAGCTCACCTAAACGTGGCAGCTCCTAAACTCTGCTAATACATGGAAACATAGGGGGTTATTTACGAAAGGCAAATCCACTTTGCACCACGAGTGCAAACTACAAGTGCAAAGTGCACTTGAAATTGCACCGAAAGTGCACTTGGAAGTGCAATTGCTGTAGATCCGAGGGGGACATGCAAGTAAAATAAAAAACAGCATTTTAGCCTGCACATGATTGGATGATAAAATCAGCAGAGCTTCCCCTCATTTCAGATCTACCCCTCAGATTCACAGCGATTGCACTTCCAAGTGTACTTTCTGTGCAATTTCAAGTGCACTTTGCACTTGTAGTTTGCACTTGTAGTGCAAAGTGGATTTGCCTTTTGTAAATACCCCCCCTAGGCTTTTATGGAGTTGAGTTTAGGAGCTTTGGCAAAACAATGCTGTCAGTGTAGGCTAGTGTACATGAAGCCCAGCTTCTATTTATTCATGCAAAACCTTTATCCCAAAAGGAATAAAAAAAAGGTTTGCTGTAACTAATTATAAGGTGTGATTGTATCACTAATTTTCCCAGAAGTCTGCACTAAGATACAAGTCAAATTTTAGGCATTCTCAGCAACAGGAATTTCAGTTTTGATGAGATACTTCCAAAAGTAAATGTGGCTTTGCTCATTATAACACTAATAGGGCGTACACAAGGTCGGACTTTGTTCGGACATTCCGACAACAAAATCCTAGGATTTTTTCCGACGGATGTTGGCTCAAACTTGTTTTGCCTACACACGGTCGCACAAAGTTGTCGGAATTTCCGATCGGCAACCACGCGGTCACATACACCACGTACGACGAGACTAGAAAAGGCCGGTTCAGAACCAAGCGCGGCACCCTTTGGGCTCCTTTTGCTAATCTCGTGTTAGTAAAGGTTTGGTGAGAGACGATTCGCGCTTTTTCAGACTCGTGGCTTTCAGATCGTTTTCTGCCGTTCAGTTTGTGCTTGTGGGTTTGTATCTGCTCTTCAGTGCGTTCAAGCAAGTTCCGCGTGACTTAGTCATTGTATTCTTGTTCGTTCGTTACTGGTTTTCAGGTCGCTCTTCACAGGCCTTGCTGTTCTTCAGTGCGTTCTGTTACTTCGTTCTGAGCAGCCGACCGTTTTCTAGCCATGTTTCGTATGCGTACTCCTCGTAGAGTTTGTGCTGTGCGGGGGGCTTGGTGTTGGGGTCCTGACCTTGACACAAGTCCAGTCCATGAACAGGGTGGGGAGGAGTTCATGGACCAAGAATTGGTTGCTTCAGCGTGACCAGTTCTGTCATATGCCTTTGCTCCGTGAGATCCGTGAGAATAATCCTGATGATTTCAGGAACTTTCTCCGGATGACGGACCCCGTGTTTCACCGTTTGTTGGCTTAGCTGACCCCCTATATCAGCAGGCAGGATACCTGCATGAGGCAAGCCATCACTCCGGAGCAGAGGTTGGTCGCTACCTTGCGGTATTTGGCCACAGGGAGAAGTCTGCAGGACTTGAAGTTCTCGACAGGCATCTCCCCCCAGGCTCTGGGGATCATTATCCCAGAGACCTGTTCTGCCATCATCCAGGTCCTGCAGAAGGAGTATATGAAGGTAAGATTTTTATCCTTTTATATCACATTTTATTGTATTGAATGTTTGATAATATATTGTATTTCTTTCCTCATTCCCTAATTACCATGATTGTAATATGCTGTGAATGTCCCCTTTGTTCTCATGCATGCTGGATTTTTATGTAATTATTATTTGAGGTCCTTCATACATATTTGCCCTTCACTAACCTCCCCAGAATGGTGTCTCCTGGCCTATATTCACCTCATGTAGTCACTTAACAATGTATTTTATCTGCTCCATAGTAGTGCTTTACCCCAAACACTCCCTAAAATGTTTGGAAATGTTATTTTTGATTTAAATTCAGTGCCAGAGGCTTTTTTTTTGTGGTGTCCCCAAATTTTTAGTAACCCTCCCAACCCCCAACTGCTAAGTCAGCTGATCCCAATTCTCTATCTATCCTCAATCATCTATCTGCTGACTTTGCCAATCCCATACACACTATACCCATCTCTTTACTGGTCAGATTTATGGATGAATTCCCCAAAGCATGTAGTGCAAGGGCCTGCCTGTATACTTTACAATGGTACTGTTTAAAGTTTTTGTATCCTATTATTATCTTGATAGGTAATAGCAGAATGTCCAAATGTGCTCAAATGTGTACAGTGTGTATTTATATCTTTGTATTATGACACTTCTTACCTGTCCAGTGGCCTGCCAATAGTGTAACTAAGGAGGGGCTGTTCCAAGTAATACCCATTATTTAAGCATTCATCTCTCAATGAAATGAAGAGGGTTACCTGTCCAAGAGTCCCCCCCCCCCTATAATGTTAGAAATGGCCCATGAGAGGGGGGGAGGGGGAATATGATAGGTGTACCTTATACTTTGGCGTTGTTAATTTCCCCTTAATAAATGCTATCTGGAGGTTGCCCCATAATGTTTGTGTCTAATCTGCTTGCCATGTTTCTGTGAAAAATAGTAATGTTTATTGTTTTTTCCTCAACAGTTTCCTTCCACGCCACAGGAATGGCAGACTGTGGCCTTCCACTTTGCCCAGCGGTGGGACTTTCCTAACTGCGGAGGGGCAATTGATGGGAAACACGTCCACATCGTCCCACCATCCAACTCGGGGTCGTACTATTATAATTACAAGGGGTTTAATAGTATAGTGATGTTGGCGGTGGTGCCGGCTAATTACGAGTTCCTGTATGTGGACGTGGGGAAGAATGGCCGGATGTCCGATGGTGGAGTCATCACCCAGACGGAGTTCTACAGGCGTCTCCAGAATGGCAGCTTGGACTTGCCAGCTCCAGAGGACAATGTTGAAGGTCTCCCATTTGTGTTCGTTGCTGATGAAGCGTTTGCGCTGGGGGACCACCTGATGCGGCCATTCCCGATGAGGATCCTCACCCCGGAACAGAGGGTTTTTAATTACCGGCTGGCCAGAGCCCGAAGAGTGGTGGAGAACACATTTGGAATCCTGGCCAGCCGGTTCCGACTATTTCTGACACCCATCCATATGGCAGAGTATAAACTGAACCATATAATACTTGCCTGCTGTGTTCTCCATAATTTTTTTAAAAAAACATTCAGCCAACTATGCTGGCTCAGTTGGGCCTGAGGCCGGAATCCTACATCCAACAACACTGACGGCGCTTGAAAGTGGCCGTCCTGGCTTGCCCTCCCTGAATGCCCGTGATGTCCGGTTACGATACCTGGAGTTCTTTGCGGGTAGGGGGGCTATCAATATGCCAGACAATATGTGAAACCTTTTTCGAATAAAAAACAACCAAAAGAAATTCTTTGTGGACATTTACTGCTTGTGTTTGTTTTAGCTGACCCTGACAGAAATGTGTTGAATGCAGAAAATGTCGTGATTGGGTAACCTTATAAAAAACACTGTTGGCTGTTACTTCCTAAATGCAAAAACACATTTCACTACAAGTGCACTTGCAACTGCACTGAAACTGCACTTGTAGTGCAAAGTGTATTTGCCCTTAGGAAATAACCCCCATGTTTGCATAAAACAGCAATTACATCACCCCAAAAGTGTTGTATTGTTGAGACAATAATCCACACATTCTTGAGTAACCAACTTTTTTATAGCTGCACAATCACATGTGCATTTACCAAAGGTTTTTAAAACAAACCAACATGTTTGTTGTATAACAATTTTTGCTGTAGCATTATCAAAAATCGAAATATCCATTTCAGATAAAACAGGCCTGTGTAAAACCAACAAGAAAGCAACAAGAAAGCCTGTGTAAAACCAACAAGAAAAACTTGAACTTACAAAGTTCACATATGGTAAAACCTGAAGGCTATATCAGACATCAGTATTTAGGAACTGTGTTTGATATAGCGTTCAGATGGGGGGAAATCACCCCTGGAAAAGCCAAATTTGGAATATGCACACCAAGTTCAGAATGTCAACATGTGCTATCTGCCATCAGGGGGGATCAAGGGACGAGTTTTGGGGGAGCAAGCCCTTCCTCACCGCTACTTTATAATTGAGGAAGGGGTTGCACCCCCAAAACGCGTCCATTGATCTCCCGTGATGGCAGATAGCATATGTTGGCATACTGTGTGCATCCTCCAAATTTGGCTTTTCAAAACATTGCAAAAAGATTTAAAAGATTGGACCACAATCCAAAAAGTGATTTTGTGGGCTTTTAAATTCGCCCCAAAACATCAATGATGTTATTATTTTTTTTAATAACATCACTGATTTTTTGCTGTATGTTGTGCAATTCGAGATTACACCCCATGATCTCCCCGATCAGGATCTGGGCACTTTCTGAAGTAAAGCGTTCTCTCTCCCTCACATCACGATCACCTAAAAAGAGATAAAGAAAACAAAAACACGTATCAAAAATCTGCCACCATCCATCTCTTTTACCTGAGCCTGTGGTCGCAGACACTCACCTGTTCTGGTGCCAATCTCCACCACATCTTCTTCTTCCTCCTGCTCTTCTTCTTGGGTTGGGGGTATTTCACCTTCTTCCATAGGTGGGGGGTCTGTGGTCTCCTGGGATGAGGGGTGTCCTCCGAGTCTTTTCTCCCCTATGTAAAACAAAAATGGTATACTTAGCACACAGATATTTGATGGCAGAACTAGAAATAGGAAACATTGCTTGGAAGTGGGGTACAATTGTCTATTTTGGCAGAGTTCCAAGATGTAATTTTCTTATTGCCCTTTGTCAAGCTGCAATACTTTACCAGTTTAGTACAAAGTTCACAGATGGAGACCCCCCTATAGTATACACTGGAGCACCTGTGTGCCCCCCCCCTAATAAAAATGGTGTTCGTGTGTCCCACACTAGTGCTCCAGTGTCCAGATGTGAAAACAGCTGCTCAGTGTCCTCTCCTTACACACAATCTAGTTGGCATTTCATTCTAGTAACAAACCCATCTACACAAACAAATATTTGGCATCCAAATAGGGCCAAAAAAAATGTGTGAAAATGCATATGGCCTAAACAATGGTGTGTTAGAGGCCCAAAGAAAAATGTTTGATACGAACGAATAATGGGCCCATGAACAATAAAGTTGCCCTTTTAAACGTTACAATTACTAAAAGCATATGGAGCAGAACGAACGGAATAAAGACAGAAAGAATAGGAACACAGCACAACTACTTACTTTTTTGCAGAACTCTCCGGATCTTTCGTTACTGCTCTGGCTCTCTTAATTTGAGGTCCGACCACCACTTCCTCAGCTGATCTTTTGATCTTCGTACCCCGAAATTCCTCTCAAGACTCCTGACCACTTTCGCCATGATCTTGGCCTTTCGGATGTTGGGGTGGGGGTAAGGCCCATATTTTCCGTCATAGTCGGACTTCTTCATGATGTCGACCATCTCCAACATCTCCCCAAAGGACATATTTGTGGCCTTAAAACGTCTCCTTCTGGATCGGGACGTGTCCGGATCCGGGCTTTCCTCCTCCTCCTCCTCGTTCCTGCAATTAGCACGCACCTGCTCTAACTCCGCCATCATGCTCTTCACCCACTGCGCCGAATGAAAAGGGGCGGGGAATAGACTAGAAAGAACGTCAGGGGCGGGCGGAGTTACACGCATGCGCAGTGTGTATAAAGCGTAACACGCGTGCGTATTACGTACGATCTGTGAGCGGAGGAAGGAGCATTGGAGGCGCCGATCGTAAGAACGAAGGTAAGAGACAAACTTGTGCCTATACTGCTTCTAGATTGAGGCCTATATTGTAACAAGATTAGGAGAGTTTTGTCTGACATTAGGCTTTGTCTTGTGTTGTGTCTTGCAGTGAACATGGATATGGTACTCAAAGATAATGACTTCATGTCAGTATTCGTAGATATGTTAAGGGAGCTGCCATGTCTGTGGGAGATTAAACACCCCCATTACAAGAACCAAGCAAAGAGGAAGGCAGCACTGGTGCAATTGTTGGTAATTGTGAAGCAGGTGATCCCCACGGCAGACATCACTTATTTAAAGATATTAATTGGTTGCCTGAGGAGCACATATCTAAGGGAGCGCAAGAAAGTCCTGGATTCACAGAGATCCGGAGCAGCAGATGACATCTATGTCCCCAGGATGTTGTACTACGACAGGCTGCACTTTCTGGCAGGCCAGACTGAACCCAGGCCATCCCTCTCCAGTCTTCCTTCCACGCTTCCTTCCCCCCCTGGCTGAGGCTTCTGACGCCCAACCTGGGCCTTCCAGGCACATGTGGAGGAGCCCAGATTGAGCCAGGTATAGCATTCCTCTAAATATTTCTGCTTGTCCAATCAATGATGTTAACTAGATGTTAGTTGGGAGTACTAATTTATGATTGTGATTGATGATGCAAAACATTACAACCATGTCCCTTTTTCATACACAGGGAAGTCTCAGCCAGGAGGTGGCCGGGCCGAGCCGGCTGGCTGATCTGCAGGTCCCTCCACCCCCCCTGAAAAGAGAAAGTGGCAGGAAGAGGAGTGCCCTAGAGGAGGCTACCGGAGGATTCTTTTGGAGGGCTACAGAGGTCCTGGGAGCACGACAGACCGTGGAGGAGGACATTGCTGCCGTCATTGCATATAAAATGCAGAGGATGGAGGAGGGACAACAAGTCATGTGTGAGGCCCTCATATCGTAAGCTCTGGAGAAAGGTATGAGTGGGCAAATTACACCTCAGACACACCTTTGTGATGGTCCTCCTCCTCCTCCTGCAGGTCCTCCTCCTCCTCCTCCCTCTCCTCCAGGTCCCCCCAGTCCTCCTCCAGGTCCTCCCAGTCCTCCTCCTCCTCCAGGTCCTCCCAGTCCTCCTCCAGGTCCTACTCCTCCTCCTGCCACATCTCCAACAGCACAACCACAGCCGGGAAGGAAGCGTCAAAGGAAGACCAGAAAGTGAGGACCCTGGATCCAGTCTGGTCGGCCAAAAAATGCAGCCTCTTGTGGTACCACAGCCCGGGGACATACATGTCATCTGCTGCTTTCCGGATCTCTGCGAATTCTGGACCAGACTGCCCTCCCTTACATATGGACTCCTCAGGCCACCAATTTTGATGTTGAAGAATTGATGTCTGCCGTGGGGGTCCCAGGCTTCACTAATTTCTCCTGTTGATCCAGTGTTGCCTTCCTCTTTGTTTGGTTCTGAGCCCTTAATAAAGGATTTTTGTTTTGAATTATACTCTCCTATGTGTTTTACTTCAAAAAGGACAGTTGGTTTGTGAGGATTCAGGTACATTTCAAATATACAATGTGAAATGAACAAGGGACACCAACACCAAACAATCTCCTTGAGATTAAATAATAAAAGATATCAATGGTGTTGAGGTAACTTGACACACAAAACACACACAAAAATATTCTGGAGTAAAAATAACATTGAACAAAGATCAGCCTTTGAAAAAATCCAAACATTACAGAAAAAAAAAAGGCGTAAAATAAAAAACAAAAAAATATATAAAAAAAAGACCTGTCAGATGTGACAACTAATAACAATATATTGAGGGAATCCCAATAAAAAAACACAAATAAAAGTTTGTGAGAAGTGTGTGTGAATATGAGCAGCAAAACTACTTAATTCTTGTCACATTATAAAGAAGAAGAGAGTGCGCTGTATTAAACCATTTTGAACATTGCAGCGTGACGAAAGTGCTGTATCCATTGCGAACGCTAAGTTTACCAGAACGAGCTGTCCCGTCTCGGAATTTCTTCTGAGCATGCGTGGCACTTTGTGCGTCGGAACAGGCCACACACGGTCGGAATTGACGCGATCGGATTTTGTTGTCGGAAAATTTTATCTCCTGCTGTCCAACTTTGTGTGTCGGAAAATCCGATGGAAAATGTCCGATGGCGCCCACACACGGTCGGATTTTCCGACAACATGCTCCGATCGGACATTGTCCATCGGAAAATCCGACCGTGTGTACGGGGCATAAGGCTGGGTTTACACTATTGCCGCCTGTGGCTCACAGCAGGGGTCCGGTGCATTCCCGTTAACCATTCCAGGTCCAATTTCAGCCTAAATTTTTGGCTGAACTTGGACCTGAAACGGACCAAAAGACGAACAGGACCCCTGTGCAAATTCGAACTGGAGCTGCAGCGGAGATATGTGAACCGGCTCCATAGAGAGCTGGTCAAAATCTCCTGCTATTGCAAATTGGATGCAGGGAACCCACATCCAATTCGCAATAGTGTGAACCCAGCCTGACAGTGCACCAGGTGATTATAATGAACTAGGCCCTCCATTTCAGATTGAGCCTGCAAAGGACATGGTGAAACAAACAGCTATTTCTTCAGAGCAACAAACATGCACATTTAGAGGTGAACTCCTGGTACGGTTTTTATTGCACAGTTATATTGGTCCAATGTGGACTAATGTTTGTATGTATATTTCATACCTAAAGGACTGTAGTTGAAGCAGAGAATCACTGTAGCAGTTTTTGCTACTACAGGGATCACCACCGCGGCCTCCTGGGCTCAATGCCAATTGGCTGCCCTGCTGCATAGTGAACACAGGAAGTTGTTCACTTGGCACAGGCACCTTTCGCAAAACAGCTTGCATTTTTAGTGGATTGGTCTGGTTGGTGATGCAGCACCCCTAGTTTAGGCAACTCTTCATTGCATCTTTCTCATTGGATGCAAGGCATTATCTGATTGGATGGGGCTGGTGACATAATGATCTCCACCTAGTTCACTATGCAGCAGGGCAGCCATTCCACAGAAACGACACTCTCTCCCACACTGCCCAGGGCAAGCACAGTTCCCCGCATGGATGGGAGAGGAGAGAAGGCTCAATCTGCTCCTCCTCTTTCACCCCTACGTCTCCATCAGTGGTGGCTTGTTCATTAGGGACGCACGGGTGCCGCCCCCCCTATCCATGCGTCCAGCCCCATAATCTACATGCAGGGTGCCGGATGCATGGATTCCAATTGGGGGAGTTTTGAAGAAGGTATTTAGAGTCAGAGGCTCTAATAGGCTTTAAAAAAGTGGGCTTGGGGTGCAGAGCACAGCACTCTGAGCCCACCCAAATGTGTAACAATAGCGAATGAATTCGCTATTATCACACTTATACTCCTCCCGGCCAATCAGGAAGCAGATCGTGAGACCCATTTTCTGATTGCCCAAAAGGAGGAGCCATCCTATTGGCCTATGAGGAAGAAGGAGGAGGAGACATACAGCTCAGGAGACACCTGGGAGGCCCGTCCGATGAAGACGGGACACGGAGGAGACGGAGGGGGGAAGCCGCAGCCGCTGCCGTCCTCTCTACACCTGTCAGCACAGGGTGAGTGAGCTGGCGACAGGGAAGGGGGGGTGTGGGTATCGTACACAGTGCATGGTGGGGGGGGGGGGGGGTCCGTTGTCAGGCCTGTCTAAAGCTAACCCCCCCGACTGATGAAGCACCAGCTGCCACTGCTCTCTATGTCTGCGCGACAACACTGCAATCTCTGGAATGCTGTGCCTCAGAGAGGGGATGTGTGAGCAAGAAATCGTGGATGAAAAGGTTCCCATGCCTGAGCCTCCATCCTCAGGTGAGTGAGCTCACCATCCATTCTTTGTGAATTTAATCTTCCACCTCCCTCCTTTCTTTCTCCTGCCTCCTTGAGGGCAGGGATGGATGGGAATGTACAATATACTGTATATGTAAAGCGCTGCTTAAAATATTGGTGCTATATAAATACCTGTAATAATAATAATAACAATACATAATGTATATTGGAGAAAACTTAAAATATAATACTGTGTTCTACACAGCGCCACCTGCTGTGGATATGAAACATTACCGGAACAGCTCTGAAATTTATTTGGAAACTGAACATACGTTTTGATATCACCCAACCTGACATTACAATGTGCTGTTAGAGATACCTTCACACCTGGTCCATCCCAATAAGATCATTGGGTCGCTGATTAAAAAAGTAGAGAATCTAGCTTAATGAATAAAGTGATGATATGTTCACTTTTTTTTTAATATATATAATCTTAAATTATTCAACAAGGCAGATGAAAGGCAATGAATATACCGTGCACTTTGGAACACCAGTGCCCCTCCATACCATTTCACTTAAGTGGTTGCATGTGATAGCTGTACCAGCTGCCTAATGTGACGCTTGGTTTTATTTTTGCCATAGCATGCGTATATGCACCATGTTAGCTGAATGAGGGAGGTCAGGGGATGGTAAAACCGTAACTCAACTGCCTATTTTAATTACCCCAACCCCCAGGTGCCAGTTTAATTGTATTTTTATTTTATAAACATTTAAACTGATTTCTTAAAATTTTCTATAAAATAAATTTATATAAATGTATAAGTATACATTTAATACAGGGTACATCAATAGCACTGGTGTCACGCAGCATTATGAATTATCAAAAAAGTGTGTACAAAAATGACTGTTAAATCTAAGGCCTTTTTCACACTTCGCATAGCGGTAACATGCATCCCTCATGCTTTTTTTCACTTTTTTTGGCCATTTTCACTTGTCGTGCATAGGACAACCCTTTCACTTAAATTGGCTGCCTTATGTGTAACGAGCATGCCAGAGAAGCTCATGTACCAAATTTTGGCACTGAGCCAGGCAAGTTTGGCAATGTGTGGTTGGCAAAGATTTTGATGCATTTTGTCATGAGACAAAATCGCACTGCGTTTGGGATGCCATTTAGAAATGTTTGCATTGCAAGCGCGTTGTGTGTTTTGCCACATTTCTGAAATTGTGGGCAGAATTTCACAAATCTATCTGCATTTTTAGAGCTGCCAAGTGCGAATGCTGCCTCCATCTCTCATTTGCTCATTGCAAGCCTACCTAAAAAAGGTAAGCATAAAGGAGTTCCAAATTACTCCTTGGGTTATTGGAAGCTTGTGCTATTGAACTCTGTAAATAACAAGCACCATAAGGCTCCATGCACACTAGCGTTTTTTTAAGCTTTTAGAAGCTGTTATTAGCATTTTTTCTGCTCCTAGAAGCTAAATAGCGTTATCCTATGTGTCCATGCACACTACTTTAGGTTATTAGCATTTTTTGAGCTTCAGCGTCTAGAAGCAAAAAAAAAAAAGTTGTTTTTTGTAGAGTTTCTTGGAGCGTTTTTCCTGCAGAAACGCTATTTACAGAAGCATTTTTTTTTCTTTTACTGCAAAAATGCTAATAAAACGCTAACGCTCCTAAGCGCTCTTAAAACACTGCTAAAATGCTACTAAAAAAAGCTATTACCAGCGTTTTTTATCCAACTTTTTTTAGCGTAAAAAAAAATGCTAGTGTGCATGGAGCCTAAAGGAAATCCTGGAAAACATGTCCACATAATGATTGCTTGGAAATGAGAACATTTATTTACTTGTAAAAAAATAAAAATTCAATGTATGTTTTAATCCTGACCATAGAAAGCAATAAACACAAGTATACACAGCTTATTGCATTACGGTGTGCACCCCAAAGCTCAAACACACACACACACACATATATATACAGTATCTCACAAAAGTGAGTACACCCCTCACATTTTTGTAAATATTTTATTATATCTTTTCATGTGACAACACTGAAGAAATTACACTTTGCTACAATGTAAAGTAGTGAGTGTACAGCTTGTATAACAGTGTAAATTTGCTGTCCCCTCAAAATAACTCAACACACATTCATTAATGTGTAAACCGCTGGCAACAAAATGTCCAAATTGGGACCAATTAGCCATTTTCCTTCCCTGGTGTCATGGGGAGCAGGTGTGTTATGCACAAATATGTTCCTGTATATTGTAATAGGCCCTGACCAGGTTTTTGGGCTGGAGCACCCCTCCCCCTCCTCATTACCTCCTATTTAGTGGCCACCAGTGATTAGGATGTATCCCTTTCAGTTCTCCCACATAGAGGAGTTCAGCTCCCATGGTTGAGACAAAGGATCTTCCATTCTATTACTAGTGTAGGACCCACTAATTTGGGGTACTTTGTCGCAGTAAGTGGGCTTAGCACTATATGACCATATAGTGTGACCAAACCCCCGTATTTTTTGAATATGTTCAGGTGTTTTTAACTAGCCTTGCAGGAAATGTCATTCTTGTATGTGTGCGCTGTAAAAAAATTGGGGTAACTTTACTGTTTGGATTTTTTAAAATTCATGGAAGTGTCCCTTTTCCAAAAATTTGCATTTAAAACACCGCTGCACAAATGCCGTGTGATATAAAATATTGCAACAATCTCCATTTTATTCTCTAGATTCTCTGCTAAAAAAATATATATAATGTTTGGGGGTTCTAAGTAATTTTCTAGCAAAAAATATGGATTTTAACTTGTAAACACCAAATTTCAAAAATAGGCTTAGTCATGAAAGGGTTAAATAGACTGTGTTCAACTAGGCCTCAAAGCCTGCACTCCACTAACAGTGACTGACGGTTGGGTCGCATTTTCATAAGAGGAAGGTTACAAGTGTGTTGCATAATTGAGTTTACTGTTATCTACTACTTTATATTACTCTGCCATCTGCTCATTCACTGGAATACAAATACTGCAGTATAATATGGCTAGCTGAAGAGAGTATGAATGTTTCTGCGCAAAGGAATAAGTACTGGCAAAAAGATATCTAGTTTAAAGAGAACTGCTGCCTCTACCAATTACTACCACTAGGTGGAGTACAGAAATGAGAAAAAAGTGAAGTAGAAGTGGCGCTGTTCTATTGTGTTTGTGCACCTGATCCCTGATGAGCATGTGTATATCAAGCAGATATTGTGGATATGTATTAGTGCATTTGGATTATAAGCGTGAAAAAATAAAAAATATAAAATATTAATTGATCTAAATCTCAGAAAAAAAGGAGGGACAATTAGGTCCCATGTGACCTGCATATATATAATCCCATATATATGGCTATAAAGTGCTTGTGTGCTGGTGAACGATGGGTGTTAATATTTAACCACTTATAAGTTAGTGTCTAAAATAAATGTATAAACTACAATTTCAAAAGAACTTAAATCTCAAAAAAACTTAAATGACAAAAAACTTAAAACTTAAATCTCAAAAAAAAAAAAAAAAAAAAAAAAAAAAAAAAAAAAAAGAAAAAAAAAAAGGAGGGGACTAATTCAGTCCCATAAACATGCATTTAAAATTATATAGTCCCACTTAGTGAATAATCAAAAAGGTGTTTCTGTGCTGGTGAACAATTAGTGTTGATCATTTCCACTTTCCAAGGGTGATCACAGCATACGTGCTTATCCGTGCTTTTTATTGTGGCTGCACTCACCGGAATACCCCCCCCCCTCTTGGGGTATGGAGCATTCACAGTATCTGCCACTGTGTAACACTTTAAAGGCTGGATGGTCTCTGATGTAATGGCAGTCCTACAATCTTGTACCATATACCATACAGAACATAGAGGAGAAAGGAATCCCAATAGTGTAGTACTGTTTCAACTGTTTATTACTTAAAGCGGGGTTCCACTCAAATCTTTAACTTAATCTTACCCCCTTCAGTTAATTGCATAGATGTTCAAATGCCGCACGAAAATTTTTTTATCGCTGTAATTACCTTTATATTGTGCTTTATTGTGGCACTTCCTGTCTCTCCTCCCATGGGAGTAGGCGTGTTTATTGCCTTTCCCCGGCACCGCACTGTCTCCTGGGAGCTTAGATTTAGGCTTCCCAAGATTCAGTGCGGAAACAATGATCATGCGTGTGAACAAGCTGTGAATGAACAGCATTCACCGTGTCCAGGAAATCAATGCTTTTGGGCTTCACATGCCCACAAGCAAGATGGAAAAAGCCAGTACGAAAACAGACAGAGGCGGAAATATTACACCCAAACTGTGAGTATTATTTAGGGGTTAGCAAAGTGTCTCAATGACCTAAAAAAAAAAAAAAAAATAAAAGATTTGTCGCCGGACTCCCGCTTTAAAAAGGCATGAAAAGGTATCCATTATCCTATTTATTTTAAACATTTGCTTTTATTTGTTTTTATTTTTATATTTAGATATTTATATTTTGAAACACACGCCTAGGATGGTATAATAAAATGTTTTTTTATCCTATTGGAGTTTGTGACTATGTGATATTATATAATTTTAAATTATTGATAGTAATTAGTGAAATATAGATTTATATGTAATATTTTATATGCAAATTTTGTTTTTATATATCTCTGTTCAACTGTATTTAATCTAGTTCTAGACCTTGTAATGCAGTGTGACCGTTTAGGACTTGGGGATATATTAAACTAATCCCGGGTAGTGGCAGTATAATCTTACTGTATAGAGCGTTCAGTTATAACAATCTCACGACAAATGGGCGCCATAGTAGAAAGTAAATAACATAGATTGGACATTAGACTTCGGTCTGCACAATCCTGTTAAGTATGGACGTGGGTAATGTGCATATGTTACATATCCATAGGCTTCGGTCTGTAATATCACCCCCAAAATGGCCGCTGAAGTAAGTCACAATCAGTACTAGTGATTGCAGACCTCGGTCTGCATAATCTAACCCAAAATAGCCGCCGTAATTACCAGCCATTCAGGTCACGGTACATTATAAAAAGGAGATGAGGCAAGCACGGTGCACGCTCCAGATGACATTAGAGTGACGAAACGCACAGGACGGGGTCAGCACACATCCTTGCATCACTTCCGGTCGCCGGCGCTAGTGTCAGCAACAAATGCCTTAATGTTTTTCACTGAATGTGAGTACCTTTTTTAATGCCTTTTTAAGTAATAAACAGTTGAAACAGTACTACACTATTGGGATTCCTTTCTCCTCTATGTTCTGTATGGTATATGGTACAAGATTGGAGGACTGTCATTACATCAGAGACCATCCAGCCTTTAAAGTGCTACACAGTGGCAGATACCGTGAATGCTCCATACCCCAAGGGGGGGGGGGGGGATTCCGGTGAGTGCAGCCACAATAAGAGCACGGATAAGACACATATGCTGTGATCACCCTTGGAAAGTGGAAATTATCAACACTAATTGTTCACCAGCACAGAAGCACCTTTTTGATTATTCACTAAGTGGGACTATATCATTTTAAATGCATGTTTATGGGACCGAATTAGTCCCCTCTTTTAAGTTTTTTGTCATTTAAGTTTTTTGTGATTTAAGTTCTTTTGAAATTGTAGTTTATAAATTTATTTTAGACACTAACTTATAAGTGGTTAAATATTAACACCCATCGTTCACCAGCACACAAGCACTTTATAGCCATATATATGGGATTATATATATGCAGGTCACATGGGACCTAATTGTCCCTCCTTTTTTTCTGAGATTTAGATCAATTAATATTTTATATTTTATATTTTTTATTTTTTCACGCTTATAATCCAAATGCACTAATACGTATCCACAATATCTGCTTGATATACAAATGCTCACCAGGGATCAAGTGCACAAACACAATAGAACGGCGCCACATCTACTTCACTTTTTTCTCATAGCTGAAGAAAGAGACTATACTATTCACTATAAGGCCTTCTAATTCTGTTGTATACTCTAAGAACTGCATTGCACTGCAGGGGGAGCTTCTAAGCATCTATACAGTCTTATATTGTTTTTCCTAGTACTGGATAGTGTGCTGCAAGTCTGGTGTGTGTTTGCGTGGTCGCACTGGAAGTGGGAAGGTGCCAAGATCTTACCACCCTGAACATCAGTCCCACTTGGAGACGCACCCGCATGCATCATTCAGGTAATCTTTGAGTGATAGCTATTTACATGCATCTAGTTTACTATTGTTCTGAATCTGTGCACCAGAATTGTTATTGTAATTACACAGTAAACTCACAGTCTGGTTAAAGTATAAATTGAGGTGAAGTTTGCTCATTTTCTAAGCAGGTGGAACAACGGATACCCAGATAATAATAGAGGTACAATATATGGTTATTCCTTGTTTTGGGTTTCACACCAGCCCGGTTATACAGCTGTGTCAAGTGGGTTGAGTCAATTAATTGGGGGTGGAAGAGCAAAGTACAGGCCCGATCAATTACCAGCAGCTCCTTAGGTGCTACACGTGGGGGCTCGTCCGGGATTCTGTTACTCTGCAATCAAGCCCACATAAAGGGAAACCCTCTAGGCACCAGTATGGATCCCCTCACTGTGATCTAGTGGTGCAAAGCAGAAGGCACCTGCTCAAAAGCGAGCGTGGCAATTAAGCTCCCAAGTGAGGCCTGGGAGGAAGAACAAGTCAAACAAGTGGTAACGGCCCTGTCCCCAGATAGAAAGGCATGGGTTATTGTCGTCAGACCAGATCGTGGGACCTCTCACACTTATGTGCTGTTGGAGTGGAGAAAGGGAGTCCCTGAAAACTTCAAAGGCACCAGTGCGCAACTATCTGACAAAACCAAGTTTTACCTGACACACCCAGAGGGACCAGGTGAAAGCCCTACCGCCTCTCGACAAGTAGAGTCAGTGACACGGGAAGTTAGTTTTGGGTCAACTCCAAGCAAAAGTGGGTTAGGGCCCCCTTTAAAGAAGAAGAGAGCCGTTGTTGAAAAAGACCCACCAGAGAGGTTCCCAACCAGGACAGTAGTTAGCCGATCTGGAGCAACAGTATAGCAATATACAAGAGAGGTTCCAGGAAACCTCTAGAATAATTGCGGAGCAGATCAAAGAACTAAATACTACATACAAGGACTCAAGTGGCAGTCATTCAAAGCCAAGACCAGTCGCAGTCATGAAGAGATTTCCCCGTGGTAACTTTCCAGAGCTGATGATCAGGAAAGATTTCAAGAAGGTCAGATAGGTGAGAAGGAGCAGAAAGACAAGCTGTCCTACACCAACCTTCTGCACCAGATTGACGTGGGATTCCACAAAGGGTATCCTGAATCCGAAATTGTGGAAGCTGTGGTCAACACAATCAGTCCTGGCCTAAGTCTCAGAGGTATGCTGGAAATGGAAAAATGGACTGACCCTAGTAACTCAGGAGAATATTAAAAAGCTACTACAAAGAGGAAAATGCTTCTGAACAGTACCATCAACTTTATAAACATCGTGCAGAATAGTATAGAGACTCCCCAGATTTTCTTGTTCAGAGCTATTGAGTTGAAGGACCGCCTGTTTTTTGTTTCACATGGAGAAGACTCAGATGAACACTTTGGGACTGAGCTGATACAAAAGAAGTTCTTATGGTCAATGGGTACGGGACTGAGAAGTGACCACATCAAGTTCCAATTAAAACAATATTTGGACGACCCTTTCATTCCAGATGAGGTACTCATAGAGAAGATCAATGAAGCCACCAACATGGAGATGGAAAGGGAAAAGAAGAAGAGTCAAAAGTCTGAATCTGTTGTCGGAGTCAGGGTGGCCAGCACAGCTGATAGAGATTCAGAGATTGGGGGTCTGAAGACTCAGATGTCTAAGATGATGGAAATGGTGACCGAGTCATTGGATCTCATGTCTGAGATAGCCGCACTGAAGGTGCAAGTGTCACAGATGACGGAGAAGATGAATCCGTTGACAGCAAAATGTATTGAGTTGTCTGGCCAGAGACCTACGAATCAAGACATCTGTCTATACTGTGGAGGTGTGGGTCACTACCAGCGAGTATGTCCAAGTCCACGACGGGAAACAGAAGACTGGCGTGGACCTCAGAGAAGTGACCCAAGGATGGAGAGAAGATCCGGGCCTTCAAGGGAACAATGGAGAACACTTGAAGTTTATGCCGTCTCAGTGAGAAGGGCTCATCGGTACCCAAACCGATGGCAGAAGCGGTACCCTCGACACTGGAAGCTGAAGGAAGCACATGTCCAGTCATGCCAACCTACTGTTTCAGATGTTTCCAACAGGCTTCCTACTCAGTTGGTAGGCCCTCTGCCTGTAGTGTAGGGATGAGCTTCGAGTCGAACCCATGTTCAACTCGTAAATCGCCTGTTCGACTGTTCGTCGAATTGCGAACGTTATGGGCCGTTCGTGCCAAATTCGAGTGGCGCGTCACGACCCATAATTCACTGTGGCATCGCAGTGCATTGCTTGCTGATGATTGGCCAAGCATGCACTATGACCCGAATGCTTGGCCAATCACAGCGCCGTCTGCACAGAGAGCTGTAATTGCCATGGCTCAGGGGGTTTAGTACACGCCCCACACTATATAAAGCCGCCTACGTGGCGGCCTTGTGTAGTATGTTGCGGCGGCGGAGAGATAGACAGAGAGACAGTGTCATTTTATTCAAGTTAGATAGAGTAGGCATACAAGTACATATTTGGGGGGCACACCATACAATGCATTTAAATTCAAGATGGTGCTGCTGTAAGACCTATAAACAGTACAAAATATTTTACAGCGCACACATACAAGAATGACATTTCCTGCAGGGCTAGTTAAAAACACCTGAACACCTGAACATATTCAAAAAATACGGGGGTTTGGTCACACTATATGGTCATATAGTGCTAAGCCCACTTACTGCGACAAAGTACCCCGAATTAGTGGGTCCTACACTAGTAATAGAATGGAAGATCCTCTGTCTCAACCATGGGAGCTGAACTCCTCTATGTGGGAGAACTGAAAGGGATACATCCTAATCACTGGTGGCCACTAAATAGGAGGTAATGAGGAGGGGGAGGGGTGCTCCAGCCCAAAAACCTGGTCAGGGCCTATTACAACATACAAGTACATATTTGGGGGGCACACCATACAATGCATTTAAATTCAAGATGGTGCTGCTGTAAGACCTATAAACAGTACAAAATATTTTACAGCGCACACATACAAGAATGACATTTCCTGCAGGGCTAGTTAAAAACACCTGAACACCTGAACATATTCAAAAAATACGGGGGTTTGGTCACACTATATGGTCATATAGTGCTAAGCCCACTTACTGCGACAAAGTACCCCGAATTAGTGGGTCCTACACTAGTAATAGAATGGAAGATCCTCTGTCTCAACCATGGGAGCTGAACTCCTCTATGTGGGAGAACTGAAAGGGATACATCCTAATCACTGGTGGCCACTAAATAGGAGGTAATGAGGAGGGGGAGGGGTGCTCCAGCCCAAAAACCTGGTCAGGGCCTATTACAACATACAAGTACATATTTGGGGGGCACACCATACAATGCATTTAAATTCAAGATGGTGCTGCTGTAAGACCTATAAACAGTACAAAATATTTTACAGCGCACACATACAAGAATGACATTTCCTGCAGGGCTAGTTAAAAACACCTGAACACCTGAACATATTCAAAAAATACGGGGGTTTGGTCACACTATATGGTCATATAGTGCTAAGCCCACTTACTGCGACAAAGTACCCCGAATTAGTGGGTCCTACACTAGTAATAGAATGGAAGATCCTCTGTCTCAACCATGGGAGCTGAACTCCTCTATGTGGGAGAACTGAAAGGGATACATCCTAATCACTGGTGGCCACTAAATAGGAGGTAATGAGGAGGGGGAGGGGTGCTCCAGCCCAAAAACCTGGTCAGGGCCTATTACAACATACAAGTACATATTTGGGGGGCACACCATACAATGCATTTAAATTCAAGATGGTGCTGCTGTAAGACCTATAAACAGTACAAAATATTTTACAGCGCACACATACAAGAATGACATTTCCTGCAGGGCTAGTTAAAAACACCTGAACACCTGAACATATTCAAAAAATACGGGGGTTTGGTCACACTATATGGTCATATAGTGCTAAGCCCACTTACTGCGACAAAGTACCCCGAATTAGTGGGTCCTACACTAGTAATAGAATGGAAGATCCTCTGTCTCAACCATGGGAGCTGAACTCCTCTATGTGGGAGAACTGAAAGGGATACATCCTAATCACTGGTGGCCACTAAATAGGAGGTAATGAGGAGGGGGAGGGGTGCTCCAGCCCAAAAACCTGGTCAGGGCCTATTACAACATACAAGTACATATTTGGGGGGCACACCATACAATGCATTTAAATTCAAGATGGTGCTGCTGTAAGACCTATAAACAGTACAAAATATTTTACAGCGCACACATACAAGAATGACATTTCCTGCAGGGCTAGTTAAAAACACCTGAACACCTGAACATATTCAAAAAATACGGGGGTTTGGTCACACTATATGGTCATATAGTGCTAAGCCCACTTACTGCGACAAAGTACCCCGAATTAGTGGGTCCTACACTAGTAATAGAATGGAAGATCCTCTGTCTCAACCATGGGAGCTGAACTCCTCTATGTGGGAGAACTGAAAGGGATACATCCTAATCACTGGTGGCCACTAAATAGGAGGTAATGAGGAGGGGGAGGGGTGCTCCAGCCCAAAAACCTGGTCAGGGCCTATTACAACATACAAGTACATATTTGGGGGGCACACCATACAATGCATTTAAATTCAAGATGGTGCTGCTGTAAGACCTATAAACAGTACAAAATATTTTACAGCGCACACATACAAGAATGACATTTCCTGCAGGGCTAGTTAAAAACACCTGAACACCTGAACATATTCAAAAAATACGGGGGTTTGGTCACACTATATGGATAGAGTAGGCAGACGAGTCAGTTAGCTGCACTTACAGTGTATTGTGTATATATATATATGCATCCTAGGTGTTGTATATATATATATATATATATATATATATATATATATATATATATATATATATATATATATATATATATACATATACACTGTATTCAGTTTAGCTAGATCCGTTCCTGTTATTCTCTTCCTACAGACAGGCAGGCAGGTGTTTTTACAGTATTTACAGCTACCTGAAGAGAATTGCTGGTGTTCTTCTAAACCTATTAGTACCACAGGCAGGCAGCTACAGTATTTACAGTTAGTGTAGTGCGTCCTCTGCACAGTGTGCACCTGAAGCTACCTGAAGATGATTGCTGTTGTTCTTTTGATCCTATTAGTACCACAGGCAGGCAGCTGCAGTACTTACAGTTAATGTAGTGCATCCTCTGCACAGTGTGCACATAAAGCTACCTGAAGACAATTGCTGTTGTTCTGATCCTATTAATACCACAGGCAGGCAGCTGCAGTATTTACAGTTAGTGTACTGTGTCCTCTGCACAGTGTGCACCTAAAGCTACCTGAAGACAATTGTTGTTGTTCTGATCCTATTAGTACCACAGGCAGGCAGCTGCAGTATTTACAGTTAGTGTAGTGAGTCCTCTGCACAGTGTGCACCTAAAGCTACCTGAAGACAATTGCTGTTGTTCTGATCCTATTAATACCTCAGGGAGGCAGCTGCAGTATTTACAGTTAGTGTAGTGCGTCCTCTGCACAGTGTGTACCTGAAGCTATCTGAAGACAATTGCTGTTGTTCTGATCCTATTAATACCACAGGCAGGCAGCTGCAGTATTTACAGTTAGTGTACTGTGTCCTCTGCACAGTGTGCACCTAAAGCTACCTGAAGACAATTGCTGTTGTTCTGATCTGATTAGTACCACAGGCAGGCAGCTACAGTATTTACAGTTAGTGTAGTGCATCCTCTGCACAGTGTGCACCTAAAGCTACCTGCAGAAAATTGCTAGTGTTCTTCTGATCCTATTGGTACCACAGGCAGGCAGCTGCAGTATTTCCAGTTAGTGTAGTGCATCCTCTGCACAGTGTGCACCTAAAGTTACCTGAAGACAATTGCTGTTGTTCTGATCCTATTAATACCACAGACAGGCAGCTGCAGTATTTACAGTTAGTGTAGTGTGTCCTCTGCACAGTGTGCACCTAAAGCTACCCGAAGACAATTGCTGTTGTTCTGATCCTATTAGTACCACAGGCAGGCAGCTGCAGTATTTACAGTTAGTGTAGTGTATCCTCTGCACAGTGTGCACCTAAAGCTACCTGAAGACAATTGCTGTTGTTCTGATCATATTAATACCACAGGCAGGCAGCTGCAGTATTTACAGTTAGTGTACTGTGTCCTCTGCACAGTGTGCACCTAAAGCTACCTGAAGTAAATTGGTGGCGTTCTGATCCTATTAGTACCACAGGCAGGTAGCTGCAGTATTTACAGTTAGTGTACTGTGTCCTCTGCACAGTGTGCACCTAAAGCTACCTGAAGACAATTGCTGTTGTTCTGATCCTATTAGTACCACAGGCAGGCAGCTGCAGTATTTACAGTTAGTGTAGTACGTCCTCTGCACAGTGTGCACCTAAAGCTACCTGAAGACAATTGCTGTTGTTCTGATCCTATTAATACCACAGGCAGGCAGCTGCAGTATTTACAGTTAGTGTACTGTGACCTCTGCACAGTGTGCACCTAAAGCTACCTGAAGAAAATTGGTGGTGTTCTTCTGATCCTATTAGTACCACAGGCAGGCAGCTGCAGTATTTACAGTTAGTGTAGTGCATCCTCTGCACAGTGTGCATCTAAAGCTACCTGAAGACAATTGCTGTTGTTCTGATCCTATTAATACCACAGGCAGGCAGCTGCAGTATTTATAGTTAGTGTACTGTATCCTCTGCACAGTGTGCACCTAAAGCTACCTAAAGAAAATTGGTGGTGTTCTTCTGATCCTATTAATACCACAGGCAGGTAGCTGCAGTATTTACAGTTAGTGTACTGTGTCCTCTGCACGTTGTGCACCTAAAGCTACCTGAAGACAATTGCTGTTGTCTTGATCCTATTAGTACCACAGGCAGCCAGCTGCAGTATTTACAGTTAGTGTAGTGCATCCTCTGCACAGTGTGCACATAAAGCTACCTGAAGACAATTGCTGTTGTTCTGATCCTATTAGTACCACAGGCAGGCAGCTGCAGTATTTACAGTTAGTGTACTGTGTCCTCTGCACGTTGTGCACCTAAAGCTACCTGAAGACAATTGCTGTTGTCTTGATCCTATTAGTACCACAGGCAGCCAGCTGCAGTATTTACAGTTAGTGTAGTGCGTCCTCTGCACAGTGTGCACATAAAGCTACCTGAAGACAATTGCTGTTGTTCTGATCCTATTAGTACCACAGGCAGGCAGCTGCAGTATTTACAGTTAGTGTACTGTGTCCTCTGCACAGTGTACACCTAAAGCTACCCAAAGAAAATTGGTGGTGTTCTTCTGATCCTATTAATACCACAGGCAGGCAGCTGCAGTATTTACAGTTAGCGTAGTGCGTCCTCTGCACAGTGTACACCTAAAGCTACCCGAAGAAAATTGGTGGTGTTCTTCTGATCCTAATAATACCACAGGCAGGCAGCTGCAGTATTTACAGTTAGCGTAGTGAGTCCTCTGCACAGTGTGCACCTAAAGCTACCTGAAGATAGTTGCTGTTGTTCTGATCCTAATAATACCACAGGCAGGCAGCTGCAGTATTTACAGTTAGTGCACTGTGTCCTCTGCACAGTGTGCACCTAAACTACCTGAAGTAAATTGGTGGTGTTCTTTTGATCCTATTAGTACCACAGGCAGGCAGCTGCAGTATTTACAGTTAGTGTAGTGCGTCCTCTGCACAGTGTGCACCTGAAGCTACCTGAAGACAATTGTTGTTGTTCTGATTCTATTAATACCACAGGCAGGCAGCTGCAGTATTTACAGTTAGTGTACTGTGTCCTCTGCACGGTGTGCACCTAAAGCTACCTGAAGACAATTGCTGTTGTTCTGATCCTATTAGTACCACAGGCAGGTAGCTGCAGTATTTACAGTTAGTGTACTGTGTCCTCTGCACGTTGTGCACCTAAAGCTACCTGAAGACAATTGCTGTTGTCTTGATCCTATTAGTACCACAGGCAGCCAGCTGCAGTATTTACAGTTAGTGTAGTGCGTCCTCTGCACAGTGTGCACATAAAGCTACCTGAAGACAATTGCTGTTGTTCTGATCCTATTAGTACCACAGGCAGGCAGCTGCAGTATTTACAGTTAGTGTACTGTGTCCTCTGCACAGTGTACACCTAAAGCTACCCGAAGAAAATTGGTGGTGTTCTTCTGATCCTATTAATACCACAGGCAGGCAGCTGCAGTATTTACAGTTAGCGCAGTGCGTCCTCTGCACAGTGTACACCTAAAGCTACCCGAAGAAAATTGGTGGTGTTCTTCTGATCCTATTAATACCACAGGCAGGCAGCTGCAGTATTTACAGTTAGCGTAGTGAGTCCTCTGCACAGTTTGCACCTAAAGCTACCTGAAGATAGTTGCTGTTGTTCTGATCCTATTAAGGTAGGTAGGTAGGCAGCTGCAGTATATACAGTTAGTGTAGTGCATCCTCTGCACAGTGTGCACGTAAAGCTACCTGAAGACAATTGCTGTTGTTCTGATCCTAATAATACCACAGGCAGGCAGCTGCAGTATTTACAGTTAGTGCACTGTGTCCTCTGCACAGTGTGCACCTAAACTACCTGAAGTAAATTGGTTGTGTTCTTCTGATCCTATTAGTACCACAGGCAGGCAGCTGCAGTATTTACAGTTAGTGTAGTGCGTCCTCTGCACAGTGTGCACCTGAAGCTACCTGAAGACAATTGTTGTTGTTCTGATTCTATTAATACCACAGGCAGGCAGCTGCAGTATTTACAGTTAGTGTACTGTGTCCTCTGCACGGTGTGCACCTAAAGCTACCTGAAGACAATTGCTGTTGTTCTGATCCTATTAGTACCACAGACAGGCAGCTGCAGTATTTACAGTTAGTGTAGTGCGTCCTCTGCACAGTGTGCACCTAAAGCTACTTGAAGAAAATTGCTGGTGTTCTTCTGATCCTATTAGTACCACAGGCAGGCAGCTGCAGTATTTACAGTTAGTGTACTGTGTCCTCTGCACAGTGTGCACCTAAAGCTACCTGAAGACATTTGCTGTTGTTCTGATCCTATTAATACCACAGGCAGACAGCTGCAGTATTTACAGTTAATGTACTGTGTCCTCTGCACAGTGTGCACCTAAAGCTATCTGAAGACAATTGCTGGTGTTCTCATACTAATAATACTACAGGCAGGCAGTTGATTCTGTTAGCTGCAGTATAATCGGTATATATATATATATATATATATATATATATATATATATATATATATATATATATATATACATCCCAGTTTTGTGCAGCTCACTGCAGGCTAATAGTATGTCTGGAAGGCCAGCAAGGAGAGGCAGACAGTCACACACCAATAAAAGAGGGCAAGCAGGCTCTGTGTCTAGAGGCAACAGTGCTGGTCGGCACGTGGCCATGGGACACGCTTGTCCTTTTTTTCGGCAGCTGGCAAAACAACATGCGGAAGACTTGGTAGAGTGGATGACCAAGCCGTCATCCTCCTCAGGGTACTTTGTCTGGCAAAGCAGCTGCCAACGCGGCCTCTTCCCTCAGCTCAATGGCATCAGTCACTCCTTCCCTAGCCCCACCATGTCCTCCTGAGGAGTCCCCCGAACTGTTTGACCACAATGCTGGGTACATGCTCCAGGAGAATGCCCAGCGTTTTGAAGGGTCTAATGATGGTACCCAGTTAGACGAAGGCAGTAACGTGAGCCCAGAGAGAGGGGGTGCCCAAGAAGGACAGCAATCTGGCAGTCAAGTTCCCCCAGCTGCAGCATACTGCCAGGTTTGCTCCAGTGATGAGGAGGGAGGGGATGATGAGGTCACTGACTCCACATGGGTGCCTGATAGCAGAAAGGAGGAGGAGGCACATCAACAAGGCAGGATGCCTTCCAGGGGCCAGCTTAAGGGCAGCACACCGCAGAGCTCCGCGTGTGCAGGGCGCTGCTGTCTCTGCGCGTTATTCCAAAAGTTCTTTGGTGTGGGCCTTTTTTGAGATGAGTGCATCAGATCCCACCGCTGCTATTTGCAACATATGTCTCAAGCGTATCTCGCGTGTCCAAAACATCACCCGCTTGGGCACCACATGCTTGACCCGACATATGTCGACCTGCCATGCAGTTCATTGGCAAGTGTACCTAAAAGACCCACACCAAAGCGGACTTCTCCTTGCTCCTCATCAGCTGGGATCTCCAACCCCACTATACCTTCAGTCCTCTCTGAAACCTGCACTGAGGAATGAAGGTGTAGAATTAGGTGTGTCACAGCCAAGTACTTGTGGGCAATCTGCTATCAGTACACCGACGTCAGATTGTACCAGACAAATTTCCCTGCCCCAGCTGCTGCACCGCCGAAAGAAGTTTGCTCCCAGCCATCCACATGCCCAGCGGTTGAATGCTAGCTTGGCTAAATTGCTAGCACTTCAACTGCTGCCTTTTCAGTTGGTAGACTCTGCCCCCTTTCGTGAGTTTGTGGAATGTGCAGTTCCTCAGTGGCAGGTTCCCAAACACCACTTTTTCTCACGGAAGGCGATTCCGGCTCTCTACCGGCATGTGGAAGGCAATGTTTTGGCCTCGCTGGACAGGGCGGTCAGCGGTAAGGTGCATATTACCACTGACTCATGGTCCAGCAGGCATCGACAGGGACGTTACCTATCTTTCACAGCGCACTGGGTGACTCTTGTGGCAGCTGGGAAGGATGCAGGACAGGATGCAGTAGTGCTGGAGGTTGTTCCACCACCACGCCTCCAAAATTCCACTAGTGGTGATTCTGCCACACCTCTCTCCTCCACCCCCTCCTCTTCTTCTTCCTCCATGGCCTCTTCCTGTGCTGATTTGAACCAGCGGTGCTCCGTAGGCATTCAAGGGGCTATACAAGCATGCAGGCAAAAAGATGCCATGCGGTGCTTGAGCTGGTGTGCTTGGGGGACAGGAGCCACACTGGGGCAGAGATTCTGTCAGCTCTGCAGGGGCAGGCTCAGAGGTGGTTGACGCCATGCCAGCTTAAGCCAGGTATGGTGGTTTGCAACAATGGCACCAACCTCCTCTCCGCCCTCTGACAGGGACAACTGACCCATGTGCCCTGTTTGGCTTACGTCCTTAACTTGGTGACGCAGTGGTTCTTGGGCAGGTACCCGGGCTTACAGGATGTCCTGAGGCAGGCCAGGAAAGTCTGTGTGCATTTCCACAGCTCATATAATGCCAGTGCTCGGCTGGCTGACCTCCAAAAGGAATTTAACCTGCCCAAGTACCGCCTAAACTGTGACATGCCCACCAGGTGGAACTCAATGTTGGCCATGCTGCAGCTGCTGCACATGCAGCAGAGGGCCATCAATTAGTACCTATGCGACTATGTCACCAGGACAGGGTCAGGGGACTTTGTTTTTTTTTTCCCCACGCCAGTGGGCTATGATCAGGGATGCATGCACTGTCCTGTCACCATTTGAGGAGGCCACGAGGATGGTGAGCAGTGACAGTGCATGCATCAGTGACACTATCCCTCTTGTCCACCTGTTGGAGCACATGCTGTGTGGAATAATGGACAGGGCACTTGAGGCAGAACAGAGGGAGGAAGAAGAGGACTTCCTTAGCTCTCAAGGCCCCCTTCTATCCAGACAGTGTTCCTGCATGCCCGCCGTACAGGAAGAGGACGAAGAGGAGGAGGAGGATTGTGCCAGCATGGAGGTGGAGCCTGGCACTCAGCATCAGCAGCTGTCTTCAAGGGATAATTTACAGTCCGAAGAAACCCATGGACTTGTACGTGGCTGCGGATCATGTCATCCTTAGTGACCCAGAGGACTCTGGACTGAATGCCTCAGCAAACCTACGCTGCATGGCCTCCCTGATCCTGCAAAGCCTGCGGAAGAATCCTTGTATTTGTGGAATCAAGGGGAGGGATGATTACTGGATGGCAACCCTCCTCGATCCACGTTACAAGGGTAAGGTTCCGGACCTTATCTTGCCATCGCAGAGGGAGCAGAGGATGAAACATCTTCGGGAGGCCTTGCAGAAAGGTTTGTGCAACGCGTTTCCAGAGCCTGGGAGGTTATAATCTCCTGGTCCTCCTGGACAACATGTTACATAGTTACATAGTTACATAGTAGGTGAGGTTGAAAAAAGACACAAGTCCATCAAGTCCAACCTATGTGTGTGATTATGTGTCAGTATTACATTATATATCCCTGTATGTTGCGGTCATTCAGGTGCTTATCTAATAGTTTCTTGAAGCTATCAATGCTCCCCGCTGAGACCACCACCTGTGGAAGGGAATTCCACATCCTTGCCGCTCTTACAGTAAAGAACCCTCTACGTAGTTTAAGGTTAAACCTCTTTTCTTCTAATTTTAATGAGTGGCCACGAGTCTTGTTAAACTCTCTTCTGCGAAAAAGTTTTATCCCTATTGTGGGGTCACCAGTACGGTATTTGTATATTGAAATCATATCCCCTCTCAAGCGTCTCTTCTCCAGAGAGAATAAGTTCAGTGCTCGCAACTTTTCCTCATAACTAAGATCCTCCAAACCCTTTATTAGCTTTGTTGCCCTTCTTTGTACTCGCTCCATTTCCAGTACATCCTTCCTGAGGACTGGTGCCCAGAACTGGACAGCATACTCCAGGTGCGGCCGGACCAGAGCCTTGTAGAGTGGGAGAATTATCGTTTTATCTCTGGAGTTGATCCCCCTTTTAGACCCCTTTTACACCAAAGCGCTTCAAAAACGCCCTAAAAATGCCATAGCGTTATTACCGCGTTTTTACAGCGTTTTAGGGGCGTTAGCGGTAAAATTAACGCAACGATGCAGGCGTTTTAACAGCGTTTTCCAAGCGTTATTGAAGCATCGGCGTCAAAGAACAACTCCACCTCCCTACATCACTTCCTGTGTACTTCCTGGTATCTCGTTGAGGTGAAAGAGGGTAAATAAAGAAGATGGAGTTCATGGAGCTGTTTTTGTTATTTGTGCTACTCTATTGGGAGCATATCCACCAACAGAGGCAGCACCGTCGCTATTGGGTTCATCCCATCCTCCAAGCGCACACCTCAATTGGACAATTTGCATTGCTATACGAGGACTTGAGAGTGCACCCAGACAAGTTCAAAAATTATACTCGGATGAGTATTGCAACGTAAGTATCTATATCCTAATCCCACTCCCACATCCCTAACCCCGCTCCCACTAGTCCCAAACCCCTAACTCTAACCCCGCTCCCACTAGTCCCAAATCCCTAACCCTAATCCCAACCCTAATCCCGCTCCCACTAGTCCCAAATCCCTAACCCTAATCCCAACCCTAATCCCGCTCCCACTAGTCCCAAATCCCTAACCCTAATCCTGCTCCCACTAGTCCCAAATCCCTAACCCTAATCCTGCTCCCACTAGTCCCAAATCCCTAACCCTAATCCCAACCCTAATCCCGCTCCCACTAGTCCCAAATCCCTAACCCTAATCCCAACCCTAATCCCGCTCCCACTAGTCCCAAATCCCTAACCCTAATCCCAACCCGAATCCCGCTCCCACTAGTCCCAAATCCCTAACCCTAATCCTGCTCCCACTAGTCCCAAATCCCTAACCCTAATCCCGCTCCCACTAGTCCCAAATCCCTAACCCTAATCCCAACCCTAATCCCGCTCCCACTAGTCCCAAATCCCTAACCCTAATCCCGCTCCCACTAGTCCCAAACCCCTAACCCTAATCCCAACCCTAATCCCGCTCCCACTAGTCCCAAATCCCTAACCCTAATCCAGCTCCCACTAGTCCCAAATCCCTAACCCTAATCCCGCTCCCACTAGTCCCAAATCCCTAACCCTAATCCCGCTCCCACTAGTCCCAAATCCCTAACCCTAATCCCAACCCTAATCCCGCTCCCACTAGTCCCAAATCCCTAACCCTAATCCTGCTCCCACTAGTCCCAAATCCCTAACCCTAACCCTAATCCCACTTCCACTAGTCCCAAAACCAGAACCCTAATCCCGCTCCCACTAGTCCCAAATTCCTTTGATGGTCTGTTTAATCATTCTGACCTTCCCACAATTTCAGTCCTGTTGTTGTAGATGCTCTCATTTCTGCTTGCAATGTTTACCTTTTTGTGAGATCATGTGACTTTTCTACAGCTCAGGGCGGATTATAGGCATTTTTCAGGCATTTTTACAGCATTTTCAATTCATTTCAATGGAGAGGGGCATTTTTGAAGCGCTTTTTTCAACGCCCAAAAGCTGCTCCAAAGATGCTGCTTGCAGGACTTTTCTCAACGCCCCGCCAGCGCAACGCCTCAGTGTGAAAGGGTTCATTGAGATGCATGGGGAGCGTATTATGAGAGTTTTATGAGCGTTATTTTTAGCGCTAAAACGCTGCAAAAACGCCTTGGTGTGAAAGGGGTCTAAATGCATGCCAATATTCTGTTTGCTTTGTTAGCAGCAGCTTAGCATTGCATGCCATTGCTGAGCCTTCGGTCAGTCACAGAAGGAGCAGTGAAGAAAGTGGCCATCTGACCGATGCGTTCAGACAATTTTTTAGTCCGCAGCACCAAGATCTGATCGGTTCCAGCAACCATCGCCAGCATCTGATTTACATGGTGCAGGATTACCTAGGGGCAAGATCAGACTTGGACACCTTTCCCACCGAAAATCCTCTGGGTTACTGGGTCTTGAGAATGGATCACTGGCCAGAGCTTGCACAATATGCAACTGAACTACTGGCCTGTCCTGCATCCAGCGTTCTTTCGGAACGCACATTCAGTGCTGCTGGAGGCTTTGTAACCGATCACAGGGTGCGCCTGTCCATCGAATCGGTCGATCGGCTGACTTTCATAAAAATGGATCACCAGCTACCAAGCACCTGATGCTGATGTAACCGATTGATTTTTTTTTAATGTGAGATCCCTTCAAAGCTGATGCTGAGTGACTATCCTGTTATGCTGAGTGACAGGGGCATTGCTAGGTGGCAAAAAGACCAGGGGCTTCAGCCCAAAGTCCAAGGCCAGCACGGGGGGGAGGGCCTCTAGTGGCGCTGGGTTTTTTTGGTTGGGCGGAGGGGTTGTGTGGTTGTGTGGCGGGGGGTACGTTGACTTGCTGGTTGCTGCCTGGCTTACCAGTGCCCATCAATGCTGACCACTAAACTGACCTACCTACCTGACATACACTGACCTACCTGACATACACACACTGACTACCTACCTGACATACACTGACCTACATACACTGACCTACCTGACATACACTGACCTACATACACTGACCTACCTGACCCACACTGACCCACATACACTGACCTACATACACTGACCTACCTGACTCACACTGACCTACACTGACCTACATACACTGACCCACCCACACTGACCTACCTGACCCACACTGACCTACATACACTGACCCACACACACTGACCTACCTAAACCACACTGACCTACCTGACCCACACTGACTGGGTTAGACACAGGCAGGGGTGGTGAGGGGGGTTAGACACAGGCAGGGGTGGTGAGGGGGGGTTAGACACAGGCAGGGGTGGTGAGGGGGGGTTAGACACAGGCAGGGGTGGTGAGGGGGGATTAGACACAGACAGGGGTAGAGGAGGAGGGTTAGACATACACAGGTAGGGGTGGTGGGGGGGTTGGACACAGGCAGGGCTGGTGAGGGGGGGTTGGACACAGGCAGGGGTGGTGAGGGGGGTTAGACACAGGCAGGGGTAGAGGAGGAGGGTTAGACATACACAGGCAGGGGTGGTGAGGGGGGTAGACACAGGCAGGGGTAGAGGAGGAGGGTTAGACATACACAGGCAGGGGTGGTGGGGGGGTTGGACACAGGCAGGGCTGGTGAGGGGGGTTAGACACAGGCGGGCTGATAAGGGGGGGTTGGACACAGGCAGGGGTGGTGAGGGGGGGTTAGACACAGGCAGGGGTAGAGGAGGAGGGTTAGACATACATAGGCAGGGGTGGTGAGGGGGTTAGACACAGGCAGGGGTGGTGAGGGGGGGTTAGACACAGGCAGGGGTGGTGAGGGGGGGTTAGACACAGGCAGGGGTAGAGGAGGAGGGTTAGACATACACAAGCAGGGGTGGTGAGGGGGTTAGACATACACAGGCAGGGGTGGTGAGGGGGTTAGACATACACAGGCAGGGGTGGTGAGGGGCGGTTAGACACAGGCAGGGGTGGTGAGGGGGGGTTAGACACAGGCAGGGGTGGTGAGGGGGGTTAGATACAGGCAGGGGTGGTGAGGGGGGGTTAGACACAGGCAGGGGTGGTGAGGGGGGTTAGACACAGGAAGTGGTGGTGAGGGGGGGTTAGACACAGGAAGTGGTGGTGAGGGGGGTTAGACACAGGAAGTGGTGGTGAGGGGGGTTAGACACAGGCAGGGGTGGTGAGGGGGGTTAGACACAGGCAGGGGTGGTGAGGGGGGGGTTAGACACAGGCAGGGGTGGTGAGGGGGGTTAGACACAGGCAGGGGTGGTGAGGGGGGGTTAGACACAGGAAGTGGTGGTGAGGGGGGGTTAGACACAGGAAGTGGTGGTGAGGGGGGTTAGACACAGGCAGGGGTGGTGAGGGGGGGTTAGACACAGGCAGGGGTGGTGAGGGGGGGTTAGACACAGGCAGGGGTGGTGAGGGGGGGTTAGACACAGGCAGGGGTGGTGAGGGGGGGGTTAGACACAGGCAGGGGTGGTGAGGGGGGGTTGACACAGGCAGGGGTGGTGAGGGGGGGGGGGTTAGACACAGGCAGGGGTGGTGAGGGGGGGTTGGACACAGGCAGGGGTGGTGAGGGGGGGTTAGACACAGACAGGGGTGGTGAGGGGTGGTTAGACACAGGCAGGGGTGGTGAGGGGGGGTTAGACACAGGCAGGGGTGGTGAGGGGGGGTTAGACACAGGCAGGGGTGGTGAGGGGGGGTTAGACACAGGCAGGGGTGGTGAGGGGGGGTTAGACACAGGCAGGGGTGGTGAGGGGGGGTTAGACACAGGCAGGGGTGGTGAGGGGTGGTTAGACACAGGCAGGGGTGGTGAGGGGGGGTTAGACACAGGAAGTGGTGGTGAGGGGGGGTTAGACACAGGCAGGGGTGGTGAGGGGGGGTTAGACACAGGCAGGTGTGGTGAGGGGGGGTTAGACACAGGCAGGGGTGGTGAGGGGGGGTTAGACACAGGCAGGGGTGGTGAGGGGGGGTTAGACACAGGCAGGGGTGGTGAGGGGGGGTTAGACACAGGCAGGGGTGGTGAGGGGTGGTTAGACACAGGCAGGGGTGGTGAGGGGGGGTTAGACACAGGCAGGGGTGGTGAGGGGGGTTAGACACAGGCAGGTGTGGTGAGGGGGGGTTAGACACAGGCAGGGGTGGTGAGGGGGGGTTAGACACAGGCAGGGGTGGTGAGGGGGGGTTAGACAAAGGCAGGGGTGGTGAGGGGGGGTTAGACACAGGCAGGGGTGGTGAGGGGGGGTTAGACACAGGCAGGGCTGGTGAGGGGGGTTAGACACAGGCAGGGGTGGTGGAGATGAGATCAATGGTGCTGACACTTACTTTCTCTCAGTGTCAGCCGCGCCTCCAGCGATCCCTCTTTCATCAGGGGGTCTCAGTGCACAGCAGGAAGCTCCTCCCCTCCGCTGTTAGCCGTCAGCTCACTTTCTCTTGTTGTCCCGACATGTCAGCAGCAGTAGGGGGGAGCCGTGGAAAGGATGGGCGGCGGTCCGCTGTGCGGGTATAGCAGCGAGTTCTCTGCCGTCACCTCTAAAAGCAGCGGCGCCGCCCAGGCCACCCTCACAGTGGGATAAGAAGTGGAGCGATCGGCAGGAGTTCCGCCACCATCTTCTTAGGCATCAATGTGCCGCCCCTCAGAACCTGCCCTCCGGGACCCATGGTCCCACCAGGTCCCATGGTAGGGCCGGCCCTGCCCATGAGCACTAGCGCGGAGGAGGAGGAAGTGCAATCCTCCTCCGCTTTCAATGCTGGGAAGTGTGGGCACAGTGGGCAGTGACGTCACTGGTTGCTAGCCGCTAGGCGGCTATAGCAACCAGTGACCAAGAGTAGAGTCAGGCGGGGGTGGAGGCGGAGCTGGAGCCGGAGCCAGCGCTACCACAGCGCAGTCCGCCCCTGTCCCCGGCATTCTAGGACCGGGACAAGAGACTCGGGGCTATTAGCTCCAGGCTCAGGGCTGTAGCCCCAATAGCCACCCCCTGACGACGCCTCTGCTGAGTGACAATTGTTTTCCTCCTCAATTTTCATGCTGATAGCTTGTAAGAACATTTTTGGTTCTGGGCACCGCCACCAGTGGCCAAGGCCCAATTTTTCAGCCCCTGTTTAACAGGAGCATGTATTTACAATTTTTGATGAAATACTTTGCAGCAGGGCTCATTCCTGCACTCCAACGATAGTATCTGTGAGGGGTTGCAGTGTTGTGGCACCAGCACAAGTGCCCAAGGCCCAATTTTTCAGCCCCTGTGTAACCGGGGCATGTAATTACAATTTTTGATGCAATACTTTGCAGCAGGGCTCATTCCTGCACTCCAACTATAGTATCTGTGAGGGGTTGCAGTGTTGTGGCACCAGTGCCCAAGGCCCAAATTTTCAGCCCCTGTGTAACAGGGGCATATAATTACAATTTTTGATGCAATTCTTTGCAGCAGGGCTCATTCCTGTGCTCCAACTAGAGTATCTGGGAGGGGTTGCAGTGTTGTGGCACCAGCACCAGTGCCCAAGGCCCATATTTCAGCTGCTGTTTAACAGGGGCATATAATTACAATTTTTGATGCAATACTTTGCAGCAGGGCTCATTCCTGCGCTCCAACTAGAGTGTCTGTGAGGGGTTGTAGTGTTGTGGCACCAGCACCAGTGCCCAAGGCCCAAATTTTCAGCCCCTGTTTAACAGGGGCGTATAATTACAATTTTTGATGCAATACTTTGCAGCAGGGCTCATTCCTGCGCTCCAACTATAGCATCTGTGAGGGGTTGCAGTGTTGTGGCACCAGTGCCTAAGGCCAAATTTTTCTGCCCCTGTTCAACATGGACATGTAATTACAATTCTTGATGTAATATTTCACAGCAGGGTCCATTCCTGCGCCCACCAAGAGTAACTGTGAGGGCTTACAATGTTGTGGCAACACCACCACCAGCAAAGACCCAATTTTTCTGCCCCTGTTCAACAGGTGCATGTAATTACAATTCTTGATATAATATTTCACAGCAGGGCCCGTTCCAGCGCCCACCAAGAGTAACTGTAAGGACTTACAGTGTTGTGGCACCAGCACCACCACCACCACCAAAGGCCCAATATTTCTACCACTGTTCAACAATGGCATGTAATTACAATTCTTAATGTAATATTTCACAGCACGCCCGTTCCTGCGCCCACCAAGAGTAACTGTGAGGGCTTACAGTGTTGTGGCAACACCAACACCTAAGGCCCCAATTTCTGCAGAGTATATAGGGCAGGCCCCTACTTTCAAACATCCAACTTACTAACGACTCCTACTTGCAAATGGAAGGAGACAACAGGAAGTGAGATGAAATCTACCCCTAGGAAGGGAAATTCTCTCCTGTAAGAGTTAATATGGGAAAAACGTGTCTCCTCTTCACTGATGCTTTTTCACCAATCCTTGTTTCACTAAAAAACTAATTTTCAAAAAGCATTTGTCATTGGGGCAGAAAGTGAGGTGAAATCTTCTGAAGAGGTGCACAGACAGAAAAACAAATGTTACAGGGGTGATAACCCTACCCTATGTTTTCCAAAAAGTTTAAAAATAGATTTTTTGGCTGGAGCTACACTTTAAAAATGTACCAGTTCAAAATTACAAACAGATTCTACTTAACAACAAACCTACAGTCCCTGTCTTGTTTGCACCGCCTGTATACTGCTGTTCAGATTATATAAGGCCTCCTTCTTTAATTTGGGTGCGGGGTTCCCCTTAATATCCATACAAGACCCAAAGGGCCTGGTAATGGACTGGGGGGGTACTCATGCCGTTTGTCTCACTGATTTACTGATTCACATTAAAGCCGCAAGCAGTTTTAAATGACTTTTATTCCTTTAAAAATGTAATTATGTGCAGGGACTGTTCTAAGCACGGGAAACATGCGCAACTTTACAGGCATACTATAGACACCCCCCAGGTACGATATTTAAAGGAATATTTCCCTTTTTTTTCACTTTAAGCATCAGTAAAATCACTGCTCCCTAAAAAACGGCCATTTTTAAAACTTTTTTTTTGCATTGATACATGTCCCCTGGGGCAGGACCCGGGTCCTCAAACCCTTTTTAGGACAATGACTTGCGTATTAGCCTTTAAAATTAGCACTTTTGATTTTGAACGTTCGAGTCCCATAGACTTTAATGGGGTTCTAAAGTTCGTGCGAACTTTCGGTCCATTCACAGGTTCTGGTGCGAACCGAACTAGGGGGGCGTCCAGCTCATCCGTACTGTAGTGCCTGTTCTGGTTGAAGGGATTTATACCAGAGCCATTCTTGATTCAAGTGCCCAGATTACCCTGCTGACCAGAGACTTTTACAAGAGGTATTTGTCATACCTGCCCCTGAAAAAGTTGGAAGATATAGAGATCCAGAGCATTCAAGCAGAAGATTACCCTTGTGATGAATATCTGCCGATCAAGTTGTGTGATCCAATGAGGGCCGGGAAGCCTCAAGACTTTGAGACACTGGCTATTGTCTGCCATTGGCTGCCAGGGCCCACAAGAAGTTCATTGATTGTTGGGACCAGCACAGATCTGGTGAAGCAGCTGTTAGCCCCTATTGTCCCCAAAAGTAATCCTTTATCTTTCCTGCCAGAAGAAGGGTTGGAGGTGTCCCTTTTATTGGAAGTGGGTGAAGAGAAATCCAAAACAGAAGTAGTTGAACAGAA